>NC_139516.1:151438707-152038707 GCF_947247035.1 Vipera ursinii
CACAGACTGGCCAAATTTTTACTAGCCCAACACACAACACCATGCGTGGCTACCGGCAAGAGCCCAGCAGAACTGCGATGGGGACGGCGCCTCATCACCAAGCTGGACCGCCTACACCCAGACCGGGTAGCAGCCGAAACCGGTAGGGCATCATCACCATCATCACCATCACCACCAGCATCACTACCATCACCATTGCCATCATCACCCACACACAGGGTCCTCAATCTGGGGGACCTGGTCTGGGCAAGGAACTATGGGGCTGGACATCCTTGGGTTCCGGGGACAGTGGTCGAAAAAACAGGACCCCTTTCGTACATTGTAGGGGTGGAGGGGGACAGACGCATAAGGCGACACATCGATCAGCTCAGAGGAAGAGTCCCTGAGCACGTCACACACGCCCCTGAGCGCGTCACACACGTCCCTGAACTCAACACACACGATCAACAGGAGGACCACACTCCAGGAGGGGTCAACCCAGCTGAGGACGTCACAGGGCAGGGACCAGAGGAGGAGGACTTCCTGATGCCGGCTCCTTGCAGCCCTGCACAAAGGCCTCAGGAACCCACGGTCAAAGCCCAGGGGCCAAGCACACCCAGACGATCCACCCGTCCACACAGGACACCAGCCTACCTGTCGGACTATGTGTGCAAGTGACCCTCACACAAGGACACCACTGTTTTTTATATATATATACTTTTAGTTATAGTAGTTGCATGTTGTTGTTGTTATGTGGGTCTTCTCTAAGGGGGGTGTTATGTATGCAGGCATCTGCATAGCAACAGCCATCAGGGGGCGTGGCCTGGACAGTTTCGGCGGGAAACCTAGGGCCAACCCCATTGGCTGTTAGCTCACCTGGCCAGGTATATAAGGAGGCCAGGTAGCCCTCATTCCTCAGTTCACTTCCCCTTCCAATAAAGAGCTGAACTCACACACCGGCTGGCGTCTCTCTTGCGTCGGACCCACTACACAATAGAACGGGCCATATGCCAAGAGATTGGGGATTAGCAATTATCATACCAATTTATAAAAAAGGTAGTAGAAATGACCCAGGCAATTATCAACCCATTAGTTTTCTGAGTGTTATTAGTAAACTGTATGCCAAACACCTAAACTATAAACTGCAGGATTGGCTAATTTCAGGGGGGGGGGGGATAATCAAAATGAACAAGCCGGTTTTAGAGAAGGAAGATCTATGGTGGATCATATCTTGGTACTTCACCATCTAGTACAAAAATACATGTATAAAAAAAATCCTCCCTTTTCGTGGCCTTCCTTGATTTTAAGCAGGCCTTCGATTCAATATCTAGGAACACCCTCTGGGAGAAATTAAAATACACTACTATCGATAAATGCCTCCTTTTCCTCGTACAAAAATTGTATGCCAATTCCACCTTGAAAGTGAGGTGTAATCCCCATGGGACTTTAACCGGCCCAGTAAGGGTATAAAAAGGGGTACACAGGGTTGCATCCTGTCCACCTCCCTTTTTAACTTCTATATCAACCCCCTGATTGATCTTTTACAGAACCCTGATCTGCATCCGCCTAACCTAGCACAATGCAAAATCCTGATTCTCCTATATGCCGACGATGCTGCTATTATCTCACAAACTCCTGTAGGACTGAAGAAAGCAATTAGGCTATTGCAGACAGAAGTTGGTCCTTAACTTTGATAAATCAAAAATTTTAGTTTTTGCTAAAAGACCCAGGCAATACTCCTGGCATGCCTCAAATTCAGGTAAGAGCCTGGAAAATGATGATCATTCATTGGCTTAAAATGCATTTCTTTCCAGAGGGACTGTCCCCGCTAGTGTTGACTGACAATATCCCCTCCCCCTGGAAACAGGCGAAAGATCACAGGCTGGGCTATTATGGGCTCTCATCGGTATTCTTAATGTCCCTAGGCTTTGACCAAGCAAAGCAAGTAGTAATCAATAGAATGAAGGACATGGAATTCCAAGAAGAACTAAATAGGTTGCCTCTCCACAGTAGGGATAGAATCAAACATGGGAATTGGCAAGATATCTAAATGATCTGACTTTACCAAAACAAAGAATAGCTTTCTTCAGAGCCAGATTTAACATTCTCCCCTCAGCACTCCTCCAGGGCAGGTATAAGAGAACACCAATAGCAGAACGGGTATGTATATGTGGTAAAGGAGAAGTCGAAGATATCTCACATGTTTTATTGTACTGTGAATTATACAGAGTTTATAGGTCAGCATATACTCTCCCTTTATTAAAGAGATTGCCAGGGAGGGCAGATAATTTTTATGTAGGCTTTCTCCTCCAGGACTGAAACCCTTCTACCACGCATGCAGTGGCAAAATTCTGTGTTGCTGCAATGTCCACAAGAAAAAATATGGTTACAGAATTATAGCTGTCAGTTTGTGCCAAATTTTTTGGAGATATCTCTAACAATTTTTGGAACATTATATTTACTCACATACTTATCGGCTTTTCACTCATGTAAACCAGGGAGTGACCCTAACATTTTGAGAACATTTTCTTAACAGATGTTATTATTTACTATTAATGTCAGAACTATTTTTTAATATATTGTAAAAAGTGACACTGGTCTACGACCATAATAAAGTTATTCTTCTTATTCTTCTTCTTCCCAAAGACGGAGTCAAGATGGAGGAGCAAATGATTAGAGATATATTTGAAAATTCTTTAAATAAAATCCATCAGTTTGTTGACCAGCTATGCTCCAATGATGATTAAAAAACCTGGTTAATAAAAATGGTGATAGTTCACAAAGATTATTAGGTGCAAATAGAAATACACACTATTTCCATAGCAAGGAAGATAAAGCAGGAATGGTAAAATTGACCATTTTGTTCAAAGAGGAGAATATATTTAAGTACGTTTTTCACTTGGATATCACTTCTGGATTTTGTGCTTGTGATGAAAAAAATAATAAAATTTTGACTTTGGTTTTGTCAGTTAGATTTGTCATTATAGAAATGGCTAGTTATATTGTTGTTGTTAGTTGCGAAGTCGTGTCCGACCCATTGCGACCCTATGGACAATGTTCCTCCAGGCCTTCCTGTCCTCTGCCATCTTCTGGAGTCCATTTAAGCTCACGCCTACTGCTTCAGTGACTCCATCCAGCCACCTCATTCTCTGTCGTCCCCTTCTTCTATTGCCCTCAATCTTTCCCAGCATTAGGCTCTTCTCCAGTGAGTCTTTCCTTCTCATTAGGTGGCCAAAGTATTGGAGTTTTAGCTTCAAGATCTGGCCTTCTAAAGAACAGTCAGGGTTGATCTCCTCTAGGACTGACCGGTTTGATCGCCTTGCAGTCCAAGGGACTCGCAGGAGTCTTCTCCAGCACCACAGTTCAAAGGCCTCAATTCTTTGGCGCTCAGCCTTTTTTATGGTCCAACTTTCACTGCCATACATTGCAACTGGGAAGACCATAGCCTTGACTATACGCACTTTTGTTGACAGGGTGATGTCTCTATTTTTTAGTGTGCTGTCTAGATTTGCCATGGCTTTCCCCCGAGAGCAAGCATCTTTTAATTTCTTGGCTACAGTCCCCATCTGCAGTGATCTTGGAGCCCAGGAAAATAAAATCTGTCACTACCTCCATTTCTTCCCCATCTATTTGCCAGGAATTGAGAGGGCCGGATGCCATGATCTTGGTTTTCTTAATGTTAAGTTTCAACCCAACTTTTGCACTCTCCTTCTTCACCCGCAGCAAGAGGCTCTTTAGTTCTTCTTCACTTTTTGCCATTAGAGTGGTATCATCTGCATATCTTAGGTTGTTGATATTTCTTCCGGCAATCTTAATTCCAACTTTTGATTCATCTAACCCTGCCTTTCTCATGATGTGCTCTGCATATAAGTTAAATAGGCAGGGCGACAGTATACAGCCTTGCCGGACTCCTTTCCCAATTTTGAACCAATCAGTGGTTCTGTGTCCAGTTCTCACTGTCGCTTCTTGGCCCACATATAGGTTTCTCAAGAGACAAATAAGATGGTCTGGTACGCCCATCTCTTTAAGAACGTGCCACAGTTTGTTATGATCCACACAATCAAAGGCTTTAGCATAGTCAATGAAGCAGAAGTAGATGTTTTTCTGGAACTCTCTAGCTTTCTCCATGATCCAGCGTATGTTGGCAATTTGATCTCTAGTTCCTCTGCCTCTTCAAAATCCTGCCTGTACTTCTGGTAGTTCTCGATCTACATACTGCTGGAGTCTAGCTTGTAGGATTTTTTTTTTTAATTGAAAAGTTTTAAAATACAATTTTCCTTTGAAAAACCCCCCTTCCCCCTCCCTCCTCCCCTCCCTACCTCCCCCCCTCCCCCTCTCCCTCCTCCCTCCCCTGCCTCCCCCCCCTCTACTTCCCCTCCTCCCCCCCTCCCCCCCCGACTTCCCAGAGCAAAATACAAGGTATATATCTAAAAAGCAATCATAAACAATCATATACTAACAATTATAAACTCTAAAATCCATCACTCTCTAGCTTATATAGAGTAAACCAATCCTTAACAATACTAAATATGTATAAAGAACTAAAATAAAAGAAAACTAGCATCATTCCCATCTATGTTCTTCCACAATTCACTATTACCTAAACATATTCTCACTTACACATCACAAGCACCTATCCCTATTAACCTCTCTAGCCAAAATAGTCTATAATAGCTAGTTCTTAGACAAATTAACCCGCATTAACCCACAAAAGTTTCTTCCTCTTCCTCTGTAGTAAATTGTCCATTAATTCCAAATTAAAAATTCTGTTACCATACATATCATCCCAAAACTCTTAAAAACACAACTACCACTTAACTATAAGTATATTGTGGAAGTTCCATAGATTTCTACTGGTCTTATTTTTTTATCTTTTTTGAGCGTTTTAAGGCAGCACGCGTCACCCTCTGTTCTCTAGGATCATCCAAAAGAGTTGCAGCTTGATCTCCTCCTGTACCCTTCTCGTCTATCTGTCCATCTTCATCCTCTTGATGTTCTCCTTCTCCAGATCCCTCTGCAGCTTCCAGAAGTGTTGATGGGGTTGCTTTTAAAACATTGTTGTAAAAATCATGCGCTTGCTTCACAGTACCCAAACAGTACCTTTTGCCATCATACATGAAGCTCAACCCAGCTGGGATCTCCCATCTGAACCTTATATCTCTTAGCTTGAGCTCTTGCACAAGAAATATAAAGTCCTTCCTTCTCTTGTAGGATTTTAAGTATAACTTTACTAGCATGAGAAATGAGTGCAATGGTGCGATAGTTTGAACATTCTTTAGCACTGCCTTTCTTTGGAATTGGAATGTAAACTGATCTTTTCCAATCCTGTGGCCACTGTTGAGTTTTCCAAATTTGCTGGCAAATTGAGTGTAGCACTTTTACTGCATCGTCTTTTAAGATTTTGAATAGCTCAGCTGGAATACTGTCACCTCCACTAGCTTTGTTGTTGCTCAGCTTTTCTAAGGCCCACTTCACTTCACATTCTAGGACGTCTGGCTCGAGGTCAGTGACCACCTCATTGTGGTTATCAGGGACGTTAAGCTGATTCTTGTATAGTTCTTCTGTGCAATTTTGCCACCTCTTCTTAATCTCTTCTGCCTCTGTTAGGTCCCTGCCATTTTGGCCCTTTATCATGCCCATTTTTGCATTAAACGTTCTCTTCATCTCTCCAATTTTCTTGAAAAGATCTCTGGTCCTCCCTATTCTATATTGTTTTGTTCTATTTCTTTGTACTGTTCATTTAAGAAGGCATTCTTATCTCTTCTAGCTATTCTCGAATTCTGCATTCAGTTGGGTGGGCTGGTTTGCTGAAGGCAACCGCTTGGATAGTTCGTGTTTCTTAAAGCTCCGGTTTCTTGGTTCGTGTCTTGTTTGTTTTTGTTTTTGTAGCTATAAATTTGGCAGGCGTAATTCCAGCCTCTTGCCTTATTGTAAAAGGGGTTGTCCCTGCCTTTTCTGCAGGGCCGGTAGCAGGCTGGTACAGAACACAGTCAGCTCCTGGTCTTGTTTTTACTGACTGTATAGAGCTTCTCCATCTTTGGCTGCAGAGCATATAGTCAATCTGATTTCTGTGTTGACCGTCTGGTGATGTCCATGTGTAGAGCCGTCTCTTGGGTTGTTGGAAAAGAGTGTTTGCTATGACCATCGTATTCTCTTGACAAAATTCTATCAGCCTGTGCCCTGCTTCATTTTGTACTCTTAAGGCCAAATTTGCCTGTTATTCCGGTTATCTTTTGGCTTCCTACTTTAGCATTCCAATCCCCCATGATGATAAGGACATCATTTTTTGGTGTTAGTTCTATAAGGTGCTGTAGGGCTTCATAGAACCGGTTAATTTCATTCTCTTCAGCACCGGTGGTTGAGGCATAGACTTGGACTACTGTGATATTGAATGGTTTGCCTTGGATTCGAACTGAGATCATTCTATCATTTTGAGGATTGTATCCCAGTATTGCTTTTCCTACTCTTTTATTGACTATGAAGGCTACTCCATTTCTTCTGAGGGATTCTTGCCCGCAGTAGTATACCTGATGGTTATCTGAATTAAATTCACCCATTCCTGTCCATTTTAGTTCGCTGATACCTAAGATGTCGATATTCAGTCTTGTCATCTCTTGTTTGACCATGTCCAGCTTTCCTTGATTCATGGATCTTACATTCCAGGTTCCTATGGAGAAAGAATCTTTACAGCATCGGACTTTCCTTTCACCACCAGACACATGCACAGCTGAGCGTCCTTTCGGCTTTGGCCCAGTCGCTTCATTCTTTCTGGCGCTACTAGTACTAGCCCTCTGCTCTTCCCCAGTAGCATATTGGACGCCTTCCGACCTGAGGGGCTCATCTTCCAGCGTCATATCGTATTGCCTTTTGGTATTGTCCATAGGGTTTTCATGGCAAAGATACTGGAGTGGGTTGCCATTTCCTTCTCCAGTGGATCATGTTTTGTCAGAACTCTCTGCTATGACCTTTCCATCTTGGGTGGCCCTGCACGGCATAGCTCATAGCTTCACTGAATTATGCAAGACCCTTCGCCACGACAAGGCAGTAATCCATGAAGGGGGGCTAGTTATATACTAATGTGTAAAAGCAAAAAGTTGAGGCTGGAGTGTTTATATGTTGTACTGTGCTAAAAAGAAAAATGCCTTTTCTTTTTTCCCGTGTACCTCACATTTCATTTTTCCCCTTTCTTTTTCCTTCCCCTAATTTCTTATTTCTATTTTTCTTTGTATTTTATATATTAAATAAATAAACATTAAAAAGGGGGGGAAAGAAAAGAACTTCTTTGACAGCAAAAGTCTGTTTTTTATCTTTTCTCTCTAAAGCAGACATGTCAAACACAAGGCCCGGGGGCCGGATCCGGCCCACGAAGTGGTTTCATGCGGCCCGCAAAGCCATCCTGGAAACAGTGAGGGAACGGTCCCCGCTGCTGTGGCCCTGGCCTAGAGACCCTCCTTCTGCCAGAGACCCTCAGATCTGTCCCACTCCTGCCCAGGCCCCCAAAGGCACCCTTGATGTGAATGATGTAGAGCTGGCCACACCCACCCAGTAGGCCACACCTACTCTAGCCACACCCACCCAGTAGGCCACACCCACCATGGCCATACCCACCCGGCCCCCTGAGGGCAACCACAATGCTCATGCGGCCCTCAATGAAATTGAGTTTGACACCCCTGCTCTAAAGGCTGGTTAAGCATAGTAATATATATAGTGACTTCAAGCTAAAAAATCTCAAAGTTAAAAGCTAAGGAGAAGGGGGAGTAGAAATAGCAAAACCACCATAAAATATTGTATGGTATAGAAATGCAAAATAACATTTTGAATGTGAGGTGTCTGACATGTAAAATAACATAATACCTAAAATAAATTAATACAACTTTGAAACAAGTCAGATGTCTCTTGACATGGATTTTATCTAACCATACTATGGTATTCTTTTGCCACCTAGTGACCAGTTTCTATATTGTTGCTACCATGTTAAAACTCCATTAATATTAACCTTTTTGCAATGATATTATTATACGTTTGTATAATATTATATATTAAACAATAATCATTATTATTAAATTTATTTGCTGCCCATCTCATGGTTTGAGGCAATTCTGAGTGGATATCATAAATAAATCAGTACACCACTTCAACTTGAATTTTAGTCTAAAATAATCCTAATTATTGCTTATTTTAAAAATAAACTCATGTTTGATATCAAGCACATAAATAAAGTATCTTGAGGTTTAGAAAATGACAGTGTCCAAGATAGGTTGTGTTATTATCAATTTGTCATTATCAAACAATTCCAATGACTGACACTCTCTATATATTAATAGAAGTCAAAGAAGTGCCTATTACATGAATCATTCTTAGCTTGGATGCATAAAAAATGTAATTACTTGCCAACCTTCATTTTTATAAATACAGGAGCAAAAGGAATGATCTGTAGCTCACAATACTTTGTACAATTAACCCAGCAGCAGAGAACTGGCAAATGACATAGTTGAATTCAATTAGCTAGCTGGTATTTGTAGGTGTAGATATGGAGGTAGATGCTTAGATGTGAAACTAAGGCAACCATTACAATCACCAAATGCTAATGAGTTAAATTTCTTGAGCCTTTTTCTAAGATACTAGTCTTCAAAGATTCATATTTTATTTTCTTGCCTTTTCTATGTATATATTCAGTAACCAATCTCTATGAGGAAATTTAAAGTACTGTAGGAACATCTCAAATTCTTCCACATGGTAGTCAAATGTTCAAAAACCTGCAAAGTTTTTAAATGAATGGTTTTCAAGCTCATCTTTTTTTTAATTCCCAATGATATCCTGCCCTTCTCTGAAGACTCAGGGCGGCTTACAATCTAAAGCACAAATCAATGTGCTTAGCAATAGCCTTCATTCTATGCATATGCCTGCTTATTAGGGCTTTTGCCCCCCCCCACAGCGGCATTATTACAAAGTCAGCTTATTGCCCCCAACAATCTGGGTCCTCATTATTTGCTTCAGACTTGTTCTTCATGCAGGAGAACCATTCATTATTTGCACTAGTTATGTTTCATTTTCCATAATTCCATGCAGTAGTGTTTATGTTTTGATTTTACTAACACTTTTTTTTATAACTCATCACCTTCTATATTATTGGAACTTGATTGCGTGGAGTTAGTTACTACCATATTAGATTTAACAGAAACCAAATATTTATCTTCTGTTTACAGAAATTCTTGAGATAGTTTTTATGTTTAAATATTGTGTTCTGATTTATACCACTTTGGCATCCAGCATAGTTATCAGTCCCTATATTTATTTTATTTGTTCAACTTACTCAGTTTCCTGCCTTTGATTGAATATATGTCAATTGTGGTAAAGGGAGGTGAGAGCTCACAGTGTACAATATAATACTATTTTGTGCAATAATCCTATTGACTTTTGCATTTAGTTGAACGCTACGTACCATTTCGGTGAGTATTAAAATATGTTGATATACTTTCTTAATTTTGTACCATGTAACTTGTATGAAAATAAGGAACTCATTTTTACAACTACTGTACAGCTATAAAAAATAATGTATGTTTTATAAAATGTGAGTTATTAATTACTAATATAAGACCAAAAGATTTTTTAATGCTCATAGAGCAAGATAGAAATTATTTGCTTGCTTAATTTATATACTGCTTTTATCCAGGAGTTCAAGGCAGCGTGCACGGTATTCCCTCAGATTTTCTCACAAATCCTGTGAGATACGTTTGGCTAACAGAAAGTAGTTGGATGAAAATCATCCAATAAGCTTCTATGGCTGAATACATCAATATGTACAATTATTACATATTATAATCTTATAATCATTTATTGTTAAAGCAAATTGTAAGCAGTAGGGTCATGGGAATAAAACATGGATTGTCTAGATTTAGGGCATACAATGTGATTACTAAGAAAACAAGGTTTATTTTATTTTATTTTCAACTCCTGGTGAATACCTGGACAGGTCCCTGGCAAGATTTAAGAAGTGGTTTGCCATTGACTAGGACTAAGAGTGACTGGCCCAAGGTCACCCAGCTGGCTTTGTGCCTAAAACGGAATTAGAATTCATGGTGTTCTGTTTTCTAGCCTTCTGCTTTAACCACTACAACAAACTGATTTTAAAAAAAACAACAGAATAAATTCATCCCACAAAGCTATCCAAGGCACAGGCATTTCAAAGCTGAAGTGAACTATTTCCTCTTTCCGTGAGGCCATTATCAGCATCCTGCAAGAATAACCATTTATATGTCAGGCAGAAAAAATGGGTTTAGAGAAACGAAAAGATTAAGAAATTTAGAGCTGAATGAAAGCTGATGAGACCATAGCAAGGAGAGAAGTACAATAAGAAGCTTAAAGAACTAAAAAAATAAAAGAAGTCATTTGCATACTTCAGCATGTAGCATGAAGTCAACAAAATTTTAAATTGTATGTAGAGAGACTTATTGTCACATTACTGAAAAACTGATGATCTCTTCTAATATTTTTAAATCAGAAGGGGTTTCGTTTTTAAGATCTCATGATAAGAGAACGATAATGATCATTAGTTATCATTCTCTTTGCAGCGTATTCACCAAATGACAGCTGTCATAGGCCACTCCACGTGGCCGCACTGACAGCTGTCAAAAGAATCGCGCACGCGCAGTCACATTCCACAGACTGTCAAAATCTCCCTACACGGCCGTTTGACAGCTGTCAAACGGCCGCGCATGTGCTCCAGCCCGCAAGCTGTCAAAACAACAGAAGCCGCGAACTGTCAAAACGGCGGCAGCCAAAATGACGCATGCGCCTAGGCCGCACATTCTGACAGGCACTAGCTGTCAAAGTACCGACTGCTCGGGCAGCCAGCTGACAGGATTTCCCCAGCCAACGCGCACGCGCTGTCACTGGGGAAATGACAAAAGCTGCCAGCTGACTATTGGCACAGGGTCCCTCGGCGGGAAAACACCCACCCCTGATTCGTCAAGTTGTTTTTCTGTCGCCTATATAAGGCCGTTGTAATCCCCCCGATTTTGTCCGGGCTATGTTAAATAAACTGTTGAACTGAAGACGCCGACTCCCTCGTCCTTGCCTACGCTAAACCACTCTTGGTATTTGAGAATGTCCTAGAGCAGGGGTCGGCAACCTTAAACACTCAAAGAGCCACTTGGACCCGTTTCCCAGAGAAAAAAACACTGGGAGCCGCAAAACTCACACACGCGCACGCAAGCACGCGAGTAGGGGAATTTGATTGAAGAGTTTAATTAAAAAGTAATAGAAGCTGCTGTGCATGAGTTTTCTCCCTCTCTCCCTCTCCCTCTCCCTCCCTCTCTCCGATCTTCTGCTCACCTGGCAAGCTGGCTTCACGCGGTTCTGGACAAGCTGACACACATTCTTATTGGGCTGGCTCTCCTGCCCTTGAGAGCTGCTGCTTTTTACTGCTTCCTGCTTCCTGTGGAGATGCAGCAAAGGCAGGAGCCCCGCCCAATAAGCTTGTCAGCTTCTCTCAGAGCAGTGTTTTATACACACACACACACACAGAGAGAGAGAGAGAGAGAGAGAGAGAGAGAGAGAGAGAGAGAGAGAGAAGGGAAGTGCAAGTGCCTCTCTCTGTCACTGTCTCTCTGTCTGCAAATGGCTGGGAGCCGCAGAAGGCTGAAAGAGCCGCGGGTTGCCAACCCATGTCCTAGAGGGACAGGGGAAGACATGTTGCCTAGGAAACAATCAGACAAGGGAGGGAGGAGGCCGCAGTGGCTTAACCTTCAGAGGAAGAAACCTAGGAAGGCCCCACCTTGATTGATTAGGCAATTAAAAGTGGTAGCGGGAGATTTGTATCTTCAGGCTTGCAAAGTTCCATTAATGTAACCTTACAATAAAATAGAATTAGCTCATTTAGTCAGGTTTCCTGTCTGATTTACCAAGGAAGACTGAAAATTCAAGTCAATATATGTTGGTTAATTTTTTAAATTGACATGCTACTCTTCAAAGCCAAGATTTCCCAGAGCACCTTACAACAAGAGAATAAATTAAATAAAACATTACATCAACTAAAATAGACAACAAAACACTAAATCCATAACAATAGAATAAAAGCAGCAGCTTGGATGAAAACATTTCTACAACCCAATATATTAAAATTCAGTGTACAAATTGATTAAAGTGCATGGAGAAATTAAAGCATCTGTCTTTGGTGCTGAAAAGACAATACAATCTAACTAGGTAGACACCAGGTTGACCTCACCAGACTATTCCAATGCACTACAAGTGGAATTCACTTGCAGTTAAGAAACTCTTTCATCCTTTCAGCAAATGATATCATTTTCTTATTTAATTATGTAATACATGTTCATAAAGTTTCAAAGAGTATCTAGGCTATCTGTTGGCAAATAATTTTCTCCTACTGAAAAGGTTCATTCAGAATTCTTGCTTCTGTGATAATGTAGGAGAGCATTTAGGGTAAGAATTCATCAAAAGAGCTCTGGATATGGCTATAGTTAGTCTTCATTTTCTGATAAAAATTGGGACCAGCAATCTGATTGTTAAGTGAAGCAGTTGCTAGGTGAAACTGTGGCTATGCTTATGATCTTACTTTGCTTTAGAGGCATGCAAAGACTGTCAATGTGAGGATTGGTTGTAAAGCCAGTTTTCCATCATTGTCAAAAATGCAAACGGTCCCTAAGCAAGGCAATCATTAAGATTACATATATGACAAAGAAGCATTTCTCCTTCTCCAAACTGAAGAGAACTTTATAGCATCTGCTGACACTGTAAACTGCTTAGAGAAGGCTGTAAAGCTCTGTGAAGTGGTATATAAGTCTAAGTGCTATTGCTATCTTGAAATGTAACCAGAAAGGAATTGGGATGCAATGAAGATAAATTTCAGAATTCAAACTCATAAATAACAATAAATCACATATTTCTAGATAGTATAATTCAGTTCTCAACAAGACTTGGTAAGAGTCCCAGATACTGCTTGAGTAGTTTAGAATCTTTATTGCAGAGAAAAATGTAGCCTTAAGTGTAGCAATTGAAGTGTTGCTTCAAAATAATAGAAATGCACCAGAAACACCACCAGACTTTTGAGACAGCGTAATAATCCCTTTCAGAAAGTTAAATGACACTCACCTTACCTGATAAACCACATACCATCTCTCTTATCTGTAGTTTGCTTTCCCTTACCTAGACCATTATCGTAGTCATATCATGATTCAACCACATGAAAAGGAGAGACAGTTGCATACTAGTTACACTTTAATTCTCTGAATGATCTCAGTACTTTCATGTAAATGTTAAACTACACAGGGAGCTCAATGGAGCTGCAGCATAACTGCTCCAACTGCCAGTTATCTACTGCAGAGTTGATTCACTTGCACTTAGCTAATCTTTCCAGAAAGATAAGATGGACAGAAAGTTACTGAGAAGTCCAAGAAAAATCAACACATCACACTGTCTCTCTTGGCCAAGATCATTCCACTCAAGGAAGTTTCAGTGCCCTACCCAGGTCTAAAGGATGAAGACAGTTAATATTTGGCAAAAGCTTAAACCTTTTCTTTCGTTTATACATTACCTTCAAAATACCAAGTCTAGTAGTCACATATCTCTGTGTGGTCAATAAAATGTTTTAATTCAGAAAATACAGAAATTTGAAATCATTTGGATAAGCTCTCTTTAAAGACCACAGTGGGTGGGAGAGAAGGGTTTTTAGTCATTAAAAGAGGTGATCACATGGCACCTCAGTTAATGACCACCAATTGTAATTGTAAGTTGAGGACTACCTGTGTATAATTAGCTTCACACTAGTACAAGTCTAGTACCAAGGATAATTAATGCCTGATAGCATGATTATATGTACATATAATGTACATAGAGCCAATTTGGTGTGGTGCTTAAGGAACCAGGCTAGAAAGAAGGACACCGTGAGTTCAGGTCTGGCCTTAGCCATGAAAGCCAGCTGGGTGACTTTGGGCCAGTCACTCTCTCTCAGCCCAACTCACCTCACGATGTGGGGAAAATAGGAGGAAGGTGTGTTGGATATGTTCACCACCTTGAGTTATTTGTAAAAAATAATAAAGGTGGGATATAAATAATAAATCTCCTTCCAATAGATTTGCAGAATGGGAATTCTGTAAATTGGAGACCAACTCATCTGAAGAAGAGTTGCCTATAAAATAGGGCTAGATCAGGGGTAGGCAACCTCGGCTCTTTTATGACTCATGGACTTCAACTCCCAGAATTCCTCAGTCAGCATAGCTGAGGTTGCCTACCCCTGAGGTCCATGAGTCATAAAAGAGCCAAGGTTGCCTACCCCTGGGCTAGATCAACACAAAGGCTATTTTATCATAACATTAGGCCTACTTAGGAGAAATACGGTTTTCCCTCAGGTGGTCACTTCAGTATAGAAGTAGAGCTCCCTTAGACACTGACTAATATACACAGTACAGTATCTAGTAAGATATACAGCTACCTGCTGTTTCAAGCAGGGGCATCATTTAGATTTCCTCAGTGATTAATCACTGGAATTCATTTCTTAATCTTTTATTCAATAATAAGTTTATTAATTCAGTAACTGCCAATATGATTAGTACTAATTAAAAAGAACTGGACTACATATCCTATAAAGTAGAATGTTACATCTGTTAATTAGTATCACAATTATCTTATTAATAATGATTCCACAGAAGTTTTTAAAAGCACAACATGTATTCATTTTTCTTCTTGAAAGCAATCTATGGGGTTGTCAATCATTCTGCATTGCTCATAGAATTTTATTGGAAGTGGGAGGTCTAAGACATTGTAATTCCTCTGTAACACTCCTTTTTTCCCCAGTTCTTTGATTTTTATATTTACAAAATTATATAATAATGATGGAAAAAAGGAATAATTATGTGGTGTCTTTGATTGGTAAGGGACACGGTGGCTCAGTGGGTTAGGATGCTGAGTTTGTCGATCAAATGGTCAGCAGTCTGGTGGGTCGAATCCTGAGTGCCACATAACAGAGTGAGCGCCTGTTACTCGTCCCAGCTTCTGCCAACCTAGCAGTTCGAAAGCACGTAAAAATGCAAATAGAAAAATGGGGACCACTACAGTTGGAAGGTAACAGCGTTCCGTGCGCGTTTGGCATCTTGTCATGCTGGCCACATGACCACGGAGACGTCCTTGGACAAGCGCTGGCTCTTTGGCTTTGAAATGGAGATGAGCACCGGCCCCTAGAGTTGGAAATGACTAGCACTCAAGTGCGGGGAACTTTTACCTTTTACCTTGATTGGTATCTTTAAAAATAGGCTAGACAAATTTACTGCTCAATAAAGTGCATACAAATACAAGTAAAGGATACTAACATTATTGTACATTATACATCCTATTTACATTAGATATATATTTTCATAATTTATACATACTTCTGTAAACTTCAAAAAATGCGGCAAAATATAGGGTACAATACAAATGCTGTCAACACAGCAGTCTCCTACATAGGTCCTTGCAATGTCATTAGCAGGTTTAGAGGAAATCTCTAAAACTCAATATGTTTGGGAATATGCAGCAGGAAAAAAGGAAGACAAACTCCCATGGATGGCAAATTCTATATAGACAACAAAAAGAACATTGTATCATTTTGGTTAATTGTTTAATGAAAAGTTTCTTATAAAAATAAAGCATAACATATCTTTATTTACATTGCAGCACTGTATGTAAGTACGCAGGAGCAATTCTCATTGGATTATATAGTAGAAATCAATCTCATTGATCTTCAGACCCTTCAAAATTTCAAGACCGAAACATATATTACTTAAAGGTGAAATAGAAAACATTACATCAAATGCAGTAGCTAATTTTGAATGATCAATATAATATTATACACCTACACTTTAAAAGATAATGTTCTAAATATTAAAACTAGGAGCAATATTTTTTAAAATCCATTTTAAATGTTTCCCAATCAATAAACTACATGCATAGACAGATTACATTTTTCTTTCTTTTGACACTGTTAGACCACTAGATGTCAATCCTTCCTTAATATTCCATTTGTTTCCTTCTCAGAAAAGAATATGTTTAAAAATCAGACAACATAATACCAACTGTTGCCAAAAAAAGGTTGGAAAATAAAAAAATATTTATAGCCCAAGCCTGCAAGAGAGATAATGTTGTAACTTCCAACTGTCCCCAAACTATGGGTCTCCAGATCAGCTTAAAGTGCAATTGTTGGGAATTACTTGAAGTTCTAATACCAACATATTTGGAAAGCATTTCAGTATAGTTTATATTACATAAGGTAGTCTTTATTGATCAGGTGGTATATGAATAATTTGTACCCTTAGCACAGATCTTCTTTTCTAATAGTTCAACATTAAGGTCTATCATCTTTCAGGAAATGCAGATTAAATTAGCCATGCTAAGCTGTTGTCTTGGTTAGATTCATAAGACTGCATGGCTAGTCAGTTTTGTTTTTGTTTTTAAGTATCCAGGGTAAGGACAGTGACAAATAGCTTCTGTTCTACATCTATTGACAAGAAAGATACCTGGTTCTATCTATTAAGTCAATCACACTCAACTTGAAGACTTTATTGTCTAATGAAATAGATTTAATCACAGTCTAGTACTTTATGCTACTATAACTGTTTTTGTCAATTGTCCCTTGATAATAGGACTGTCATTGCTTGACTTTCTGTGATCCATTTCCTCTGACCCTACTATAACCATACCCAAAATTTCCAAACTACTATACATGTACTTATAGGTAAATCTGATAAGGTAGGCTAGATTGTGCTCCATTATACCTTATTCACTATTTTATTGTGAGCCTTTAAGACTCCTGTCAAGATCTTATCAGGCTGTCCTCATGTCTCCTTCTCATCCTTCCACTTCCCAGCAACATAGCTGAATACTTAAGAAACGTCTGCTGCTGGGTCCATTTGATTGGCCACCTCTCTAATGCTTTCTCCTCCTCCATTTTGCATGTGTATAAAGAACTAATGGAATTTTCATACATGTGCAAAATGGATGCTGATTCAATAGGCATTTGGATTGAACAAACACCCCTCCTTCCAATGTCCATTAAATTGAGGTTTTGCTATAATATCCTACAATCAAAATTTTGTCTATCCCAAATTAAAATATATTCCTTAAAAATCAGTTCTGCTGGGATACATAAACCTGGTATCTCTAAACGTTTAAAGTGGAAGTATCACTCAAGGGTTAACTATGATGGGAGCTGAAATCCCACATATCTAGTCCAACCCCTCCCTATTTTAGAAAGAATATGTTTCCTAATACCTCCAACTGCATCCCAAAAGATGGCTGCTCCTTAAGCAGTGCAAAATGATGAATATTTATATTTGCTTGAATGTAACCTTTTATCAAATTCTGAATCCATTTTAGTTATTTTAATGGATTTGTCAGGTGTGCTTCGTTCTCTGAAAATTGAAAACTCAAGGAAGGCATTTTTTCTTTTCTCTTCTCTTGTAATTATAGCCAAGAAATTTTTAAAAGCCTTTCCCCCCCCCCACCGCCCCTTGAACAATCCAACCAGCATTGCTGATAAAATACTAATGAGCTTTGTCAAGAGTCTAATTGTATTCCTGCTCATCGTGAGCTTACCACCTGCCTCAGTTTGATATTGGGGGGGAAAAATCCACAAATCTCTATAAAATTCAGTGGTATCCCAAGTTACAGTATTAGTAAACAGTACCATGTTAAGAAAGATTGGCCAGCAAAATTTGACATATTGAGAGCACACTGTGGGTGTTCTCACAGAATGACAGCCAGGGGAAGATATTTTGTCACAAAATAGCTGCCTGGGAAAGGGTATGTCAGGAAGGCTGTGGTATTGCTGAATTGTTATGTGATTTTTGTGTTGTTATTTTTTGTTCTCTGAGGCCTAGGCAAATGAAGGGTGGAAACTTTCCTATTTCCCCCATTAAGTCTCCCGGCTCAAACTCTGCAAACTCAAACTCTTTGACATGACATAATAAAGATTCTTATCTAGCTGTGCATTAGGATTAAGCCAGTTGAAACAGTTGATCGCCCTCTGTCAAAATGGAGACCCTTTTTTTATATGTGTGTCAGTTTAATTACACTTTTTATTTTGCCATGAGTTAATGAAGTTAGCTTTATGCTTTAGCCTAGGACAGGGGTAGGCAACCTTGGCTTTTTTATGACTCGTGGACTTCAACTCCCAGAATTCCTGAGCCAGCATGGCTCAGCTTGGAAACCACTCCCTTTCCCCTCAGCGTAGCTGGCTGAGGAATTCTGGGAGTTGAAGTCCACGAGTCAGAAAAGAGCCAAGGTTGCCTACCCCTGGCCTAGGAGGTAGGTGATAGTTAACTACCTTTTCCCCCCTGAATAATTCTAACTTTTAATGCAACTCCCATATGCAGTGTAATGATGGGTAGGTAGGTATGAATTGAATGTCAGTCTATATGAAATATTAATTAGCATTGTTTGTTTATAAGAAATAAAAAGAGTTGAAGATAGAAAAGCAAAAGCTTATAAAAAGATATAGAATGGATGTATTTATTCATTTATTAAATTTGTATGCCACCATCTACCCATAAGGCGACTCCGGGCGAGATACAAGTTATAAAATAAGTAAAAAATAATAATTAAAACATTCAAACTACACAAATTATCTTAGGGAGCACCTGCTGCCAGCATCAACTTCCCATCGTCCTGTGCGCTCCCATAGAGAGGGCCTCCTTAGGGTGCCGCCGGTTAGGGAGTGCCGGTGGGTGATCCCCAGAGGGAGGGCATTTTCTGTGGGCGCGCCTGCCCTTTGGAATGATTTACCTGTGGAACTCCGGACCGCCCCCGATCTGCGTTCATTTCGCCGGGACCTGAAAACCTGGCTTTCGATCTATCAGACCTGGACTGAAGGGATTTTAGCTTTTTAATATTTTATTTTTTTTATTTTTTTATTTTAATTCCATTTATATCCCACCCTTCTCCGAAGACTCAGGGCGGCTTACAAGCTTAGCAATAGCCTTCATTCTATGTATATGCCTGCTTATTAGGGCTTTCACACACACCCCAAGCGGCATTATTACAAAGTCCGCTTAATTGCCCCCAACAATCTGTCCTCATTTTACCTACCTCGGAAGGATGGAAGGCTGAGTTAACCTTGAGCCTGGTGGGATGTGAACCTGCACTAATTGCAGGCAGCTGGTGTTACTTAAGGAGGCATTAGCCCACTGCTCCACCAAGGCTCTTATATTGTTTTAATTGTTGGGCTTTAATTAATTTAATTCATTTTAATTTTATATTATCTTTTTATATTGTCTTTTATACGCTGCCCTGTAAACCGCCCTGAGTCCTTCGGGAATAGGGCGGTATAGAAAACTAATTAAATAAATAAATAAATTGTAATTATAAACTATACTAAAAACTGAATCAAAAAAATGGATGGGACAGGGATGTGGACTTCTTAGCCTGTCAGCCACCTCCAGTGGTGAGCACCCCATTGGGCCCCAGGCCAAGCAGCAAAGGTAAGTTTTGATATCCTTCCAGAAGGTCAAAAGGATGGGAACAGTTCTCACCCCCAGTGGTAGAGAGTTCCACAGGGGAAAAGGCTCTTTTTGAACCTACCTGCTGGAATTCCTTAGCACACAGGATCCGTAGGAGACCTCTTCCACTGGTGTCAGGGGGATGGCTTCCATTAGGGAGAAGAAGACTCCTCAGATATTTTAGTTTGTGCTATTACCATGCACTGAAAAATAATATATTTTGTTCATACCACATTGTAAACAACACTACATTCTATTCAAATACATTATGAATGCAGTGGTTCCTTGCTCCTGGCATTTCTTCTCCAAAGTATTAGTTTTATTGTACACATCTTAACAAATTGGGGCAAAAAAACTTATGGAAAATACTTAGAAAAATATTATAAATTGTAACAGATGATAAAACAAATAAATGATAAAAATTATCTGACTTTTCTAAACAGATAAGTTTTTGAGCTTAAAGAATTTTTTTTGTAAAAACAAAACAGAATAAACTACTAAGCAATTTTTGGTTTTCCAGTTCTAAATGTTTTTATAATTTGCTGTTGCTATTGTATTCTAGAATATTATAATGGAAGTATTATATATCATCACCTTAAAACTAAGTAGATATGAATAGACACTTGTATATTCTAAATTGAATTAATATTTTCATTCCAAATTTTATTGATAGCATTCACACACACACTCATAAAATGTAGGTTCTTCAGAAAACTGTTCAGGTTTATGCACACTTACTTAGAATGCGTTTTGAACTGAATAGAACTTTTACTTACAGATAAATATACAAAGGATTGTCCCGAAAAAAACAACTCAAAAAATTCCTATTAACTATCTTTAAGCATGTAACATACCCCAAAATAGCTAGCCAAAGAAAATTCACTAAAACTTTGTCATATAGTGTGATTGAGGTATTTAAGAACAGCTGCATGTTAGCATGACCTCTTTTTATGGAGTGTATACAACCTAATGATGCAGATACAGTTGTACATGAGAGAAATAGAGTTGACAGTGATTAAGTAAAATTGAAACTGTTTAAAAGGCTTTGAGTGATTCAGGTAAAATTTTCTTAACCAGCTTTAAAGTTAGTGTGTGTATTTCTAGCTGGATCACAAATGTCAGACTTCATTGCCTAGTGAAAAGATTGATCTGTTTATATCTATTTGTATTTCACACATTGCTAAAAAAAGTCTCTCTGCTGTGCTAATCTTGCTGGCAGTCCAAATATCTGACATCAGAAAATAAATGAATTTCCTAGAGTAGAAAATTCAACAGGACATTGCAAAATCATTTTGATCTCCTGCAAAGAACTTGTGCCAATGTCTGCTATCAGTAAAGAACTCTTAATGCATTGAAAATTTAATGATGCTTCCTTGACAGCGGTGCAAATGAATTAGTGCCAGAAAGAGAGAACTGTCATTGTTTATTGAAAACCTTATAATTTTGCTGTCAGTGGAACAGCTTAGAATTGTGCCCTTAGTTGATTATGCATGGGAGAGGGGGAAAATGAAGAATAAAGTTGCAAAGGAAAGGCAAATGATAGATAGGTGCAGCCAAGAAAGATAGGAATGGAAGAATAAAATACAGCTAGCTGTTTTATGATCAGTAATATAAACTTGATCCTGGCAGAAACCAATTGAGGATAAAGTAGGCACTTTGTTCATGGATTAGTCATCTATTTAACCAAGATATCAATTAAAATGGTGGAGGAAAAAATCTTCAGAGGTATAGCAACAGATAATAAATATAAAATATGCCTCTTTAGATTAATATGTTCCTTTCCAGTATTACATACTTGAACAAACAGCCACAAGAAACAGCTGATGGGAACACTCAGATTCAGAATGTTACGATAATGATCCACTTCATTTTTCAATGACTTTAATCAAATAAAATGTGGCAGATATATCTGCCACAAATAACACAAGCTGCTAATTTCAATTCAGTTTGCCAGTTCCTCCTCCAAATGTAGCTTAGTCCCACCAATACATACTTACCTTCCTATAGTATTATAGGATAACTAATACATTGAAAATAGATTGAAATATATTGAAAATAAAAACTCTAGCTGAGATGAGCAGCATATAAGTTTACTAAATAAATAATGAAACTTGATTTATCCAATTTTCTTCCAACCCATGTCTTGAAGTTAGAAGAGATAACAAGCAGAATCAGATCGAGAAGCCAATATTCTGTGAGGCAAATTATTCAGGATAAAACAAAGTGCTATATGAAAAATTCAAGTTGGTCTAGGAAATCATGCAGCTGAGATTTATCTGAGAATAAGCCGTAATAACTTAATTATGGTGTATATCTAAGTAGACATGAGTAGTTCTTCTGTTAGTGTCTTTTGTTGAGTGCTTTAAGCTTGTAATATGCAGTAAGAGGACCCCCAGGTTGCAGTCTTCTTCTTTTGTTCAATTTTTTAAAAACTTCACGTGCAGTCTGTTCCAGCTTTCACAGACTGGAAAATTTTTCTGCATCTTTGACAGGAATTGCTGTCTATTCATTTAGACACACATTTTGGCCTAAATGGACTAATACAAAATTGTAAATCATAGGATTATTATTCACTAATCACATTAATACATTATTACATTATAAATGTAATCATTTACAACAAAAAAGCATAAATCAGCAACTTGTTAAAAACAAAGGTTTTGATAAGGTTGATAATACTGACTAATAAAATAAAAAAACTACATACATACAGAAACAGATGATGTAATATTATAATAGTGATCTGGTATATATGTAGAGTAGGTATTTTTTCAGATAATAGGGGAGCAGATTAATCTTCAAAGGTTGAACTAAGAAAAAAGAACACAAATATGATGCCTAATTTATGGATTCAAATGTTTTGGCAAAGTTATCTAGTTTGGTAATGAAATGTTTATAAGAAGAAAAGTGCAGCAAACATCAAGCTCTCAGTGTAGACTGAGATCATCACAGAAGAGATTACAATAAATATGAAGGTTTATAAAGTATGCTTATATATTTCAAGTTCCTTCACACAATCATTTAATCTTATTTCATACTCAGATTGGGTTCCACAAAAGTCAGGAATTGTACAACACACCTGGAGACAGTCCAAGATTGGAGAAAACTCTTCAAGATGTATTGGGAAACAGAGATGCTCTGAGTCTCATAGGTAACCTGATGATAGGTCCCAAGTAGTGTGATTTCTCCGTCATGGAACGTGTCTTGTAGAACAACCTCCCCAAGATACAGACACCCCAAACCTTTTGGCTTCTGGAAGCTGATTATGATCTATGACACAGCTTTTCCAGCAGACACTGGTGCCAGGATGTGGAGTTCTGCTGCGACTGCCATTTTATTTATATGTTGATAATATGTTGGGAGGAAAGCAATGGCAAACCTAGACGGCATATTAAAAAAAAGCAGAGACATCACCTTGCTGGCAAAGATCTGTATAGTCAAAGTTATGGCTTTCACAGTAGTAGTGCATGGCTGTGAAGAGTTGGACCGTAAGGAAGGCTGATCTCCAAAGAATTCTTTCAAATGGTGGTGTGGGAGAAGACTCAAGAGTCCCTTGGACTTCGAGGATGTGAAATCAGTCAACCCTAAAGGAAATCAACCCTGATTGTTTTTTAGAAGGACAGATACCGAAGCTGATGGCTCAGATACTTTGGCCACCTAATGAGAAGAGAGGACTCTTTGGAAAAGACCCTGAGGTTGGAAAACATTGAAGGCAAAAGGCTAAGGGGATATCAGAGGATAAGATGATGAAATAGTGTCACTGGCACAATGAATGTGAATTTGGGCAAACCCTAGGGCAGGGCTTTTCAACCTTTTCACCCATTGTACCACTTTTAGGATATGGCAACATCCGAGTACCACCAGTTGCCTAGCAAGGTGTCAAAAACTTGACCAAAAGAAAAAAAAGAAAAAAAAGGAAAAAAGTGATGAAGTACCGGTAGTCCTTGACTTACAACAGTTCGCTTAGTGACTGTTTGAAGTTACAATGGCACTGGAAAAAGTGCCCACCAATCCACAGCCGAGCAAGACACCTGCCTGCCCGTCTGGTGGCGCTCTTCCTCCTGTCCGAGCATTTCTGTTGAGAATTGGCAGTGGGGGTGGGGGGGTGTTTGGTTTTTATTCCCCCCCTCTGCTGGGTGGTTTCAGCAGGTTTTGGTTACTTCACATGACCCTGGGACACTGTGACCGTCATAAATATGAATCAGTTACCACGCATCTGCATGTAAATCACAAGACCCTGGACATGCTGCAACATTCCAGCTGATCGGCACTTCTTCTGGGCTCAGCAGAAGCGCCAGGATCAGTGCCGAGCTCCAGCTGGAGCCTGGCACTGATCCTGGCGCTTCCGCTGAGCCCTGCAGCTCTAGCCATCTCTCGCTCAGGCTTGTGCGGTGCTGCCACCGGTTCAGCTCATTCCCCTCCCCTGCTACCATTTTTCTAGGATGGTTGCATACCACCTGCCAGGTGCCAATGTACCACAGGTGGTACCCATACCACTTGTTGAAAAGCCCTGCTTTAGGGGACAGTGGAGGACAGGGGGAGCCTGGCGTGCTGTGGTCCATTGGATTGAGGAGAGTCAGACACAATTTAGCGGATGAACTACAACAAATGTAATTTGATCCAGTTTTCTTTTATACCAGTTTTTAGTGTTTTTATTTCTCTATGCCATCTATAGCTCCCCTGGGTAGATGAGCAGTTATATACATTCATTAAATTAAAAAATATATAATCCCAAATAAAACCCCACTCCTTAGCATAATTTAAAAATCCTGTTACAAATTGACCTGTTGCTAACAACTAAAGCTATAGATTTTAGGGAAGCAACTGATACTCCTTGCCTTCAAAAATTCTAAACGGAAAGGTTAAAGTCCAAATTTGGCACGGCTAGAATTTCACCCAAATTCATAAAATATTTTCTAAGGTGTATCAGTGATATCATAGCGCATCATACCTGGAGGACACCAAATGAAGGCAAGCTTATAAAAAGCTTTAGTAAAGCATTTCAAGTGTCAGCAATGGGCAAGGAAATGAAGGTATTTGCTAAGTCTTAAATTACCAACTATCACCAAATTGCTACTTGTATGTCTGTGAAAATAGTATTTACAAGCTACTTCTGAATCAGCCAAAAGCAGCAGAAGAGTTTCACTACCAACATAAAAAAAGCAATTCAATAAATTCATTTCATGTTTCCTAATGAAACTAAGATACAGAATAAATCTGAAAGTGCACCACTGTGTTTGAGGCAATTCTTTCAAACTCCATATTGCTAACAATACTTCAGGAAAGCTTGAGATTAAAACAGTGCTTCGTTGAAGAATACTGGTACAAAGTTAGTGCCTCCCAAGTTCCTGGAACTGGTCCTATTTTATTAATGCATTTCCCCCCCTATAAGAATCCGAGCCCATTCTTTAAGGCAGTCTCAGATATCTGCATGGAATCACATTTAACAAAGCCTTTTTCTTCTGTAGACGACAGCTCCAGCTGGGTAAGTTGTAAACATCTCGTCAAGAGTACTCAAATGAACTGGAGTTGGGTTGTGAACGTGGCTAAATGAAATAAAACCGCATTACAAAACGACCATTCGGGTAATCCGGATCCAACCTCGCTTGATGGCTCGGGGCTCCTTTTCAACAAGCGCGAATAACCTTAAAAAGAAGCTTTTCTTTTTTTTTTAAAAAAAAAAAGAAAAGATGGTGGGAAGCACAAGGGAAGGGAGGGATCTTTTTTTCCCTCCCCAGGCTTAGTAAATCTGAAACCGGTAGATGGCTCCCGATCTCTCTCCGTAGTTGTCGTTTTGGCCGCTACGGTAAGATTCTGCAATTCGTGGGAACGAAGGAGGGACCAAAGGGAGAGCCGCCAGGGTCCTTTATATGTTACGCTCCAGCTTCCCTGCCTGGTTGCGCGCATGGAATCCGTGAGCTAACGCAGGGGCTGGTGAAGGGTAAAAAAAAAAATTCCCTTCTGCCCAGACGAGCTTTCTCGCCCAAAACTCGGGCATTTCTCGGGCAGCCGTTCAGACCGCGGCCGGCTCTCACGAGGGGGAAGAGGAGGCCGCCGCTTGGCCGGAGCGGGCTGTGTGTGTGTGCGCGCCTGAAGGGAAGCCCCCGGCCAGGCTGGGGTCCGCTGGAGCCAGGAATGCCGCCAGCGCCGCCTCCACCCACGCCTTCCGCTTGCACCTCAGGCCGGGAGGTGGCTGCGTGAGGCTGGAGGGGAGCCGGGCAGAAGAGAGCCGAGCTCGTCCGAGGCCAGGAAGGAGGAAAGAGGAAAAAAGCGAAAGCGAGGAGCGCAGACGCGGCAGGGGGAAGGCGAGGCGAGCCGGGCGAAAGACGGTCTGGGCTGCGGTTTTTTCCCTCGCGGAGCCCGCCTGCCTGCAGCTGAGATGAAGAGGCGTCGCCTGTGGCAATAATCTCCTAACTCTCCTTCGGTTTTCCAATCTTTTTCAATCCTCCCCTCCCCACTCCTCCTACTCCGAAAGCGGCAAGGAGACCAGCCCCGGCGGGATTGCGTGGCCTTTTTTTTTTTTCCTTTCCTTTCCTTTCCTTCCCCTAAACAGCTGATTGGCATTCATTCGCGTCGCCCCGAGGGGGGCACCTAAGAAGGTGAGGGCGGAGAGCGGGGAAAGGCGAGTTAATTGCCGCCGGCAAGCGACGCCTCCGCCTCCTCGCTCGCGCTCCAGAGAGGGAAGGCAAAAGCGCCGGCAAGGATGACCGAAGAGAGCGCGGACGTTCCCAAAGAGTTGCTGGGTAAGCATGTGCGCTTCCTTCTCTTTTCGGCGCCCCCCCCCTTCGGGTGAATGGTGGACACTGGAGCGCGGGAGATTGGAAGGTGGGGGGGGGGTGGAGGAGGAGGAGCCGTTTCCCCGACAGCGATGCGGAGGTGTGGGATGAAATGGCCCCCTCCCCCCCGGTAGTCCCGCAGTCTCTTAGCCTTTGCGTGAAATGCTCTATGGGGGGGGGGGGAAGGGGAAGGAAGGCGTGGCGGGAAAGATAAGGGACGGCCGAAGCTCTCGCTCGCCCTTTGGCTCCTCTGTTCCTGGAAGAGATTTAACTTGTGGACGGGAGGGGGAGATGCGGGGCAAAGGGAGATTGCGCAGCCTTTGCAAAGCCTCGGTGATAAGAGGCCAGTGTTTTTCAACCTTGGCCACTTTAAGATGGGTGGACTTCAACTCCCAGAATTCCCCAGCCAGCGTTGCTGGCTGGGGAATTCTGGGAGTTGGAGTCCACCCATCTTAAAGTGGCCAAGGTTGAAAAGCATTGTAATAGGCAAATGGAGCGGAACGCTTGGCGTCTGTAGGAAAACTTCAGTCTAAAAACGCTGTTAACCCCTCGAGGCGGTTGCTTGAACGCGGCTTGCTCCTTCGGGCCAAGAGTTCCTTTTCTTTCACGTCGGAATGGCGACCGGTCAGAGGGAGAAAACTTAACAGCTTTCCATCGCCTCCAAGTGCTGGTGTGGTATCTTCCTTTCCCGCCTCAGTTGGATGCCTTGGGGAGCTTTTCTCCACGGAAGACGCGGGCAGAGGTTTTCCTTAACTTAGGAATCCTGGGTGTACTTCTCCCGCTTGGCAAATCGTGATTTAGGGCAAATGGTTGCCAGTGCTTCAGGGGGTGTAAAAGCCAAGAAGGAAGATTGTCAAAGCATCTGTTGCTGGTCCCACTGTGGAGGGGGGGGGTCATCTTTGCCTACATCTTGTTATGAAAAGGAATTGCCGATGGACAGATCCGGTGTTCTTGGCTCTTTCAATCTTGTTTAATTAAAGAAATGTTTCCTCTGTTATTATTTAAAAAGGATCTGCTGCATTAAAACCTTTTGAAGAACACACAGTTTGCTTATTGTAGGCTTGCATATGCTTTCCTGTAGTCCAAAATCAGGGCAGCTGGTGAATATATAATGCTGACAAAATAATTAAGTATGCATCATGTCTTTTCCTGTACTGATTACTGTAATTTACTTTCATATTGTTTGTTGCTCCTCTTATTATGCCAAATTCTGAGAATGCTCGTTGAACAGATTAAAACCATATTAAATTCTGAGTCATAAAAATACCCTTTTTTGCATAGTCCACTCATATATGTGTACAGGCTAAATATTTGGAGAAGGGTGTTCTGGATTGCCTTATTCATTTCTATGTTTACTTGGAAGAAATCTCACTCAGTGGAGCTTTCACACAAGCAAATATGTACAGTATAGGAGGTTTTCAGACATTGTGAAAGGACGGCTGTTCACCTTCCAAAAATACAGCATATTATTTTGCCCAGCTATGTACTATTTTTCTTCCTTTTCCACTTTTGCAATACTCGTGCTAATAGATGTAGAAGGGCTGTTTCTTGAATTAGGTGGGCTTAACAAGCTGTCCAAGTAGATTTACTTGCAAATGTTAAATTTTAGTCCGACTGTTACAATAAAAGCTTTTGAAATATGTTTATATAAAGAAACATGGTAGTAGTGCAAAGGCACAGTTTAATTTATTCCAGTTCAGAACAGTAAACGGAACACTGCCCAGGAAATGGACTGAATTTTGATTGTGCAGGCATGCATGCAGAACTTGGGGGAAATTTTCTTAGCTTCTAGCTGTGTGGCAGTGTGTAGTGTGGTCCATTTACCTCTTGGTAGAACTCGGTGGAATCTAGCATAATGTAAAAACTGAGCTTGTCATATATCTGTGTTATTGAACAATATACTGGTAAATGATTCTGTAAGCAGATTTGCTGATACGGAAACACTCAAAATATCTCAAGAACACTGAATGAGTAAATGATGCTTCACTGAAAATCTGGTAATACATATGTAGTTAAATACACAATAAATGGATCAGATGGGAAAATGTGCTCTTTTTATAAATGTATCAGTTGGGGAAAAAACCATTTCCAAGTGAATGTGTGAGCTTGCTCTAAATATTGTAGAAAAGTTTATATATATATATGTATGATATAAACTCATTCAGAATAATTGACTATTGAAGAACTTGTAGTAGAAATTAATTATATATTTATTAGATTTTTAGACCATTGTAATCATGTGCATGTCAGTTTACAAAGGAAAACATCTACACTACAATAATGTAAAGATAAATACAGTGGCAACAGTTATTTAATTGTCTTAAAGCTGGACAATAGAAACAATTTCTGTGGTGCTATCTTAAGTAATTAAAAAGATCCTTTAGATGAATTCTGGTAGAAACTGCTTCTGGGAGGCCAGTAAGTTCAAAGCAAGCATGACCTCCAGTAAATAGCTATTTCACAATATGGAAGTTATAATGAACAAGCAATTTGTAGTCACAGTCTCTAATCTTTCAGGAGGAGGAGTTACTATCAACAATTTCCCCTAAATTACATGATCAAATGGATTGATCCTAGATAAAAAGAGATGCAGATACCTTGACACCAAGCCAAATAGAATCATTTTGATTAAAATTAGCACTTTATATAATTTATTTTAAGCCATCAACATACTTCAGTTATGCTCTGGGCAACTTCTAGAGAGAGATAAACTTACGATACAAATTAATATACAATAAAGCATTAGTATATTGCATATTCTGAATAAATTTGAATTATCTAATGTTGGAAGCATCAGTTAATTGCTTTGAAGTTTATATTAACCTTAATATTTAGAGTTAAAGCTTAATAGTATATCTGTGGGTGATTTGGAGGTCATTCTGTATTTTTAGAACTGAGCAAATTTCCCTTTAGTTTTGCTTTCAGTGGCCACCTCCATCATTTGTGTAGATCAATTTGCAGATAGGATTTCTTTGCTAGTCTTTGTACTCCATAAGTTAATGCATTGTAAAGACCTAATATAAAGATGCATTAATTATGGATGGTCTCCCCCAGTAGGAAACAGGCACCTTATATTAGAGCATTGGAACTGAAATAAGAGCAGAGATGTATTATCAAACTTTTATTATATGACAGTCTTAGACTTGTTAAAATAAAGTACAGCATGCAATATAAAATATAACACAGCATGTATGATAAAAAGGCCTGTAAAGATGCTTAGTCTAATTTGTAAGAAGACCTGATACTTCATTGCCCTTCTTATTCCCACAATGTACACCCAAATATGAGTTGTAATTTATTTCAGTTCCAATATATTCATTTCCTGCTTTTGTTTACTGGCACCTGAAGAGTTGCTCTTCATTAAATCTAGCAGCACCCCACAACTGACAAACAGAGTTGCAATTTCACAGGTGGCATTCACATCCAGCTGTTGGCCATTTCTTTGTTCGAGAATTTCACCAAGCAATTGACCTGCCTGCCATATTGATGTGTGGCCCAGTTTGGTAATGAAACATTTGCAAGAAAACCACCAAGCTCGGAGAACACCCTCATAATTATACTTCAGTCTATCTAGAGCAGACATGTCAAACACAAGGCCCGGGGGCCAGATCTGGCCCGTGAAGTGGTTTCATGCGGCCCGCGAAGCCATCCTGGAAACAGTGAGGGAATGGCCCCCACTGCCTTGGCCCTGGCCCAGAGACCCTCCTTCTGCCAGAGACCCTCAGATCTGTCCCACTCCTGCCCAGGCCCCCATAGGCAGCCTTGCTGCGAACGAGGTAGAGCTGGCCACGCCCACCCAGTAGGCCATATGCACTCTAGCCACGCCCACCCAGTAGGCCACACCCACACAGGCCACACCCACCCAGCCCCCTGAGGGCAATTGCAATGCTGATGCGGCCCTCAATGAAATTGAGTTTGACACCCCTGATCTAGAGGCATGAATAGCTGGGGGTGAAGGAATTGTTTTAATCTGGCCTATTATCCTACGTGGGTAATAAGGCTTGTATGAACCAGGCAGTGATCAGATCATGGCAAAGGACTAATAACAGTGTTCTTCATCTTCAGATCACAAGCCAAATGCTCTGCTGTAAAAAAACATAAGGTTTAATGAGTGACCACCAGCATGAGTCAAACCCAAGATTTTCTGGGAACAGGTTAATGAACTCCTCCTCCCCTCCTAAACTTCCTCTTCCCAGCACCAGAAGTCAAGGAGATTTCACTGTCAGCTTGACCCCAGGATTGGACTCGCAAAAGGAAAATCTGTTAGGTTCAAATGCAAGGGACTTGCAACCCCCAGCTTACAAAGTCAAACCAAAATACCAGCCTCTGTGCAGCCAGCCATTGAATTAAAACTATTAAAGGATCTGACACTCCTTCATTTCAGTCTTGCAAGTGCTTCTTTCCATCATTTCATTTTTATGAAATAGGGATGGGCCTGTCTGATATGTTTGCCCAATTTAAATTTCTTGGAATGGGCTCAAGCCACACGTATCTGAGCATTGTCTTGATAGTAGCTGTTCCTTTTGTTTCAAAGCCATTCCTTATTGCTTGTACACTACCACATCTGCTGACTCATCAACAATGAAGTTGTGAATGAATGTGACCTTAAGAAGCTGTTGTTCTTATGGAACAGTGGAATAATGATTTGAGGCAGTCGCCATTCCCCATAATTGCTAACCCAATCAATGTCTTTGCAATTTGCCATCACCACTAGCCCCAATTCAGCTGCTTACCACTTGCCCTGTCTGCTAACACATACATTCCAAAATAGTTCTGTCTTTGTATGTACTCACGTCTTTTCTGCATTCTCCTTTAATCCTTATTCCTTTCTCCATAACCCTTCCAAAGTTCCATAATCCCATCTCATCTCTATTTTTTCCATTTCTCCTCTTTGCTATTCCCAACTTCACTTTCTTGCACAATCCTCCACAATTCCAATCCCTATTCTACCCATCTGTCTTTTTCTCCATGTCCTTTTTTGCCTCTTTCTGTTCTCCTTCATGACCTTCATAGCCTCTTATCCTGCCATCTAGACTTCAGGGAATCCTCTGTTCTGCTGTACCTTCTTCCACATTTATTCACATATCCCTCTGCTTCTTCTAGCTTCCAGCTTCCCAATCTAAGAGAACCACACTGGCTAGGACGGATGGAACTTTTCTCGTATCTCTTCCTCTCCCAGCATTTCCCCATCTTCTTGTAGGTCATCCATTACCTCTATTCACTATTCTTGCCAGCCTGCAACCACCTTTCCTCTCCTCCAGATTAATAGAAACTGCCAGGCCATCACTGCTTTTGTTTCTCTTTTTCTTCTCCCCAGGAAAGCCTGTAAACGCCACACAACCACACACCCTATCTGTATAACAAAAGCAAATCCAAAGCTGCTTGCTTTCCATTGCACAAAAATCCTAAAAAAATTCCCCTAGACAGTCAGACCACCAGACTCCATCTTTTTTAAAAAAAATCTTAAGTTTACTTGTTTAAATTTTTTTAATCTCGCGTTTATTATTTTCATAAATAACTCAAGGTGGCAAACATACCTAATAATCCTTCCTCCTCCTATTTCCCCCCCAACAACAACCTGAGTTGGGCTGAGAGAGAATTATTGGCTCAAAGTCACCCAGCCATCTTTCATTCATAAGACAGGACTAGAATAATTTCCTGGTTTTTAGCCTGGTTCCTTATCCACTAGACCAGGGGTCCCCAAGCTGGTACTGGGCTGTGGCATGCCAGCAACCGGTCCACACAAACAAGCAAGGCCCCATCCGCGGGATACAGGCAACACACAAAACCACATCCCCTCTGGTCTGCGGAAAAACCTCTCTCCACATAACCGGTCCCTGGTGGCCAAAATGTTGGGGACCTCTGCATTAGACCAAATCAGTTCCATTAGAATAATAGTTAGGGCTGGTTTTGGTATTTTGCTATGCTATTATTTTACTATTGTATTTTATTTGTTTATTTCATTTTATTTATATCTTCTTTCATGAGTTATGTATTTACTTATTTGTTTGTTTATTAAATTTCTGTGCAGCCCATCTCTCCTGCAAGGTGACTGGGCAGCTTACAAATTAGCACATGTGATTTATCCTTGTATAAGATGACAAACGTATTAGTATAGATCTGACCGTAGGCACTTTCATGGCATTGTAAATAGGAGGGGGGAAAATGAAATGCTTCAGGGCAGGCCGAGTACAACACTATTGCACAAGTGAAGATGAATGATGTAACCTCTTTCATCTGCTAAAGAGCTAGCTAGCCTGTGCAAGAAATCCCCTTTCCCTAAGTCTGAGTTTTAAATATAGTTCTGCCTATGACCTCTAGTCTACTTCTTATGCAGAGAGAGAGCAAGAAAGAAAGAAAGAAAAACAACGCATGAAAAGTCTTTGAGAAGGAAGTTGTTTGTGACCTGTGACAGATGGTATTAGAATTGAATGAAAATTTGGCATCAAACTATGACAGCAGTTTGAGTAACAGTTCTGTGAAGCCCATTTTGGAATGGCAGCTTTTCATGTTCTTGGCTCAGTATTTTGGTATTAAACTGGAATACCTAGAATACAAAAATATTACAGGAGAAAATTATTGTGCTTAGAGTCCACCACTGTAATCTGTTTTGTGCATAGTTCAAGGACAACTATGTTGATAGGCCATAAGTCAGAGATTTGATTGCTAGAGGGAGTGTCATTATATATTTTGGAGATCCCATTTTAATTCTGTCGGAGAAAAATATTTGGAACTATTGTGGTATTCCGATGTGTGGATGGGAGGGACAGTGATGGTCATTTTTCAAAAATTATATTTACGTATAGAGTGAAAATGGCTGTTATGTAGAATATCTTAGTATAAATAAAATCAAGCATTTAGTTATATAAAAAGTACACCTCATTTAAAGTTTTTTAAAACAGATATGGGCATATTAATATTTTCTAGACAGTGGAATCATTGATGTCTAATTGTTTGATAATCTTTTGAAATTCATTCCCAGACTTATAGGTGTTTATAACCTTTCTGAGGGTTGTAGACACCTGTAAGCAATTTCAGTCTAGAAATGGTGATACCATGCATTTCAGCAACAACGAACAAATCAAACCAAAAGTCTGATAGGTTCCTCCCAGATCCTCCCTAACAATATTCTAAACATTTACATCTGATCTGATTCTAATTTTAGGTTATCTGAGGTAATGGTTTATATAAGTATGTACTTACATTTTCATATTCCAAATTTGCATTGATATTTAAATTACATAGTGGACTACAAAATGAAAATGATGTGTGGTATTTGATATATCCCTCTATCTGTAGTGTTGAAATGAAAATAAAATTATGTTGAAATGTGTTGAAACAGGAAAAGATTTAAATGGGGTATACTTATTTTTCACATGACAGTAAGGGGGGCCAAGTATGTTATAAGGAGTAATTTTGTTTTGGTTTACCATTCCTTAGTCTTTACAGTCAACCCATAAACACGGGAGATTTTTAAAACGGAGTTCATGTAATATTTCACTTTGGAGCTGTTAATAAGAGAGGAAGAATGTTATTTGTTTATTATTTACTTTGATGAATTTTTACTTGGGGGGATAAAATAATAGTATAAATATATAGATTTTTTTTCAGATCCTGGATACTTGAAAGTATTTTATGCTCTCTACTATTTCAGAAAGCGTCAAGGATGTGATTGGAAGGAAGATAAAGATTTCTGTGAAAAAGAAAGTCAAACTTGAAGTCAAGAGCGATAAAGTAGATAATAAAATATTGGTAAGCACATTCCATTTTTTCTTCAAAAAATTTATTTCTTGATTTAATCTCTCCCCTCCCCAATAAATGAAAATACTTTAATTTAAATACTTGTTGTCTTCTAAATCTTGTTCCTCTTATACAAGAAAGTTTGCATAAGCATTTCTGGATATAATATTAGCGTGACTGGGTGAAAAATTAAATATGGAATGTATCCAAGTAAGAAACTTGATTTGTCTAATCAAGTGAAGAAACATTATCATACAAACGTTATCCAAAAGAGGCAGTTATTATAGGTTTCTTAGGATAAAAATATAATTACAGTGCTTGCAGACACCAATAATATCACAGTGTATTTGAGATGTTATTTTTATAAAATATGAGAGCGGTTGTTTTGTATTTTACATCCATAAATTTTGTAGAATAAGACCTTTTGAGTGAGCCATAATTTGTTGTTCTACATGTGTCTGTGAATGTGGGGGAAGAAAGGGAGATAAGATCTAAAACAGTGCTGGAATTTAAAGCAAGCAGAAACTATCAGTCTCTGGCCTTAATAATACCTGTTTCTAGAGCTCAGCACTGTAATTTTCAAAAACCTTTCTTCTATTCTGCTTTGGCAGCGGGGAGGGGGAAGAGACAGCAAAGCAGATGTTATGCTTGTAGTCCTTGACTTACAACCATTTGTTTAGCAACCGTTCAAAGTTACAGTGACAGTAAAAATAATGACTTAACAACTGGTTCTTGCTCTTACAACCATCACAGCATCTCCATGGTCTCGGGATCAAAATTTAGGCACTTGGAAACTATGGTTGCAGCATTTTGTAGCTGTGTAATTGCCATTTGTGACCTTCGCAGCCAGCTTCTGACAAGCAAAGTCAGTGGGAGAAGCCAAATGAACTAAACAACCGCATGACTCATTCAACCACAGTGATTCTCTTAACAATCATAGCAAAATGGTCGTAAAATCAGGCCCGACTCATTTAACAACCACCAGGTTTAGCAACAGAAATTCTGGCCCCAGTTGTGGTTATAAGTCAAGGACTGCCTGTAGTATTACAGTATTATGAGTAATTGTTCTTGTTGGAGTAATCATGGTTGACTGAATTTATCACTATTGCTACATTTAATAGAAACAAAGCCATAAAAACGGTTTGCAAATGAAGATGATTTCATGTCTTGTTTTACTGTGGCTAAGTGTTATATTGTGGGTTAATCAACAAATCATGGTCGAATGAAGCATGACTTAACATGAGAAATGAACCCATTTTACTTGCTTGAGAAAAATTGAACAGTTGCCTCATCTGCAAATCTGTAACTGTTTTGATTTTTGTTTTGGACATTTAAGGTAATTGTTGAGTAGCAATAGTAACTACAAACAAGTTCATTGAGTCATCAATTATTACTTTTCTTAAGGATCTATGAAATATTTGCTTGGATTACAATGCAACTTTCTCTGTCACTGATGTTTGTTTATTCATTCTATTTCTGTGGCTGCTCAACTCAGTTGACTCTCAAGCCTTCATATAAAGTAAAATACTTAATTACCACAAGGCATAATCACTTAACAGTCTAATCTAGTGTAATCCAATTATTTAAGATTGCTGACATACTTAGAAACGTTAGCTTTCTTATGGCTTGATACAAATGAGTATAATTTAATAGAGTTCAATTTGAGATGAAGGTGACAATAATATGTTCTATTTAAAATCCAAATCTAGAAGATAGTTCTCCCAATTCGTAATTTATTTTAAAATAATAATCCATATAAGTAAGACCAGTATTACTAATGAACAAACTGGTCATAGGGAGTTGGCTATTGTAGTGCTATTGATATGATAGGGTGAACATCTCCATAAAACAGTTAAACTTGATTTGAGATTGTAATATAATGCAGGCCAAGCAGCTTTAACACAGTCTTCCCCTTTTTATGGCATCTAGAACCTGGCAAAAACCACTGCCATGCTCTCCCCATCAATTACCTAAAAACAAATGTATGAAACCAGTAGTATAAGCACCCAAACCTTTAAAATATCTCCAGCCCAGGACCAAAAAATCTTGAAAAATCCCAGCTCCACTTCATATAACTTATTTGGTTTACATCATAGTCACCTCTTCTGGGCTCTAAGCCCCACTTAATGTTTCAAATAATTTCTGCAGTTTTAGCAATACCGTAAAAAAGACCAAAAAAAAAGGAAAAATAATGTTATTTAAACTAATAAATGCTCATTACTTTATCCTCCATCTGTTTTCTTAACCTTCCAGTCAGAATAATTTGAAATTACTTGTTAACTTGCAGTGCTTTATTGTGAAAAATTCAAGAATGGCTGAATGATAAGCATTTTAAACTGCAGGCCACAAACATTATAGCAATATATCTATATGCTTCAACCTGAATGTGGCTAGTAATCTGTGAAGTGTTTAGAGGCCAGTTTAATTTGAAGGGTAAAAAAATAATATGAATGCAAAGGTGTGTATGTCTCTGTCCTTTCTTTATCATCCAGCCTTTGATACATGAAGCCTGTATGCTTAGATGATGGGAGCAGGGTTGTGTGAGTAAAAGCCAGGTGCTGTGTCCTAGACTTAGATGCAGTGTATGTTTAAAGACAGGTGCCTGCTGATATTTGATATAGAGCACTACATTCTTTGTTATGAATGTTCTTTTATGCTGACATGATTTATTTATTTAAACAATTTATATATGATAGAAGACAGGGGTCCCCAACCCCCTGTCCGTGGACCGGTACTGGGCCGCAGCATGCCAGTAACTGGTCCACACAAACAAGCAAAGTCCCATCTGTGGGATGCAGGCAGGACACGAAACCATGTACTGGTCCCTGTTGCCCAAAAGGTTGGGGACCTCTGTTCTAAGAGGTATAATACATTTTTTTCAAATTAAGTATACTTTATTCATGACATCCTGCCTACAGTATTTAATGCAGCACAATTTCCTATAATTTTTTTATGGTTGTCATTTTGCAGTTAATGAAGTTAGTAAAATATTGTATCCATTTTTATCCTTCTTGTATACCTTGATATTTTGGGACTTTGAAATTAAGGATAGTGAGGTTAGGTTTTTAATTTTTTTTTTTTAAAAAAGTTGCACATCTAAATCTTGGAAACATTGCTGCGTTATGGGTTGGCCTAGTAGTATTTTTTTAAATGTAGAAGGAGAAGAATTTTTACTTTTTAGAGTGTCTTGCTTTTTATATTACGTTCTCAGGAATAGCTGGAAAAGTGTGCTACGACATTTTTCATAGATTATATCCTAGCATCAGTTTTGAATAACTGAGGTTTATGCCTGATTTAAGTTTGAAATACACTTAGACATTGTAAAGAAACTATTGGGCTTTTCCAATACACTAGTTTTGATTATTCATGTAGGAGGGAGCTACAGTTTTATTTTTATGGCATTCAGAGTTTCAGGATTACACTATTGAAATTCAGCAGCAAAACAGTGATATTTTTCCTTTTTTTCTTTTATACAATATGATCCAAAATACACATGAAATCCAGAGATGTTTTACCTTTAATTTAGGCTCTGACCCTTATAGATTCTTATTTTAAAAGTGAGGCCTGGTGTTTGTTGGTAAAGTGAGGTGTTTGTTGGTAATATTCAAAGATATGTTCTTCGGTCTGCAGATCAAGAGGTAAAATATAAGAGTGAAAGAAGGAGTAGATAAATACTGTTTACCATCCTGAGATATGATCCTCCAGACATAGAAGCTGTACTTTCAGTTGATAAACTGATGCTGGGAAAGAGCTGGGAGAAAATTAAAGTTTTTTTATGCATGCACAGAGTGTCTTGTTAAGGAGCTTGCAAGGACAGAGAGAGTTATTGTTGGAATCAAAGGAGGAGGAGGAGGGGAGGAGAAAATGGCTAGTAAGGAAACATGGCATTAAACAAATTCAAACTACAGAATAGATCTGGATTCAGGGAGGATTCAAGATCACCAAAGAGGAGACAGCATAGAGATCACTGAGTAGAGATGAAGATAGTCTGGCATTGGATGATGGCTATTTGATGCAGATTCCAGACAGGGAGAAGGTTTGAAAATTTATTTATTTATTTATTTATTGATGGGATTTATATCCCGCCCTATCTCCTGAAGGACTCAGGGCGGCTCACAATAAAACATATAATAAGTACATAAATCAAGATAAAATGAAAATTGAGAACATCAGTGCAATAAAAATTAGAGAATTTTAAAATGAATTAAAAATACTAAATATAAATTAATTGAAATGCCTGTCAGTCTAGGTCAGCTTGGTGGAACAGGTGTGTTTTGAGGCCGCGGCGAAAGGATTGGAGGTTTTGGGCTATCCGAAGCTCAGGGGGGAGCTGATTCCATAGGGTTGGTGCTCCCACAGAGAAGGCCCTCCCCCTGGGGGTCGCCAGCCGACATTGCCTAGCTGACGGTACCCTGAGGAGGCCTTCTCTGTGTGAGCGTACTGGACGATGGGAATTTGTTCCCGGCAGCAGATGGTCCTGCAAGTATCCCGGACCTAAGCCATGTAGGGCTTTAAAGGTAAGTACCAGCACCTTAAATCTCACCCGGAGGGCAACTGGTAGCCAATGCAGCTCACGCAGGAGGGGTGTAATATGGGAGTATCGGGAAGCTCCCATCACAACCCGTGCAGCTGCATTCTGCACCAGCTGAAGCCTCCGGGTGGTCTTCAAGGGCAGCCCCATGTAGAGAGCATTACAGTAATCAATACGGGAGGTAACGAGTGCGTGGGTGACTGTACGTAGGGCATCTCGGTCCAAAAAGGGGCGCAATTGGTATATAAGACGAATCTGGGCAAATGCCCCCCTAGCCACGGTTCCAATGTGATCTTCAAAACTGAGTCGTGAATCTAGGAGGACGCCCAGATTGCGTGCTTTATCAATGGGAGGTAACATCTCTCCTCCTATAGTCAGAGATGGAACCTCTTGGACTAAACGAGATGACGGTATGTACAGCCACTCAGTCTTGGCCGGGTTGAGTCGAAGCCTGTTTTCTCCCATCCAAATCTGTACCGCTTCCAGACAACGGGACATCACATCAAGGGCATCACTGGGTTGGTTCGGGGTGGAGATGAATAGCTGAAAATTAACATTCTGGTAGCTGAGAGCGGTAGCTCCCTAAGTTTAATTAAAGCTCTTAATTAATTTCCCCATAAACAACAGCTTACTTACAATTTACATAGATCAAAAATCAGTTTGGTGCATTCTACTGTCTTCTAAAATGAAAAATAGGAAAGAGAATGGATTTATTTGCTTTAGCTGGTACTGTTTTCTATCAGTTAAAATAGAGCTGATGCTACCATGTTTCCCCAAAATAAGACCGGGTCTTATATTCATTTTTGCTCCAAAAGATGCATTAGGGCTTATTTTCTGGTTAGGGCTTATTTTCAGGGAAATACGGTACTAAATTCATGATGATTCACTGAGGATCTTAACTGGGGCTTATTTTTGGTGGAGCTTATATTACGAGCGTCCTGAAAAAAATCATTCTAGGGCTTATTTTCTGGTTGGGTCTTATTTTCAAGGAAACACGGTATCTAGTGAAGGACTCTGATTCTTAGAGAAATCAATCCTTTTCTATCTTACACTGTTACAAATAAAGAAAAAATATTGAACTGGGTCAAAGAATCTTTGGACATACATTGCTATCCACTCTTGAAAGCTCTCACAATATCCTGTGACAAGATAGAAACAGACAAATAGAAGATTTTTGTGAAACATGAAAATATCAAGATATGGCAAGCATACATTTATTTGTTCTTTTGCGTCTGTCAGGATGTCACACCAACATATTCTCATTAAGAGACTTGATTAATATAAAATTGATTGTACAGAGCATGTACTATGAAATCCTGAGACCTCTGCTTATTTAGATTTTTTTTTCTGTAAAAGGCCATATTTTCTTAGGATTGATATCCATTGCTTTGCTCTTTCTTCCCTCCCTCTGTCTTACAACAATTTCCAATAAAGGGATAAAGTGCTCTTCTCAAAGGATCTCTTGCAATTGATTTTTTAAAATTAAGGTGAGAGTTACATAAAATTCAACTGAGGCCTATGTGTTGCCATAAAAGTTTGCTACTCTGATTCGTAAATTCAAATAAAAATATTAATGTCTTAAAATTAAGGCATATTAAAACCAAAGTTGCACAACAAAATGCTTTCATTTCTCTCTCTAACCTTTGGAGTCCTGCTTAAATTTGTGCTATGTTACAGAAAGTGCTTTGTAGAGATATGCAAAATATTGTGTGCATGAACTGTACATGGAATTGCTTGTTTTGGGTGATCTGCGCCTGTCTGGGATCTTTGGACCCATGCATGGAATAAAATGATAGGAGTGGAGTTGTGATGGTGGGAGCATGGAAGAAGCTAAGAACCTCAATCTCTGAGAGATGGAAGGAAGGGAAGGGGTGATCAAGATCTAGTGATCTAGACAGCCCAGTTAGCTAGACCACTCTGGGAAATTAATGGTCACTGGGAAGTTTGTGGAACAGGTGACCATTGGATATATCATAGTGAGGGACTGGTGATAGCTAAAGAATATAGGGCATTATGAAGACTTTAAGGCACATGGGCCAGTGGGTTATGCTGCACTTGAAAAAAACAGAGGGGAATGGTGGGGGGGACAGTCTACATCACCCTAACTCTACTTTCTCCTCTGGGTTTTGTTTTACCTTAAAGTGTGGTTAACTGAAAATGGTTTCTCAGAACCTTTGGAACACTGGATTGTTTTTTGGGTTCAAAGCAAAAAATTTTCCCCATTCCTGACTGCATGAGTATATGTTTTTATATGTTTGTTTTTTAAATACAAATTTACAAAAAAAAGAAGAAAAGGATTTGGAAAAAATCAAAGAAAGAAAAAAGTAAAAATTAAGGGGAGAGGGAGGGAGGGAGGGAGGAAGGAGAAAAATAGAAAAAATGATTTCTGACTTTTTGGTACAGATGTAAGTAAAAAAAATTACATCACACCTTATTCTAAATTTAACATTAGTTTACATTATTTCCAAAAACCAATATAATTCTATCATCAAATCCCAAAATTAACTTTCCATTTCTTTTACTTTCTTGCAAAAAGTCCAAAAAAAGTTTCCAAGTAGAAATAAAATTTATCAGTCTTCTTTTTCATCAAGGCTTTCAATTTCATCATCTCCATCAATCATATCAACTTTATTATTTGTAAGTCTTTTCACCTTAGAGCATATACAGGTAGTCCTCATCTTACAACAGTTCATTTAGTGATCATTCAAAGTTACATCGGCACTGAACAAAGACCGTTTTTCACACTTATGACCTTTGTAGCATCCCCATGATCATGTGATCAAAATTCAGATGCTTGGTAACTGATCCATACTTATGACATTGCTGTGTCCCAAGGTCATGTGATCACCTTTTGAAAACTTGACAAGCAAAGTCAATTGGGAACCCAGATTCCATTAACAATTGTGTTACTTACTTATCAACTGCGGTGATTCACTTAACAGTGTGGTAAGAGAGGTCGTAAAATGGGTAAAATTCACTTAACAGATGTCTCACTTAACAACTGGCCTCAACTGTGGTTCTAAGATGAGGATTACCTGTAAAGTCTTTCGGCTGTTAGCATATATAAAAGTAAAGTTCCATAAGATGTCTCCATTTGTTTGTTCATTAAGTCCCTCAAAAAAGTTTCTGATGTCAATGGTACATTCACTTTTAAATTTTCTATATCAAAACACATATTTCATCTCAACATTTTCTAGTTTTGTTACATGTCCACCAAAGATGGGGGGGGAAAATCACCCAAAACTGGGAGACTTCATGACCTAGTTGTATAATTCCTGTGCTTTGTTTGGACACTCTTGAGGTCTGTCATTATCATAAGGAAATGCTAAACAGGAGATGGAATTTTAAATATGTGTCGGAAAATGTTTGTCTCCTTTGCTTTATCTTTGTCTTGTAGCTTTATATCCCAACTTTTACTGTCCCTTTTCCATATTTTGAATGTGATGGTTAATTTTTTGTTATCTCTATCCTACATCCCCCCCCCCTTCGCAACTTTGCAGTATCAGAGTCTTAGTAGCATTTTTTTTTTGGTCTGTTTTGGGTATTCAGGAAATGACTAGTACAAAGCCAATCTAAATGTTCTTGAAACTTTATATCTTGTTTTGTTGAGTCTCTTTGCATAGTCTGTTAGCTTTTCACTCTATTCTGATATTCAGACCCAATGTATTTTTCATTGCTATTGTCTACGTGTAGTAAATACAAATGGTCTGCTACCATGACTGGCAACTACATAAACTTGGCACAACTACTGATAACTACTTTGGTTCTATTAGGCCAGGGGTCAGCAACCCAAAACAGCAAGAGTCACTCAGAACCGGTTCCGTCATACACACAAAAAAGTGGGAGCCGCAAAATGTGCGCGCGCATGTAGGCATGCATGTGGGCACTCACACGCATGCGCAGAACAAGCAAAAACATACACCACCCCTACACCCGCACCACATCCTGAGCCGCATGCACCTGTCGCTGCCCAGTGCCGCCAGCTTACACGGGGGGGGGTGGGGGGAGGGACGGACTCGCAGGCGACGGGCACTGGGTTGCTGCGGCACCTTCAGCCCGGGCGCCGCCGGAGCCACCTGAATGCCTTGCCCCTCTCCTGGGACCTCCAAACCTCTGATGAATGCAGCAGCTCTCCAAACCGCCGCCGCCCCATTTGCAGAGCTGCTGCATTCCTCCGTGTTTGAAAGAAACTGAAAGAAACACGGACGAACGCAGCAGCTGTGCAAAGAGGATGGTAGCAGCTTGGAGAGGTGCGCGTGCACTCTCCAAACCGCTGCCATCCCGTTCGGAGGTCTGCCACGCTCATCAAACATGAACGAATGCGGCAGCTGTGCAAACGGGACAGCGGCGGTTTGGAGAGTGTGCGCGCACTCTCTCTTTCTCTCTCTTCCCGTCAGCCGGCTCTGGTGGGGTTGCCTGCCATCCTCTCTTTGCTCGGCTCCGCTCTGCCCAGCTCGCCTCTGCCTCCCTCGCCCGCCATTACCTCAGGCAACATCCTCGCTAGTCTGGAGGCGGCCACTGGAGCGGGGGTTTTAACGCCTCGCCCCCTCCCTTATCCTTCTCTCTCTCTTCCCCGCCGCCGCCAAAGAGAGAAAGAGACAGAGAACTTCAATCTACATGTGCCACTTCTTTCCCATCCCGCCAAAAGCACCCGAGCAGAGTGACAGCACTCCGTCCCAACCACCCCAGGACTAGCGCTGGCGGAGATTCCCGCAGCGCCTCGCTTGCTCTTCCGTAGACTGAGGAGGGCCTGACTAGGCGCTCCCTGCCCAGAGCGGAGTGGAGGTGGCCATGGCGGGGATTTTAGCGCATGGGTCCAAGCAGTCCCACACTGGTCCAAACAGCAAAGGGAGAGGCGAGACGTGGCAGCAGCAGCCCCGGCAAGCTCCTGCTGCCTCCCCTCATAGGAAGGGGAGGGCAAATCGCCCCTTCTCCCTGCCGGGGCTGCTAACCACAGCAGGGAGAAGGAAGGGGGGGACGCGCCTTCTTTCTCACTGGGGCTGCTAGCCACGGCGAGGAGAAGGAAGGGGGGGAAATCGCCCTTTCCTTCTCCCTGCCGAGGCTGCTATCCGCGGCAAGAAGGGGGGGGAAACGCGCCTTCTCCCACAGCGAGGAGAAGGAAGGGGGGGAAGGCGCCTTCTCCCCGCCGGGGCTGCTAGCCTCGGCGAGGAGAAGGGGGCAACCTTAACCCTAACCTCCCCCACCGCAAACGAAGGGGTGGCGAAGGCAGCAGATTTGCAAGCCTCCACCCCCCCCCTCTGCTCACCTTTTTACTTCTTCCTCTCTTCCTCCACTCTGCCAAGTACAGTTAAAAACAGAGGTTTGTGGGCGGTCCCACAAACCAACCAATCAATTTAAACTTTTCAAGTTTTTTGTGAGAAGTTTAAATTGATTTTTTTTTTGAAAAGTAAACATGGCAGAGGGAGGAGGCCTGGGAGCCGCAGGTTGCCGACCTGTGTATTAGGCATTCATCCAGCTGCTAACAATGAGGTCAATCTGTTGTAAAGCCCAGAAGTTAAAGGATACAAAGAGAAAGATTATGGGAGGAAGGTCTCAGGTTATTTAAAGCTTCAAGAAAGGTAGAACCGTACAATTCAGCCCGATTTTCACATTTTCTGCAAAAGATTGGCTCAAAGCCTTAGTAAGAGCAGCTTTTGGCCGCCAAATGAGAGGAGGGGATGTCAGAAAGAAAACCGATGATACCGTTTATGTTTTGCCCTGGCTTTATGCATTACATGCCTGTGAAACCTGTTTTGTTCGGTAGAAAATTATGTTGTTATAATCTCACAATAGATAGGAGAATCTGTGTTACCTTATAATTTGACGCAGTATTATGTTTGTTTGAGAATGAGCTAAGGATTTAATAAGTAGTTTTAGAAAGAGAAAAGGATGGTTTTCACAAAATGCTGCAACAACTTCTTTCTGTTTTTAATCAGTGATCCGTGCACTGATCTGAAGCATAATGCCAAATATACAAACCTCTGGTAGTGCCGTACTAAATGCCAATATAATGTAAAATGCGGTAAGTTCACATATACTATCAAAGAGATTTGATATATGTATTTCTGTGTACTTCAGCCATTTGTTTACATGCAATATCATATTGGAGGATGAGATCAAGCAAATCTGTTGCATATATTACACACGCCAAATAACAGATTTGTCCAAAATTAGGAGTTTTATTTGTTTGTTTTGTATGACATAAAGTGACTGGGTTTGCAATAATTCATTAAAACCTACCAAATTTTCACAGTTCAGTGGGTGGGGTTATTTATGTAGAAAGCTATATGAATATAGGTTTGGAGTTGAATGAAATTGAAGAAGTAGAAACTTAAGACAAGACACCTCTTGTAGCTAGTTAAATTAATATGGATGGAGATTTACAATAGAACCTCAAATTACTATGGTAGCCAGCAAGCTTACTTTAGGAGCCTCTGTTGCTATGCCCATTGATGATAAAGTTTGCTTTAGTGATTTATTGTATGTACTATACTAACATCCAGTCAGGCTTCAAAGACATTTGAAAACTTAACGCTGCAGTTGGGATGTGGTTCTATAAATTCTTTATTTAAAAGCCATATATTTTTACCTTACGATTTAAGATCTTTCCATTTCTACTCGTCATGCATCAAAAGGCCAACAAACTGGAATTTAAGTACTTAAAACTGCAGAATTTAAACTATAAAGACTTTGTTGCAGTTTATATAATATGGGTTTCTGTTGCATTTCAGTTCCAAGTTTCAGCTGTGCAAGTTAGTGCTAGCTGAAGGGGACATCTATTTGTAGAGGTAGTCCTCGACCTACGACCACAATTGAGCCCAAAATTTCTGTTGCTAAGCAAGACAGTGGTTAAGTGAATTTTGTCACATTTTGCAACCTTTCTTGCCATCGTTGTTAAGTGAATCACTGCAGTTGTTAAATTAGCCAGATGGTTGTTAAGTGAATCTGGCTTCCCCGTTGACTTTGCTTGTCAGAAGGTCACAAAAGACGATCACGTGACCCTGGGACGCTTGAAACGTCATAAATATGAATCAGTTGCCAAAGAACTGAATTCTGATCACGTGATTATGGGGGTGTTGCAATGGTTGTTTGAAAAACGGTCATAAGCCACTATTTTCAGTGCTGCTGTAACTTCAAACGGTCACTAAATGAATCGTTGTAAGTCAAAGACTATATTTAACTTTTCCTCGCTTTTTATTGCTCATGCTGCCTGAAGCAGAGTCCTGGGATTGTCCATTAAAGTTTCTGCTGCCCACTGGGTCAAAAGTAAAGAAAGGCAGTTGTCACCATTTTCTTCCCTTTTTTTTTTGAAAAGATGGTGATAGTGGCAGCTGTTCAAGCCCCCTATGTAGCATACACAGATGGTGGCACTACAGGAGCTTCTTCAGATATTTAGCTTGCTGAGTTTGTGGCTTTTAGAAATGTTTATTTTTACATTAATTTCCTTCTAAGATACATAAGTAGTTGCTAATGTGAGAAAGGGAAATACATTTTTTTTCAAATAAGAGGAGATTTTGGGGCTGTTAATAGTGGTGAGAAAACTTTTAGAATTTCTTTTTCCCCCAAAGATTCTGGACTTTTCTTTACATATCAAAAAGATGGCTTTTTAAAACCTTATCTGTGTATGATTTTTACAATTATTGATAATGGCTACTCTGTATTTGTTGAAAGCTTCATTGATAATTATTTTAAAATATTACCTGTAACTTTAAATTAGCATGATACAGCACGATACAGATAGACAATGGTGTTTCCTTCCACTAGCTATGTTTCCAAAACGATCCTGGACAATAATTTCCCACATAAAAAATGATTTATTTATTAAATGTATTTGCTGTCCATCTTGCTGTGAAGCAACTCTGATCACGACATATGCGTTATTAATTCACTTAGGGCATTTTAATTTTCTAATACATTTAAATAATAAGACACTGTCTACTCTTCTGCTTAGCTTATTCGGTATTTCTGTTTTCCTTAGTTTTTATTTAGAAGGATCAAAGAAAACTAAGAAAACTCAGCTAAAATAGTATGGCAGGTAAAAGAAAATAAATGTTGTCATTCCTGAATAACAAGTTCTGACATTCTTTGCTTTGTTTTAGAAGGTGCTCATTTAATAGAGAAAGAAAAGTACTTTCTTACATTTTTGAAGGGCTACTCTATTGGGACTTTTTAAAAGGAGAATAAAAAGCGAAAAGTGGTTTAGGCTTTGTCAGATATCTGACAGAAATGAACAATAGCCTTAGCAATACATAGATTTTGCTCTGTACTTTTTTTTAAATTGGAATTTTATAAGGCCTAGATGTCCAGTAATAAGAGAAAAGCATTTAAACAACATGGATTAAAATTAAATATTTATTTTAATATTAATAGTGTCTGAATGTATTCAGCACAATCATTATATAGGAATAAATTCAGTTTCTTGAAAACATACTACTAAAATTGCCAATTTATTATACTTACATTGTGGTCTTGAATTTGAAACAACAATATTATCCAACAAATCTTGGATGCCATTTAGAAAATCTAATTTTTTTGCATATTGAGAAAATTTCCATCAGTCGATTACAAAAAGTCATAATGCTTGGATCAGCACATATGCTTTGCCTATAGGTTATGACATGGGTGTCAAACTCGATCACATTATGTGATGTATCGTGACATTTTTTCCCCTTTGCAGAGCTGGGTTGGGCGTGGCCTGCGCATGATGCATCCGGCCTGCAGGCCACCAGTTTGATACCCCTGCATTATGACATCCTAGGTTCCTGAGAAGAGCTTGATGTGTATGAGGGCCAGCACCAATTAAAGAACTGTGACTTCACACTGCTGTGTGTAAGACCAAACTTGATAGGTGGGAAAAAAGGCAAATCCAATCTAAACTGTCTGACTGTGCCACCAACCATAATAATACAGCTTTCCTTGGAACAGCTTACATCTGCAACAATATCTTTGACATCATCAGTCAACAACATCTGCCTATCCCAGGTCCTTTGGTGGATAAAAATGCCAAATGTCTGGCTGACTATGCCAGGGCTTTTCAACCTTTTCACCAATTGTACCACAAAAAAGAGGAAAAAAATGAAGTACAGGTAGTCCTTGACTTACAACAGTTCACTTACTGACTGTTCGAAGTTACAATGGCACTGAAAAAAGTGCCCCGCAAGCCACAGCCGAGGAAGACACCAGTCTGCCTGCCCGGCAGCACTCTTCCTCCTGTCCGAGGTTTTTATTGTTGTGAGCATTTCCGTTGAGGATTGGCAGCAGGGGTGGGGTAGGGGGGTGTTTGGTTTTTATCCCATCCCCCCCCCCCTGCTGGGTGGTTTCAGCAGGTTTTGGTCACTTCACATGACTCCGGGACACTGTGACCATCATAAATATGAATCAGTTGCCAAGCATCTGAATGTAAATCACAAGACCCTGGAGATGCTGCAACATTCCAGCTGATCGGCGCTTCTTCTGGGCTCAGCAGAAGTTCCAGGATCAGCACTGAGGTGCAGTTGGAGCCTGGCGCTGATCCTGGTGCTTCTACTGAGCCCTTACAGCCCTGAAGAAGCATTGATCTTGGCGCTTTTGCTGAGCCCTGCAGCTCCAGCCATCTCTTGCTCAGGTTTGTGCGATGCTGCCACCGGTTCAGTTCATTTCCCTCCCCCGCTACCACTTTTCTAGGATGATCGCGTGCCATCTGCCAGGTGCCAGTGTACCACAGGTGGTACCCATACCACTGGTTGAAAAGCCCTGGGCTATGCAACCAACCATAATAATTGATTACAAGAAGGCATTTGACTCCTTGCCACATGATACGGTTTCCTGAAAATGTCAGAAGCTTTGTGCAAAGATCAATTGGATAATGAAAAGCATAGTTGTTGGTCACAGGTGATAGCCTCGGAGAGGTCAATATCTTACAAGGAGATTCACTATCACCATTACAGTTCGTCATTGCATTGATTCCTCTGTCAACAATACTGAAGAAGTCAGGTCATGTCTATCAAACACCAAAAGCATCTGCCAGGCTATTCCCACCTCCTTTATATGGCAACTTTATGAAAAAAAAGCACCAGCTGAAATGGATTTGCTACTCTGTCCAAATATACGGCCCAGATACTGCAAATGTGCTACCCATTTCATCGACAGGGAAAAATATTGAAATCTGAAAGAATCAAACTGCCCTATGGAAATAACATCTGGAGTCTAAATAAAGATCACTACAAATACTTGAGCATCTTTCAGACTGACAACATTAAGCACGCTGAAAGAAAGAAGATTAGTAGTGAATAAATCAGAATGAAGAAGATCTTAAAAAGTTCAAACTCAGTGGTGGAAACGCTTATCAAGATGATTAATACCTAGGCAATTCCAGTCACTAGATATACAGCATGCATTCTGCTCTCAAACCTCCTATTGTTTCTCAAAAATTACCTGGCTCACCTCTGTTTGAGGGATTGATTGAATCCTCCACCTCCTGGAGAAGACTTCTAAGTCTCTGCTGCTCCATTAGAAGTGCAGAGGACCTCCCTTATTGAGGATTCAGAAATATATAATAAGGCTGGCTTACCCAGCTGCAACTACAGCAAAATTAAAAAAGGGCCGAAGATGCTGTTGCCCTCCTAATTTTTCCAGACTTAGCTTTAGGATAGTGTTCTGCTGTTTCTGCCCCTGCTTCCTGATGTATTCATTGCGGTCTTTCCTCACTTGTTTCTCTTCAAGTACAAAACTTTTTTTTATTTATCTGTTATGCACGATTATCAAGATATACAAAACAACCACTGTAATAAATCATTTACAAAATTCCACCCAATAAAATTTCATAATTTAACAGCCTAAACTAGATTAATTTTAATAAATAAGTAAAATCAAATCAAACATACATATTTAAAGCAACCTGTGATATGACCAAGCACGTATCGTACATAATTAAAACTATAATCCTGGGAATACACAAGAATATTGATAGCAGGGTGGAATAATCAGTCTCTACATTCATTCATTCATTCATCATATAAAAAGATTTTTAACTTCTTTTAATGGCCATCAGACTTTCACTTAGATAAAGGGAAGGAGGGAGCTGATTCTAGAGTTATAAAGGTAGGTCTATGAAAGCTCAAAAGAGACACCGGGAAGAAGAAAGAAGGCCTATTCAGGGGAATGTGAAGGCAGAAGAGGATTGTAGTGAGAAATAAGGGCAAAAATCATGTAAATTTATGTATAAGGATTATAAACTGGGAAATGATGCTGTAAGTAGTGATAGTGCTGCACATAAAAATATTTATTTAAAAGATTTGCATGGCTGCCTATTTAAAAACAATAATAAAACTCAGAATTATAAAAATCATGAAACATAAAATCAGAACAAAACCTGGGGCCTTAGTCATCTTGGGATACCCCACAACAACTCCAGACACCCTCATTTTAACCGTGAACATGGGTAAAAACTCCAGGTCTTGATGGCCTTCTGAAAGCCTAAAAGTGTATCAAATATATTGTGGGCTCCATTTTTTTAAATGCTGCTGTGTGGCACAGTTGGTAATTTGGAAATATAAAAGTTCAGGCTTCAGAATGCTAGTTATGTTGATTCAAGAAGAGCCAAGGTAAAGACAGACTGATAAAAGTTTGGACTGAGTGTTCTTCATGTATAATAAAACAAGTCCGCATACCTTGGAAATACTAACATTTTGATAACTAGCATTAAGATAAACATTTTCAGATCAGATAGTTTTAGATTAGAATGTCTCTAAATAATGTGTTGGTACTTTTCATCCATAGTTTTAAAAATGCAAATATGAAAATAACAGAAAGATAGGCTGCTATCAAGCTAGCTAGGAATGGAAGAGAATTTCCAAATTTCTGCAGGAATTTAAAAAAACCCTCTTGGAATTGGAAAATTCTTGTCACTTGCTCATACTTTTCAGTATTATCTTTAAGTGAAAATTGCCCCAAGTAGAATATTTTCAAGTTAAAGTTGTAATATGCTTATGATCAAGCAATTAAACTGACTCTTCCCAATGAATACTGATGCACCAGATTGCATAAGCAGGTTTTCATAACTGTGTTTTTGGTTGCAGAATACTTGGGGAATGGTTGTCCATACAATGTTCTTGAAAAAACTTTGCTCTATGGTGAGATGTCCTAAATATGAAATAATTTCTAGGATAATTATATAGTGCTGAACTTGTGTATTAAGTTTAATTTTATATAATCTTAAACCTAACACTAAAGATTAAGTAGCCTCATATAATTTACCTTCACAACAGGAAATGGGATTCCTTCAAGATAAACAATAATTCTCTTAAATCAAAACAAGATAATCTAGGAGTCACAGGTGAGAATTGCAAATAATGTTCTTGTGAGGTAAACTCAACAATTTAAGTTTAATCGCCCTGAATCATACACCTGCACACTTACAAAACTTCTGTATGTGTTGGCATTGATGCGTTTGGCACAAAGATTTTATTGTGCAGTACAGCATGTCATTCCAATGATATTCAAAATATAAAAGAATAAATAATTGGTGCTGAGCACCTTACTGTTAAGTTTTGAGTGAGGGTAGCTTCCCCGCCGTCTTGAAAGAGGCGGTGGTGAGGCCTCTCCTCAAGAAGGAGGTTGTTGAGAGTGTGGTGGCGCATCAGCTCCCTCTGGTCCTGGATGAAGCGGATTATCTAGACCCGTACCAATCGGGTTTCAGGCCCGGGCACAGCACGGAGACGGCATTGGTCGCGCTGGTGAATGATCTCTGGAGGGCTCGGGACAGGGGATATTCCTCTGTTCTAGTCCTATTAGACCTCTCGGCGGCTTTCGATACCATCGACCATGGTATCTTGCTGCGGCGTCTCAGGGGACTGGGAGTGGGAGGCACAGTTTTACAGTGGTTCTCCTCCTATCTCCAGGGACGTTCGCAGTCGGTGTTGGCAGGAGGGCAGAGGTCGACCGCGAGGTCTCTCATTTGTGGAGTTCCTCAGGGGTCGGTCCTCTCGCCTCTCCTGTTCAACATCTACATGAAACCGCTGGGTGAGATCATTCGTGGCTTTGGAGTTGGGTATCATCAGTATGCTGATGATACCCAACTTTTCCTTTCGACCCCAAACCACCCCAGTGATGCCCTCAACGTGATGTCCCGGTGCCTGGAGGCGGTTCGGGTCTGGATGGGGAGGAACAGACTTCAACTCAACCCCGACAAGACTGAGTGGCTTTGCATACCTTCATCCCGGGTTTATTCGGATATTCCACCTCTGGTTATGGGGGGTGAACTATTACCCCCCATAGATAGGGCTCGCAACTTGGGAGTCCTCCTAGATTCACGGCTCACCTTGGAAGACCATGTAGGAGCTGTGACTAGGGGGGCCTTCGCCCAGGTTCGCCTGGTGCGCCAGTTGCGGCCCTATCTTAGCCGGGATGATTTGTGCACGGTCACTCATGCGCTCGTGTCCTCTCGTCTGGACTACTGCAACGCTCTCTACATGGGGCTGCCCTTGAGGACCACCCGGAAGCTCCAACTGGTACAGAATGCAGCCGCGAGAGTTGTGTTGGGAGTCTCCCGATACTCCCACGTTACACCGCTGCTCCGTGAGCTGCATTGGTTGCCAGTTGTCTTCCGGGTGAGATTCAAGGTACTGGTAACGGTGTTCAAAGCCCTCCATGGCATGGGGCCGGAGTACCTTAGGGTACATCTGCTGCCGGCATCAAGCTCCCTGCGCCCTGTGCGTTCCCACAGAGAGGGCCTCTTCAGGGTGCCACCGATCAGAGAATGTCGATTGGTGGCCCCCAGGGGGAGATCCTTCTCTGTGGGCGCTCCGGAGCTGTGGAATCAGCTACCGGTAGAGCTCCGGATGGCGCCCGATCTTCGCTCCTTTCGTCGCGATCTCAAGACGTTTCTGTTTGTACAAGCCGGCCTAGCCTGATGGGGATTGGTGGGGTTTTTTATTGTCTTAACTTGGTGTTTTAGAATTTTATTTCAACTGTTTTAACATGGGCAATTATTTAATCTCTTTTTAATGTTTGTATTTAGTATTTTATTCTGCCCTGTGAACCGCCCTGAGTCCTCAGGGAGAAGGGCGGTATATAAATATTATTAAATTAAATTAAAATTAAATAATGGATAGATAAACAAAAGACTAAGGGAGAGAGAAAAAACAATGAAAAGTTTAATCTTCTAAAAAAACTGTCAAGCCGGAACTCACAATCCAAAATTGTTTGGCATCAGAATTCTGATGTTCAACTATAATTAACCAGATTTGTTTGTTGGGGTGGGGTGTACTTTGGTGTTTAAATCAGTCCTGTGGGATTTTTTTTGCCATATTTTCCATTTAGTTGTGTCATATTGTGCAGCCCAGAAGTTTCAGAGTACTAGAGTCTTTTTGTCAGGGAATTCATGCCCATACATTCATCACTTGTGAATATGGGATTTCTACTCTCATTCCTTCTCTTAAGATGCTTTAGTTCAGGGGTCTTCAAACTCGGCCCTTTTATGACTCATGGACTTCAACTCCCAGAATTCCTCAGCCAGTGTGCCTGGCTGAGGAACTCTGGGAGTTGAAGTCCATGAGTCATAAAAGGGCTGAGTTTGAAGACCCCTGCTTTAGTTGAAAAGGAGACTGATTGACTTTCACGAAGGCTGTTTACAAAGAAGCTGTGCAGTATCAAGAGCAAGGAGTATAATCTTTATAAACTATCTGTTAAGGGTTTGTGACTATCTTGAGCCCATTAAAATAAGCGAAGAGAAACTTCACAAAAAAATTTTTTAGTGGCGTTTACACTCGAATACTTCACAGGTGATTTTTTTTTGTAAACTTACTTAACAGGGAGGCTTACCTCCGTGTGCTGAATGAAGATTTTAATACAACCACTTTATGGAAATAACACGTTTCTGACCTTATTTAGATTCTAATTTAGCTGGAGGAATGTGTTTTTGCCACAAATTTGTTTTGGGAAAAGATTTTAACAGGGAAAAACAAATCTAATTAAGATCACGCATCACCAAAATATTTTGCCACATTGCTATCTTTCTAACCTTGTAAACCAACCAACCTTGCTTGCAGCACACTGAATATATTATTTTATACACTTGCCTTTTGTTCTTTAAACCTTTCACCCTTTTTTAATGATTCATCAGCTTTATCTCTGACTTCCTGAGTTTTCCAGTTTCTCTAGACTCATTTGTTCTTCCTGCTGTAATTTGATTCTCATTCATTCACTTTATATAACCAAACCTCCTCAATGTATACTTTTTATACTAATTATTCACTTTCATAATTCAGTCCATATTCACTCAGCATTCATTCATCGTAATTGTATAGTTCCTGGTACTTATATTTCTGATATAGATATTCACAGCTTAACTCCTTCCTTGTTTATTCTCCTGTAGATTTAGGGCAGGGGTAAGCAACCTTGGCTCTTTTATGACTCGTGGACTTCAACTCCCAGAATTCCTGAGCCAGCATATCTTTTAAAAACAATAGTAATCAGTATTAAGCTGAATATTAATTTCAGATATATAAATTCTTTGTCAGATGTACTTTTAAATTGCCATGTTATTTTAGTCTGTGTTGAGGCATACTCCCACAACTTAGTCCTTCTCCCACAAAAGGGACCAAATATTCTTTCTGATGAGAAGCTAGGGAATCCTTGCAGAAATCAGCATATACAATGGTAGTTCAAAGAACCCTTTGTCCTATTAATTGTCAAATTTTATAATCTGTACAGTTATCTCTCCACTAAGCAAAATTCTTTGTGTTTTCCTTTTTATAAAAATAAACATTTAAGAGCAAAGCAAGAGGAGATAACCTGATCTGGTTTTTTCCTGTTTATATCCCAGAATTTCAGTGTACTATTTATTATTGCATAATCTCTTATAAACTGCTTGGTTTTATTTGTATAAATCCAGAGTTATTTATGCAGACCATCTGGAAGTCCTTATCCCTCCATAGAGATAGCTGAGCAATAAGTGTGTGTACGCCAAGTTGGGAAACCACTTTAGCAATAAATTTAAAATTTGGAGCTGGCAATTCATCTTGCTAAATCTTGGTAGAATATTTTTTTTAACAACTGCAGTTCCTCTAACTGAGAGAATTTCAGATTTCTCCATCTTGAAGATCTATTATATATTACAAATCTATGAATAGTTATTTTTAGAAAGATCATCATTATGTTTTCCCAAATTAATTCCAAGATTGACTGAGAACCGCATTTTTACACATAAATGTCACTTATCTGCCTATATCAGTTTCCATCTCAGCATTTGTCTTTATTGAACTGAATAATAATAATAATTTAATTTCTAGACCGCCCTTCTCCCGAAGGACTCAGGGCGGTGTACAGGGCAATACAATAAAATACAATAGAATACCTGACAAAAAGCCAAGCTTCTGTTTATATTGTATTAACATCAACTGAATAAGTGTGACATAATCACCATATTATTTCAATTTATTGTACTGATTTGCTAGTTCGATTCTTGAAATTTTACTTTCTTGATGTACTTTCATTGCTAGCAGCTCAGTCTTTTTTATTTGGATTGTGTAACATCATTTAAGAGCTATAATACAGTCTACATTTCTGGCCAGTGATACTTACAAATATCAAAGATTCTTAGGATTCTTTTTTAAGCTGTCAATATTGGAAGACAGCTGGCCATAAGTTAGTTAAAAAGTCTGTTAATTATTAATTAAATTGGAAAACAAAAGGATAAGGAAATAGTTTTTATTATGCCTATTAGCAATAAATGAAATGAGTGGCATTTCCTGCCAGCATTGAATCATTTCATTGAGCAGATCCTGCCGGCCACTTCCTTGTTTTTTTTCCTGAAGTTTGCTCAGGAAACGGAGAACTCAACCAATAATTTTAATACAGCATGAAAGATTACATTAGTTTGAAGTTCCTGGCAGTCCCTAATGGGGAATTTGAGTTTGATAATTAGGTTGTTGACTAATTTATCCCATAAGGTTATGACTTTCCTCCTGCGCTGTTCAATACCTATATGAAATTACTAGGGAAGGTAATTTGGAGCCTTACAACGACTCTGTAAATAATCTTACAATTGAGTAGTCTTTGTTTTACCTCTCTTCATCGCCTGATTCTAAGGGAGGGATCTGTACCTTGAACCTAATGAATTTATTGATGGAGAACAAGCTGAAATTATATCTGGACAAAAAAATAGAACCTCTCAAAAAATAGAGCCCATCAACATGACTGGCTGAGGAATTTTGGGATGTCCACAAGTCTTAAGTTGCCAAGTTTGGAGACCCTTGCTGTAGGTAGGTTGAAAATTATACTTCCCCAGAAAGAGCTAGTTCACAGTTTACGGGTTTTTCCTCCTGGTCTTCCTTCTTGTCCCAGAGCTTCCACTCCACAAGTGGTGTCATCTCCAACAGGATATTCTGCAACATCTGAAATATCATAGTTTCCCTTTCTTTTCCTCACTCTTTTTAGATTTTATATCTGAGGTATATGCATGCATTTTACAGATGCACTTGAGACTTTTCTGGGTTGTTTTTTTTTGGGGGGGTGGCTCTTGGTCTTGTGCTAAGTCATCAGCCTTCCCTAAAAAAAAATCCATAACCTTGGCATGGACCCAACTATTTTCCTGCAGTCACGGGCTAAATGCAGCCCTTTCTTACTTGCTCAGATTAATTGATTGTTAGCGCTCTTTAATTACAATTTGTCTTAACCACTTCAATGCACATTATATGCACTTACAAATTTCCAGAAGTTGTAACTGAGGCAAAATAACAAGCAGCTAACCAACACAAGTCCATATCATTGGCATTGGCTATCAATTGCCTATGGGAAACAATTTAAAATTTATTATTGCCTGAGGTATACTTTTTGTGAGGATCTCCTCTGCTTTTCTAGGATGTGTTAGACATTACATCAAGACAAAAGATCAAGACATATTTCTCTTGTTCAATTGTTCAGAATATGGCATAATATGAAGGGCAGATTCTAGTTGAATAGAAGAAGAGCATAGAATAGATGTGTTCTGGGTTTGTCTCCGAGCCTGGTTGTTTTCAATTTTAAGGTAGGTAATATCATCAATGCATAGTTTTTGATGACTAGGATATTGTTTTTTGCTTCATTATTTATCTGGTGCTGTTTTCTTTTTATTGGCATGCTGGCTATTAGAGAGGATGTAGTCTGAGCCATTTGTTTCCTTCCTTGACTTTTGGCTAAATGATACGCAGATTGGAATTAACCCTGTGTGTCTGTTGATGGCTGATTTGTCAGAATGACAAGCTTCCAGGAATTCTGTAGCATTTTTGGATTTGGTTCAGTCTAAAATATCAACAGTTTCTCAAGTGAAATTGTAACTGAATTTTTTTTTATGTGTTGAGAGGTTAAAAATTTTTCACCCTGTCTTCTTGACTGCCAGTTGATGCTCATGAATGAGTTCTGCCAATCTGTTCTTACATAGTAGCTATTATAATCCTTAACTGTATGTTGTAAATGACTCTTATTTTTTCTTCTGTGGTCTTTAGGTCACTTAAGATATTTTGAAGAGATTTTGTTGATCTGCATACTACAGTGACAACAAAAAACTGTAGTAATATGTTGGTTATTTCATAATTAAAGTAGCTCAGTCCAGTGAAAGTCTTTATACTGGGGAGGGCTGAAAATCAAATAAATAACCAAATACAGAGAGATGTGCTGAATTTTCTTTACTATTTCAAAGAAAAGCTGGACAGCCATCCTTATGCAGAGGCTGGCCTTAAATGACCCTTTCTATCTTTATGAGATATCCTTATTTAATGCTTACACAACAGCACATAAGCTGTTTCTTTTTGTAGCAAACTGTGTTACTATCACTAGGAATGGTTTTTAGTAGTATCCAAAATCATAATTTGTTGTTATGTTAATGTAAGTGTAATAATGACAAGCTTTATATCAATTCATCATGAATGAGCTAGATGACAATAACAACAATAACAACAACAATAATAATAAGAGTTGGAAGGGACCTTGAAGATCTTCTAGTCTAGAGGTCTCCAACCTTTCCTGGCTCACAGCCCGGAAGGAAGGAGAGCAGCTTCCAAATTGGCACCATGTGTGCCGGCGCGACACTAGCATGTGCAAATGGGCCGCACGCACACACACTGCGCAAGTAGCCCTGTTCACGCCCGCATACATGCGCAAACAGGGCTGCGGGCACTAGCACAACTGGGGGAGTGTGCGTGCACCTGTGCTGCGCCAGTCAGCCATTTCCGCAGCCTGCTGGCCAAGAGGCCATGGCCGGTAGTGGGCCACGGCCCATAGGTTGGGGACCCCTGTTCTAGTCCAACACCCTGCTCAGGCAGGAAACTGTATACCATTTCAGACAAATGGTTGTACAGTCTCGTCTTAAAAACTTCCAGTGTTGGAGCATTCACAATTTCTGGAGGAAAGTTGTTCCACAGATTAATTCTTCTAACTGTCAGGAAATTTCTCCTGAGTTCTAGGTTGCTTCTCTCTCTTTGATTAGTTTCCATCTATTGCTTCTTGCCCTGCCTTCAGGTGCTTTGGAGAATAGCTTGACTCCCTCTTCCTTGTGGCAACCTCTGAGATACTGGAACACTGCTATCATGTCACCCCTTGTCCTTCTCTTCATTAAACTAAACATACCCAATTCCAGCAACCGTTCTTTATATGTCCCCTGATCATCTTTGTTGCTTTTCTCTGTACTCTTTCTAGACACTTTCTGACACTAAAGGTTAGTAGTAGGGAAACAGCCTGTGTTCATTTATGTATAACGTTCATTCTCCTTTCTTGCACATTAAATGATAATTTCAGCTGTTTTCCCTACATATGGCAATTTTAAGAACTAGTAATCCTTTTGTCATACATTGATGCAGCAGCTTATTGTAACAACTGGTTGAATAACCCCCCACATCAGATAATAAAAAGCTGCATGCCTTTTGTCCATATTTAAACAATGTTATCTATTTCTAATTACAGCAGCAGTCCAGGAAAGGAGCAAAGCAGGAAAAAATGGGACAGTACATCAACTTCTAGTGGTATCACAGCATAGCTCTGATTGTTACAAGTGTGATAACGAGGCTACTTGGCATGCAAATAGAATTGTGTAGAACATTCCCCTACAGTTATTATTTGTTAAAAGATAGATCAGTATTATTATCCAAATGTTGCAAATAAAAATAGAATAAAGCTGTCAGAATAACTTATCCAAAGCTCCTTAATAGGAAACTGGCAAAGCAAATCATTGAGATAAGGATTTACGGGATAGAGAGAGAGAGAGAGACAGACAGACAGACAGACAGACAGACAGACAGACAGACAGACAGACAGACAGTCTTGTATTCTCAGGTATGTTGGGAATACTAGCTAGGAATATATATCAGTAAACATTCTCTAAGTCTGTATTCTCATGTATATTGGGAATATACACAGACACACACAGACACAGACACAGACACACACACACACACACACACACACACACACACACACAGAGAGAGACAGTGTTTCTTTTGTAAGAAAAAAGGTGCCGTAACTCACATCTTGTTTATCTTTTATTTAAAAAATTATATATTCAGTCTTTAACATAAATTTACCTTTCGCACGTAGTCAATCACTTTATACACACCCACACACATCAGTTGTTTAACGAAACATAACGGTCACCGCCCGCAGTAAGCACTCAGTGTGTGACCACACAACCAATCAAAGCCGAACAGTGCCACAAGCCGAGCAGCACCATCACAATCAGTGCAGATGAAGTACGCATGTATCGGACTTGACAAACAAGCAGCCCGCATGCACCATTTTGCCGCCGACCTGCTACGCTCGACAGGGTGATTCAGGTCCATGTGAACCAAACATCAAATTTTCAAAAGTTACTTTTAAAACTTGGAAAATCCGTCAAAAAAAGGGGCCGGAACTCTGTTCCAGTGCATTCTATGACAAAAAAGCACTGTAAATCAATCTATCTATCTATCTATCTATCTATCTATCTATCTATCTATCTATCTATCTATCTATCTATCTATCTATCTATCTATCTATCTATCTATCTATCCATCCCAATAGATAGATAGATAGATAGATAGATAGAGAGAGAGAGAGAGAGAGAGAGAGAGAGAGAGAGAGAGAGAGAGAGAGAGAAAGAGATAGACAGGTAGATACATACATTTCTAGCTAGTATTCCCAATATACCTGAGAATACCAGACTTAGAGAATGTTTATTGATTGATTACTTTTTCAATGGAAGACTTGTTAACAGATTGTCATAAAGCAAATACCCAGACTGTCAGGTCCTAACCCATTCAGGCCTTTTAAAGCTTTGTATCTCCAACCAGTAAATTTGATGGATTTTTAAAAGCAAGGCTATTTTTTTCTTACCAAATGTGCCCATGTCATCACAACGTAAATAATAGGAACATTTTATGCATAGTGCTTTTGTTCTGCCTCCCAGTGCATTCAGCTAGATAGAAGTTGCTGGCTTGTTCATTTTTGCATCGTCCAGCAAGCATCATGGAATATTGGAGCCTGGCTTTTAAAGTATTCTGAAATTGAATTCAAATAGAAGAAAAGTAGAACTGCAAAAATTGGCAACCTGTCATACTATAATATAAATAGGATTTAATTTCTATGGAAGTTTGACTGACATTCTCAGTGGCAAAGTATTTATTTAAAATGTCCATCCTACTTTTTTTAAGTTTGCAAAAATAATAGTTTATCATACAAATGAAGTGCATAATGCATTTTTGTTCTTTTGTCTGACCCATTCAACTATTACAGCCAGTTGATTTTCAAAATGGGGGATCTTCTATAAGGAAGCTTAGTACTTGTCATTCTACTAGTGATTTTAAATATATATTCATAATATCATTTATAATATTGCATTGTTGTATCTACAAAATCTAGTTATGCTCTGGTTTTGGGGATATTCAGGCGGTTCCTGTGCTTTAAAGTCTGTGAATGTTGACTTCTCAATGAAATGTTGTATATTGTGTTTTGAATTTGCTTTAAATAGCCTTTGCAAGATGAAGCCTGAGTGGAAATTGGGTCTGGTAAATATATAGCTTTGATAAGCAGACACAAAAGGAAATCTATTGCTCAGAATCAAATAGTTCTAGAAGATAGAATGATTTGGGGGGGGGGAATCCACTTCGTTCTCTTGATCACTGGGTACTGTTGAGGAGAGAGAGAGATAACAGAGCTCATATAACAGGATCCAATCTGGGTCAGTCACCGGGACCAGAGGTTTTTGTCTTCCAAGCTTTTGGACTCATGCTGGAGCCCATCGTCAGGAAACCTGTCTCTAGCAGAGTGTGTGCTGTTCTGGGTGTGGTATTTATATGGTGCCTGTTATATGTGGCTTTTTTAGATGTTGATTAGGATGTATTGATGGCTGTCTATTAAGTCGTTGGCTGTCATTTGTTTTGCTGCCTAGCCCTCACCTTCTAAGTCAGTGATGGCAAACCTTTTAGAGACCGAGTGCCCAAACTTCAACCCCAAACCCACTTATGTATCGTCGGGTGCCAGGTGGGTGTGGCCCATTGGCTGGGTGTGGCCCATTGGCTGGGTGTGGCCAATTGGGTGGGCGTGGCCCATTGGTTGGGCGTGGCTGTGGTGGTAACAGCAGACTGGGAGGGACTAAAGTTCAATCAATCAATTCCAACTTTGTGACATCTTTTTTTCCCCCCGCAAGACATTGAAATTGATTGATTCATTGAACTTTTTTTTTTTTGCACACAGTGGCGGAGGCCTAAAGTGAAAAACTTTTATAAAACCCAGCTGGGGGCTGGGCGGCATCACGCTTCTCTTCGTATTCACGCCACCCGGCTCAGCCTCTCAGCACTGTGAGCAGAGCGCCCCGCTGCCTGCCAAAACCGGACAGGCTGGGGGCTGTGTGTCACCGTGCTTCTTTTTCGATTTGCACCACCCTATTGCTAAGGAAGCTTTGGATACAAAGCCAGGTCTCCTCCCGTGGAGAGGGAATGGGCCTCCCTCTGACTTTGCCCTTGTACCCATCATGAGCAACCTGGCTAAGGAGAGCAAGCACAACAGCAGCAGCCTTGAGGAGGAGGTAAGTGCAGCTGGGCACTCCCTTGGGGAAGTGGGGCTGGGCTTGGTGCTGTGGATGCCTGAGGGCCGGGCTGGGCATTTGACCTCTGCTGCCTAGGGCTCCGGGCACCATCCAGCCCCCCTCCCCCCGCATGGCCTGAGAGGAACATTGAGGCTCCTCCACTGGACCATGTCTAGGCACTTGCCCTAGTCCCACCCCCTTTTGCCAGAGACCCTCAGATCTGTCCCACTCCTGCCCAGGCCCCCACAAGCACCCTTGATGCGAATGATGTAGAACTGGCCATGCCCACCCAGGAGGCCACACCCACTCCAGCTACGCCCACCCAGGAGGCCACGCCCTCCCTGGTCACACCCACCTAGCCCTCCGAGGGTAACTACAATGCTGATGCGGCCCTCAATGAAATTGAATTTGACATCCCTGTTTTACCAGAATAGAAGAGCAGACTAATTTGGCATGATAAATCTATATGTCGGCTCCTGCAAAATAGTGTCTTTTTTTCCTAACTGCTCACAACTCATTCCTTAATCAGCTATTCCAAAGTTTTGCCCACTGTTAATGTGTAGTTACTTGAGTCTCTATTTTGAAGATAAGGCATTTGCCCTTCTCCAATTCTCTGGCATTATATTCAACTCAAAGGTCACAGAAAAGGCTTTGAGATAGTACAGCCACAAATTCCTTCAAGTCTCATGGATGTAATTAGTCTAGTCTGGAACTTCATTAATGGTAGCCAGATACTCACTAACCATTGCTTTACTTGAGTTTCCACTTTCTGCTTGTATCAATTAGAAGTAGTCCTCAACTTACGACTGGTCACTTAGTGTCTATTTGAAATTGCAACAGATCCCAAAATAGATTCAAAGTTCCAATGGTTCACATTTACAGCATCCCATGTTCACATGACTGTGATTAACAATGCTTTTGCCATAAACCGGCATCTACTTCCGTTTTTTTGGCAGTGCGAACAATGGGTTTGCTTTATGGTCATTATATCTGCTTAACAACCACTGCAAAAAATGGTAAAACGAGGCACAATCATGTGTTGTCCTGTTTAATTACCGTCACATTGTCACAATTGCGGCCTCAATTACAATCATACATCGAGGATTAACTATATTCAGTTTAGTTCCATCTGAACACATTTCATTGTAAGATATGCCTTAAAAATATGTTGGCACTTCAACTTGTGCAAAATTTAAGGTATTAGTTTGATTGACTTACCTAGATGAAAACATGTTTTTTAATAAATGAATTATCTTTCTAGCTGCAATCAAATCATCTCATCTTTATAGCTCTTAATTATATGAGGTTCAGTTATCTAAAGGAGTATCTCCTCTTAGGTATTCCTACTCATATGTTAAAACCTTCAGAGAAGTTCTTTTAAGCAACATGGAGAAAAAGTTCTCTGTGCTAACATCTTTATTTAGAAATGCCCTCTAAGGAAAAGGCGATAGGTGTAGATTTTACTTGCACTCATTTTTTCCCAATGTATTCCAAAACTTTTCAATTATTTTTGTATTGTTTGATAATTTTTATGCCTGTTTGAATTTTTATACAATACCTAGTTTTGTAACAATAATTACAACAATCCTGAGATCTTGTGGATGAAAGGTGTTTTTTTTAAAGAATTTTTTTAAAAAAAACTATAAAGCAAATGGAACACTTTGGACCTGTTGTTGACAATACAGTAGTCTAATTGAACTAGTACAATGCAATATGTATGGGACAGCTTTATAAATAATTTGACACTGCATTTGGCCTAAGATAGGACTACAAGTATTTACTGGAATTTGACACTTTGATTTATTATCAAATCAAAGCTGCACTGACTTCCAGTCCTTTTCAGGTCCAATTTAAAATACAGGCTAACTCTGTTTCAAACTCTCTGAATTTGCTTTTCATGTTGTTGTTTTGTATTTATTATATTCTAATATAATGTTTTTTATTAATTTTTGAATTTGCATTTCAAGAATTATTTTTTGCAACTTGGGTAAGTAATGGAGTTTCTTACAATATTCATAATAAAATAAAATTCTCTAAAGTTTAAAACTTGTTTCTGGACTACACCAAAATAAATAATGAGGAGAATCACATAATGGTCCACCACACCAGGAAAAAATCCTGCATATAGATCACCATAACGTTCTTTCTCACTTAATCACTGTATGTTGGGATTTTTAATGACATTTTATATGATGGTACATTTTGTGCCCGTATGTGATTAAATCAAAATATTATATTGTTGCTAACAGAGCAGGCATTCCCTTTAACAGCAGAAATGTTTTAGAAAAATTTGAATTGTGAAATTATGAAAATAAAATGAGTAATGTTCTCTATCAGTCTTTTTCTTGGATAATTGATGTGCTTTAAAGAGATAATTCATGTAATAATTTCAAGACAGCAAAACTTAATCTCATAATGTTATGATTAGTAAGGCCTTTGTATGAGCCACATTAGTTTATTTAGACTACTGCGTTTTACTGGAAAGAAACAGGGAGTGAAATATGTTGCTACATATCAGTTTGGTTTAAAAATCTTTACATTTGAGCATATTATAAATGTGATCTTTTTTTAAAATGCATACATGTGTTCAATGTCACATTACTCAATTATTGTTTACAGGTGTGTCTTATAGTTTCTTCCATTGGGTGGAACAGAGGTTTATTTCCTGTCTTTTGTTTATTTTGAAATGGTCATGATCTTTTCCACTTCCTTTGCTTCCCTCTAATTATTTTTATGCCACTCTCTATTACCCAGGTAATTGCGTCCCATTTGGAGTAATAGGCAATGTTTCCAATTCGTGAGAAAATATCAGAAACGGGAGGCAGCGCAGCCCTGTTCTCTCTTTTTATCTCATTGTACTAACTTTTTGCAACATGAAGGGGAGCAGGGGTGGGGGGAGAGCTAGAATTTGGTGGGAAAATGGCAAAGCTGCTCTTCTATTCAGCAGGGAAGTGTGGAAAAAGCCAAGGCACCAGAGTGCTTTAGCTTCTGGAGATATGGAGAAATTCCAGAAGCAGGAAATGTATTGTGATAGACTTTCCATTGCTGAATTACACTTCCAAAGGAAATACTCTGTTGAGACACTGTCACTGCAGCATTTATTCTGGATCAGGATTAATTGGGCAGTTTCCTACAATGACCAGAAATCCCACAGCTTCCGAGGTTGGTAAAATTAGGACCCAGATTTTGGGGACAATATTGTGACTCCATAAACTGCTTAGAGAGGGCTGTAAAGGAGGGGTCCCCAAACTTTCTGGGTTAGTGGACCAGTGGGAGAGGGAGGGGCAGGCACCTTTATGCATGCACGTGCACACACGCAAATGTGGCTGTGCACACATGTGCATGAACAGGGCTGCGAGAATGCGCTCTACAAATGGGACTGCTAGCACAGGAATGATGTTTGCAGCGAGGCTAGTGCCGGCATGAGGGTCATTGCAAGGCTAGTGCCGGCATGGGAATCACAGCTCATAGCAAGGCTAGCACTGCTGCAAGAGGAGGTGAGTGCATGTACACTGGTCAGCCACTCACGCGGCCTGGTGGCCCAGAGGCCATGTCCCAGTAGTGGACCGCAGCCCATAGGTTGGGGACCTCTGCTGTAAAGCACTATGAAGCAGTGTATAAGTCTAAGTGCTAAGGAGCCGTGGTGGCGAAGTGGTTTGAATTCAGTATTGCAGGCTAATTCTGCTGGCTTCCAGGGGTTCGATTCTCATCGGCTCAAGGTTGACTCAGCCTTCCATCCTTCCAAAATTGGTAAAATGAGGACCCAGATTGTTGGGGGCAATATGCTGACTCTGTAAAACTCTTAGAGAGGATGATAAAGCACTGTGAAACTGTATATAATTCTACTATTAGGATATACGAAGGTAATTCCCAATCTCAGATTGATCTATTATTATTATTATTTTTGTAAGTGCGAGGCAGTCTCTGATGTGCAGAGAGTTGTTTTGACCTCAATAACTAGAGTTTACCCCCATGGAAGTTTCTTTAGTTATGTTGTGATTCAGGGTCAGCCTGTGGGTTCGGCAGTTGGGTCGGACGACTCAGAGGAGGAGGGGGGTGTTGAAGAGCTTGCTGAGGGGATTGGACAGCTTGATGAGAGCCCTCAGCCAGGCCCCTCTCATCTGGTCACGACGCAGACCCAGCTGTGTGAGCCTGACAGCGTGGATGAAGATGACCCACAGCTGGCCCTGTTCAAGGACGCCCGATGCAGGAGGAAGTCAATCAGGAGTAAACAGAGGAAGGCAATGGGGCTCCTCGGAAGGAGGCAGAGAGAAGCCATGCCCTGAACTGTATTTAAGGGGGAATGCGTGGGAGGGCTGGTTTGCTGAAGGCAACCGCTTGAAAAGCTCTTGTTTCTTGGTTCGTGTCTTGTTCTATTTGTTTTTGTAGCAATAAATTTGGCAGGCGTAATTCCAGCCTCTTGCCTTCTTGTAAAAGGGGTTGTCCCTGCCTTTTCTGCAGGGCCGGTAGCAGGCTGGTACAGAACAAGTTAACACAAGAGCTACCTGCAAACAGCTTCCAAAAATAAATCACAGAGATCGTTGCTTAGTAGTGCCAATTCATTTGCTGCATGTGCATTATATTACATGTAGTCCTCAACTTACGACCACAATTGAGACTGAAATTTTGGTCACTAAGCAATGTGGTTATAAAGGGAAACATCACATGACCGCACTGCTTAGCGACTGCACTTCTAGCAATCCCTGTTTCCATCATTAAGCGAATTTTCTGGTTTTTAGCTGAGGACACATCCCAGTCTAAGCCATTTCAGGCTTGGTCTCTCCTCAGTAAAGGGAGGCACTGTTCCCCCCATTTTTCTCACCTACCTATCTCTCCCCACCCCACATCTCTGCTCTTTTGGCTGCTCAGCCTTGCAGGGTTTTAAACAGTCCTAGAACTGCATGGGTCTAAGCCTGCTTACCATGCAGTCGTCCCAGCCCAGTCCCTTGCCATCCTGCACTCCAACACCCCTGCAGTTCATTGCTGCAGCTGACGTTCCTTGACATCTTCTTGCTGCTACTGTTGAGGTATGCCTGGCCCATATGGTTGCTAGGTCATATGAGTCTGGTTTCATGCAGCAAAAGAGTGGGGGGGGGGAAAGCATACAGCAATTTAAAAGGCCCAAAGCATGTCAAAATGTCCCCTTTCACTATGTTATTCTCAGCTGTATATGGCTGAATTTGTGCTGCAGAAAAGGGAAAAAAATAGCTGTTGGTGCGTTCCAGCTCAGGGAAGGACAGTTCTGTGTTTTTGATGCCTTTTTCGGCATCTGAAGCCAGCCAGCCCTATAAAGATCAGCAACAATTGGGCATGCCTCATCAGCAGTGGGAGCAAGAAGATGGCAGAGGTCAGCTGGGCTGGCAGAGTTCAAGAAGGCAGGGGGGACTGAAAGGATGTAGATAGGGGGTGATAGGCGTGTGGGGAGTTGCAGCGCCTTGTAATCGAAAATATGGGCAAGTTGCCAAGTGTCTGAATTTTGATCACATGACCGCAGGGGTGCTGCAGTACTTCAGGCATGGGTTGCAAGTTGTTTCTTCATTCAGTAACTTTGAATGGTCAAGAACAAATGACTGTAAGTTGAGGACTACTTGTATTCAATTTGTTGGACACATTCCCAGTGATATGAGCAGATTTGGTGGTGTATAAAGCCTCCTGGGACAAAGATGTTAACTTCGATTGGAGGCAAACGGGTGGTCTAACTCTATAATCACCAAAGTTCTTGCAAGTTTATAGATCTTACAAAAAGACAACACTGTTGATAGTGCTGAACAAAAAGGAAGAGTGGAATTTTTCCCCAAATAAATAGAGGAACCAATTGTTTGATAAGCTGACTGACTCAGCTCCCAATTACCTGTTTCCGACCTTTTTGTACAACCATAAAAAGGTACAGCATTAGCGTATTTTTCTGAAACAAAACCAGTTTTAGCTCTTCTTAGCCTGCTTTCCCAGGATAAGGATAGATGAAAAACCGAAATTGCTCAGTGCCTTTTGGAGAATTGCTGCTGTAGTACTTCTCTGAAGAAACATTATTACTCCTGGTTAATTCATAGCCCGATAGTGCTATTCTTTAGTGGCAGAGTTTCAAAGATAAAGGTGCTGGCTGAAAAAGTTTTATATGACAGTTCTCTTTCCCAGTTCTAGCTGACCTGATTGCTCAGCAGAACTTGCTGTAAGGGGTTCTACTTTATCCTTCATTCTTATAAGTTGGTAAATAAGTATAATTATATAGTGAATAAGTATAAGCAAATAAGTAAAAGCATAAGTTTACCTGAATAATCCCATAGGGGCAAAATGGAACATTTCAAGCAGCTACAGAGCAATATCTGCTGGATTATACTTCATCTCTTTAAAGCTCCTTAACTGTTGCTCCAGTTGAGGGAAGTACAGAAGAAAGTGGTTGCAAGATGATATTCTGCAATTCTAGCCACATTCCCATTTTGTTAGGATTCATTGTCACTTTCTTGGCCCTTATCAGCTCACCACTGGTTCAGATGCTGGTTCACAACATATGCATCCTGTTCACCCTGATCCATAGTGTATGTTATAGAGATGAATTGTTAAACATTACCAGCCACCCTCTAGTAACATCAATAACATCAGGTAATTGGGAACAAATGAGGGCTCCGGGTAGCTTAAATAGCTTTCAGGCTGCAAAAATCATATAAACATATATTGTTAAATTCTTGCTAGAAGTATGAGTAATGTTCCAGCCCCAATTAACAAAGCCAATCTAGGAAGATACAGTAATTGTGAAGAGATGCATGCACATATGTATACGTTTGTGTATGTATACATGCATACAGCATGATAATTACATTTCTTATATATTGAAATATTTATGAATAACCTATTTCTAACTTAATAATTTTCTTTTATGATAACAGTGCTTTTTTGTTGAAAATATCTTTGTGACTTGAGATGTGAGGATTTTTCACTTGGGTGCACTACTCTGTTGTTAAACTTTATCTCAACACACCAACATATTTTATGTTCGTCTGAGTGTTATTCTGAGTGTTATCAAGGGGAAGTCAAGGAAATGAACAGGACAGTTGCAGTATTTACAATACAGCCATGTCTTTCTGATATGCATAAACATGAGTACCACAAAACAAAAAAGGAGGAAATGATTCATGATATACAGTAATGGCTCAGCATGTAATGGGATGGAAAATTAGTGTATAAATAGCTTTCTGATTTATCAAAGATCTAGAATAGTCATATCTTTTGCAGGCAGTGGATAGATAGTATAGGTAAAGGTAAAGGTTCCCCTGCACATGCGTGCTAGTCGTTTCCGACTCTGGGGGCCGGTGCTCATCTCCGTTTCAAAGCCGAAGAGCCAGCGCTTGTCCGAAGACGTCTCCGTGGTCATGTGGCCGGCATGACTAGACGCCAAAGGCGCACGGAATGCTGTTACCTTCCCACCATAGTGGTCCCTATTTTTCTACTCGCATTTTTACGTGCTTTCAAACTGCTAGGTTGGCAGAAGCTGGGACGAGTAACAGGCGCTCACTCTGTTACGTGGCACTCGGGATTCGACCCGCCAAACTGCTGACCTTCTGATCGACAAGCTCAGCGTCCTAACCCACTGAGCCACCGTGTCCCTTTGGATAGATAGTATATTGCCATGCTATAAACAGTTTGAGAAAACTAGAATTAATAACTTCCAAACTAGGAGAAAATTCATTTGCTGTAATTTAATACAATTTGATTATATAACCTCAATTTGGATTTTGTAAGCTGCCCAGAGTTGGTTAGAGTGGGCAGCCATAAAAAAATTAATAAAATCGATATCATTATTGTCATCAACATTGTCATCAAAAGAAAGATATCAGACCCCCTTCACTTTTGTCAATTTTGTTATGCTGCAGCCTGATTCTGTAGTTATTGAAATTTATTTTTTTCTCATTAATCTGCTCTCAGTACCTCATAATGACAAAGTGAAAACAGAATTTTAGAAATATCTGTAAATTTATTAAAAAGAAAAACCTGAAATATCACATTGGCATAAGTATTCAGACCCTTTGCAACAACATGTAAAATTGCCATTTCTCTTGATCGTTGCCGACATGTGAACTATAACATCAGGCTGCAGCATGACAAAAGTGAAGGTTGTCTGAATACTTTCTGAAGGCACTGTAAATGGCTGTAATATTTCTTTCTGACAATGTTAGTATACCATGAAATGGGAATTGCTGTAACCAAATTTCTCTTCTGCTCTCAGATTTTTTTCCACCTTAAATGCAGAATCTGAATTAAACGTGAATTACTAGTTTTATAATTACATGGCATAGCCAGCCATGATTGAACTAAGGAATGACTTAGTTTTATCCGGTTTATAAAGGCCTTGATAATTATTGAAAGAGAATGGAATGGAATGGAATGGAATGGAATGGAATGGAATGGAATGGAATGGAATGGAATGGAATGGAATGGAATAGAATAGAATAGAATAGAATAGAATAGAATAGAATAGAATAGAATAGAATAGAATAGAATAGAATAGAATAGAATAGAATAGAATAATAATTTTAGTGTCACTTTGAATATACACTAAACATATATTACAATGAAATTTCGTTGCATACAGCTCTCAAAGGGTCACCACTTTCAATATACACTACATAAATATGTCAAAAATAAATAAATACAAAAATAAATACACCCACATATATGACACAGAGAAACAACAGTCTAGTTCAGACTATATATACATGTGCACGGCGAGAAAAATGAATCGTGTGAGTTTACCAGACAGATGGCATAGGGAACAAAGTTATTACAGAATCAAGTAGTCCTGCTAGAAATACTTCGAAACCTCCTCTCAGAGGGAAGCAACAGACTATAAAGTGGGTGTGTGGGGTCTCTAACAATGTTTTGAGCCCTAAGCACATAGTGCTTATAAGCAGCATCCTGAATACCAGGAAACGAGCTTCCTATGATCTTCTTGGCTGTCCTTACTACTCTCTATGGCCGTGGTGGCGAACCTATGGCACCCGTGCTACAGGTGGCACGCAGAGCCCTCTCTGTGGGCACGCACACCATCGCCCCAGTCCTAGACCTTCAGCTGAGTTTTATAAAACCTTTTCGCTTTAGGCCTTCGCCACCATGTGAAGAAAAAGAAAAAGGTTCAATCAATCAATCAGTTTCAACTTCTGGGGGAAAAAAAGATCTTGCAAAGTTGGAATTGATTGAGTGAACTTTTTAGTCCCACCCAGTCTGCCGTTACCACCGCAGCCACACGCACCCAATGGGCTACGCCCACCTGGCACCTGACGATACATAAGTGGGTTTTGGGTTGCAGTTTGGGCACTCAGTCATCACTGCTCTATGGACTTTCTATCTGAGGCACTGCTGCAACCAAACCAGAAAGTGATGCAGTTTGATAAAATTGTGCCTCTACAAAATGGCCAGGACAGAAGGAGAAAGATGTGCTCTCCTCATCCGATGCAGGAAATGCAGATGCTGATTTGCACGCTTCGCTAAGGATGACGTGTGGAGAGACTAACTCAGATTGTTAGTTATCTGCATCCCCCTATATTTAACACTGTTGACCACCTCTACAGCTGCATCCTTGATACTGAGTGGAGCATGACTATGCCGGCTCTTTCTAAAATCTACAATGATCTCCTTTGTTTTATCAACATTTGGAACCAGGTTACTTTTATTGCACCAGTCCACCAGAGCCTTAAGCCATCTTCGTTGTCATCCCGGATAAGACTGGATAAGATGCTGAAACAACTGTTCAGTTGCTGAGAATCCTGCTTGTAGCTCTAGTTCACATTGTAAGATGACATGGCTGCCTCCCCAAATCAGTAATACTTGTAAATGGCAGCGATTATCAGATCTTTGAGGTTTTGAGATTCGTATCTGAAATCTTGTAAGATTTGTGATTCTTCGGGATTTTGAATATATTGGGGTGGGGGGGAGGAAGAGAAAGAGAGTGATAGTGTGCAGTCCCCACTGATGCCATCTATGGGCTTTGGAAGCACTACTAAGTGCCACATTGCCAATTCCTACACAAATTTTAATTAAACATTGTTCTGCCATGCCCATCTAGTTTGCAAATGTCCAATCCATAACTGAATTCCTTGCAGTATTCAGGCAGAAAAATGCTGATGCAAGACAATAAATAACGGATGGAAACTAATCAAGGAGAGAAGCAACCTGGAATTAAGGAGAAACTTCCTAACAGGGAGGACAATTAACCAGTGGAACAGCTTGCTCCAGAAATCGTGGGCACTCCATCACTGGAGGTTTTTAAGAAGAGACTGGACAACCACTTGTTTGGGTGGGTATGGGTTCTCCTGCTTGAGCAGAGGGCTGGACTAGAAGACCTCTAAGGTTCCTTCCAGCTCTATTCTGATTCTAATTCTAAGAGTAGTTCAGAGGACAGCATGTGATAATCTGAAAAGTAGTTCAGAATATCAGTTTAGGGAACAGTTTTGCAAGAGACAATCTCCTTTAGGATCAGGATGCATCAAAAAATATGACCATTTTTAAAAGAAATAATGGAACTGATTGAGGTTGGGGAGTCATGAAATACAGTAATTTGTGGGAGTAGATAAACATGTCCTGTGAATTATCAACTGAGAACACAACAATGCAGGCAATATAGAAAGAGTCTAATGTTTAGCTGCTATATTATGAATAGAATTGCAAGTGTGTATGCTTGTCCTGGAAAGCAAATGAAGATATACAGTGATCCTGAGTCAGACAAAACTATTGAAAATCCCTGTTTTCTCAAATACTTTCCATAATTGATACTTCATTTTCATAGACAGACAGACAGATAGATTTCTGCTTTCATTTTAGGGTTTGAAATACATTTTGTTTTCTTTCCCCCGCAAATCTAATCGGTGGGATGGTGCAGAATAAAATCAAAAAAGTTTTTCGAGCTGGTTAGCATTTAAAATTCTAGCCATTTTCTAAAGTGAAGTTTTCATCTTCGTTTTCCCTTTTTTAGTAGGCTGCACTTTCAAAAAACAAGCATGGACCTGTACTGTTAAGCCTGAAAAAGATCCATAGAATAATCTCATCTCTTTGTATAAATAGCTTCCTGGTTAGTAGTTTATATTTCTTGTGAAATTATTTTTATATTTTTGGGGACAGTATGAAGTTAAAGAATGCAAAATAGGTTATGTCAGGGCCTTACCTGGATTTGCAAAAAAAAAAAATTCTCCTATGTACTTATCAAATTTAGCAGCTGTACTCACTGCCAAAATTCAAGAAAGCTGATTTTTGGTTTTGAAGTTTCTTTTCAGAATATTGGCTTTGCTCAAAAAGTGATGTATTCTGATCCAGAAATAATTAATTTTATCAATGCTGTGTACAGAGGAAGAAAATTTCTAGGTGAGATTGGTGGCATACAAATCAAATGAATGAATAAATGAAATACATACATACATACATGCATGCATGCATGCATGCATGCATGCATACATTTTGTGTTTGAAGCCTGATATTGCTTCAAGCTACAGCCATATCATAATGAAATATTCAATAGAGCTTTCATCTGTTCCTGCTTTTACTTTTTGAATGTTACTGATGTTCAGAGAATCAACCTATTTGCTTTTCTAAATCCCCACTAAGCACTTTCTTTTACCATTTTTAAATGATAAATTTACCAAGCTTTTGCTATAAGCCATAGGCTACCCAAACCTCTTTGCAAGACCTTTTATTAAACTAACTAATGATACTGGGATGTATCCGAACTGAATTCAAACCTAGGTTTTGTTGAAATCTGTGAGACAAGTCAGTCATGATTCAAATTTAATTAAATAGATGGCTAGTTCTGCTAATCCTGTTGTCCCATGTGTTTATTTTTGTTACTAAGCAATAATCAACACTGTTACTGCTGACCGAACCATCAGTCTGTGGTGCTCATTGTTAGAGATCTTTATTTTGAAATTCTTGATTTAAACTAGGAAAACATTTCTTACTTATATAGAGATATCCTCAACTTGTGTCTATTTGTTTAACAATGGTTTGAGGTTATGATGGCCTCAGAAAAAATGCTTCATGACCTGTACTCACATTTACAACTATTGCAACACCCTCATAGTCACATAGTCACAATTCAGGCACTTGGCAACCAGCTCTCATTTATGACCAGGTGTAGAGCCTTTGTGACCTTTTTTGCCAGTGGTTATAGGAACAGGGGGCTAGCATCAGAAGTATAGGACTGAATGCTGTCCCCCCACCCCCGTCTGTCTCCCCTCCCCTCCATATTTCTCTTTCTTTGAAGTTGCATGGTTTTTCAATATTTTGGTATCATTGTTCCCATGATATATAGATTTAATTCAGGAGATATGCGGGCTGGACATACTTCAGAATAGTTTATGAGTTCTTAGGAAGATGAAATCATTTGTGGCCGAGATTTTATGAGTCATGAAAAGAGCCCAAGATTAGAAGACCACTTTATGAATTCAGTCTTTAATTGTGTATGACAAACTTTAAATATTTAGGGACTTTTTAGAATAATCTTCAGTTTAGTATTAGAGGCTATAGCTGTAAAACAACCTAGGAAATCCCCAGTATTTTCTTGGAAGCATTTTGTCAAGGAAGTTCTTTGATAGCAGGTCATTGTATTTGGGAAAACTAATCATACAAACATATTCTTTGTTTATTTACCATGCTTATAACGATTAGTGTGACACCTTTATTTTAATATTAAGGATAAGCTTCCTTTGACCATCATGCCTGGTTTGTCTGGGAAATGAGTTATTTTGATTGTGGATGATTTAAATGAAAAATAGAGGAAACTATTGGAACAAGCCAGAGGAAAACTGTATAACTGAGCTTTTTGTGCACAGTCTGTTAACCCATTATTAATCAGCTAGTTAGATTTATATCTGATATTTGTGTTGCCTACAGGTGTGAGTGGGTGGGTGTGGTCAGTCAATGAGGCGGGTGGCCATATAAATTTGTTTTGTGTGTGTTTGTGCGTGTGTCTGTGTGTATGTATGTTGTGTGGGTGTGTGCCAGAAAAATAATCTTGCTGGGTTGTGTGCAGCTACTATAAATAAACAATTAGAGTACAATGTCTAGCACTACTAGACATTGTAGAGACACTTTTTCATGGAACCAATTGCTTTTTTGTGTTTTCTTGTTAAGGATTGTTCCTCTGAAAACAGTAATAAGTAAGGAATGTTAGATTTTTATTACATTCCTTGCTGTAACAATGAATTGTGCTTGGAGTGGAGAATTATGTCTGAAGTTGATATAACTTTCCCATGTCCGTTCATTAAATTCTTACACTGAAGTAGGAAAGTATGCTCTTCAAGTATTAATGTAGCACTTTCCTTATTGTTGAGCTAGTCTGTAAAGCAAAGAAGTAAAACTTGGATCTGAGGACAGCTTTTAGAAAAATATTAAATTTATCTAATTCCTATGAGATTATAAAAGTAGGATATATACTCTGTTCAGGGTGGTCTGGAAGTGGTGGATTATATCTGTTGATTATTCTCAATCAGTTACAGATTCATGGTTCCCTGACTAAATGCACAATTTACATATTCAGAACTGGTAAATGTGGTTAATCATTTTATACCCATTTTTATGAAGATGTCAGAAAAAAATGTGGATAACCTTATTATTTAATAAATCCATCCTTTTTTGAACATTTTGTTTTCATTTTTAAGAAAAGTAAAACCTAGTTCCGTGTTTGCTGTATATTTAAAACTCAGCTTGTATGCAACTCAGACAGTGCTGTGCTTTGTAAAATATTGAAACTGACATATTTAATCAGACACTAATAAGGAATAAAAGAAAAGTACTGAACAAGCAAAAGCTATTGTCATGTTCGTTTTTGTGTGGAAATAAAATAGCATATAGTATGTTGAGAGTACTCAGACTTGCTGGAAAAGCTATCAACTATTTGTTAATTTATTTTAATTTAGAAGGAAGGTTGACCAACTTGCCCTGGAAAAAAATGTAAATCTATCATAGTTGTCTGCAAGACCATGGGCAAAATTTGTTTGCTCTATAAGAAACATAATTATGGTTTCAACTTATGCAGTTTCAAATTAAGATTCTGAAAGCAAAGCAAGAAAGTGTTCAGACCAATTATTTATGATGCTTTCTTAAAGAGAAGGTTATTGATAATATCTAACTATATGCAAACATATATGGATGCAAATATATATGGGAAGAGAGAGAGACAAATGGAGGCAGAATTGCTATTTAATTAATGTTACAGTATAGGTTGCTATTCTTAACTTTATTTCTAGGACAGGTAAGGGCAATGTGTGGATCTTGTTGAACTTCATTTCCTATCAGTCCTTACCAGCATGGCCAATAATGAGGAATATAGGAAATTTTGTCCAACAGCATCTGCAGGTCCATATACACCACCACAATGTAAAAGAAGATGTCGAGACTCTAGAAAGGGTACAGAGAAGAGCAACAAAGATGATTGGGGGACTGGAGGCTAAAACATATAGGGAACGGTTGCTGGAATTGGGTACGTGTAGTTTAACGAAGAGAAGAGTGACGGGTGACATGATAGCAGTGTTCCAATATCTCAGGGGCTGCCACAAAGAAGAGGGAGTCAAGCTATTCTCCAAAGCACCTGAAAGCAGGACAAGAAGCAACGGATGGAAACTAGTCAAGGAGAGAAGCAACCTAGAACTAAGGAGAAACTTCCTGACAGTTAAAACAATTAACCAGTGGAACAACCTGCCTCCAGAGGTGGTGAATGCTCCAACACTGGAGGTTTTTAAGAAGAGACTGGACAGCCATTTGCCTGAAATGGTATAGGGTTTCCTGCCTTAGCAGGGGGTTGGACTAGATGACCTCCAAGGTCCCTTCCAACTTCTTCTTCTTCTTCTTCTTCTTCTTCTTCTTCTTCTTCTTCTTCTTCTTCTTCTTCTTCTTCTTATTATTATTATTATTATTATTATTATTATTATTATTATTATTATTATACCATGTCCACAGCTTTTCGCTGGTCTATTAATTTACTCACTTTGTAACGAATGAAATAAGATTGGTTTGGCATGATCTGTTTTTAACAAACTCGTGCTGGCTACTAGTTATAACTTTGTTCCTAGATGTTCACAGATTTTTTTTTATTATTTTCCCCCAGTATCTTTCCAGGTATTGATATCAGGCTGATTGGTCTGTAATTTCCTGGGTCTGTTGTTTTTCCCCCCCTTTTTTGAAGATGGGAACCACATCAGCTCTTCACCAATCCTCTGGTAGTTCCCCAGGGCTCCAAGATTTTTTTAAAGATATGATATAATGGTTCTGAGATAACATCTGTCAGCTCCTTCAGAAGTCTGGGATGTAAGAAGGATAATGTTTTCCAAAGATCTAGAAGTTCCTTATTTTAATGGTTTTACAATCCTCTAGAATCAGGACCTCTAGAGGGCTAGGTTGAATTATTATCACTTCTCTAACCTCTTCCTGTAAGGCAAACATAATTTTCTCAATCCATTTAATTTAATAAGATATTCAGAGAATTGTATCATTGGAAAGACTGTTCTATTTTCCTTTACCCTCACAGAGCAATCAAGACAATATTGAATATAAATTTCAAAATAAAAATGTTGGGACTCAAACCTGGTGTTCTGTAAAATCACTAATTCATCTACAGATTATTGGAGAGTGGTAATAATTGAGAGTTATTGTATTGCTGCCTACAGATTGATAGTCTACTCTGAATTGAAGCAGTATCAGCTAAATTGCTGGAACAGTTGCAAATCTGATTAGAATAACATTGGTGGTTTTTTTGGGTTTTTTTGTGTGAGATCAACTCAGTCTGTCATATTCCCCAAAGTTTGCTTTGATTCTGATATCTTGGCAGTTGTAATCATATATCTAGAAGGCACTAGAGTGGAGAAAGGTGCACTATGCCTAAATTTTCTTATTACTCACATTATAGGGACTGAACTCTGTACACCAAGTAAATATGTATTATATTTGTAGAGTTCCTTGTTACTAAGATGTCACCTTAATTCTAAACTCATTCAAGAAAAGTTGTTAATTTGAAAATAGGCTCTATTTTAAGTAGCATAATTTCATTGTCTCATTCTAATGTGACATAACTTGTCCTGATTGAGTGAAGATTGGTACCAATGCCAGTGGCACTTATATGCTTGTATGCTATAGTGCAAATCTATACAGTTGTCCTAATAGCAGATACGAAAGCAAATCCTTAGTCTAGACAATGCTTTAGTATATTTAGCATTTTGGTTATGTGCCAAGGAGAAATGGACAGATGTCAACTAAATTATTCGATTCAAATGGATTCAAATGATAAAACAATAACAGTTTCTACCAATAATGGGGTTCAGAATATAAGTAATAGGATAAATGTAATGCTTTAATCAGGAGTTTTTATTGCTTTGGAATTTTTGCAATAAATATGACAGCAGGACATTAGTTTATCCTCTTTCTATAAACTGTAAAAACCCTTGATTGACATACATGAATAAAAAAAATACTCCCAAGTTCTCCAATATTTTTATTCAATTTTATAGATACCTTGATTGGTAAAAGCTATAAGTGAATGTTCATTAAATATCATGGCCTATTAATGGCTACTTATTTCATCTTTATATACATATCAAATGAGATGGATTTTTTTCAAGTTAATTCTGAAGCAAGTCAGTTCTCTTTTTGTCTCAGTATATTTTGCTTTCTTTTGATTTTTATCTGTCAGCCATCCAGAATTTCTCTGGGGTTAGACAATCTCAAAGTTGAAATAATAAAGTACAATAAACAGCTATAAATCTGATAAAAGGTAAAGGTTTCCCCTCTCCAGTGATTTCTGACTCTAGGCAGGGCATTGATACAGGGAGATATTGTATAGGGATCTTTGAATTTTATAGGGAGATAAATTGAATGCTAAGTTACATATATTCTTTTCACATTCATTCACGTTTATTCCTTGCAACAGACCATATACTACATACTATCTTTCTGTACTTCTTAAAATTTCATAATTTCCTATGTTCAGAAAACTTTCCACCAATTCCCTCACTTTAATTTCATTGTACCAAAAACAACAACTTTCATTAAGATGTACCTGCAGGCAATATTTTATGTTAAATGTTATGTTAAATTGAATTTTAGAGAGAAGTAGGGCCAAAGTGGAGGAAAAAAAGTATACATAGCTCATAGCTGTTCATACTTATTCTTTGCCAGTTGAGGAAAATAAGACAAAGTTAATGATAAAAACATGATAGTGCTATTTGATCGCACCAAAAATAGTTCATCATTCTACTTTTTAGAGGAGTCAGCCACAAGTACACAAGAAAGCAAATGTTTGGTATTCTGCTTTTTGATGTCGTTGGGTATCTTGTCATTTTAGTGAATTCAGCAGTTCAGCTTTGCCCACTGTAATGCCTCCAGATGTGTTAGGAAAACAAATGTCCAAAATGCTATTATAGTGTAACAATACAGTAAATGATATATTTCTCTTTGTATGGAGTAGTTGGCAGTCAGTTTCATTGAAGAATCATGAAGTTGTTGTTGTTGTACAATGGCTCATACAGAAAGGATTTGTTCTTCACTTCTACCCTTGCAGCAATGATATGTGAAAACAGGGCACCAGAATGACCATTTTCTCCCTTGTGAATATAAACTTTCTCCTCAGCATGTTCTATAACTTTGTATCTATTTCAAGTATTTTCATTTGTGGGATTCTTTTCCCCACATAGTCTTCAAAGTTGTTACAATTAAAAGGTAAAACAGTCAACAGAATGGCATGAATATAACAGACAGTAATTACAGATTAAATAAAAGGCTGTCATTCCTTCTCAGTTCCCATTTAGGTCTGGCAGCCCACAGGGTGGTTACAAACTTAAACTAAATCTTCATCCCTTTTGCTCTTTCTGTCCCTAATATTTTGAGGTTTTATCTGATATTTCATCATGTTATTTGTCCAATTCTCTTAGCTCTTGTTACGGATTGTTCTGAAGCATGTAACATCATAGGCTGGGATAACATTTCTGATAGCATCCTTTGATTTAGGTTGGGGTTTTCAAACTTTACAGGGTCCTGATCTTGAAAATGATACATGGATTTGTGTGACATTCATCACCCCCAAGAATAAAATTAATTATTTCCTTGGAGTTTAAAGTTGGACGAGAAAGGGATATTCCACTGACTTTCAATAGTTAAATTCTAATCTAAATATCCCTCAAGTCCAGATCATGTCATCACTGCCCCATAAGAAAAAACAAATCCAACATGTGGCCCATACTGTATGTTAGATCCTTGGTGACTTGGCTCAGGTCCTTGGTTACAATGATGTTCACAAAGCTGTTTGTCTCCCAATACTGTAAGTTTGGGAAACTCCACTGCCAGTCCAACCAGGGTGTTCAGCAGCTCAGGCAAGGAAGCTACTACATAACAGGAAGGTCAGTACAGTAGTTGCAAACTCATCTGTTACCTAGAGCTGAACTTTACATAGGTCTTATGTCCAGTTATCTGAGGAGTAGCATCTCTGGAAACCTTGAAAATTATATGGCTGTTTGCTATGCAACTTAGCACCTTTATTGGTTCCATAATTTTTGTGGATAAGATGTACATAGGAATGACTCCCTCTGCTCTCTGCTCTAATACAGACTACTAATATATACTGTAAAAGAACTGCACAGCTGGTATCCAAGTGAAGTCAGAGACACTAACACGAACTTGCCGTTTTATATAAATAAACATATTTTACATCTCTGTTTACAGCAAACAAGATAGTCAGGCAAACAGGAGCATCATGAGGTAAAATCACAGAGCATACAGGGCATCCAGAAGAAAATGGCAAGGGGGGGGAAGGGAAACTCTCCCTCCACATCCATAGCAACCAGTCACAGCGCAGATTGCCTCATGCAGGAGCCAGCACGCTCAAACCAATCAACTATAACTGTGTGTTCTGGGTCACTGCAGTGGGCTAATGCCTCCTTAAGTAACACTAGCTGCCTGCAATTAGTGCAGGTTCGCATCCCACCAGGCTCAAGGTTGACTCAGCCTTCCATCCTTCCGAGGTAGGTAAAATGAGGACCCAGATTGTTGGGGGCAATAAGCTGACTTTGTAAAAATGCCGCTTGGGGGGGGGGGAAGCCCTAATAAGCAGGCATATACATAGAATGAAGGCTATTGCTAAGCACATTGGTTTGTGCTTAAATTGTAAGCCGCCCTGAGTCTTTGGAGAAGGGTGGGATATAAATGGGATTAAAATAAAAATAAAATAAATAAAATACTCCACTGCTCCAGCTACTAAATTTAAATATCTTAACATCTACCCAAAAACATAATAGAGAAGAAATGCCTCATGCAGTCTTAGCTGTTTTTTATTCCGTGCAAAGTACAAAATTATGCCAACCAGCAGGGATGGTTGAGCTTTAAACCAACCTTCCACTAAAATTCAGCTTTTTAGTAGTTTTCATGTACACTATATGAACACCAAGATCCCAAAACACAAAAGGATCAACCTGGCTTCATATTCTGATTTGTAAGTAGGAGATGTGTAATTGCTCATAACTTGAGTGTGAACCTGCAATATGATAGGGCTCTTGGAAGAATCAGTACAAGCTGTTTTGACAAAATAAATTCTTCCAGTTCTATAATTTTATGCAAACTATTTGTTTACATTCAGGGGATACCGAGGGAATATAAATAGAATTACAAAACTCCTATAGATTTGTCTGTATGTAGCTATTAGGAAATTACAGCATGAAAACATTTCTGAATGTAAATGTTTCAGGATTTTTTTTTACAAAGATAAACATTTGTTATTTATTTTGCAGGTGCTAACATCATGTCGGGCCTTTCTGTTAACTTCCCGTATTCCTACCAAGGTAAGGCTGGATTTTACCACTTTTTTCCCTGTAATCTAGCAAATTTCACTTATTTTTAAGATAATATTTTGGTCATAGTCTTGGAATTTAATAAGGTGATTGAGAATAGTTAATAGAACACATCTAAGAGAAAATGCTGTGCATTCTTTCCTCTTTTTTCTACGTTGTTTAAACCAGCGTTTCCCAACCTTAGGAACTTGAAGATGCGTGGACTTCAACTCCCAGAATTCCCCAGCCATGCTGGCTGGGGAATTCTGGGAGTTGAAGTCCACGCATCTTCAAGTTCCTTAAGGTTGGGAAACGCTGGTTTAAACTATTAGAATTGGAACAAATGTATGCAGTCTTCGTGGACGTATAGGGGCACACTTTACCTTTTTTTCCTGTTGAATGTGAAATTTTGTGAAGGTATCCATCCATGTGTCTGCAAGATAATTTTAACTTCACAATGTTTCTTAAGTTCTAAGTTGTTGATAATATGAAGCAAGAATGACACATGGTGATACTTCCAAACTGAGTTCTTTATTAAGACCTACAAACAAAATCTTTCTAAACTCTGCTATCTGCATCTACTATATACTGTGTGAACTATTAGGGAGGAGCTGTCTTCATCCTCTTTGTCTCACACATAAGATTGAGACTGAGTTGCCTGAGACTGTTGCCACTTAACTCTTCCCTCCCTCCTGGGAATCCATCCTAGAAACTAATAAAGGAACATTCAGACTACTGCTTTGCAACTATATAAAATCCAAATGAGTAGAAATCAGTTTTTATTATAGTAGCCTTCTGGGACAATTAACAAATAGTTGTATAAAAATTTATGTAAAGACTATTTCAGATCATATGGCTGGATTATCCCCCTTGCTTGATTCTTAAATGAAAAACCCTCTTGTTCATTTACATATATCAATATTTTAAGTAGGTTCACTAATTAGCGTTATGTCTCTGCAGAATTCTTGAGACATAAGTTATAATTGAGCTTCTCTTTATAATGGCCACCATGGTGGTATTCAGAGTTGACAGACTTATCCAAACAAAATTCTTTGAAATAATCTTCTGCAGTGGAGTTTGGAGATGTATTATTTTACAGGGTGTGAAGGAAACTGATTCTGAAATGATTTTGATTCTGCTGGCCAGAACTTGTTAGTTCCTTTGTCTTGTGGGCTTTAGCAGGTCTGAATATAAACATTGGGGCACAATGCTGATTTCAGTAGTATTACTTCCTGGTCTAATCTTACTGCCATTTTCACTATGAAGACTGAGTTTGCCAATATCTTTCTAGCCTCATTCTGCTCTGTATTCCCATAACAGGGGATAATAATGGCAATTCATTGTAGAATTTTCCAGGGATGGATTTTTCACTAGTGGGAGTAAGGAAATCGGGGTTGACCTACAACATTGTTGATTTCTCATTTTTCTAGAAGTGGTTCTATTTAGAACTTGAAAATGAGTGGTGTAAAGCAATGTTATGTAATTTGCTATATACAAGTAGGCCTCAACCTACAAGTAATCACTTAGTGACTGCTGACCCCCAAAAAGGGGATGTATGACCTGGATTTGAAGTTCAAGTGGTCAGGCCCCCTTTGTGGTGACATAACTGAACTTCGGATGTTTGGTAACACAGCTGTGTTTATAGCTATTTGCAGCATCACATAGTCATCTTACCGTGTTTTATGATGGTTTTTACCAAAAATTCACTTCTAGTTTTCAGCCAAACTGCACCCATAGCAAACCATTGATTCACTTAACAATCATGGAGTTCAGTTAAAGATTGCTACAGACTTCCGGTAGCGCTGCCGCGCCGAATGGCGGCGTTCTGAAGCCACCCGATCCTGGGAAGCGTCAAAACACCCGGAGGCAGCGAAAATTAGCTGTTCCGTGGCGCTGGAGCTTCTCCCTCGGGAGAAGAGGGAGAGGCGAGCTTGCCTGGGTAGAGGTAGAGCTCCCCTGCGATTCTCCCAAGTAGTTTGGGGGATAACAGGGTGAGCCCCCTCGGAGCCCAGGCTTTCTCCGCTCTCAGGAGAAGGAGTGGAACAAGACGCGACAACTGCACCTGCTGCTTAGAGGGGATTGTGAGTATTTTGTTCCTTTGGAAAGCAGGCAGAGCAAAGCAGGAAGATCTGAATTTTCAAATTGGATTTTAACTTTAACTCAGTTTCATTATCTTCTTCAAGTTTCAAGTTTGAAATGGAGTAAAAATGGCGCTGGAATGTTTCTCTCCTGTGTGAAGTGACTGTGTTTGAAAATTGTTATATTTTGCTACAAAGCAAGAGACACAATTTGCAACTGACTTTATCCAGTATCGGATTTTGCTTATTTGAAAGCCTGTTCCCTTTTCTTCTTATTGAAGGTTAAGAACTTTGAGAGAATTGTTATTTTTTCTTCCCTTTTTTTTTCTTCTGAACTTTGATTCTGCTGGGTGAAAGAGGAAATCGAAACTTAAGAGATGGCTGCGAGACGTGGGGGAGGGCCTCCACTTTCTAAGAATGTTATTTCCTCACCTATACCATAAGCTGCAGGGCAGACCTCGATGAAACCTACAGTACAACCACCCTCTCCCCCACCTCCTGCATTTACACTGACAGACATTCAGCAAGTTGTGATGCAGTCTACACAAGTTTTGCAGCAAGAAATACAGAAAACAAGGGAAGAATTTGTTAATCAAAACAACCAGATTAGGGAAGATATGGGATATGTTATCAAAATTAACAGGTTTTGAAATAGTGAAGAAGGTTAAATATTTAGGAGTATATATTGCAGCCTCCAATGTAAAATTGTATAAGAATAATTATGAAACACTATGGTCGAAGGTACAAGGGAACTTAAATAATTGGAAAAAATTACAATTATCATTACTGGGAAGAATTGCAGTTGTTAAAATGAATGTTTTACCAAAGTTTCTCTTTTTGTTTCAAATGATACCTATATTGAAAAAGGATGCCAACTTTGATCAATGGCAGAAGGGTATTAACAAATTTATTTGGGTGGGGAAAAAACTAAGAGTTAAATTTAAGATTTTACAAGATGCTAGGGAAAGAGGGGGACTCAAGGTGCCGAATTTGAAATTGTATTATGATGCGGTTGCCTTGACGTGGGTTAGTGATTGGCTTAATTTAACTAACAAGTGAATACTTCATCTTTTTTTTTATTGAAAAGTTTTAAAATACAATTTTCCTTTAAGCATCCCCCCTTCCCCCTCCCTCCTCCCCCCCCACCTCCCCCCCCTACCTCCCCACCTCCCCCCCTCCCCCCCGACTTCCCAGAGCTAAATACAAGGTATATATATAAAAAGCAATCATAAACAATCATATACTAACAACTATAAACTCTAAAATCCATCACTCTCTAGCTTATATAGGATAAAACAAGCCTTAATAATATTGAATATGTATAAAAAGAAACTAAGATAAGAAAAAAAACACGAAAGAAGACTTATTCAAATGCTACATAAAACTTCTTAACCCTATACTTGTTCTGGATAAACTCAATCCATTTTGTCCATTCCATAATATAGCGTTCTTGCGAATGATCTTTCAAATAGGCCGAAATCTTCGCCATCTCTGCCAGGTCGGAAACCTTTAAAGTCCACTCTTCTATGGTCGGCAGTTCCTCTTTCTTCCAATATTGGCCTATCAAAAGTCTTGCCGCCGTAATTAAGTTCAACATCAACTTGGTGTCCACAACTGTAGCGTCTGCAATTATTCCCAACAAAAAAAGTTGCGGACAAAACTTTATCCTCTGTTTAAAAATCTTCTGCATATTCCACCAGACTTTTATCCAAAAAGCCTTAACCTTCTTACATGTCCACCATATGTGAAAATATGTTGCATCTTCATCACCACACCTCCAACATTTAGGCTGATAATTCGGATACATACTTGCAAGCTTTTTAGGATCTAAATGCCATCTATAAAACATTTTGTAGAAGTTCTCTCTTAGATTTTGAGCTTGAGTAAATTTTACGTTCCTCACCCAAATCTTTTCCCACGTGTCCATTGTGATAACTTCCTGGATGTTTTGGGCCCATTTTATCATACAATCCTTAACAAGCTCTGTTTCTGAATCAATCTCTATCAATGCAAGATATATCCGTTTGATATGTGCTGGTCCCTGATTTCTAATTTGCTTTATCAAATTTTCATCAGTCATTGTAAATCCATTTTTCTGGTCTTCTTTCCACCTGGCCCGTAACTGAGTATATTGAAACCAATTTTGAACAACCTTCTCTTCTCGCAAGAGGCTATATGATTTCAAACACCAAACATTTCTTTCCAAACTGAGAATCTCCTTGTACGTAGTCACATCATGTTTGAAGCCAGCATGTATATTTTCTATTGCGTGTTTTGGAATTGCCCACAATGGTATCTTGCAACTTAACTTATGTCTATACTTCTTCCAAACTCTCAGCAATGCATGCCTTAAAATATGCACCCTAAACACGTTGTCTACCTTCTTATCATACAACAAATATGCATGCCAGCCAAACAACAAATCATGGTCCTCAAGATTTAATAAACTCCCTTGCGTCAAATTAATCCAGTCACTTATTCCTACTAATGCAGCAGCTTCATAATATAATTTAAAATTAGGCAATTTAAGGCCACCTCTCTCACGAGTATCCTGCATAATCTTAAGTTTAACTCATGTTTTTTTTCCCTGCCCACACAAATTTATTGATACCTCGCTGCCATTCCTCCAAATTAGAATCTTTCTTAAGAATCGGTAGCATTTGAAATAAAAATAAAAATTTAGGCAGGACATTCATTTTTACTGCTGCAATCCGTCCCAACAAAGACAATTGCAATTTTTCCCAACTCTCCAATTCTTTTTGAATTTTCCCCCATAGTTTTTCATAATTATTTTTATATAGCTTTGTATAAGAGGGCGACAAAATCACCCCCAAATATTTAACCCTTTTAACAATCTCAAATCCAGTTAATCCTTCTAAGAGGGCCTTTTGCGGTGTTGTCATATTTTTGGCCAAAATTTTTGTTTTTTGTACATTAACCTTAAATCCAGAAACCTTCCCATATTGTGTTATTATCTCCATCAGGTCCACAACAGAGTTCTCTGGCTGGGTCACTGTAACAACCAGATCGTCTGCGAATGCTCTCAATCTATAATCCTGATCTCTAATTTGTATCCCCTTAATTTTTTCCGAATTCCGTATTTTGACCAATAATATCTCTAATGTTAACACAAATAACAAGGGCGATAACGGACACCCTTGCTTTGTGCCCTTCTCAATATTACATGCCTCTGTCAGGCTATTATTAACTATAATTCGGGCAGTTTGTTTTTGATATAATGCCCTAATCGGTTGCAAAAAGTTTTCCCCAAAATCCATTTTGTCTAAAACTTTCAACAAAAATTGCCAATTCAATTGATCAAAAGCTTTTTCAGCATCTAAAAAAATTAGCGCCGCAGAGATCTGGTTGTTCCTTTCCAAAAACTCTAACACATCAACTATATGCCTCACATTATTTTTCATTTGCCTACCACTAATAAACCCCGTTTGATCCCCATGAATCACCTGTTGCAGAACCCTCATCAGTCTATTAGCCAAAACCTTAGCAAATATCTTGTAGTCTGTGTTTAAAAGCGATATCGGTCTATAACAAGTGAATACTTCATCTTGAGGGATGGGATTTGGTATATGGATGGCATGCATATTTGCTTTACGATAAGAAGGTGGACAGGGCTTTTAAATCCCATATTCTTAGAAGTGCTTTATTGTGTGTCTGGAAAAAGTATTATTAGAAGTTAAATTATAAAATACCGATTTGGGGAATTCCTGGACACGCGATAGAGGGCGTATCTATGGGAGTGAGTATGGATATGGTTTCTTATAAGGAACTACTTAGATTGCAAGGGACTGATTGGCAACTTAAATCATTAGAGGAGTTAAGAAAAGAAAACATAAGTTACTCTTGGTTTCAATATACCCAATTGAAAGTTAGGTGGAAGTCAGATCAAAAGGTTGGCATCACAATTACAGATCAAAATTTAGTAAAACAAATTAGAGACTTCCGGATGGCAAGGCGACGCCGGAGGCAGCCATTCTTCGGCTGTCAGCCTCGCGGCTCCGTAGAACCGCCGAAAACAGCGCCGATCAGCTGTTTCGGCAGCTCGGAAGCCCCCTCCTCGGGCGAAGAGGAGGGGGTGAGCGCCCAGGTAGGGGTAGAGCTCTCCGGGGCCGCCAGAACTTAAAGTTTTGGTGGCTGAAGGTTTGAGCCCCCCCTGAAGCCTGGGCATGCTCCGGACTGCGAGGCGCCTCTGCTCTGGGTTTTTTGGAGCAGAACAGGGCGTTCGCAACCATCCCTGCTAGCAAGGAAGAACTTTTGAGAATGAGGACGCAGGCAGAGTGATGCAGGAGATTTTGGTGAAGATGGTGTTTTGATCTTTAACTCAATGGACTTTGCTGAGCTCGTAAGTGGAAGTGCGTAGCTAACAATAGTGGGTGAAAATGGAGGGTATATCTTCTAAAGTTCCTGCTCTGGTGCAGCAGTCTTCGTTGAAAACTTTATTGTCCCCTGCACCCGTATCTGCATCAGCTCTTACAGTAAAAGATTTGCAGAATCTGCTGCAAGAGACTATGGAAAAGCAAATGCAACAATTTGCTGAGATAATGGATAAAAAGTTGGAGGAGAAGTTAACAGAAAAACTAGCTAAGGTTATGGATGAAAAGATTACAGAGAAATTAATGGAACTGAGAGCAGACATTTTATCTGCATTGCAAGGCATGGCTAAATGTATTGAGAATTTGGACGAAAGAGTGGAAGATCTTACTCAAAATGATATTAGACTGGAAGCAAAAATGACAGAAACTGAAAATGTGGTAGAGAAAATTGATTATGATTTGATCTCGACACAGTATTATCAGATGGAGTTTGCTTTAAGGATTAGAGGCCTAAAAGAAAATCCTAAGGAAAATTTGAAGAAAATGGTTTCTGAGGCTTTGGAAGGGGTGCTGAGACGACCAGCAGATGAAATAATGGAAGATATAGATAAAATTTTTTGTGTTAATTCTTGGATTGCAAGACAAAGGAAATTACCTAGAGATGTGGTGGTTTATTTTACAAAGAGAATGATTAGAAATGAAGTTATCCAGGCCTCCTATAATATTGATTTTGTAATTGCTGAGCAAAAAGTTCTGATTTTAAAAGAGATCCCTTCAAGAATTTTAAGAAAAAGGAAGGAATTTGCTTTTTTGACACAAGAATTGAGACGACGTGATATCACGTTTAGATGGCAGATACCAGTGGGTATGGTGGTGACCTATGAAGGTACGAGGCATTGTTTTACTACGGTGATTCAGGCACGCGATTTTTACAGTAATGTTTTAAAAGCAGCCCCCATACCATTTTTGGAATCTACAAAGAAAAAAGGTGAGAGAGAGTCTCAACGATACAGAGAGAATCTACAAGATGCTGAAGGAATAATACAGACAGATGAGAAAGTTACAGGAGTGGATCAAATTTCAGTACCACTGGAGGAGGCCAGAAATTGGAAGAGGCGTGCTGCTTCTAGACGAATGAACCAAGCCTGAAGATTTAGTTGCATAACTGCAGGAGATAATAATGTAATAAGGATTATGGGAATTGAAATTGTTAGAAGGGCTAAATATTTGGGGATATACTTTTCACCCTTATAAAATAACTATGTAATATTTTATGTTGCTTTAGTTTTAAGATGATTATGAAAATTTAATTGGGAAGATTTGTAGTAGTGCTTACTGATATTTTGTAGGTTATGATTTGCTATTTGGTTGGTACGTATATTTACGGTGTGATAAGAAGGTGGATATTGTGTGCTAGGTATATACTTTGTGATATGCTCTGGTGCAACTTTGGGAAAAATTATAGATGAAAGTTAACTTGTAATATTTTTATGGGTAATAATGAAACAGGTAATAGAAAATATAAGAATGATGTGATTATATAAAAAAATTTAAGTTTGGAAAATAATGTATGGTATTTTAAGTTGTATAATATATTAGGAGAAGGAAAGGTTGTATAAACTTGGTTTTAGTATGGAAATTTAAAGCCTAGTTAGAAAAAAGAATAGTTTTTAATAATTGATATAAATTGTTTTATCTGTGATTGTTTTTATTGGGTATTATTGATATTCCTGTGGTGGATATTAAATGGATGTTGAATTTAACTATGGTAGTAAGATTTCTAGTAAAAAGGTAAAATTACCGACTACAGAAGAATGGACTGTAAAGTGTTTTTTTTCTCGAGGATATGGTAAAGATCTTAGTGCACCTGAAAGATTATTTGTAACAGAGAGATACTACGGAGCAAATATGGGATTAAAAAGTATTATTTTGCATTTGAATAATTATTGATATGATATATATATATGTTTGGAGTTTATCTATATGAGTTATAGTGCGATAGTTTAAATAGTTTAGGATTGTTTGCATAAGTTAGATTATGATTCTTTGTATTTTTATACCCTGTACTCAGCTCTGGGAAGTCGGGGGGGGAGGGGAAAGGGAGGGAGGGGTTGGGGAGGGTTGGGGAGGGGGAAGAGGGTGGGAGGGGAGGGGGTTGGGTTTTTTTTTGCTAAAGATAAAATGTATTGTAAAACTTTTCAATAAAAAACAAATTAGAGATTTAAATTGTGCTCATATAAAGAGGATATATAATGCTTTAATTGAATTGGATTCGGAAACGGAACTGGTTAAAGACTGTATGATAAAGTGGTCACAAAATATTCAGGAACCAATTTCGTTGGACACTTGGGAGATAATTTGGGTTAGAAATGTTAAATTTACTCAGGCTCAAAATTTAAGAGAAAATTTTTATAAAATGTTTTATAGATGGCATTTGGATCCCAAGAAGTTGTCTAACATGTATCCTAATTTACAGTCTAAATGTTGGAGATGTGGTAGTTTAGAAGCTACCTATTTTCACATGTGGTGGACGTGTAGAAATATAAAAGTTTTTTGGATCAAAATTTGGTGGAACATTCAAAAGATTTTTAAGAGAAAGATAAAGTTTTCTCCGCAATTGTTTTTATTGGGTATTGTGGTAGATTGTGATGTTAAAGAAACTAACTTGATGTTGAACATGATAACAGCAGCACGGTTACTGGTGGGACAATATTGGAAGGATAGTTTGCCCACTATAGAAGAATGGGTGTTTAAAGTTTCGAATCTTGCAGAAATGTCTAAGATTTCTGCTTATTTGAAAGATCATTCACAGGAAAGATATATTTCAGTTTGGAGGAGATGGATAAATTATATTCAGAACAAATATGGGACTAAAAAGTTCCATTTAGCTTATGAGTAGATTTAGTGGGATATTGTTATTGGTACTTTGTTTGCAGTTATGTTAAAGGGGAGTTAAAGCACATTATGAATTTGGTTAATTGTATATTGTGCATAATTTTTATTTAGAATATGATTATTGTAACTATAATCCTGTATTTAGCTATGGGAAGTGGGGGGGGGGAAGTGGGTGGGTTGGGGTGGGAGGGATTTGGGGATATAATGTAAAATTTTGTTTTTGTAAAACTTTAATAAAAAAAAAGATTGCTACAAAAACCATTGTAAAATCAAGTTGGTCATATGACCAATGCACTCGGGTACTCTGTGGACTCTGGCTAACATGTTACTGGCATACGTCCCTGTTTTTTTTTTTTTATTGAAAAGTTTTACAATACAATTTTCCTTTAAAAACCCCCATCCCCCTCCACCCTCCCCTCCCTACCTCCCCCCTCCCTCTTCCCTCCCCCCTTACCTCCCCCCTTCCCCCCTCCCTCTTCCCTCCCCTACCTCCCCCCCTTACCTCCCCCCCACCCCCCTCCCCCCCGGACTTCCCAAAGCTAAATACAAGGTATATATATATAAAAAGCAATCATAAGCAACCATATACTAACAACCATAAATTCTAAAATCCGTCACTCTCTAACTTATATAAGAACAAACAAAACTTAACATTATTAAATATATATAAAAAAGAAAATAGGAAAAGAAAAGAAAAAACACGAAAGAAGACTTATTCGAATGCTAGATAAAACTTCTTAACCCTATACTTATTCTGGATAAACTCAATCCACTTTCTCCATTCCATAATATAACGTTCTTGCGAATGATCTTTCAAATAAGCCGATATCTTCGCCATCTCTGCCAGGTCGGAAACCTTTAAAGTCCATTCTTCTATGGTCGGCAGCTCCTCTTTCTTCCAATATTGTCCTATCAAAAGTCTTGCTGCCGTAACTAAATTCAGCATCAACTTAGAGTCCACCACTGTAGCATCAACAATTATTCCCAACAAAAAAAATTGCGGACAAAACTTTATCCTCCTTTTAAAAATCTTCTGTATATTCCACCAGATTTTAATCCAAAAGGCCTTAACCTTTTTACATGTCCACCATATATGAAAATATGTTGCATCTTCAACCCCGCACCTCCAACACTTAGGCTGATAATTCGGGTACATACTTGCAAGCTTTTTAGGATCTAAATGCCATCTATAAAACATCTTATAAAAGTTCTCTCTTAAATTTTGAGCTTGAGTAAATTTCACATTCCTCACCCAAATCTTCTCCCACATGTCCATTGTAATAACTTCCTGGATATTTTGGGCCCATTTTATCATACAGTCCTTAACAAGCTCTGTTTCTGAATCAATCTCTATCAATGCAAGATATATCCGTTTTATGTGTGCAGGTCCCTGATTTCTAATTTGCTTTATCAAATTTTCATCAATCGTTGCAAATCCAATTTTCTGGTCTTCTTTCCACCTGGCCCGTAACTGAGTATATTGAAACCATGTTTGAACAACCTTCTCTTCTCGCAAGAAGCTATATGATTTCAAGCACCAAACATTCCTTTCCAAACTTAAAATTTCCTTGTAGGTAGTCTCATCGTGTTTGAAACCAGCATGTATATTTTCTATTGCGTGTTTTGGAATTGCCCACAATGGTATCTTACAACTTAGCTTATGTCTATACTTCTTCCAAACTCTCAGCAATGCCTGTCTTAAAATATGCGTCCTAAACACAGTACCTACCTTCTTATCATACAACAAATATGCATGCCAGCCAAACAACAAATCATGGCCCTCAAGATTTAATAACCTCCCTTGCGTCAAATTGATCCAATCACTTATTCCTACTAATGCAGCAGCTTCATAATATAATTTAAAATTAGGCAATTTAAGGCCACCTCTCTCACGAATATCCTGCATAATCTTAAGTTTAACTCGTGGCTTTTTCCCTGCCCACACAAATTTATTGATACCACGCTGCCATTCCTCCAAATTAGAATCTTTCTTAAGAATCGGTATCATTTGAAATAAAAATAAAAATTTGGGCAGGACATTCATTTTCACTGCTGCAATCCGTCCCAACAAAGTCAATTGCAATTTTTGCCAACTCTCCAATTCTTTTTGAATTTTCCCCCACAATTTTTCATAATTATTTTTATATAGCTTTGTATTCGAGGGCGACAAAATTACCCCCAAATATTTAACCCTTTTAACAATCTCAAATCCAGTTAGTCCTTCCAAGAAGGCCTTCTGTGAGACTGTCATGTTTCTAGCCAAGATTTTAGTTTTCTGTATGTTTACTTTAAATCCAGAAACCTTCCCATATTGTGTTATTATCTCTATCAGGTCCACAACAGAATTCTCTGGCTGGGTCACTGTAACAACCAGATCATCTGCAAATGCTCTCAATCTATAGTCCTGATCTCCAACTTGTATCCCCTTAATTTTTTCCGAATTCCGAATCTTGTTCAATAATATCTCTAAAGTTAACACAAATAACAAGGGCGATAACGGACATCCTTGCCTTGTACCCTTCTCAATATTACATACTGCCGTCAGACTATTGTTAACTATGATTCGGGCAGTTTGCTTTTGATATAATGCCCTAATCGGCTGTAAGAAATTTTCCCCAAAATCCATTTTATCTAACATTCTCAACAGAAATTGCCAATTCAATTGATCAAAAGCCTTTTCAGCATCTAAAAAGATTAGCGCTGCAGAGATCTGGTTGTGCCTTTCCAAAAACTCTAACACATCAACTATATGTCTAACATTACGTTACATCCCTGTTTTTTGTTTTGGCAACAACTACTTCAGAAAGACTTAACAAAATGAAATAGGAGAGGCACTTGATTTTCCCTTTCTTAATTATATGCACCATATATAGAAACATTAGTCAGAGTCAGCTGTAGTGGACTAACATTACCAAAGTTTGAGTTGTGGCAAACATGCCAAATTAAATGTTCCACATTAGGAAATAAGAAGATATATTGAACTTTAAAAATATATTTGGAAATTTAAAATCTGTAAAGTAGTGAATCCTGAGGGGGGGGGGCGGAAACTGAGCTCCATAGAAAACCATGATTAACACAGAATAATCTTTTAGAAAAATGACTTGCAGCAAATTTCTATTCAGATACAGAAGAATTTCTTCTTGTTGCAGTGTCGAAGGTGTGAATGTTTTAAATTAGTGGGTTGTCCATTTGAATGCGTTCAGTAAGGAGGATCTTATTACAGGTAATCCTCAACTTACAACAGCTCATTCACTGACCAAGTTACAACAGCACTGAAAAAAGTGATTTATGACTGTTTTTCACACTTACAACTGTTGCAGCATCCTCATGGTCACCTGATAAAAATTTAGATGCTTGGCAGCTGACTCATATTTATGATGCTTACAGTGTCCTGGGGCCACGTGATCACCTTTTGCAACCTCTTGACAAGCAAACTCAATGGGGAAGCCAGATTTACTTAACAACTGTGTTAGTAACTTAACAACTGCAGTGATTCACTTAACAACTGTGGCAAGAAAGGTCATAAAACGAGGCAAAATTCACTTAACTGTCTCTCTTTCAATTATTGAAAGAATAGTTGAATAATGGTATTATATCTCCTCAACTTCTCTTCTGAAGATTAAACATTCCAAATTCCTTCAATCTCTCTTCATATGAGTTTGCTTTTTAGTCCCTCGTAATCCTTGTTTCCCTCTTCTAGATAAACCGTGCACAATAAACTAGAAATTTTATTCTTCTTGTTTACTTCTGAAATTGCAGCCTTTTTTTTTGCTGCCACATAGCACCACTGAATCATTTTCAGTTGATTATAACTGTTATTCCAAAATCTTTTTCACCTACCATTCATTACTAAGCCAGGATTTCCTAGCCATAATCCCAGCCCTGAGCATTTTATTTCTGTTTCCTAAGCAAGGAACTTAGTATTTATTTCTGTTAATTTTTTTTCCCAGGGCTCTTTCTCCGATCAGGTTTTCAATTTTATTTTTATTTTCCAGCCCTTTAATTTTGTGTCATCTGCAGATCTAATCAACATTTCTTCTACTTCTTTGGGCAATGAATAAAAATGTTGTACGGGATGCAGCACTGAATCTTGTGGTGCCCCATTTGACGCCTTCAATTTCAATGAGAACACTATTTGAGTACATTTTTCAGACCAGCTATTCATTTAATTTGTAATCTCATGTTTGGCAGCTTCTCCTTTTCTTTTGCCAGATACTCAAGAGTCTTATTTCTTCTCTCAGCCTGAAAAATGTTTCAGAATTCCAGCTGTGCAAACCATCATCTCTGTCTCTTGTTCCTACTTGTCCACTAGATTGGCCTCTTTAATTGTTTTTCTTTCTTATGCAATGATGTTTTCCAATGTTAGAGATTTCCATTCTATCTATTCTAGCATGTCCTTTGTTTTATATACTTCCTTACGTTAGCTGCTGTGAATTGATGGCATACAAATTAATTCAAAGCAATAAATAAGTTTACTCTTCACATGAAGTGTGGTCACTTGTTACTCCAGTCCATCAAGTACTGCTATAAGTTAGCCCTTGTCCATTTGAATGCATTCAGTAAGGAGGATCTTATTACAGGTAGTCCTCAACTTACCACAGTTTATTTAGTGGCTGTTCAAGGTTACAACGGCACTGGAAAAAGTGATTTATGAGTGTTTTTCACACTTACGACCATTGCAGCATCCCAGTGGTCACATGATTAAAATTAAGATGCTTGGGAGCTCACTCATTTTTATGACCGTTGTAGTGTCCTGGGATCACATGATCACCTTTTGTGACCTTCTGACAAGCAAAGTTAATGGGAAAACTAGATTCACCTAAAATTATGTTACTAATTTAACAACTGCAGCGATTCATTTAACAACTGTGTCATATAATGGGCAAAATTCACTTAACAAATGTCTCACTTGGGTACAAAAATTTTGGGCTCAATTATGGGTGTAAGTCGAGGACTACCCGCATATCAGATTGTTTACAATCAGAAGCCCAAACCCCAAAAATTGCACGTTAATACTGCAGATTCTGCCTTTTCATCTGTGTTTTTATTTTTCATTGCCAGCAGAAGGCTATTTTTCCTTTTTCTTTTCTGATTAGTTTAGTTTAGTTTAGTTTATTGAATTTATATACCGCCCTTTTCCCATAGGACTCAGGGCGGTTTACAAAGTATTTAAAAACGTCAATACAAATACAAAAGTTAAAGACAGTTAAAATAATTAAATTTAATCCCTGAACAAATATAAAACCCCATTTAAAAACTCTCAGCCTGGGCCGGAAAGCTCAAAGAGCCAGGTCTTCAGGTCCCGGTGGAATGACCGAAGGTCGGGGGCAGTCCTAAGCTCCACGGGCAGCTGGTTCCAAAGGGCAGGCGCACCCACTGAGAAGGCCCTCCCCCCTGGGTGTTATCCGCCGGCAGTCTTTTACCGGCGGCACCCTGAGAAGGCCCTCCATGTGGGAGCGCACAGGACGAAGGGAACTTGATGCCGGCAGCAGGTGTTCCCTTAAATATCCCGGACCCAAGCCATTTAGGGCTTTATAGGTCATCACCAGCACCTTGAATCTCACCTGGAGGGCAACCGGAAGCCAATGCAGCTCGCGGAGTAGAGTAGATTAGGCAAGGACACACTGTTTATTTGATGAAAAACATGAAGTTTTCATTTGTGCTGTCAGGGGAAATAAAATTATGGCAAATCGGTTATAAAAATGATGGACAGAAGACAAGCATGCTGAAAAGAGGGGAGCAGATAGTCTGTTACACTGAACGGCAAAGAAAACCCTTTGTAAGAGATCGCAGATGATGGGTTATTCTTGAGTCACATCAATTGCTGAAATTCTTTGATTATGGTTTCCTTCTTGATTAACTAATGCTTTTCTAAACTTCTTGGCTTTCTTGTGAACTTGCCTAATTGTTTCATTCTTATTTGGAAGATGAAGCTTGATAGTGAACAAAACAGATTGTGATAGAATGGAGCGTATATTTATGCAGACAGACTCTAAAATGTACATTTTTCCTTAATTATCTCTGCTGCCATCTTCCTCTGTTACCTAGGTCCCAAATTTTAGCCCCTTAAACCTGGGTTGTTTTGTGTATGTTTTATGCCATTCAAGTGAGTGATGCTCAAAGGGCAAACCATTACAATCAATTACATGTAAGTTATATGGTCAGTACTCTAATCTTTGTTTAATATGTATTTTAATCCATGTTTTGATATTTCAAAATAATTTTCTGTTCTCTTTGAATTGCAGCTAGAATTAACTTTCAGCTACTTGGAAATCCAAGGAATCACTTGCAATAAACCAGGCCAGGTGAATATTTAGTTATAAATAGACACAGAATTACATAATGCCAGAATATTTTAATCATCTTGGTGGTTCTTCTACAAAGCTTTGTCCTTCAGAATGAACTAAATGAGTGATATGAAAGAAATTTTCTGGATTATGTTGAGAGGAATATTCATAGGAACTTAAATTGCATATTTCTGCAATATAGATATAACAAATTAGATTTTGGTTATACAAAAAGTAATGCTTCCCTTCACAAGAAAAATAAGGACCAGTTTGAATGTAGTTGTAGTTTCCATGTTCAAATGAGGTATTCAAAATGCTGTGAATGTAAAACGTAAAAAATATTAAAATGATAATTAAAAAGAGAGGGAGGCAGCAGAAGTCCATTCTGCTGTTTGCAAAGTTTTCTTTAAACAGCCCATGGTTTTTTATTTGGTTTATCTGCAACTTATTTTATGCATACGTATTTTCTACAAATGTTTTTCTCAGTAAAAAGCATGATTGGGATATAATATTTAAGAATACTTTCATGCCCAAACCCCAGGCTTCGATAAATTCTTAATTTACTTATTTGGATAGACTCTTAACATTCTAGATCTTAACTGTCTGTGGCTTACTATTACTGTTCATATGAGCTAGGTAAACCAGGGCTTCACAAACCACTACTAAAAAGCAGAAATTGCAAGAAGTTAATCAATAGAAGATATCAAGTAATACCTTTGTTTTTCATTCAGGGTTCTTCAAACTTGGCAACTTTAAGACTTGTGGATTTCAACTCCAAGATCTGTGGACTTCAACTTCCAGAATTCCTCAGTCAGAATTCTCCAGCCAGCCATGGGAGTTGAAGTCCACAAGTCTTAAAGTTGCCAAGTTTGGAGATCCCTGGTTTAAGTTGATTTTGCACTATTGTGATGATATGAACTTGCATGTTTAATGGAATCAGTTGGAGATAACTATAAGAGCAGATTACTTACCAATATTTCTTAAATTCAGAAGGGGTGTTACTGAAATATTTACTTCATAGGGAAGCATTTCCTTTTCCATCTTCTTTAGGAGTGGGAGGCCATGCTAAGGTTTGGGAGAGATTGCCAGATTTTCTTTTGTCCTGGGATGACCCAAGAGTTCATTGCACTCTTCTCCATTTTGTTCCATTTTCAAAGTATTAGCAGTGCTCATCTGTGAACATTTTCCTCTTTCAAATATATGGAGATGGTTTGCTGCAACAATCTCCCTTCCTTCACAGACTCCAACACTATGGTTGGCACTGAAAGCATAAATATCATATCTGTCTGTGAATCTGTAAAGCAGCTAAGCCTTTCACATGGCAGCTGAGAGATCCATCATGTGATTCCAGGGGGGGAAAGAGCTGCTTTAAAGAGCAGCAGACAGATGCTCAGTTCATACTCATGTGTGTTCCAAAGCCCTTTTTTAAAAATCATATCCAAGGTACTGCACAGGGCTAATAAGCATATAGATGCACAGATCCTTTGTGATGTCTGCCGTTGTAAAAAAAAAAAAGATTCAGAAAAAACCAGTGCTGTAGGTTGAAAAAGCCACTTACAGAATGTGTAAATCAGAGATCTTTTCATAACCAGTTTATTCACATATTTATATGTCCTGATAATATCAGGAGCTATTAAACTGCAGTTTTTCCATGGATTAGAGTGGGGCAGAAAACTGATTCTGGCTTGACAGAGCAGATCATATACGGTAAGCTGCCTGTGTTAAGCGTCAGCAGCCTTTCCTCCTTTCAGACAGGTGAGCATAGATTCTAACTGATTATGAATGCATTGTTACTCACCGTTGATTTGTAATTTTTAAGGATTTTATAAAGGTTATATAAAGGCTTACCTCACGTCTCCCCCATTTTTTATGCAGCTGATTATAGAAACTGAAAAGTGCAACATTTCTATGAAGTTAACTTCCTCTGAAGATGTGCATGAAGTGTTGGCACATATTGGAACATGCCTTAGGAGAATATTCCCTGGTCTGTCTCCAGTGTAGGTACATCTTGGTATAAATGTTTACCAAAATAGACTCCATCTCTCTCTCTCTCTCTCTTTCTCTCTCACCTGTTGTATTTGGGTGCATCAGTGATGCTGATTTGTCTTCTCTACATTTCTGAATACATTTTTGAGAATATTTATTAAATTTATCCAAAGGAGATAGAATGGGATGGATTTCCATACATTTTCTATCAACCCAGTGTAGTACCCTGTGGACAACATAGAGCAAGTTATTCTTTGGTATAATATACTAGATGTATTGACTCAAACCACTTGAAATGGTAGAACACAAAGACTATGCAGAATTTTAGATTCAAATAGAAAAGGGTGTTTTGTAGCATGGAGGGGCACTTGTGTAATATCTGTTGGCTACTTTTTAAAGCAACTGCATCTTTTCCCAGAATTGTATTGTTGTTCATAAGTTAAGCATTTTTTTCAGGAAAAAAGGTGTTTGCTTTGAAGAAGTAGTGGGAAGTACTATGTACACTATGTACAAGTCAAAGCATTTTTTTCCTTTCAAATCCAAAGCACTGCACAATCCTTATGAAAACTTAATAGGCTTAATATTGGGAGTAGGAGATAACATCTACCTAGGGAACAATTGACATTCTTGAGTTGTACAGCTGTTATAGTTGCTGCTATTTTGCAGGATACCAGTACAATAACTTCTTTGGCAGGATACCAGTTAATACCATCTTTGACAGCTTCTGATGATGATGTTCACAGTTTAGAAAGCACTGAGTTTTCAAAAATATCAGTGCTGTTTCAGTGAAGATTTTAAGAGTTCATTATGTGTAATCTTAATTACTAGATGTTTCATTTTATCATAGTCAAAAAATATACAATGTCAAATACCGTATTTTCTGGCGTATAAGACGATCCCCTACTTTTAAGTTTTTCAAGGTTTTTTGTCTTATACGCCGGAAAATACTTACATGCCCTGCCCTCCCTGTCCGTCATAATCCAAAATTCCGTTTGGATCAATCAAATACAACTCAGTGATGCCAGACTGGATTTGCAAACAGATCCAAAACTGTCACATTCAGAATCACCATGGTATCATGTTCTCCCAGAGTCCTCCATTGAATTCAACAGACTGAAGTAATGAAGGAGAGGTTTGAATGAAAAATACGCTAGACAGTTTTAACTGGAGTGTTAAATCACCACTCTAACACTCACGCCCCCCCCTTTCAAAGGATTGTTTTTATGGTCCTGTCTTTCGATGTTCTTAGCCCATCTCTTTCCATCTGCAATTTTTGGACAGCTTTTTGTTTAAATAAAAAACGTATCCCAAGAGTTATCGTTAGTCTTTACAAAAAACTAAGGCCCCTCGAGTTCAGAAGTCTGCTCCCCCCACCAAAAAAAAAAAAAAATCCCAGGAGGAAAAAAACATTTTCTACCCTTCAAATAAAAATATAATGGCTCTCTCCTCTTTCCTTCCCCCGTTTCACATACCATTAAGCAGAGCCGAAAACCCCGTGCCCCTCCTGTTTAAAAAGTTTTGATCTTTGCAAATGACCATAGCAAAACTTCTGCGCAGCAGATGTGGGAACAGTGGGGGCGTCTCATCCTTCCTCCCGCTCCGGATTGATCCCCGTCCCGCCGCCCCTCTTTCTCCAATTTGAGGCCGAAGCCAGTTTCTGAACCAAGAAAGGGGAGTTCAGTGCAAGGCGCCCCAGGATCGAGCTAAATTGCCGGTTAATGCAGAACGGAGAAGACGGGAAAAGTTCCCCAAGAGTTAGAGCAGGAAAGGCGAGGCAACCACTGACCAAGGAAATCGTCCGAATCCACGCAAGCGCTCCTCGCAACTGCTTCTTGCCCTGCTTCACCCTCCCCAAATGAAATTAAAACAACCTCTTACCGCCTCGCCTGAGACACAGGCCGATAAGGCGATGGCGAGCACCATCCACACGTTCCACATTATTCCTGCGTTTGCAGCTCTCGCTGCGGCTGCTGCTGCGCGTGGGGCTGCTGGCCGTCCTGCAGGCGCTGGGCAGTCCTGCCACTGCCCCTCAGTGCCGTGCTCACGGCGGCTGCCTGCTGGCTCGTCTCGGCCAGCACCGCCCGGCGGAAGTGCATCCCCGTGGGGGGGAGAGCGGTGCTGGTGACAGGCGAGTCCGGCAGGCGCGAGGCCCTCCCTATTGATTGATTGGTGATTGGCCCAGCTTTGCTCCTTTCCCGCCAAAGGGGCACCTCGCCTTATTGTCTCTGAGCTCTCTCGCCTGCTGCGCTGCTGCTCTCAGTTCCGCACTCCGAGCAAGCATTTCTTGTGGTCAGTGCGAGTCAGGCGGTGCCTCGGTGGGAGCAAAGGCTCTCCCTTCCTATGGTCGAGCGGGGCGCCTCTGGGGACCGCCTGCCCGTCCTCTCGTCGGGGACCTGACAGCCAAGCATTGGAGGCGCTAGCACGGCCAGTCCTTGAGCGAGCAACGGCAGCAGCTGCAGTAGCCGCCCCAGAAGCTGACGAGTTTGCCTTCCATCACCCATTCGCCGTCGGCCGCTTAACCACGGGTCACCATCGCCTGCCTCCATTCAGCCCAAGGCTCCAGCCGAGCGGGAGTCGTGTTTCTGCGAAGAGGCGGCTGGAGCCCTGGGCTGAATGGAGGCAGGCGATGGTGACCCGTGGTTAAGCGGCCAACGGCGAACGGGTGATGGAAGGCAAACTCGCCAGCTTCTGGGGCGGCTACTGCAGCTGCTGCCGTTGCTCGCTCAAGGACTGGCCGTGCTAGCGCCTCCAATGCTTGGCTGTCAGGTCCCCGACGAGAGGACGGGCAGGCGGTCCCCAGAGGCGCCCCGCTCGACCGTAGGAAGGGAGAGCCTTTGCTCCCGCCGAGGCACCGCCTGACTCGCGCTGACCACAAGAATTGCTTGCTCGGAGTGCAGAACTGAGAGCAGCAGCGCAGCAGGCGAGAGAGCTCAGAGACAATAAGGCGAGGCGCCCCTTTGGCGGGAAAGGAGCAAAGCTGGGCCAATCACAGAGCAGGCGGAGCAGGGAAACAGGGAGGGAAACAGGGCAGCGGCTGCTCGAGATGACGGGCGCGGGCTAGTCCCGCTCCTCTCATCATGGACCTGTCAGCCAGCATTGGAGGCGCTAGCACGGCCAGTCCTTGAGCGAGCAACGGCAGCAGCTGCAGTAGCCGCCCCAGAAGCTGACGAGAGTTTGCCCTCCATCACCCGTTCGCCGTCGGCTGCTTAACCACGGGTCGCCATCGCCTGCTTCCATTCACCCAGCGATCCCGCCGCCCAGCAGAAAAAACATCCGAAGGTGTTTTTTTTCCGGCGTATAAGACGACCCGGCGTATAAGACGACCCCCCCAACTTTTGAGGTGATTTTCAGGGGTTCAAAAGTCGTCTTATACGCCGGAAAATACGGTAGTTTTTCTAAAGGATCAGATGTCAACATTTATGTTAGCTAAGGGATAATTCCTTCAAATTTCAGATCTGGGACACAATCCCAATGGAAGCTTGCAGTTCAAGTGCATAAGTACGAAATAGCAAACTATATTTTGATGAGTTCTAATTCATGTATGCATTTACTTCTGGCTTCTAGGAGAATAATGAAGAAAGTAATTATGGAGCCCCCAGACAGACTGGCTAATCTGCAGACTCTGTGGGACAGTCAAACTGTAGGAGAATTAGGCCCATGTGGTGAGTGTGTGTGTTTTTTCAGCTGAAATATGGAGTTTCTGGCATCACCAGTACACGGAAGCTTAATTCTATTTATGGTGTAGGATTCACTTTGAGGAAAAACATAATTAGTCCTAAGGTGTAGTTAGAATGAAGAGCCATTTTGAGCAGTGTGGGAAGATGCTATTTTTATGCCGTATCCTGCCTGCTGTATATTATAGAGGAATGTGCTGCAGGTTCAGTTAGTTGCATATTGTGCTTGAGGATAGCGTGCATGCCAAACAGAAATAAAATCAACTTACCATCAGGATATGTGTATCAGCGGTTTTAAGAATTATTCCCAACAGTGATAGGTTACTGGGATTTTTCTTTCTGTTTGTTTTTAGGTGGTTTTTCTCAAATGTATGCATGCGTTTGTGACTGGCTGGGCTCTCCCTATAGGGAAGAAGTGCAGTGGGTAAGTATGGAAATAAGATTGGGAAATCTTACTTGTGGTTACTGAGGCAAAAAGAAACAAAAAAGCCTTTATTAGAGTCTATCAATTATATAAGCAATTTGTGCTAAGAAATTAAATAGTTTTTCTCTAAAATGTATTATATTCTTTTTTTTTTAATCTAACTAGGATGTTGATACCATTTATCTGACTCAAGATACCAGGGAATTAAATTTGCAAGACTTTAGCCATCTTGACCACAGGTAAATACTATGATCCTGAATAAATGAAAGTGCATGGTAGTCATCTAATGTGAAAGATTATCTGTCCAGTAATAATCTTTTGATCTTATTGGGTGATAACAGAAGAACCTTTTGTTCAGCAGGATTGTAACAGCTGCAAAGGGCTCATCTTGCTCAGGGTTTTCATTAGTTTGCAATTATGAGATGAGATATACATGAGTAGAAAATACTTTCATTCATACATTGGGTGAAGCAGTATTTCTTCTAGTTGCAGCTCTTCATACTTTACGGAATGCAGTTTTATAAGGAGGGGGTGGAGTTGCTCCTTGATTCAAACAGCTGACTTAAACAAGAGCTTAAAAGACTCCAGTGTGGATCCTTACTATCTTTACAGATTGTGAACTATTGGTTCATATGTAAAAGACTGTTTAAATATATGTATTTTATCAGTCAGAAATAATATTGTTATAGAAAGGGGCTCATTGAAATTAAATACTTAAAATTGAATTGGAAATTAATTGGAACTCACTGAGATTTTCACATAATCAGAAAAATAGCTCCTTGTTCAAAGGAGCTAGTGAAATGTTAAAACATATTACAGGTAGTCATTTAGTGACTGCCTTGTTTAATGACCATTTACAGTTAACAATAGTGATGAAAAAGTAACTTTGAAACCAATCCTCGCTTTGTTGTGGTCAGCATAGAAACATTTAACATATGTTCATTCTAATTCAGGGGTCTTCAAACTTGGCCCTTTTATGACTTGTGGACTTCAACTCCCAGAATTCCTCAGCCAGGTATGCTGACTGAGGAATTCTGGGAGTTGAAGTCCACAACTCATAAAAGGGCCAAGTTTGAAGACCCCTATTCTAATTGAATGAAAAACTTATAAAAGGAACCATTTATCAGATTAAAATGTTGTATATGAGATTAAATGAAGAAAAAAACCCATTTTAACTTGATTGCTGAAATCATTTCTTAAGCAGGCATTTGTTTTAGGGAGGAATGAAATGCCAAAAGTCAGGTCATCTTATGGTTTAGGAATTAATGCAAGAGAAAAATGATGATTAAAAAAAAGCTCCTTCAACCTCCCAAATTACTTCTGTCTAGAAATTTTTCTTTCAACATATGATTTTTTTTTCTTCCCTTAGAGATTTAATACCAATAGTTGCTGCCCTGGAATACAATCAGTGGTTTACAAAGCTTTCCTCTAAGGATCTAAAGTTAGTAAGTATTAGGGTGCAGAATGACTGTATCTTGATTCAAAGTGTTTGGGGGAAACTTGTTGTGTAGAATATATAATTATTGTAGAAGAGTAGTTGTTCAGGCCTTCTGACATTTCATGACCTGATAGACTGGGGGTGGACAGTTAATTATCCCAAGTGGCCACAGGGGAAACTGTGACTGTTATGGAGGGCTGAACCAATGTAATCTGATTTGATGTCCTCAAACTCTGCTACCTCAGCTGTTCAGGCAAGGGGCAAGGCTTTCTGTCCTCACCCTTCCTTGGCCGCCATGAAAGAGCATGAGCTGGACCCGACTCAAATTCTTCTTCTGCTCCCTTGCAGCGCATTTAGTTACATTTGATTTCTAATTTCCAATTACCGTAACCTCCTGCAGGCTGGACGGAGACAGCCAAAGGCTGGATGTGGCCTGCAGGACATAAAATGCCCAGGTCTGTGATAGACACAATTACACCAGGATTATCTGTCAGAAAACTTCTTTTAGTTCTTCTAAACCTATCCTTGTATCATCGAATAATATCTAACCACTGTGTTTTTATTGCCCCCTTTTTTCCCAAGGATCACAATCAATAGCATTTGCTTTTTATTATTTGTACTGAGTATTTTAGCTTACATTTTGTTATTAATATTTCTAGTGAGCAGTCTGGCTTTACTTTATCCATTATTATAAATATGCTGATGTTACATACTCAAACTGGCAAATGACTCCACTCAGTGATTTCCTGCAGACATTGAATAGGAGGGGAGAGAGTCAAGAGTGAGAAATATCACTTTTGTTTGCTTATTGTATTTTGAGACATTTTTAAAGTCCCCCCCCCGAAAATTGATCCAGAGTTCTTAAAACACTATAGTCCTAATAAAAAGAAAAAAATGTAAGTAGATCTGTTTGAGAAATAATTCTGCTGCAATTAAATTAACTAAATTGTGAAAATATTACTGACAAGCATTTAACCGTATCAAATATTTCAGAGGATGAAGTAGAACATTTCTTGTTTAAACAGTCTGGAAATCAAACAGCCCTTTATAAGGAAATTGGCCTTCTAGTCTAATTATATTCAAAAAACCAAGTTATACCAAAGTGTACTATTGTTTAAGATGTCGCTGAAATGTTTACAGTGAACTTACTTTGTTTAGATGGAGCTAACAATTATATTTTACAAATAGGTGTGCATATTTAAAATGGAGTTAACAAAATCAGCAGAATAATTTGTATTTTGATTCTGATTTTTAAGTAAGCTTACAGTAGGATTCCTAAAGCCGCTATCCGCATATATAACTTAGTAACAGTGGGAAAAATGTATTCCAGTTTCTGCATTATCTTAATTACCGGTATTTGGGATTCTTAGAAGCTATAGGAGTAGTTCAGAAAACATTTTGTGCAGGTTTCTACCGGTGCTTTATTCATTTTTAATTTTGAATGAGGCAGTTTTATATAGATAGTAGGATAAAGTTGGAGAATATTCGGAGAGGATTAAGTCTTACTAAACTTTAGATGCATTATGGACTACTTAATCCAACATCAAACTAAAGGAATAGAAGAGTAAATATATTAAAAATACATCTGGCCTTGTATTAGTTTTGACATTACTTTATGACTGGTTAGAATCACTGTTCTAATACGAATAAGGTAGGAGAAACAGTTAGGAGAACCTGCCCCACTTTACATCGGGGAGGACTGTGTAGAGAGAGTTCCCTCCTTTAAATTTCTGGGAGTCTACCTCTGTGAAGATCTGACCTGGAAAGTTAACACAACCCAGGTGGCTAGAAAGGCCCAACAGAGGCTTCACTTTCTTAGGATCTTGCGGAAGAACAGGGTAGAACAACAGCTAATGACCCTCTTTTACCGGTCTACCATAGAGAGCGTCCTCTCATATGGTATTGTGGTTTGGTATGCCGGTCTGACAGCCGCGGATAGGAAAGTATTACAGAGGGTAGTGAGCACAGCACAAGACATTGTGGGCTGTTCCCTGACACCACTGGATGACATCGCCAGGGCTCGTTGCCTTGGAAGAGTAAGGAAGATTCTCAGGGATGACTCACACCCTGGACGGTATCTCTTTACTCTCCTACCATCCGGTAGGAGATATAGGAATATAGCCAGCCGTACCAACAGGCTGAAGAATAGCTTTTATCCGTGGGCTGTTAGGCTTTTGAATGGGATGTAATCTTATGCAGAGTTGACTTGGGAGGCCGGTGTGTGGTGTAGTTGGTTCACATAGTGTGGTGGGATGGAGGGTTTGTTGTCACTGTGTGTTGGGGGGAGAGAGCACAGGGGGAGGCTCAGCTAATCTCAATGTACACATGTTGTACTTTGACAATAAAGGTTTATTATTTTATTGTTATTAAATACTTGATTCCTTTACATTGTTAAGACTTCTTTCTGATTGCATACATTATAACCAACTTTTTATGTTTCAGTCATATTTTTGCAATGTGTAGTGGTGACAGTTGGGTAAATATACATATCAATAAGTTCACTGAGCTCTTCATGAACTTGCCATCATATCTTGTTATTAAGCTGTTCTAGAAAAAATATGTGTGATATTCTTACCTTACATGGTAACATTGCTGACAAAACATGGTTCTTTGTGGTGTAGTAGGGGGCACCAAACTGAATTTGTAGACTTTTGTGACTAGATTTCTGAATGAACATGAACGAATTCATTGTCTGTAATTTTCTGTAATTCATGCTGTCAGTTTCTTGCACCACTGTTAAGACTTTTAAGAGGTATGACCTCACCAGTCTCTCAATTTCTTATATTGCTAATATGTTTTTTTGGTTCTTAATGTTGTACTATTATTCTTATGACAGTCCACTGATGTTTGTGAGCAGATCCTAAGAGTTGTGAGCAGATCCAGTAGATTGGAAGAGCTAGTACTAGAGAATGCTGGTCTTAGGACGTAAGTCATTCTTTTTAATTAACCAACACTAACATTTTTTAATAAAATCCAATAACATCAGAGGAAGTTGTAAATTTGAAGCTGCAGTGTTATAATATATTTATTGGCAGTTAACAGCATTAAACTGTTGGGATATTTATCTATTGCAGTTATTTCCAACCATATTGCAAACTGTCTATTTGAGGTTTATTTTCCAGGAGTCATAGTATGCAAATATGACATTAGCATTACTTTTTGTTAACAATTTTGTGGGTTACCCTTTTGGTTTATTCATACTAGAAGTATATATAGGATTTGGCCTTTTAGAAAATAAATTTCTGATGGAATGCTTGCCCTTTATCCACTTAGGGGTGGTAGGGAGGAGCCATTATGTAGTCATAAAAGAGAATATTTGTAGCTCAGGGATTGAAATGAGGGGTCCTTGGTGCTTAGTTTAAGTAATGAAATCTGCAAGAAAACAACCAAGCTCAGAGAGAACCAAGGACACCCCCCATATATTCATAACTTAAACAATTGTTACTAGCAGCTCATCTGTGTGATTGTATAGAATAAGGTCTATTTCTAAGTAGTTGTACAAAATATACAAAATCAAGATTATATCTTCGCAACATAGCTTAAAAAGATACAACATTCAAGTGTATATGTCTATAAATGAGATTAGCAATCTTAAAAAAAATTAATGGACAAATGTAATCTAGGCCAAGTGGGCTACTCCTTTGGAGAATCTATCTGATGTTGAGCAACTTTGCTGATATGTATGAATATATTTTTATTTGCCATTAGGCAGCATAGATAAAATAAAAATACCATGTCTCTTCTGAATGATTCAATAATGTGTATTAGAGGTTTGCAATGAAGTTTCAGAGTAATGGTGATGGGTGAATGTAGCATCTGGCTGCAAGTCTTGTACTGGAATCACATGAAATACTGGGTGTGAATTATTTCCAAAGTGCTGTATAATTCTAATGTTTATTACCTCATCAAAAATAGTAGAAAATAGGATATTAAAAGTAGACATGGCATCTTTCCTGCCCAATGCACTAGGTATGTTTCTCACCATACCTAGTGCAATATCCCACATATAAATCAGTTGTTGCAACTAACACAACATATGTGCAAATCCATGTACTTGAATGTAATATTCTAAATAGGCTCTTCAATTCAGTGTAACCTATTGTCAGTTCATATAAAACTCATGAATATGGTATAGTGCAAAATACAGTATAATTTTTTATGGTTTTCTTTGTTTCTTAGAGATTTTGCACAGAAGTTGGCCAATGCTCTATCCCACAATCCCACCTCAGGACTTCATACAATTAATCTTGCTAACAACCCTCTAGAGGACAGAGGTACTGTAATACTTTCATTTCCCACTCATAATATAAGCCCAATAGGAGGATTAGTATATTTCTTTCATTTTTTATTGAAAACAAACAATATTACAGATTCTATTACTGCATTCTAAATACTTACTATTGTTAATGAAGAACCTTTCCTCTTTCATATATCTATAATCTCTTATGGTAGTTTGTTGACAGATGATGCTTAATAACTACATGGGACATGAATATCTATGGGAGTAGAGGGACTGTATCGCAACATACATAATAAAATGTATGTTGTGATACAGTCTTCAATCCTTACCTAACAGCATGCAACACATGATGCAAATCTAAAAGGATAAAGTTTGTATCATAATGGACATTTTGTTATGTTTAGGTCATGATGGCTAGCTATGGGTGCTGTGAGAAGTAGATAGAAATATTATAAACGTGTATTTTATTTTTACTAGCACTTACTCTGTTAAGTTCAGAACAACAATCATTTTGAATAAATTGAAACCTTGCTATAACAATAAATGTACAAACTGTTCCACTGATTTAATTCAAAAATATTTTCTGTAAAATCTGATCGTAGTCATATTTTGAACATAACGGCCTAAAAGAATATTGGCAAATTAACTTCAGGTTCATACATTTGTTCTTTTATTACCAGTATAGTTTAAAGACTTTATACTGTAATTAGTATGCTGAGGAATCTATATTAGATACCCTTTCCAGTGAGGAGAAAATATTTATTAAAATCTATGTTGTGGAAATATGCATGTATGTATATGTATGTAGAAACACAAATATTTTTATTTATTTATTTATTTATTTATTTATTTATTTATTTATTTATTTATTTATTTATTTAATTTATATACTGCCCTTCTCCCGAAGGACTCAGGGCGGTGAACAGGGCAATACATAAAAACTAGATACAAAAATTAAAAATTATTAAAAAGTAATTAAACAATGCCCATAATAAATTAATACATATTAAAAATTGAAGTCCATTTATAAAATCCCACCCCGTCCCATCAGGCCAGGCCAGCTTGTTTAAAGAGATGGGTTTTAAGATTGCGCCGGAAGGAGCGGAGATCGGGCGCCATCCGGAGCTCGACCGGAAGATGGTTCCATAAATCCGTTGCACCCACAGAGAACACCCTCCTCCTGGGGGCCACCAGTCGGCATTCTTTGACCGGTGGCACCCTGAGGAGGCCCTCTCTGTGGGAGCGTACTGGGCGGAGGGAAGTTGACGCCGGCCGCAGGTGCTCCCCAAGGTATTCCGGACCCATGCCATGTAGGGCTTTGTAGGTCATTACTAACACCTTGAACCTCACTCGGAAGACAACTGGAAGCCAATGCAGCTCGCGGAGCAAAGGTGTGACATGGGAGTGTCGGGAAACTCCCAATACAACTCTTGCGGCTGCATTCTGTACCAGTTGGAGCCTCCGAGTGGTCTTCAAGGGTAACCCCATGTAGAGAGCATTGCAGTAATCAAGACGAGAGGTCATGAGCGCATGAGTGACCGTACGTAAGGCATCTCGGTCTAGATAGGGCCGCAACTGGCGCACCAGGCGAACCTGGGCGAAGGCCCCCCCTAGTCACAGCTACTATATGGTCTTCTAGGGAGAGCTGTGAATCTAGGAGGACTCCCAAGTTGCGAGCCCTATCTACAGGAGGTAATAACTCACCCCCCATAGTGAGGGGTGGGATATCCTGAATATCCCGAGATGCCGGTACGCACAGCCACTCAGTCTTGTCAGGGTTGAGTCGAAGCCTGTTCCTCCCCATACAGACCCGGACCGCCTCCAGGCATCGGGACATCACGTCAAGGGCATCACTGGGGTGGTTTGGGGTCGAAATGAAAAGTTGGGTATCATCAGCATACTGATGATACCCAACTCCAAAACCACGAATGATCTCACCCAGCGGTTTCATGTAGATGTTGAACAGGAGAGGCGAGAGGACCGACCCCTGAGGGACTCCACAAACGAGAGGCCTCGCGGTTGACCTCTGCCCCCCTGCCAACACCGACTGCGAGCGTCCCAGGAGATAGGAGGAGAACCACTGAAGAACCGTGCCTCCCACTCCCAATCCCCTGAGACGCCGCAGCAGGATACCATGGTCGATGGTATCGAAAGCCGCTGAGAGGTCTAATAGGACTAGGACAGAGGAATATCCCCTGTCCCGAGCCCTCCATAGATCATTCACCAGCGCGACCAATGCCGTCTCCGTGCTGTACCCGGGCCTGAAGCCCGATTGGTACGGGTCTAGATAATCCGCTTCATCCAGGACCAGAGGGAGCTGATGCGCCACCACACTCTCGACAACCTTCGCAAGAAAGCGAAGGTTGGAGACCAGATGAAAGTTATTCAACACAGCTGGGTCCAAGGCAGGGTTCTTGAGGAGAGGTCTTACCACCGCCTCTTTCAAGGCGGCGGGAAAACTACCCTCACTCAAAGATGCAGATATAACCGCCTGGAACCAGCCTCGTGTCCCCTCCCGGGCTGCATAAACCAGCCAGGAAGGGCACAGGTCCAATAAACATGTGGTGGAGCTCAGCCTCCCCATAATCCTGTCCACTTCCTCCGGAGTTACAGGATCGAACTCCTCCCAGGTAACATTGACAAGACCGCTCGTGTCCTGATCGTCCGATGCTGCCCAGTCGGAGTCCAGACCGGTCCGAATCCAAGCTATTTTGTCCGACAGATGTTGACTAAACTCCTCGGCACGCCCCTGCAAGGGTTCCTCACTCACCTCCTGATTAAGGAGGGAGCGGGTCACCCTAAACAGGGCGGCCGGGCGATTATCTGCGGACGCGATGAGGGCAGCGAAGTAGTTAGACCTCGCCACCCTCATCGCTGCGAGATAAGACCTAATATGGGTTCTTAGTCGCAATCGGTCGGATTCAGATCGGCTGGACCTCCAAACGCTCTCTAGGCCCCGTCTCCGATGCTTCATCTCCCGGAGCTCCGCGGAGAACCATGGAGCCCATTGGGATCTGCGCCGGGTCAGGGGCCGCAAGGGTACAACTCGGTCAAGTGCCTCCGTGGCCGTCCTTTCCCAGGCTTCCACTAAGGCATCTGCCGAGCTGTGAGCTGAGGAGGAAGGTGGGGACCCCAGTGCTGCCTCAAACCTCTCAGGGTCCATTAAGCGCCTGGGGCGGAACCATCTGGTGGCTCAACAGCCCCACGGTGGGGAGTGGCAAAATGGAAGACCAGCCGCAGGAGATGATGATCGGTCCATGACAGGGGCATAACAATTGGGGAGCCCCCACCAAGATCATCTAACCACCGACCAGATAAGAAAACCAAGTCAAGGGTCGGTCCATGAATTACTTGCGTCAGGTCCATGGCCGTCATGGAAGCCATGAACTCCCGAGCTAACTCAGATGCTCTTCCCAGGGATGGTACATTGAAGTCTCCCAAAACCATAAGTATGCAGATAAGTTAAATGTTGAGGACAAATTATCATTGTTATTGCTATTTTTAATTGGCTAAACAGCCCAATTTTTGTGCTAGTAGACTGCTGAGTTTCCAGTAAAGTAGACTAAATGGTGAGAACTTACCATTTGAGCTCAAATGATAACAGTAGAATCATATCAACATAGAAAGAGGGGAAGGGTATGTTGTAGACCCTGTCGTTGAAAGAATTCTGACTGGTGGAGTCCAGGAAGATAGCCTTATTCTGTCCCACCCTCCCCACCCCCTTTGGAACAGTTTCTAAATTATATAAATAAATAAAACTAAATAGAGTAAAAAGTAATTACTCTGCACATATGTTTTCACTTTTGATGTGGGCCTCGTTTGTTATTCTTTTACAGGAGTATCTTCATTAAGTATTCAGTTTGCCAAACTACCAAAGGGGCTGATGCATTTAAGTTTATCTAAAACCTCATTATCACCTAAAGGTATATAACATAATTGTGCTTAATTATAATGAAATATATTTCTTTTTAGGCTCTATTGAATATTTATTCATTTCATAGCTTTCCAAGGGTAAGATAAATAATAAGCTTGAACAGTGTCCTGCATCACATTACTGTTTGTCTGTGGCAGCCAAAAATTAGCTGCAATGCAGCTTCTACTTGATATATTTGACAGGTGGGCATATTGTATAATCTTGCTATCAGTGTAGATTTTTACTAAACAAGTCCATGAAAAAGTCCATGAAAAATAACTTGACTGGATTAATGGTGATTTCAGCACCTAAAGGCTCCATTGCTCAGACTCTTTGCCATTTCCAACACCTGGCTATGGTCAACTCACTACATACACCAGTGCACACTAAATTTCTCATCATAGCAACACCACCAGATTCTCCAATCTCTGTCAAGCCATTTGTTATTTTAAGCTGTTACCTTAAGCAGTTAATAAGGCCACTTTATCTTGAGAAGTTTTCCAGTCTGCTTCACCGATTCTTTCTCCACAAGATTTGACACTTCTGACTGGCCCAGTAAAACTAGACTTTCCACTTCCAGTCATCTGTTCCATACACATGATATTCAACTCTATGTTAAAAGAGAGAAAATGTGAGTAACTGTTCTGAATCTCATAAGCATTTTTCTTCAGGATCCTTTTTCTGTGTCCTCTCAAGTTTTTTTATTACATCCTGAACAGCACAATTACACCTTCCCTGAAGGGTTCAAACTGATCAGTTTCTTTTTGCACATCATCATGACACAGTAAGAATCCTGTATTTGGTTCTATTGTTGTCCAGCTTTTTTCCCCTCATTGTATTATTTTCTTGGTCCGTAAGGTCCAAGAGACACCCATCTTTCTCCATTCCTCTCCACATTAAATGGAACATTCCTGTTCACCAGGTTCAGTAGTTGTATCAAGCTCCCAGGCACTCCCATACCTGAGAAGACGGTCACTCCGTTCATCTCAAGCCTCCTCCAGTAGCTCATCCCAAAGGACCCCTTTTGACTGTCCACATTTTGACTTAACTATAATCTCTTCATGCACCAAACAGAGTCTTGGGAATGGCTTGTATACAGGACAAGAATTCTTATGTGAGGCATTATAATTTGAAAGACAAAGTTTTAGATGAGTGTAATTGTACTATTGCTGTATATCTTAACACCCCTTCATTGTCCTTGCCTAATATAGAAGTAGACAATCAGTCCACTTTTCAACTTTGAAAGATATCTGCAATGAAATATATAATACATTCTCTTTGGAAGTGGTACAGCCTAGCCCACCAATTTAGGATCTCTTCTTTGAATGTGTCCATGCCAGTACATCGATGAAACCATCTTTTGCATTTCCCATTTTCAAACACATCAAAAATTCCTAAGAAATCTGTTTCTTTTTCATCATCTTCCAAATTCTAGTGCAGTGTGTTGTGGCTGAAGCATTACCATAATACAGGTAGTCCTCGACTTACAGCTGTAAAAGTGGCTGCCCATTTCTGTCATAAGTCGGGATAGTCATGGACATCACATGACTAAACCCATTCATAAAAACAAACATTGTAGTGAATGTGAACATCACGGTCATTAAGTGACCCCATTGTTCACTATGGGGCATTTTTGGCAACAACAGGAAATAAATGCAAAATGTCATAAATCACAGTTATGCTACTGGGATGCTGCAAACATAAATCCATCACCATGGAAATGGGATGGCTATCAAAACTTCAGAATTGGATAATAAGTAGCCCCGGAGCTATCTGTCACAGTGTTGAATGGTCGTTGAAAAACCAGGCATAAATTATGGATTGCCTGTATGAATAAGAAAGGCAAGAAACTGGGAGGCAATAACAGAAAATTCTTCAGTGGCCTGAATTTCAGTTGTGCTAGCTAAGACTGTCTCACTGTATGCTAAAAAAATTTATGGGAAAAATCAGCTAATTTATTTTCTTAAGCACTTGAGAATAAGTGCACAATTTTTTAAAGATCTTTTAAGCTGAAGCCACACAGCAAGCGGTAAATAAGCACTGTTATGTACATGCAGGTGACTTAGCTCACAAATGGGACCATTTGTTGCTCTTTTGTAGTACATAGCTTTTTTCCACTGATCTAATAACTCAGGGATCTCCAAACTTGGCAACTTGACAACTTCAACTCCCAGAATTCCCCAGACAGTAGGGCTGGCTAGGGAATTCTGGGAGTTGAAGTACACTAGTCTTAAAACTGCTAAGTTTGTAAACCCCCAATTTAACCCACTATGTCCAAATCCATATGGAAAACTTAACATTTGTTGGCAAAGCGTTCCTTAGTTCCAAGCCTGACAGGGCAGAAAGATCTATCTGTGAAGCATTCTAAGTGTCTTCCTCCATTTCTGGGATTATCTCTTTTCCGTTTTTGTCACTTCAGCAGTTGACTTCCACAGATACCTGGGTTCCTTTATCGTAATTTGTGGTTATTATTTCCAGTTACAGCCAGAGAGGGTCAACTCTACTTCCTTGGTATAGGTATGGGATTGGTTCATAGCCAGGCATAGGCATCTCATATTACCAGGCAGAACACTCTTCTAGCTTCTTTGAGCTACTCAGACCACACCTATATCTTCCTGTCTTTCCCATTGCTTATCATAATCTTAATGAAGATTATTTCAAAATCAATATTTATTATTTATGTACTCATGCCAGTTTTGGTTTGATTTCTCATGCAGGCCCAAGGAGATAGTATTAATAATTTTTTCTGCTTCTTGAGTTGTGAATTCCTACATTTATTCTATTTTCATGCTTTGAGCTTTTCCTGTTTCTGTAAATGAAAATGAGTGCCACTTCTATTTTCCAAACAGTTTGAACCTATCATCTTATACTTTTATTATTCCGAAGGCCTGCTTTTTAAGTTTAAGTTCCATCCACCTGAAAGCTCTGCGATCTTAGCGGCACTCTTGAGAAGAGTAACATTTGCTAAGCTCCACCATTGTTTATCTTTGATTTATTTCAGATCCAAGTAGCAAGGTAGCAGAATTACCTTTGCTATATACCTAGCTTTCTACTTCCAGTCTGATAATGATAAATGACCTAAGTTTATGAATCACACAGATCATTTTCATATAACTATGGTTCTTTGAGATGGTATTTGTAAATTCACAATATTTACTTATCTACCCTACATTATTTGCGTTTCATCTAAAACCATTACTCTGATCATTCCCACTGGTTTAATGGACATGGATGCAAGAGGATTCATGTCTATAAATTCAGTGATGACCTTTCAGAGACCCATAGTTACACATTAATTTAATTTAATTTAATTTATTAATATTTCTATACCGCCCTTCTCCCGAGGGACTCAGGGCGGTGTACAGGGCAAGAATAAAACATGAAGTTACAAAAATTAAAAAGTTATTAAATACATGCCCATAAATAAAAGCAATAAATACGTTAATAAAACCCCCGATAAAATAGTAATAAAAACCCCAGCAATCCCACCCTCAGGCCAGGCCGGCTTGTTCGAACAGGTATGTTTTCAGATCGCGGCGAAAGGAGCGAAGATCCGGCGCCATCCGGAGCTCAACCGGTAACTGGTTCCATAGCTCCGGGGCGCCCACAGAGAAAGATCTCCCCCTGGGGGCCACCAATCTACATTCTCTGACCGGTGGCACCCTGAGGAGTCCCTCTCTGTGGGAACGGACAGGGCGAAGGGAAGTTGACGCCGGCAGCAGGTGTTCCCTAAGGTACTCCGGCCCCCTGCCATGTAGGGCTTTAAATACCATGACTAGTACCTTGAATCTCACCCGGAAGACAACTGGCAACCAATGCAGCTCACGGAGCAGAGGTGTGACATGGGAGTATCGGGAAACTCCCAACACAACTCTCGCGGCTGCATTCTGTGCCAGTTGGAGCTTCCGGGTGGTCCTCAAGGGCAGCCCCATGTAGAGAGCGTTGCAGTAGTCTAGTCGTGAGGTCACGAGCGCGTGAGTGACCGTGCATAGATCATCCCGGCTTAGATAGGGCCGCAACTGGCGCACCAGGCGAACCTGGGCGAAAGCCCCCCTAGTCACAGCTCCTATATGGTCTTCCAGGGTGAGCCGTGAATCTAGGAGGACTCCCAAGTTGCGAGCCCTATCTACGGGGGGTAACGATTCGCCCCCCATCACAAGAGATGGAATGTCCGAATAAACCCGGACATTAGCTACCATTATTACAAATTAAGATTACCATTGAATCTTGCTTATCTTCTTTTTTCCCCTCTTGAGTTTTTTCTAATTTCCAACATCTTTATATCCGTATTGAATTATCCAGTCGTCTCCTGTAGAATATTTAATGACCTGATTTGTCATATAACAAGCCATATATTGATTTGTTTCATTGGAATTAATCTATTCAATAAACCATTGTTAAGTAGACATACCTTAATGTGACTTGTAAAAACAGTTAATGAACCATATGATTAGCCCTCTCTGCTAATACCCTTCTAGGTTTATTCTTACTGATTTTTTTCCACTCATCAAAGCCTAATGGGACAGACTAGACCAGTTCAGTAGCTAGTGTAGAAGGTATTCCTATTGTATTGTACTTAATCCTGAATAATTACAGTCTTGACATTGTCCTCTCATTATTGTTTTCCGACTCCATTTGTGAGTTTCACATACTTTGAAGATCAATTGATATTAATATTTGTACCTATGAGATTGAAAGGCGATGATTGTACAGAAAGTATTGCTTCTTCTCAAAGTACTGTTAAAACAGGCTTGTGTGAAGCAGCTATACTTTGCTTACGGAAACAACACACAAACTATTATTTGTTTCTGTAAGGTATAACAATATCATTTTCCTTCTGTAGGAGATTGGGAATTGTGTTTTTTCATGTAATTTTGGAGCCTCCTCTTGGATAGCTTTAATAATATAGTCTTTTGTCTAATAGTCTTTTGATGAGGTCCAGAACAAAACAATCAGTTTGTCATGGAAATTTGCAGGAAATATACTAATTCATTACTGGACAAAGAAGCAATTTTGGTCATTTTGTTACAGGGGTGAACAGCCTTTCACAGTCACTGAGTGCCAACCAGCTGTTAGCTACCACTCTCACCCACCTTGATCTCTCAGGAAATATTCTTCGAGGTGACGATCTTTCAGTAGGTGTTCCAGTTTTGATATTTTATAAATCAAACTTTTTCCATCTGATTTTTTTAATAGTTGTGGTAAAATTGCAACTTCCAGAATTTCTGCCAAGAATGGACATTTCAAGTTTGATGAAGTGCTCTATTTCACCTAGGTGAAAAGGACATGCTAGCCAGAAAAAAAAATGTTGCAGATGAAATAAATGTCACTCTTGTTTGCTTTTGCCAATGTTTGGCTTTAAATGATAAGGGAACATTATGCTATTTGATGGAAAGATGAATGATACAGTATGACAGTACAATTATTTTTTTCCTTTCATTATTGGTTTAGTAAATACAAGGCAAAAGATGAAAAAAAGATGATTAGTACTTTAATATTTTATTTTAATTAAAAATCATTGTTAGTTGAAAATGAAGGAGGATAGATTATTTAACATCGAGGTTGTTGATCTTCCAAAATAAGCTGTTTTGTAATGTCCATATGTTAAAAAATGAGTTATTTATCTACTGTTTTTTGTTCATGGAGTTAAGATAGAAGTAATAAGAAAGCTAAACTTATTTCTTTCTCTTTCACACATCTAGTCCCTGTGTAATTTTTTGGCTCAGCCAAATGCCATAATTCATCTGGATTTATCAAATACAGAGTGTGCATTAGACATGGTAACATTTATTAATTTATTATAGAGAATCCCCACTTTTATATTCCAAATTGTTTTATAAACATACTTACTATCTTATTCCTTTCTGATTTAGGTGTTTGGAGCACTTCTTCATGGCTGCCTTCAGCATCTTGCCATCCTAAATCTGTCAAGAACAATTTTTTCACACAGGTCAGCATTCAAAATATTATGCTTTGGCATGAACTTGGTACTATAGGTGGAATTCTTGTTGCTCTCTGAGCTTGCTTATTTTCTTGCAGATATTTCTTTACCAAGAACTATCAGTACTATGAACAGCACTGATAATGTTACCTAGCTTAGTAATCAGACATCTGCAAGAGAACAACCAAGCGCAGAGAACGCCAAGTAATCCATAGTTCAACTTATCAAATTATCAACACATCAACATACACAGACACATAGACCCACTCAGACACACACATACACAGGGGCATTTTTTTGTAGATACAGGTATATCTGTGAAGCACATACCCCACACTAACATTCAAAGAGCATCCCCTGGCTTGAAAAAGCAAACAATGGAGGATTTGATTGAAATGAGAAACTAAACTCTTAGTTCAATCTCAAAATATAGATTAAGGGCATACTTAATTGTAAAAGTAGTCCTTGACTTACGACCAGTCACTTAGCAACCATTCATAATTATGATGGACCTCTCCAGGGCTGCTTACAATCCAGTTCTGTAATTTTGACAACCGCCCTTCCCCCAAGGCCATATGGCATGTCAGACAGTCAGCAACCAACATGCAGTTTGGGCCATTTACAGAGTCCCACAGTCATATGATAGCATTTTACGATGTTTTCGGCAAAACCAGCCCATAGCAAGCAATTGGTTTGCTTAATGATTGTGGTGGTTGCTTAATAACTGCAGCATTCGCTTAATGACCTACAAAAAAGGTCATAAATTAGGGTCAGTCACATGGGTGATCTATTTTATGACATCACGACTTACAAATTTGATGGGCAGGCTCCATTACAATTGTAAGACAAAGACTATCTGTACAGAGAATGTACTTCTGAATTTATAATATGTATTCTAATGCATGGTACTGAATTTAATGGAGCATTTTAGTTCCAGTTTGCATCCTTTTATCAAAATGGATACATCTTTCTATGGTGACTGATGGAGGATTTTAGTTTTGATGGTAAAGTAACATTGCCATTTTTCTATAACACAGAGATAGGAATACTGGATCTAAGATTTATCAATTTGAATTTTCTCAAATATATTAATTTCTTACACTGACACGGCAGGCATGTCAGTTCATTCATCCTACTATGATCATTGATCCAGGTATTAAAAGTGGTTAATGAATGTTATTCAAATATTGTATAAAATATATGTAGCTCTTTAATTTCTCTTATGTATAATTAATGTTGCCTTTTTATGGGAAATAATGAATAATAACTGGGGATTCTTATCCCTGCTTTGAAGATCTTTTGAGCTTATGGAATATAACCTGTGTTTTTTTAAAAATCTCTCTTCTTCAAAGAAAGAGCAAGGAAATTCCCCCATCCTTCAAGCAATTTTTCAGCAGTTCATTTGCTTTAATGCAAATCAACTTTTCAGGAACTAAACTTGCACCTGAGCCTCTAAAGTAAGTAAAAAAAAAATTTTCTTTCAAGACTTTGTTTTGTTTCATTGAGAAAGTGTTTTATGACAACTTTACTGTGGTTAGGAAAATGACCCATATATTTTGTGAATTTGAGAAAAGCTATTTGGCTTTTGAATGGAGAGTTAATGTCAGAAGTAAAATATTCAGTATGAATTTGCTTTGACTTGACTTTTGATGTCCAATCTTCACTCCTGTGCACAGGAGAAAGGGTTATGATTTAAGCAGTCCTATACCTAGATTTGAATACGACAACTTAACATATTATTTGTGTAGAAAAAAATCTTTAATTCAGATTGAAAAAACCCTGTGGGATACTTTACAGCATGGATGTCCAGTCTTTTGGCTTGCCTGGGCTTCATTGAATGAAGAGAAATAGTCTTGGGCAGCATATAAAATATATATTTAATCTATATAAATCACATAATAATGTTAAAAATGTATGATCTTGAAGGGCCTTATTACTAGCTGTCCAGGGCTGTGGGTTGGCATGCCTACTGTACAAGGTTATTTGTTCTTTGATTTCTGCTTTATAAATTATAAAGTATAGCAATTTCTCCATCTTATATTCTAAGTTGCTAATTTTTTGAAGTATTTGAATATTTTTGTACTGTTAACAGTTAAATGTAATACACTTCAATAAATTAATATTAAATGTTTTGGCTTTATTTAAATTAAACACATTGCAGAATGATGTTTTCATAGCATTTGTTTCTCATTATGTCAACATATGAGACTTTGCTTGCTATGTTCCTCAGTTTTCAAACCATGAAATAAAGAAGAAAACTTGAGTGCTCTCTAGCTCTCCATTGCATGGTTTGCCCTGAAATAGCATCATTTATCTAACATATCCCTTTCAGATTACAAATAAGGGATAATACACCAAATGACTATATTCTTAAAGAACAGCAATATAATTGAAATGACTTCTCTGATTTGCTGGTTTAGTAAACTTTATAGTGGTATTCCATATAATTCCAATTTATTTTTCAGAGCTCTCCTACTTGGTCTTGCTTGTAATCAAAATTTGAAGGAGGTGTTTCTAGATCTGAGTAACTGTGAGGTAGGAAATATTTACAAATGGCATCCATGTCAAAATAATATTGCCCTCCTTAGATATATGTTCCTTATACTTTGTATGTGTTATCATGCTTAAAAAGTAATATGTAGTCTTTAAAAGTACATTGAATTTACAAAACCTGAATGTCTTTGATGCAACTGTGTGCATGAACAGCAGTTAAGACATGGCACTCTGTTCTGGAATAGGAAAGATTCAGATAGAAAATTTGATTCTACATGTAAGTCTGCACTAAAAAAAATTATTAGGTGTTTAGAAGTTCATGGGCAAAATTAAAATCTTTCTTGCAGTTATTGGCTGGTATAAATCTGTTTTGTTTCTTGTATTCTTAAGAATAAGATCTCTTTAAGTTATTGTGAAACCTTATTTTTTATCACAGGTGCAATTAGTGTCTTCAGTTAAAACGGCAAAGTACACTTAATTATTGATATAAATCCATTCTTTATTGAGGATTGCATGCATATCAAACAGAAAGCACAGTAGCTCAGATTTCTCTGTCCAGACTCTCAGGACTTCACTGAAACATACAAAAAGATTTCATCTCAAATATATCCAGCAACAAATATCTAGCATACTAACTCTGAACCAAAGCTTCATTCCTTTGTATATTGTTAATTTTAATATATAAAATATTTTAGTTCCTCAGTGCTAACATTTTTCCTTTCTTTCTTTCTGCTTCCATTAGCTTGGTCACTGTGTAAGTACACATCATGGCTTAAGTAGCAACCTCTTAATTATTTACCCTTAGGCATCTCACTTCCTGCCTATCCATTATACAGTTTTTTCTCCCATGCCTTCAGCTGATAAAGATCTGGATGCTGATATTTGGCCACAGCATAACAGGTTTAGAATGAATGGTCAAAAAACAGTTATGGTCAAAAGAATAGTTATGATCACTGCCAGCTATTTCCTGTGGTAGAACTGGACAATATACCAATTTTTAAACTGCCCTTTTCTAGGAATCCCTACTAGGCTGAGAATTCCCAAATGCATATGTACAATTTTATTTATTTAAAAATGACAGGCTTTCGTTGTTTAGTATTCCAAAGTAGAATGAAATTTTTGCAGAAAACTTCACCATAATTCCAAAGAATCCACAACAACTTTTGTAGTGTTCATGGTTATTCTAGCAGGATCCAATCCGGGTTGGTCACCAGGACTAGTGATTTTGTCTTCTGAGCTTTCAGACTCATGCTGGAGCCCATCTTCTGGGAACTTCTCTCTATCCCATTATTCTGGGTCACGTATATTCACCGTCATTCATTGTTAAATCTAAATTATGAAAGTGACATTTGGGGTTAGTTGTCCTCATTCTTCACCCCATCCTTACTAGGTAGAAGATAGTATCTTAATCTAAATGTCCATTGGCACCTTTTTTTAAAAAAAAAATCACAGCCTAATCAGCAGCCCTTAGATTTCCTGTGATCTCTCAACCAAGTACTAACCGTATCTAACCCTGCTTAGCTTTTTCAAGAGCAGAGAAACAGGAAAGAGCTGGGAAGCTAAAAAGTGGTTAAAGGTTCTTGAATAGTCAATATTTCTACATAAAAATAAGCTAAAATGTGATCTGCTTTCCATACACAACACCTAAAAATTGGTAAAGAAAATCCAACTAAACAAATCAATCAGAAGCATTGTATTTGTTCATTTATTCATTGAGGAAAATTATACAGGTTAATGTTCGAGTGTGGGCATTTTTTAGCCCATTCCTCCTTACAGAACAGCTTCAGCTCAGAGTTATTGGTGGACTTCCTTGCACAAAATGCCTGCTTTAGGTCCCTTTACAACAGACATGTCAAACACAAGGCCCGGGGGCCGGATCCGGCCCGTGAAGTGGTTTCATGTGGCCCCCGAAGCCATCCTGGAAACAATGAGGGAACGGCCCCTGCTGCCTTGGCCCTGGCCCAGAGACCCTCCTTCTGCCAGAAACCCTCAGATCTGTCCCACTCCTGCCCAGGCCCCCATAGGCACCCTTGATGCCAATGATGTAGAGCTGGCCATGCCCACCCAGTAGGCCATACGCACTCCAGCCATGCCCACCCAGTAGGCCGCGCCCACCCTGGCCATATCCACCCGGCCTCCTGAGGGCAACCGCAATGCTGATGCGGCCCTCAATGAAATTGAGTTTGACACCCCTGCTTTACAACATTTCTACAGGATTAAGATCAGGACTTTGACTTGGCCTTTCTAAAATATTAACTTTCCTCTGCTTTAACCATTATTTGGTCATACGATTTGTGTGTTTTGGGTCACTGTCTTGCTGCATGACCCATATTTTCTTGATCTTCAATTCCTGCTTAGATACCCTGACTTTTTCCTATAGAATTTGCTGGTACAATTCAGAATTAATACATCTGTTAATGATGACAAGCTATTCTGGTCCAGAGGCAGCAAAGCAAGCCCAAATCATAAAACTGCCATTACCATGTTTCATAGATGGGGCAAAGTTATTATGCTGGAATGCATTGTTTGCCTTTTGCCAAACATAACACTTTACATTCAAGCCAAAAGTTCTGTTTTGGGCTCATTCATCCACATTCTTCCAATAGCTTTCTGGCTTATTCACAGGGTCTTTTGTGAACTGTAGACTGGCAACAATATTCTTTTGGGAGAGCAATAGGGTTCTCCTTTGAACCCTGCCATGCACACCATTGTTGTTCACTGTTCTTCTGATGGTGGTCTCATGAACCCTGATATTTCCCAATGCAAGAGAGGCCTTTATTTTGTATACTGAAGTACAGATTTATACTTGCACTTCAGAATTCATCGCAATATTGTATGGCTCTGCTTGTTCTCTTTTTCTTGTTTCAATGGACTGAGTGTCAGGTAAGCAGCTTGGGGGCCAAGAGTCATGTAGAATATAATTAAGTCTTGATTAAAGAGATTGTAAAACTTTAGGAACTGGTATGTAGGCACAAACCTGAATGTTGTTTAGATCAGGAGACCATTGGACTATCTATGGAACTGCTATAGACTTTCTTTTAAAAGAATGTTCCTTAAGAGGACAGTAATTACACTATTTTTAATCAGCATTTATCATTTGTATTATATATGCCTTATTAAATGTCAAATTGGTTAAACAACATATTAATAATTAGTGGACAGATGAACTACTGAAGCATATTTGTAACAATTCAGCCAATTGTTCCATATTGTCTAGCTGCTAAATTATCTAATATTTTCTTTTTTCCTCCAGCTAAGATCAGCTGGTGCACAGGTTTTAGAAGGATGCATAGCAGAAATTCATAACATTGCCAGCCTTGATATTTCAGACAATGGTAAGGCAGCATATTGACAGTAATTCAAATATTGTACAAAGAGAAAACTGTTTAAAGAATATGAATCATACAAAGTGACTGTATTGGCATCAAGCAGAATGGTTCTAGCTGATAAAACCTTTTGTGGTTTGCAAAATATCTAAAGAAGTTATCAAAATGTAGGATAATAATAGTGTGCACCTAGTGGTGCACTAGTTTAATCTAAACTAATTACCATAAATCAAAATGGATAGTTTTTAGGCAACATTATTCCAGCTGCTCATGGATAGTTTAGATATTATGTGTGTGGTGTTAAAATTGTCTATTTCCTAATAGTTAATATTTTATGATTAAGCATGCTATATAAATGCCTAGTGTAATCCTGTACAACTTAGAAAGAAATGTTATAGGGGTTCAAATCTGTCATCCTGGATGAAGAATCTCTCTGAAATCAATTGGACTCACATACAGGGAAGTTGTAGTTCAACAACTCAATGGCTTCCAACTCTCTTTATCTACTATGTATCACCAAACAACCTTACTGTTGGAAACAGGATCATATGATCTAATTTTAGTATGGTTAATTCAAATTCATTTGAAAAAGTTCTCCATTATTTTAATTTTATATTTCAATCTAATTCTTAACAGGCCTTGAGTCTGATCTTTCAACACTTATAATCTGGCTTAGTAAAAATCGATCAATAAGACACTTGGCATTGGGCAAAAATTTTAACAACATGAAATCCAAGTAAGACATTTTTTCATTTTTTTAAAAAAATAAAAATATATAAGACAAGTAAGTAACTTTACTTTTTTCTCTTGCTTGCTGCCTTCTTTAGAAATCTGTCTCCTGTACTTGATAATTTAGTACAGATGATTCAAGATGAAGATTCAGTAAGTATTTTTATTATTTAATGTCACCTAATGAATCATAACATATCGCTGAGTTTTATTAAGCTATCATAATATGTGAAAATATTGCTCATATGAATTTACCATTTTTAACCTCTAGCATTCTTCTCTAATTTATCAAATCAATATAATCAGAGAATATATACAGGGCCCAGATTAATACCTACTATGATTTACATTGAATTAACCTGTAGGTGAACAGAATAACTAATCCTGTTGGGGAAAGAGAACCAGATAATGAAGGATACTGTGATCTTTCAGGATAGCAAATGTGGATCAGTCAGCATTAATGTTCAGAGACATATAGAAGCAGAGAAAACGTGTTAAAAATAGGCATGCAGGATTGTAGAAAAAAGAGCACATATCCAGAGGATCTATGTAATATGGAAAAAAAAAATCAAAACTGATCACATATGCACTTTCCATAATGAGGGTGAAGCCTACATTTTCTACTGATATTTTTTTAATGTTTAAATGTGCTTTGCCATATACAGTAAACACGTTCTACTGCACTCATTGAAAGAGGAACCTCTTATTATTTTATTTTGGAAGCATCTCAGTTAAACTGCTACCATTCCCAAATACCATAGCAATCTGAAACTTAATCCTTTCTAAATTATGTACAAAGAAGCATTCATTAGGCAAATGAATGTTGCCGTCATTTAAACTAAAATGTTTGCATTTCTGTACCAAGTATAGGCATTTCAATTATGCAGTTGCAGTCCAGTGGGTTTCTAATTTGCATAATGTTCCAAGTTAGTGTCTAATAACTCACTTAAAGGTTGTATGGAGACAGCAAGAGATAGTAATCTTTCTTTAAGCTATCAAAAAACTGCAACAATCTTGTTTTTTTTTCTTCTTAATTTAGGTTCCAATTCAGTTTTTATCCCTATGGCATGTGCTGTTGGGGAAAAAAGGAACCCCTCTTAATTGCTGTTGCATTTTTCAGTATTTGCACTGGATTTTTAGACATTTTTTGTTATGCAATAAGTAGTGTGCCCTGCCACATTTTGAACACATCTAGGCAACCAGTCTAATATGCTTTCCTTCTGTCCATGAAACATTATAAAATCTGTCAGCATAATGTGTTAATTTGCTTTGTCTTCATAGCTGGTTTCTATTCTGCCTCTAATGAGGAAGTTAGTGGTATAATGTCTTAACAGATTAAGATGCAGTGATTACTAAATTTTCGTGCCAGTGGAAAAACAATTGCACAAGGGGTGGAAATTGCACAAGGGGTGGAGCTTCAGCTGGAGGAGGACACGGTTTTTGATAGACACCTAAAGCAGTGGGTTTAGCCACCTTTAAATATAAGTAATGTTCTTGCAATTTTTATGCAACCTGCCTGTCAATTCTCTATAGATAAAAAAGTGCATCAAGCAAGTCACTTTTGAGAGCTACCCTGTATTTCTTGTAGCCAAGGTACAGCTTTATCAAGAGACCTTTATTCATTTGTCATATCTGCTAGGCAACGGATGCCCTCTTCAGGATTCCCCAAAGGATTTCAGAGAGCAAGTTTGGTCTATAGTTAAGGCACTAGGCTACAAACCTGGAGTCTGTGGGTTCTAGTTCTGTTTTGGTGACTTCGGCCACCCACTCTCTCTCAGCCCAACTCACCTCACAGGTTGTTGTGGGAAAAATAGGAAGAGAAAGGAGTTTCAGATATGTTCACCAGCTTTAGTTGTTTATAAAAATAATAAAGACACAGAGAGAGAGAGAGAGAGAGAGAGAGAGAGATGGTTATTGCCCCGAACATCAACCAGTGTTTGAGAAGTAAGTCATTACAGGATACAGCAATACTAGAAGAAACAATAGTCCAGTGCCTTTCTGAAGCTGCCTTTTTCTCAGGCCTCTGGCACCCATCACTTTAGACAAGTCCTGGTCTACTTCTTTCTCTAGTGATATACAGCTAAATGCTGCTGTGCCTCTCCTCCTATTACAATAAAACAAACTAAAATAGCCTTAGAAGAAAAATAGGCAACTAGAGAAGAGGAGGCAGCCTATAACTGGATGGATTCCAGCCTTTTAGACATCCGTGTGCTCACTGCCAAAACAATGGAAATTTTGCTAACAGCAATGTTTGTTTTGGAGAAAAAAGCAGACACTATTAGAAGACCAGATTAGAAAAATAAAATTTACAAGGTCTCAGCTATGGCTTTGGTATAGGAGGAAGTCTGCAGCATATAAACATGTTTTTAAAAGAACGGTTAATGGGTTATTTTCAGAGTTAAATAGAGAAGAATTATATTTTTTCCTTTTGATTTGTGTTTATTCATTCATTCATAAAGCTTGCAAATGAGACTTCTGTTGTTGCAATCTTCTCATATTTGGGGCTGAACAATGTCAAGTCATGCAAGCTGCCTGTGAGATTAAGACTGCTAACTTCAAGGTAAAGGTGATCTTAATTATTTTAAAAGTCCCATAACAATTTAAATGTGACACATTATGACAAACATTTTGGGACAACACTGCAGTTCATCTGGTTAAACAGGTCTGTGTCTTATATCTGTTAAGATAATATAACACAATATTATAATGACCATTTTTTCTTGACCTCGTTCTGTATTTTATTTGTATATTATTTGTTGGACATTATTGGGGATTTCATGCACATCTGATTGGATTTTATTTTGAATTGATCTGAGATTTTGAAAAGAGATTTTTAAAAAGTGATATTATCTTCTTATTTCCCAGCCTTTGCAGTCTCTCTCCCTAGCAGATTCTAAACTGAAAACAGAGATTACTATCATTATCAATGCATTGGGCAGCAATACATCTCTTACAAAAATTGATATTAGTGGAAATGCTATGGGTGACATGAGTGCAAAGATGCTTGCAAAGGCTCTTCAGATAAACACCAAACTCAGGTACTGAATATCTGTATTAACATAATTGTCATCATCAATATATCTCTGTTTCAAAGCCGAAGAGCCAGCGCTTGTCCAAGGACATCTCCATGGTCAAGTGGCCAGCATGACTAGACACCAAAGGCGCACGGAACGCTGTTACCTTCCCACCGTAGTGGTCCATATTTTTCTACTTGCATTTTTACATGCAAGCTGGGATGAGTAACAGGTGCTCACCCTGTTACGTGGCACTTGGGATTCGACCCGCCAAACTGCCAACCTTCTGATCGACAAGCTTAGCGTCCTAACCCACTGAGCCCACCCCGTATATGTGTGTGTGTTTCTGTGTGTGTGTGTGTGTGTACCTGTTTTTCTGCTTTTATAGACTCTTAAGGCTTTCACAGCAATAAAATAGCATATAAAACAGCAATGTGATCAATGTAATTGATTTTTTAAAATGCATCATTTTAACTTGTTGGTTCATATTCAATGAATCCAGATTCTTGTGAAAACCCTGTGGTTGTTTTCAAATTACTAGTTGAAACAGTGTACAAGATACTCCAATTTGGAAAAAATAAATTGTGATTTAGTGCTGAGTAACTCCTTTTGGTTTCTATTCCCCCTTTCATTCAAAAGATCTACCCCAGATTGTTTTTGCATTCATGGTCTCATAATTCATAATCTCATAATTTTATTGAAGGAGGAGAAAAATTCCTTAGTTAAGATAAATTTGAATAGACCACATAGAAAAGTTTTAGACCTGCCCATTTTTACTCCTCTGTTTTCCCATATATAAGAAAACAATGAATTGAGGAATTATTTGTGCCTATCCTCTATAGCAACTAATTTAATTTTGGACACCATTGCCAATAATCATTTGAGCAGGTTTAGGTTTGGGGAATGAGTGATTAAAGGACTGCTTTCTCCTGTTTATATGATTTCAGTGCAGTAAAAATAAAATAATAAAATAAAATAAAATAAATAAAAAGATACTTGAAGAAGGAGGATCTGCCTACTATAGAAGAGTGGACTCTAAAAGTTTTGAACCTAGCAGAAATGGCAAAAATTTCAGCATATTTGAAAGATCACTCGCAACAAAGATACGTTCCGGAATGGAGAAGATGGATTGATTACATTCAGAATAAATTTATTTATTTATTTATTTATTAGTTTTTATAAACCGCCCTTCTCCCGAGGGACTCGGGGCGGTGTACAGAGGAAGGAAGGTATACAGATGAACAATAAAAAGTAATAAAAACAATAGTGAAAACAAACTGGGACCCCAATTAACGCTATCATGCCAGGCTGGACTGCTGGAACAGGAAAGTTTTTAAGTCGCGACGGAAGGTACGGAGGTCGGGGGCCATCCGGATTTCGGTTGGTAAACTGTTCCAGAGGGCCGGCGCACCCACTGAGAATGCCCTCCCCCTGGGGGCCACCAGCCGACATTCCTTGAGCGGTGGCACCCTGAGGAGGCCCTCTCTGTGGGAGCGCACAGGACGGTGGGGTGCTGACATCGGCAGAAGGTGCTCCCGTAGGTAGTCCGGACCCATGCCATGTAGGGCTTTGTATGTCATTGTTAGCACCTTGAACTTCACTCGGAAGGCAACCGGAAGCCAGTGCAGCGCACGGAGGAGAGGTGTGATATGGGAGTATCGGGAGGCTCCCAAGAGTGTCCGTGCCGCCGCACTTTGCACCAGCTGAAGCTTCCGAGTGGATCTCAAGGGCAGCCCCATGTAGAGAGCGTTACAATAGTCTAGGCGAGAGGTCACAAGGGCATGGGTACGTAAGGAATCCAGGTCTAGATAAGGCCGTAGTTGGCGAACTAGTCGAACCCGGGAGAAGGCCCCCTTGGTCACAGCTCCTATGTGGTCTTCTAGGGAGAGCTGCGAGTCTAGGAGGACACCCAGGTTGCGGGCCCTATCAACAGGGGGTAGTAACATGTCCCCGATGTTAAGCAATGGGACATTCTGAATATCCTGGTTTGCCGGAACGTACAGCCATTCAGTCTTGTCCGGGTTCAGTTGAAGCCTGTTCCTCCCCATCCATTCCCGGACCGCTTTCAGGCAGCGGGACATCACGTCTAGGGCATCACTGATATTGTTTGGAGTTGAGATAAAAAGCTGGGTGTCATCAGCATACTGATGGAACCCTACTCCAAAACTGCGAATGATCTCACCCAGCGGTTTCATGTAGATGTTGAACAGGAGAGGCGAGAGGACCGACCCCTGAGGGACTCCGCAAGCGAGAGGCCTCGGGGTCGACCTCTGTCCCCCTGTCAGCACCGACTGCGAGCGACCCTGGAGAAAGGAGGAGAACCAACGCAGAACCGTGCCTCCCACTCCCAGTCCCCTGAGGCGTCGCAGCAAGATACCATGGTCGATGGTATCGAAAGCCGCCGAGAGGTCTAATAAGACTAGGACAGAGGAATAGCCCCTGTCCCGGGCTCTCCAGAGATCATTCATCACAGCGACCAATGCCGTCTCCGTGCTGTAGCCCGGCCTGAAACCCGATTGGTACGGGTCTAGATAAACCGCTTCATCCAGGATCTGAGGAAGTTGGTGCGCCACCACGCTCTCAACAACCTTCGCAAGGAAGCGAAGATTGGAGACTGGACGAAAGTTATTTAAAGAGGATGGGTCCAAGGTGGGCTTCTTGAGGAGAGGTCTCACCACCGCCTCCTTCAAGGCGGTGGGGAAGTGACCCTCACTCAGAGAAGCAGAGATGACTGCTAGGAACCATCCACGTGTCCCCTCTCGAGCTGCATAGGCCAGCCAGGAAGGGCACGGGTCCAGTAAGCATGTGGAGGAGCTCAACCTTCTCATAATCCTGTCCACTTCCTTAGGAGTTACAGGATCAAATTCATCCCAGATGACGTCGACAAGACTGTCCATGTCTTGTTCTTCCATCTCAGCCCAGTTGGAGTCCAGGCCAGTTCGAATCCGAGCAATTTTATCCAGCAGATATTGACCGAATTCCTCGGCTCGACCCTGCAAGGGTTCCTCCCTCACCTCTTGGTTTAATAGGGAGCGAGTCACCCTGAACAAGGCAGCCGGGCGATTATCTGCGGACGCGATGAGGGTGGAAAAATAGTTGGATTTTGCCACCCTTATCGCAGCGAGATAAGACCTGGTGAGGATTCTTAGTCGCAATCGGTCGGATTCGGATCGGCTGGATCTCCAACGGCTCTCTAGGCCCCGTCTCCGACGCTTCATCTCCCGGAGCTCCTCGGTGAACCATGGGGCTCGCTGGGATCTGCGCCGGGTCAGAGGCCGCAAGGGTACAACTCGGTCCAGAGCCTCCGTGGCTGCCTTTTCCCAGGCTTCCACTAAGGCATCCGCCGAGCTGTGAGCAGGGAGTGCATGCGTGTCCCTAAGCGCTGCCTGGAACTTATCAGGGTCCATTAGGCGCCTAGGGCGGTACCATCTGACTGGCACCGTGCACCCACGGTGGGGGGTGGCAAGGGGGAAGTCTAGCCGCAGGAGGTGGTGATCGGTCCATGACAGGGGCGTAACAGTTGTGGTGCCCCCACCGATATCATCACGCCACCGTCCAGACAAGAACACCAAGTCTGGGGTGTGGCCTCTCTCATGAGTCGGTCCAGAAATTATTTGCGACAGGTCCATGGCCGCCATGGAAGCCATGAACTCCCGAGCCAGTTCTGACGATCCTCCCAGGGACGGTAGATTAAAGTCGCCCAAGACCATGAGTCTTGGGAATTCAACCACCAACCCTGAGAGGGCATCGAGTAGCTCGGGCAGGGCCGCCGCTGCACGATTAGGTGGTAGGTACGCCAGCAGCAGGCCCAACTGCGCCCCTGGGCCGTATCTCAGTAGGAGAGACTCACACCCGACCATCTGAGGGACGGTGGTCTCTCGCGGGCTAAGGGATTCCCTGATGATAACTGCCACTCCCCCACCCCTCCCATGAGCCCGAGGCTGGTGCAGCACCTGGAAACCTGGCGGGCAGAGGTCAACCAGAGGAACACCACCCTCTGGGCCCAGCCAGGTTTCCGTGATGCAAGCCAGGTCCGCATGCTCGTTCTCCACTAGGTCACGAATGAGGTGGGCTTTGTTAGCTACGGACCTTGCATTCAGGTAGACCAGCCTTAGCATGGGAGGGGGCGCACCTTTGCTCCCGGGTCCTCCGGGGGAGAACAGAGGGTCGGAGCGTCTCACCGCTTTTACAGAGCGGAGATGACACTCCCGGTGATGATATGGCCCTCTGTCTGTGCACCTTCTGCCATTCCCCACCATCCTAGGGATGGGATGTTTTCATTTAGCATATGAATGAGTATTAGAATTTAACAAGATGTATTATTATTTAGCTGTGTCTAATGGGAGTTAAAGTGTGTTAGGATTTTAAGTGTATTCATAGATAGTTAGCATATTCTAGTTCAAGTTTCTTAGAGGCGATACCCTGTGTTCAGCTCTGGGAAGTCGAGGGGGAGGGGAGGGTGGGCTCTATGGGGAGGTGGGGGGAAGTTGGGGGGAGGGGGAGGGAAGGTTTTTTTTAAAATGTACTGTAAAACTTTTCAATAAAAAAAGAAAGAAAAGATACTTGAGGGCCTCTGATCAATTGAAGCCATTTCACATTCAGGAGTTTTTAAAGCTCTATAGCAAGCTTTTTCCATTGAGATGCTTCAGGATTAAACTCTGTTTAATTTCAGAAGCCAATAATTTGTTTTGACATCTTTTTGGCTTGCAGAGATGTTTATAATGATACTGATCCTTGCTGGTTATTATTACTTTGGGTTTTTTTTGTTGCTTCTTTACTTTAACTCAATGTTATGCTTTTATTAGAAAAGTATTATTTTGGTTTTTTTATTGCAATATTTCCTCTCAACTCAGATGTTGGAAATACTTGTGTAACATTAATGCACGTAGGGTTGTTTTCAACATTTTCATCAGTCAATCCATAATTTCCATTTTCATACAGAACCGTTATATGGGACAAAAACAACATCACTGCTCAGGGATTCCACGATATTGCCGTGGCACTGGAAAAGTAAGTTCTGTGTGGCTCTTTGTTAGAATTCTCTCAAATGTAGATAGAGTAGTTTTGGACCCATGGTAATCCGTGTTATGAAATTGCCACCAAGAAGACCTTTTGCTGTCTTCGTCCTCCTGCTACTTACAAGGCACACTCAGCCTGGCTCTACACAAGGCACCTGTTGGCTGTACTGGACCTTCTTCCTGAGGCCACATATTCCCTTTTCCAAATGGTAAACAACCTTCTGATAGGCTTCTGAAGACTTCTGACATCTTCTGGAAGCTCACAAGAAGGTCATCCGCCATTTGGAGAAGCGTGCGTGCAGCCTCAGAAAAAAAGGCCTGGCATAACCAGCAGCTGCCTCCCATCAAGCCTGACTCATCAGCAGTAGGAGGAAGAAGACAGCGAAGGTTGGCTGGGGACAGCAGCGTTGGCAGAGCATAAGGCCGCTGTGTTGTTTGGGTAACTGGCCTCTACTTCAGCTGAGGGCACCATCGCTTAGGAGTGCCACTGTGCAGGGTGGGCAAAAGGGTAGAGATGGGGGGGAGATAGGTGAACAGGAGGGAGTTCAAGAGGGTGTAGTCCCTTACCCAGGCTCAGGGCTTGGAGGGCTCAAACCAGGAGTGGCTTGGATCAGATGGGACCTTGCCTAATGACCAGTGGGATTCACTCAACAACAGCAGTGATGACTGACAGGACTGCTGCAATTTAGTGTTGCAGTCCTGTCACATGTTACAACCACATTGCTTAGCAACAGATATTCTGGTACCAATTTCTGTTATTAAAAATGTTACTTACTGATGCAGAACTACATGCATCAATAAATAACATTTTTAATCCTGAAGTAAATTTGCCAACCTATCATTCTTGTGTAATTAAAATTAAAGCCTAGTCCCAGTTTATTTATCAAAGCATTTAAGCTACAGAGGACAATGACCAACTTAAGGGGGGGGGGCGATAAATCAGTCTGACAACATACATCTTGTTGAAAGGAAAAGCTCACTAGCATCCTGTTTCAAATTTTGATCTTTTCCTTTGACCTCCCAAGATAAATAAAAACGGAGCGGAGAGAGAATGACAGAAAGCGGAAATGTTGGTAGCTATGATTTTATGAAGATGACAGCTCTAGTCATAATCTGTATTTTTCACTTCTAGTACCAGAGTCATTGCTGGAAATCATTTGTTTTATTAAAGTGCTAAACTGAGAAACTGTCGCCCACTGTCTGAATACATGGCTGCCTTTCATAAAATATAGATTTAACTTTAATTTAAACATTTTCTTTATCATATATCCCAGCAAAATTATGTACATTGCTCATTATTCTGTTCTTAAAATAAGAAACAATTATCCGTAGAAATAACCCAACTCATTTTTAACAACAAATAAGAAACATAAACTATTTCATTTGTAATATCAAAATCACTGATATTGGGTTTTTAAAACTATTCTTCTTATAGACATCTGTACAATAGCGTAAAGAAAACAAAGAGCGTTGCCATCTCATGCTAGTTACTTTATTCAATAAAGTATGATCTGTTGATCATTATATTGCCACAGCAAAATGCATCAAATATATACTGAGAAATACTCTTGAGTGCTATGATGGAAATGTTCAAAAAGCACTTTCCAAGAGTATATTGATTCGACAGCTAAGACTTCTATCAAGTCTTATTTGAACAAGGGTGCATTTTCAAGTTAGGACTGCAAAAAAACCCAACTAGTCTAAACTGGTTTAACATAAAGCTTTGCATTTTTAAAATGGGTGAATCATAGTTTTACATTACCTCCGTCTTTAACTATTTTTCATAAATTTCACTTTCAGATTATAAAAGCCTAATGGCTACAATTATATTTATTTTTTTCTCAGGTTAAATAGTTTAGTGGTAAAGCTGTAACATATTTCAGTGGTACTACAGCAAGAGCCAGTAATGAATTTGGACTTGGAAAATTCAGGTTCAGAACCCAAGTGAACCATGAACCCACTGGGTGACCTTAGGCCATTGCCTCTCAAGCCAATCACTCTCAGAGAACTGTAATTCTGAACCTAAATTTAGGGGAGATTCTTGCCTGAAGTTTTTAGACAAAGGGCAGGTTATAAAGACACCTAAATGGAGCATTAATTTATGAATTTATAACATTTCATTGTAACTTTGATTCAGCTGTATTTTAATGTGACAGAAGATAAAACACAAGCTGATTATCATATGTATACATATACAGCAAAAGGATTAGAATACATACAAGAACATGCTAAGTAGTTATTTCTTTTGTGCATCTAATCTTTTTGCTTACATTTTGTAAAAGGAATTATACTTTAAGATTCATGCCTATACCAGTGAATGATGCTTCGCAAGCACTGAAAACAAACCCTGAGAAAACAGAAGAGGCACTTCAAAAGGTATTTCCTACATTTATTAATATATGTCAAGTGCCGGGGAAATCAGGAGATACAGGCAGTTCAAAGGAATATAAAGATTTATTGCAAGCTTAAGTTATCTACAAGAATCTGACCAACTAACAGCTAAGGGAAATGAGTGGGAGATAAGAAAGGCATTCAAGGTGGGCTGGACTTAGATTTTTTTGTGGGCACACAGACTTGTGACTTATGACATGTTTGACCCTCCCTTGGGCTCAGCCTGATCATCTCTTACATATAAATTGAAGTGGATAAATAAAAACAAAGTTGGACTTTCATGGCTGCTGAAGCAAATTCTCCAATGGTCTTGCTAAAGTCCATACTCACCTGCACTCAGGAACAAATAATGAAGAATCACCGTGATAGGGAGATGTCTTTCTTCTAAATTAGGCATGGAAGGTGAGAATAGAAGCAGTGACAAAATTATAAACATATGCCATATGCCCTTTACCATTAAAATATTTATGTGCTAACTCAGACCAATCAAAAGGGGTTATCTGGAGTTGCTTATAATATGAGATATAACTTCTGTATGGGAAACAGTATGACAGTAAACTGAGGTTTTTTGCTTTGATCTTGAACTTGCTTTGAACTTAGCAGTTCCTCGGGAGATTCTAGCTTTAAGCAGATCACTATATTCTTTCTAGAAAATAGCTCCTTTGTTGTTGTTAGAATTCAGTTTCGATAATCTGAAATCAGTCTTATATAATATCAGTTGCACTGATTTCAGTTAACATTATAAGATTTTCATAATATACCAAGAATTGAGTTTCAGTCCTTGAAGAAAAACCTAAGGCTGTGGTCCAATAGTAGTGATCTTGAAATCAGCATCACAGAACTCAGTGGAATCTACTATTTATTATGCAAGCATATGATTTTTATGGTTAAGCACTATTTCTATGTTAACATGTTTTTCTCACTTAGTTTTTTAAATCCAGGCTTGTGTCTGACTTTAATTTCTGCTCTTAGATAGAAAATTATTTGCTTCGAAATCATGAGACCCGAAAATATCTACAAGAGCAAGCATACAGACTACAGCAGGGCATAGTTACTAGCACAACACAGCAGGTACCATTCGCTCTTTTATGACTAATAAAACTTTCAGTGGTTGGATTCAGAGGTACCCTTCCATTCACAGGAGAGGTTTGCATTTTGAGAAGGCATCCTATAAATAACATAGGATAAAGGCAATTCTTATAGATTTTTCCCAGATAACCTTCTCTGCTACTTCCCCCTTTTGCCAGAAGACCCTAAACTCTATGGAAATAGGAGAAACCATGAGGGAATCGTGTTATATATTTCAAAAAATAGGCTCTGATGTTTCTCAGTAATGAATAACAAGAAATAGAAAGAAGTCAGAACCCCAGAAATGTGTGAACATGTGTTTGTGTGTCTGTGTCTGTGTCTGTCTGTCTGTCTTTGGTTAAATATTTAAATGTGCAATCTCGCAAGCCTGTCGAGATTTATTTATTGTTATTTTATCTGTTAACTTTATATACCTTTTTCTATGTGTGTAAGTATCTCTTTCCTTTCCCATTTTATTCTTGTGTAGATGATAGACAGAATATGTGTCAAAGTACAAGATCATCTCAACTCTTTAAGAAACTGTGGAATTGAAACAATACAAGAGGATCTGAAATCAGCTGAAAGACTTATGAAGGATGCTAAGAATTCCAAAACGGTAAGAGATTGCAGTTATTTATAATGCTAGGGTTACAGTCCCATTAGAATAAATACTACTAATAAAACTTCTACTTTTAGAGTTTTCAGAATTTAAAAAAGTACACTAAATTTATGCTTCTTCGGTTAAGTCATGATAGATATTAACAGTAACTCTTGTATATATATGTATATATATATATATTTACAGTTATTACCAAACCTGTATCATCTTGGTGGAGCTTCATGGGCAGGAGCAAATGGTTCATTATCCAATCCGATTCAGGAGATCCTAGAATCTATGGCTGGGGAAGTTACAAGAGTTGTTGATGATCAGATCAAGGTATTAATGATTAAAAAATGTTATCCTAAAATGAAATGTGGGAAGCATTCTAAAGAGGAAGGGAACCAACTTAGTTCTTCTTTACCTGTCGTGGGTAAACTATAGGCTAAATACACATCATCATAACCTACTTTGCTGCTCTAAGGCCAGTCTCAAATTATACCACAAAAATTTGGTATTTACATTTTGGGTTTTGGAGGGGGGGAAACTAAAGAGAACAAGATGTCTTAAGATTCTGGAAGGTTTAAGGCATCTATTTTTCTTCTTTAACCCTGCCCACTTCCCAATCTTCCACTAAAAAAAATCCCTTTATAACATAGTTGTCCAAGTTTTTGGCTTACCTGGGACCCGTTGAGTGAAGATAAATTGTCTTGGGGCACATATAAAATATATAATATAGTTAATCTATATAGATCACTTATGGACTTACATACATTCATTTAGTGACCATTTGATGTTACAATGGCACTGCAAAAATGACTGTTATGACTATTTTTCATTCTTACAACCATTGCAGCATCCTCATAGTCACATGATCAAAATTCAGACACTTGGCAACTGGCTCATATTTACGACAGTTGCAGTGTCCCAGGGTTGTGTGATAACTTTTTGTGACCTGACAAGCAAAGGAAACAGGGAAGCCAGATTTACTTAACAACCATGTTAAGAATTGCAGTGATTCACTTAACAACTATGGCAAGAAGGATCACTTAACTACTGTCTCGCTTAGCAACAGAAATTTTGAGCTCAATTGCAGTCGTAAGTCGAGGACTACCTGTAATGTTAAACGTTTATAGTTAAAAGTTTATAATCTTGTGGGGCTGCATTTCTAGCTGTCCAGGGCCACATGTGGCCCATGAGCTGCAGGTTAGACATGCCTACTTTAAAAGATAAATAATAAAAGCACATTTTTACTCCTTTAAATTATAAAAAAGGATAAAAATATTGGTCCCAATGGAATTATCACATAGTTGAGCAAGCTTTATATTGTAAAGCAGTCAGTTCTAATGTGCAATGGACTTTCAAAGTGATGGCAATATGGTGAATTATAACTTTCAAAGCACACCCAATTGAAAATTACCTACTGTATCCTTTGATAGTTTTATTACTCCCATAGAGATCTAAGCCCACAGATTGAAACTTTTACCATTTCCAGGAGTCTGGTGGGTACTGCCTATCCATTCAAGATGGTTAAGCTATGATGCCAGTTTTGGTTGTTCAAGGCATCTCAGGTGCTGACCAGTATGGTGACCCTAGCTTATGGGCAATTTCTGTCATATCGTAGGCAATTTGCCAACAATGCTATCTTGTCTATCTTAATCAGGCCTTTAGGTCCATATTTTTGAAGACTAAGACCTCATCTTGTCTATCAGTTAGTCTACCACACCTGGCTCCTGATAAGCAGGTTTTTTTACAATTTCGCCTCCTATTTTTAGAATAGTTTTTCACCCTAACATCTAAATTTTCATAAAGACAAGTCACTCTTGTGAAGCAAATTGGGTATAAACTTAGTGCTAAAGGATATTATTGAATTTAATGGCCTTTATATTTGTAATTCTGGATTTAAAACACAATGCATGAGGTGTTATGAATGAGATGCTTATGTCGCTCCTATACTTTTTTTTTTAAGTTTTCCTACCTATTACTTTCTGCTGCAGACACTGCTTGAGTCAATGGTAGATGCAGCTGAAAACCTCTGTCCAAGTGCAATGAAGAAAGCACATATAAGGCAGGACTTGATTGAGGCATGTACTAAAAAAATTTCCATTCCTCGGACTTTTGTTAAAAATGTTCTTTTGGAGCAGTCTGGAGTTGATATCCTTAATGAAATTAGGTAAGCCAAACTACTTTCTAATTCATGGACTGAGTGTATAACTTATTTATTTAAAAAAAAAAACACTTCTCCCTGGAACAATTACCTTAATATAACTGTCCTAGACTTTAAAATCTGTTCCCATCTTTATTTTCAGTCAAGAAAAAGCATTTTTTTCTGGCTTCAGCTTATAATTTTATTTTTGAATTATGATTTTTTAAAATAAAATAAAATAGTGCATGTCGTGAGAGATGTGATAGTGAAATGATGATGGGCACAAGAAATGGGCAAAAAAAAAGATATTTCCACTACTCACTAAGAGTCAAACTGGATTCATGAGAGTTTAATTATAAACAACACTTGTTCCAATTATTAACAAGAAGTTATAATTAATTGTGGGTAAATTGCATGTATTCGTACCATGTGTGGCATTTTGTTCATTTAAATAATACTATTAAAACAAATAGATAACTGTGTATCCCCCCCCCATTTAATAGTTTTGGAAACTCAACAAGATAATGAAGTACTTAAGCTATTGCTGATGTAAATGCAAGTAATTCAGCTTAGGATGTTGCTCATTATATAGTAAAATAATTTGCCATCATGAAATAATGAGTAATAATAATGAAGCAGTAAAAAAAATTTCCTGTACAAATAAATAGCTATGAAAAAGAGGAATGAAATACATTTAGGATTTAATCCTTAATAGATTTAGATTTTTATAAGCTGCCTAGCTTCTGTTAGAGTTGGCAGCTGTAATAAGTTTAATGAAATAAATAAATATTAAAAAATGTGAACACACCAGGTTTATTGAAGTGGCTGTAGCGTATGTTTTATCGGGTGCTATATCTTATATTCATTGATACCTCTTGTGTTTTAAACCTTAATATTTGGTGAGAGATAATGCAACATTTGTCTAAGAATGATAATTATTTTTGAATTTTTTATATGTTACTTGAATATGTATTTCTGGAGAACCAAGTATTATATGCATTTTTGGAGAACCAAGGATATCTAGCTAATGCATACATAATATAACCTGTAATATAAATTTTCTACTGTAAATTCATATTTTGTATTCTCATTTTCCATTTTTGCATAGTGAAGTAAAGCTGACAGTTGCCTCGTTTCTCTCAGATCGAATAGTAGATGAAATCCTTGATGCTCTGTCTCATTGTCATCATAAACTGGTAAGCATTTATAAAATCTCATATATTTAAGTTGATTCTACAGTTTAGCATGATTTGCTTGCTTCAGTGCATTCATCTGCCCTATGCAACAAGAATGCTCAAGTTCCATCTATATAGATCTATCTATATCTTTCTATTTATACTAAATGAGATAGCTACACTGAATGTGATAACGTAGGAAGGAGAATCCTATGAAAATTCAGTTTATTTTGATGTCAAACTGAATTGTTACTTTAACATTTCCTAAAAAATGTATTAGGTTACTGGTCAAAACTAAACATGGTCAAGCTTACATATTGGATTTCAGGAAAACTGATATTAATAAAAAAACAATGCAAAACTACTAACATGGAGGGCAATTTAAAGAGAGCAAATTTCTGGGTAGTTAACCTTATTGAAGCATAAATAAATATAATGTGCAATCATAGCACAGGAGACAGTGCAATATTTATGCACATGAAAAAGATCTCAGAATCCTAATTGATTGTAAGCGGTGCAAGAATTAACCATTACAGCATATATAAAAATTTGTTAGCGCAATTTTAGGCTGCATTACTAGAAAAAGGGTTTCTAAATGCTAGGGAGTAATAGTTTTATACTTGCCATTTTGAATTACATACTTTAGAAAAGAGGAATATATATCCAACATGCAGGTAATAAGAAGATTTGGTTGTACAGAAAACAAATATTAAGAAGTTGATAAATTACAGAAAAGTTTGAGTTTAGAATATAAGCAGTTTTAGGATATAAGCATGTACCTGAACATCTGTAACATGGAACTATTTTCAACTTCTTTTCAGAAAGCTGAGAAGATAGGATTGGAACTAATAGGTTTAAGTTACATAAGCCAGAGGTCCCCAACCTTTTGGGCAGCTGGGACCGGTTCCGTGGAGAAGGGTGTTTCCTTGGACTGGGGGAATTGTGGTTTTGTGTGCTGCCTGCATCTTGCAGATGGGGCTTTGCTTGTTTATGCAGCCCGGTTGCTGGCATGCCCTGGTCCACAGACTGGGGGTTGGGGACTCCTGACATAAGCCCTGGGAGAAGTTTATAAGAACAATTTAATAGTGGTGGTTTATGGCAATTGCTCTACTTTGTTAGCGACCATTGAAATTGAACAGCCCTGCTTTGCAAATAACTCTTAATTCTGAATTCCGAAGCATCTAACAAGGTGTTGGATAAATGGTCTTCAAGCCCATCTCATTTTTGTCGCAGGTTAATTGTGCATCTAATTTGGCTTGTGTTCCTTGGAAACTTTTATTTAGAATTATTTATTATTGATATTTTTATTTTATAAAGAATGCTTTCACTATAACCTTTCCTCTAGGCTGATCATTTGACCAGGCGAGGTAAATCCTTGCCTCACCAAGAATCATTGGACATTGAGTTAGCCGAGGATAAATCTACTAAACGATCTGTCATTACAGTTGAGGAGCTAACTGAACTGGAACGTTTTGAAGACCTAGATACATGTATGGTAAGACATCTGTAATCTTTGACTAAATCTCTTAAACTTTCTAGCTTGTTCAAACACCCCCTTTCATCACTGAAATATACAATAGCAATTATAAAAAATGATATAGATAGACAATAACATTTTTTCACATTTACTTTCCTAAATGTTTATGATACCTTTTATTTCGTACATTAACATCTAGTATACATCTGAATGTTGACATACTAGTATTGATTGCCTCCATAAGTCAGTCCATATTATTTTCAGTACCTGTTGATTTAAGTGGACTTAAAACTTTGTATATTTATAAAAGTTATCACCCAAATATTGGTAATTTGTTATTAGAAACCCTTATAAACCCTATTTTTCATTATTTTTTAATTCAGGCATACTGTATGTTCTTGCTCATAATACTAAATGAATTAAACTTTATGGATATAAAGTTTAAAAAAAAATACAGAACATAGCAAATGCTCCATCAACCTGACTAAATGTGATTTTCTTTGTTTCTTTCTTTTATATACACAGGTAGTTGTTCTGTGTATTTTTATTTGACAATAAGTAAATGTTAATTTGAACAGAAAGCACTTGACAAACTTCATGTTAAATAGATTTTATTTCTATTTACCCTTTTTAGCCGTTGTTTGTAATTCTAGTAGGGAATGTTTTATTTCTGATGTAAACTTGAGTTCACCTTTTGTTTCAAGACATATGTATGAAGAGGAGAGCACAGCAATCATTTGATAAAGCACCCTGGCCATCTTTTTTGGTTAATAGTTATATATTGGGAAAATATCATAGGTACTCTCAACGCAAAATGACTCAAACGGCGATATAATCAATTATACAGCATGAATTCATTGAAAGCTGCAGGCCACACTAGGTCAGCCATTTCATAGGACATTCCTATTTGCGCTCCTCTTGACCTTTTACAGAGTACAGGTAATCCTCGATTTACAACAGTTCATTTAGTGACCAAAGTTACAACAGCACTGAAAAAAGTGACTCATGACCGTTTTTCACACATGCCCATTGGAGAATTTGCTTGGTTACGTGATCAAAATTCAAACACTTGGCCACTGACTCATATTAGTGACGGTTGCAGTGTCCCAGGGCCATGTGATAACCTTTTGCAACCTTCTAATAAGCAAAGTCAGTGGGGAAACCAGATTCACTTAACCACCATGATACTAATTTAATAACTGTCGTGATTCTCTTAACAACTGTGACAAGAAAGGTCATAAAATGGGGCAATATTCATTTAACAACTGCTTTCTTTAGCAACAGAAATTTTGGGCTCAACTGTGGTCATAAGTCAAGGACTATCCATATAAGGGACACGTACCAGCAAAGCATTGGACTGTAGAAATCCAATATTTAAAATAAATAAATAAAATAATAAATAAATAAAATAATTATTTTTATTAGATCCATTTGATGACTTGAAACATTCCTTCAGAAATGAAGAGGATGCTATTGTTTTGCTTTCCAGTATTCCAACTTTTTTAATGTTATCATTTTTATTATTTAAAAATGGTTTTTCAGTTGTGCACCTCAGATTTAGAAACACTTGCAAAACAACATTTGATTACTAACATTAGGAGAAATTCCATGCAGTGCTTCTAAAGCTAAAGTGAAATGCTTTAATGTCAAGGAAGCTTTGTTTAATAGCTTTATACGTTGCATTTTTTAAAAAATACATTCCTAGCTTTCCTTATAATTAGTGTTGTTCATGATTAGAGTGGCCTTGGTTAAACGTAGGGTTATTGAGAGCAAGCCAGTTTGTCTGGAGGTTTCATTCCTTATACTAAAAATTGGTTGTTCTTGATTCCATTTTGTAACAGAATTCCACAGTTCGTTTATTTTGATTGCAACATTAAATCATACGAATAAAAGTGTGACTTTTTGTTCTTTCTTTTTGCTGTGAATATGTATCTTTAGGCAAGATAGATTATTTGAATGACCAAATAAAATTTTATTTGAGGATATGTGAAAATAATCAAATTCAGTCTGAGAAAACAATAATACCTCAGTAATTAAGTGAATTACTAAGTTCCGTTGTCAGGTTTGAACATAGCAAAGTTTTGCACCTTGGACAGTGAATTCAGCAATTTAAAGTTATTTTAAGGTGCTTATCTTTCAAGAAAAATTCTAAATACTATTGTCTGAACAGCCAGACAGGCTATCTATTAAAGGTTGAATTAGTTGAGAGCACAATTCATTGTAAAAATCTACTTCTCAGAAAGAAAGCAAACTCCACTGTAATTGCTCCAATATTATATAAACAGGATTGCTTTTTTAATATATGCAAATAGCAAAACACCATTTCACTGCTCATTAATTGCATGTTTCTAAGGTTAAACTGGAACTTCTGGATCTAATCTCGAGCGTGTGGGTCAAATTAATCCAATAATTTGGTTACCACCAAAGAGGATTATCTTGTTTAACTTTCCCAGGAGTTTGTATAAGATGGGCAGATTCTGTAAGAAGAGATTATTTTAAAAGTAGCAAGAAGCCAAGTCACGTTGGTCTTTCTATACATTTCTGAGCAGCAATTAAATCATATTTTTGATGCTTTGTTTGTTTTTGTGCGAGGTTTTGTTTTGGTTAAAATATAAATCACACATCAGATCTTAAAGGCCAAAGGAAAGGAAAAAATAAAACAGGTAAAAGATATAAAGAGTTAAAAAGAAAGATAATTAGTACAATATTTTTAGAACCAAGGAGATTTACAATAGAAGTAAACTTATTTATTTATGTCCCACCTTTATTTTTTATTTTCTAGTAAATAACTCAAAGTGGCGAACATACCTAATACTCCTTTCTCCTCCTATTTTCCTCACAACAATCCTGTTAAATGTTAGATGGCTTGGGTTGAGAGAGAGTGACTGGCCTAAAGTCATCCAGCTGTTTTTCATGCATAAGAAAGGACTAAAACTCTCACGTTTCTAGCCTGGTACCCTAACTTATGTATGTTTCAAGAATGTTCATATTCTTTGTAAATAAATATTCTCATTACTGTATAGTACATTCTTGTCCTTAAAATTTGAATTCAGGGACTGATCTAAGAATATTTGTTATAAATTACCTGTTTGCTTCGATCTCAGGTTGCTTTGTTATAGACTTACTGACTCATTTTGAATACTTAAATAAGAATTATCCTTATATGTATGGAATCAAATGAAATTTGCAAGCATTGCAACCCCGTTAATGAGGTCTTTTAGAAAGTTTCAGAGGAGCAGATTCAGAGGCATTTGGTTCAAAATTATATTTATAGGTTTGAAGGTTCTAGAAAGGATGTCTTGTCCCTTTTACATTTTTTTCTGATCAAATGTTATGTAAATGTTATATAAATGAAGCAAATTTGTGTATGAAAATTCTTGCATTTTCCCTTCAATTTATATGAACATAACATAATGCAAGACTAATCCCCAGAGAAGTTGAAAAATAATTTAGTTTATTTTGTGCTCAAAATCATTAAAAGTACCGTATGTGAAACTTGCATATTGCACTTTTAGTAAAAGGCAGACTTGATCAGAATTTACCAGACAAGCACTCAATGTATATTTTACTGCAAAATCCTTTTACAATGCATGGTAGATACAACATAAGTAAATAAAAACTGTTGGAGTTGTGTGATTTGAGAGCCTTAGTAAAACCCTTGACTCTTACTAGATTCTAATATTGTCATCCATATGCATTCATCCCATTAAAAATTAAGATTTTCAAAAAGTTTGTGAAGAGCTATGAAATTCTACATGAAAAATCTTTATATCCCCCTGCAAGTAATGTGGAATCCTATATGAAAGATCTTTATTTAACCTTTCCGCTTCTGTTCACCTGTAAAGTTCAATTTACACACTCTTCAAAGAATTAATCTGGATGGAGATTCTTTGTTTCATATCTCCATACGGTACATCTGACGTAGAGCTATTGCTATTTTTTTCTTAACCTGAAAAGTTTTATCTCTCATTTTTTCACAGCTCTGCTTTTATATTTTTCATTTGCCATGTTTTGTCACGGCTTGCCCCCTCTTTCTCTCCTCTAAAACTGACTCTGCTTTTCCGCTGTCTATTCATATTCTTTTATCTTTCTCTTTTGGCTGCATGGAGACTCTCTGCTGTACAAGTGTAAGTATTTTTTTTTAAGTTCTGCTGTTTCTAGCCTACTTTTCTTTCTTGCTCCATTTGCTTTTCAGCTGTCTTACAAAACTCTTGGGAACATACACTGTGCCCTTACAGGAGAAATAAGCATCTATTTGGAACCAAGTTCGACTTTACAGGAAGTTTTAGCTAGCTTGATGTGTAGTGCATTTAAAACGTACTTCACAAGGCAGAAGTCTACAGCCAAGCAAAATATTCACATAAAACTGTTTAACATAGATTAAGTTTTTATTAATATTCATATCTGTTTAATGAAATGAAAGTTTTAAAGAATCAGAAAGTATTATTTCCTGTCACTGTATGGTCATTTACTTTCAGTTACATAGAATTATTTGTGCTTGGCATGCTGTATTTGCTTCTTGGAAGAGAGGAAAGAAAAACTGATTGCATCTGACCAGAATGAAAATCCATTCAGCAAGTTTGAAAGGCTCCTGGAACTGGGCCCAAGAAGCAGCAGAAACAGAGAGCGTACTGTATTTAATTGTTTTGCAGTAACTTCCTTAAAACCAAAACTGATACTCTATTTTAAAATATAAATTACAGTTCATTTATAAGAGTCATAACAGAAAAATATTTATTTTTATAAATATAAGTAAATTATTTTATTTAGAAATAAAATGGAAAAGGAAGAACTTGCTTATGTTTTTCACTGAAGTAGCCATGCTAACTGAAACCTTTGGTTTTCAGTATTTGTCAGTTTTGCATTTGTTCCTCATATATTGTTTTACTTTTTCTTCTTATAAAACTTTTAGCGTTAATCCACCTTAACACTTATATGCTCTTTCTGAGATTACACACGATCAAGCTGTCACCACAGTTTGGTATCTTGATGGTTATAAGACATACTGAATTCTTTCCCCAGTTCTATTGAAAGTCTATAATTATGCCTTTCTAAATGAGATTTTTCCATGTTCTATCAATGAGGCTTTTATAATTGTGATTTTGAAGGCTAATAAACTTCCCCTGACTGTGCAAGCTGTTGTCTGATTTGTTAAATCCTGATGCGTAAATATTGACAATCATCCTGACGTATAGCTTACAGTGCTAAGTCCAATTATCTATTTAATCATATTGTACAACAGTTCAGACATTTGTAATAATTTTAATTGTTATTTAAATTCTTTTAAATACCTGTTTCAAAGATATTTTTTCACCCGTGGATGTATAAATATCAAACTTTTTATTTCAGATAAATTTCTCTGAATAAATCCAGATAAATTATAACAAATACATACTTAAAAATTCATTGAGTTATAGTAAAGGATAAATTCTGCAGAAATGCTTTTTCACATTTGAGGGATACCCAAGGGATATTTTAAAAGTGTTGGCAATTAGTCTCACTATTTTGGAAGTATAAAATAATCTAGCAATATTTATTCATATAATACAGGTTTGTTCTCCTAGTGTTCTGGTTTGAGTTGATATCCATCAGGTTATTATTATGCTGTGTTACAAAAAATATATGTAATCAATGTGAGAATGTACTATTTATATATTCCAAAACCTGTAAATGTATTACCATAGGAAGAATTATGAATTTATCAAGCATGGTCATAAAGGCAGCACAGCCCCAGTTTTACAATGTTGATATGTGTTCCCTTTTCTTATGAACTAGATAAAGACCATTACTTGTCAGTGTTTGAAAGACAGAGTAAAACCCACTCTATAATCTTGGCATTTCAGTTTATATTTACTTTCTGTTCTAAACTGATGCTATAATAATGTAATGGAAAGATTATCAATATTATTTCTTGTGTTCCAGACTTAATGATGTGTTTAGAAATTTGGCTATACGATTCTCGACATGCAATTTTTTTTTCTTCTTTCCTTTTTCTTGATTGCTTTTCCTCTTCCCACCTCTGTTTTCTATATTAGATCAGTAAATGAACATTAAAAATGCATTTCACTTATGCAGTTATTTTAGAAGATGACAGCTTAGGCAATCAGATTGATTACTTAGATTAGGAGTCCCCAACCCCTGGGCCGTGGCCCACTAGCAGGCCCCAGCCTGTTCAATTCACTTAGCAATAACTAAGGCTTGCTGAAGTTGATTTCTACATAATTTTTATTATTTATTCTTTCACTCTATCTTTTTAAGTTTTATACAGGTAGTCCTCAACTTATGACCACAATTGAGCCCAAAATGTATGTCGCTGAGAAATTTGTTAAGTCGATTTTGCCCCATTTTACAACTTTTCTTGCCACATTTGTTAAGTGAATTACTGTAGTTGTTAAATTAGTAACATGGTTGTTAAGTGAATCTGGTTTACCCATTGACTTTGCTTGTCAGAAGGTTGCAAATGGGGATTACATAACCCTAGGACACTCCAACCATCATAAATATGAGTCAGTTGCCAGGCACCTGAATTTTGATCATGTGGCAATGGGGATGATGCAACAATCATAAATGTGAAAAATGGTCATAAATCATTTATTCAGTGCTGTTGTAACTTCAAACAGTCACTAACTGAACTCTTGTAAGTCGAGGACTACCTGTACTTGGGTTTTCATTGGTCTGGAAAAAGGAAGGAAGACAGGCATGCCTCACTGACAGAAATAAAAAAAAAGTTTGAATAAATAAATAAATACCCTCAATCTACGTATAGTATTTTTTAAATGCTGGTCTTAAAATTTGCAAAAAACATGATATGCAGTGCTGGATATTTTATTTGTATAAAATGTAGTTTGCTAAAATTATATCTCAAATCTGTACTGTTTCAAATCATTTCTTTCATCTTTATCATAGTAGCCTGAACTATTCAATTAAGGCAGGGGTGTCAAACTCACAATGTCACGTGACATGTCGCAACATATTGCGACTTTTCCCCCATTGCCGGAGCTGGAGTGGGCACAGTTTCGGCATGATGCATACAACCTGCAGTTTGACACCCCTGAATTAAGGTATGCCTCACAAATAATATTTTGGATTAGGTCTATCTGTATCCCCATTTTCAAAGTTAGGAAATATAAAAACTTTATCGTAATATAGAGGGACCTCATTAACATAGTTATAATGCTTTATTATAATTGGGTAGTAATGTATTATCTACTTATTTGTTAAATATCTTTTTCAACCAATTTCATTGAATTTCACTTTAAAAAATAAGCGCAGAAAAAAGAAAGTGGTCCATTGTTCAAAAATAGTCTTCAGTACAGTGAATATTAAAATATTTTGCTCCATTCTGTATTAGCAAGTCAAATTGAAATGGTTCTCCTTTCATTGTAATCTTTAGCTTCTTCTAGTTTCCTCTAGTGTCCAATCTTCAAAGCCCCATCCTGTCATATATTTTTTTAAAAATAGTTCAAAATAAAAGTATTTTCCCATGAGAAGGATCCTTACAATTAATTCCAAAATCTTATTTCAAATATGTCTGAACCATTAGTCCACTTACAACTTCCTAAAAATAAAAAAATCTCCTTTTTGCTGTTTATTCTATAAAAATTGTTTTAAATCATTCAAATTGTAATTAAAACTTATTTTACTAACAATTGAAGGAAACTCACCTTGTGCTGTTGCTGTAAAACTGGTCAATCCCAAAATTGCCATTAGCTGAAAAGCAATTAACAAGCAATTTCCAAAAGTGATTAGAAAAAGAAGTAGGTGAACGCATATTTCCCGGTATCCTTATAAGTGCGAGCACTAGGCTTTTGTCTAATTTGCCAGAGCTCTAAAACCTCTGGAGACTGCTGTCTTGCAGTCTCATTGAGAAGAGCAACAGTAAAGAACTTTTGGGTGATCTTAGCTTCTCTCCTTTTCCAGAAAAGGATTACAAAGAGCTGGTCTACTCACTGGCTTTTCATTGTGCTGTGGTTGTCAGCTCCATTGTTAGCTTTTAGTGGAGCCATCTTCAATTTGCTATTTCTTTTCAGAAGTCCCAGATTTTCTCAAAACAATACTCTACGAATTTATGATGGAGATTATGTTGCATTTTAATACCTCAGAAGTGTGACTTCAGTTATTAAATATAGGCACAATATCAACAAACAAAAAGCATACCTGAAGGGTAACCTGATTATTTAGCATAGCATTTCTGTTTTGTTTTTTTAAAATAAGGATGCTGTAAAATTTTCTTCACTTAAAAAAATTCAGTAAAGATGCAGGACTTCGGTAATGGTCATTTTTTAACCACATTAATAAACAAAACAGAATGTTGCATTTCCCTTTGAAATTTACCGTCAAGCTTGGACTATTTTCCAATACTACAATCAATATAAATATTAATTATTGACAGCTTACTTAACAGCTTACTTGATTTGTGATCCAAATGCTATTTTGCTCAATCTTTCATGGCTGTTTTGATCATTGCAGTACGACAGTTAATTTAACTATTACTACTTTATATCCCAAAAGGCAATTATGTCATCTTTCCATTTTATTTATAGATGACTCCCAAATCTAAAAGGAAGAGTATCCACAGTCGAATGTTAAGGCCCGTATCCAGAGCTTTTGGTAAGCTTGATTTTTTGGAGTGATGTTTTTTGCTCAATGATTTATAAGACTATCACTACAACTCAACCTGGGAAAATGAAAAACATCCCCCAACAAGCTACTTTCATACTGTTATTAAGAAGATTACTTAGGCACATTAAAGCAGCCTTTCATAAGTTGAGCTTGACTTGAAAGAGTCTTTACAAAAAAGCTATGACTGGAAAGAGAACTATAACCCTAATATGTTTTAAATATTTTCTTTAGAGATGGAGTTTGACCTTGACAAAGCATTAGAAGAAGTTCCTATTCATGTAGAGGACCTACCTTTCCATTCTGGGAGGTTTGACAAACGGACTTCTGGGTTCATTTCAGAACTACCTTCGGAGGAAGGGAAAAAGCTAGAGCATTTTACTAAACTTAGGCCTAAAAGGAATAAAAAACAACAGCCAACACAATCTGCCGTGAGTTAATCTGTTACTTAAGAAATTATACTCCATATGAATGTAAAGATTGTTCATGTCTCAAGAAATCTACATAAAGCTTTGTTCAGATACTTCATATAGAAACTGTTTGAAAACAATAGACAATTCTGGTTTTAACCACCATATCAACAGTAGCATAATTTAAAATTTCTAGCATAACTACAAACGCAAGGAAGTTGCATTGTATTCTTTATTCTTTTACAATTGATTTATTATTATTATTATTATTATTATTATTATTATTATTATTATTATTATTATTATTATTATTATTATTTGGAACAGAAGTTTATCTTCATAGATCAGCTTGGAAGATGTCTGAATGAAAATGCTGGTATATACTGTATATTGGCACTTTCAGCCCTCAATGGAAACATTTTTTGATATTGTTGATCTTCATTCACAAAATGTGATTGTTCTTTTATTTTATAACTGCATTATAAAAGTTGATAATATAGAAAATCAAAAATTGGTTGCATTATGGTTTATATATTTGGGAATTGAATATTTAATTGGCCAATATTCAAGTGTCCACCAAGCAAATTCCTGCACATCCTTAAGGTTGTACATTTTATCAGGTGAGTCCTGCAACTTTTCAAGAGGGAGAACAGAATGGAATGATGGGAAGAGTAGATGAAGGTGTTGATGAATTTTTCACCAAGAAAGTGACAAAAATGGATTCAAAGTAAGTTATCTATATATTCTTAACTTACAATACACATAGACGTTGATGTACAGTATTTGAAAAAAGAGCCTTTTATGTATATTTTAATTCATTTGTTTTATATAGAAAATGATAGCAAATTGCTAGAAGTAAGGCAATACAGGTAGTTTTTGTTTTACAACTTACCATGTTTCCCCGAAAGTTAGAACCAGCCCAATAGTAAGCCCTAGTCTGATTTTGGGGGTGGGCCTAATATAAGTCCTACTCCAAAACTAATCCCTAGTTTTGGGGCGAGGTGCACCCCTAAAAATCAAGCTAGGTGGGGGGGTGAAGTTACCCCACATGCCCCACACCTGCTTACCTTACCTGTAGGTCTTAATTTTGGAGAATGTCTTACCTTAGGACCACCACAGCCAGGCCTCTCACACCCCAAAACCTGTCGCGCTACTGCTTGACTACTTCGGCCGCTTGCCGCCACTTGCGACTGGATGCCATGTGGCGCATTGTGCCATTGCTCCTCCAGGCAGGATGCCACATGGTGCTTCGGGCCACTTCCGCTGCTTGCACAGCACTTTGGGCTGCTTACGTTGCTCACGGCAGGAGGCCACATGGCGCTTCAAGCCATTTCCGCTGTGGAAATGGCCAAAAGAGCCACACGGCACCCTGCCGGGAGCAGCAGAAACGGTGCAAAGTACCATGCAGTGTCCTGCCGGGAGGAGCAGCAACGGCACAATGCACCACATGGCATCCAGCCGCAAGTGACGGCAAACGGATGCATAAGAAGTCAAGCAGTGGCGCAACAGGTGTCGGGGGTGTGGGAGGCCTGGCTGTAGTGGTCCTAAGGTAAGACGTTCTCCGAAATTGAGACCTAGTGCCCCTTTTGGAGGCAAAAAAAATATAAGACTGGATCTTAATTTTGGGGAAACACGGTCGTTGTTAAGCAAAGTGGTTGATAAGTGAAACTATAACTGTATTTATGATTTTACTTCAGCTTTCCTTTGCTTTACAGACCTGAAAGTCGTAAATGTGAGATTGGTTGTAAAGTTACTTTTTCATCACCACTGTAACTGCGATTGGTCGCTGAATGAGACAGTTGCGAAAGAAGAATTACCTATAGACTGCAGTTGATATAATTGCTAATCTTTAAAAATTAGTAATATCAGTTAAGATCAATTTTTAAAAACCAATGTCTCTGGACATAATTTTGGAATTTTCAGTACTACTATAAACAATTTTTCTTCAATATTATTTAATTTTGGCTATGCTGGTCTGATAAGTTATCAGGATGTGATCAGATAGCCTCTGTTTGACTCAATAACATAATGTAATAAAGTTAAAGATATTGAATGAACGATAAGGAGAGAAATACTGAAAAGTTGCATCTAAGAAGGTAAGAAATGTGCCAAAAATGCAAATATTAGGGTGTGTGAAGAGGAAGATGTTATTTGTTCAGCTGCATTCAGTGTATTCTTTTTGCCGGTATGTATTTTGTTGTGACATGGCATTACATTCTTTTTTGTATGAAACTGAATATAATTTTGCTTGGTTGTATGATTTTCCTAGTTAAATATGCATTGTATATACATTTTACTCTTCTGATCATATAATTTACATTTTTATTCATAATCCATATGTATAGGGAACTAAATTCATGCAACATATAGAAGCAAGAAGTAACCTAAAGAATATAACAACTGAGCTAAATTGTAGTTATTTCAGAAGCCACTTTATGTGTTTGACATTCACTTATTAAAAAACCCCACTGATGCTGAGAAAATAAGATGCCTTAGTAATTAAGGAAGTGTGAATAGCCATTAAATTACAAGCAGATGGCAAAAATCAAGAAAGTTAAGTGCAGAATCAATGTGCTATATGGCAAATAGCTAGTGATGCAAAAAAAAAAAAACACAACTGCAAAATTGTTAATTGTAAGTTGCTAATGTCACTTTTTGTCCAATCAAATTTTCTTCTAACTTGCTATTAAAAAAAACTTTGAGAACAAGATATGTTGAAAAGTCAATTACAAAAGTTAGATTTTGGGCAATAGTCATTCTATCCTAAATACTTTAACATTGAAATAAAAAAAAAACAGTGCATACCAAGAAATAACGACAAATAAATCTTAGGATTCATCCTCATTTCCCATTTACTGCAGCACAAAGAAAAGTCAGTAACTTTTTAACAAATGTGTCTTCTGCTCCAGAAACAGACTAAAGTCATATTTAACTCTCCCAGTGTGATGCTTTCTGTCTTCTCCCAGCCCAGAATTTACCATGTGGATAATCTCAGTGACAATAGTGTGATGATGTGGCCAAGGTTAGGAATTTACCCAGCTCCAATTGGCTATTTACAATGGCTACAGGGGCAACCCTCTCTATTCAGTTGCTAGGTGATGGAAGTTCTGTTTCGTTTGTTTTTTTAATGGGTATGTTGATAATCCAGTGGAATTCACTAGGTGGGATCCTTGTTACTTTGCTGCTGCTTTTAGGTTTGGCTGGTTGGCTGATAGCTGGGTAAGTGGAGATGTTGGGGAAATTATAAAGTATGGAACATACATGAGACATAAGTACAGATACACAAACATTAATGTGGAAATGTGGAGGGAAGAAGAGGCTCTCTGCCTGACCAAATTGGCTTCATGGGAAATGGCAGTAGATTAAGACCACCTAAAACACCATGAGGGACGCAGTGGCTCAGTGGGTTAGGACGCTGAGCTTGTCGATCAGAAGGTCGGCAGTTTGGCGGGTCGAATCCCGAGTGCCATGTAACAGAGTGAGTGCCTGTTACTCATCCCAGCTTCTGCCAACCTAGCAGTTCGAAAGCACGTAAAAATGCAAGTAGAAAAATAGGAACCACTCCGGTGGGAAGGTAACAGCGTTCCGTGCGCCTTTGGCGTCCAGTCATGCCGGCCACATGACCACGGAGACATCCTCGGACAAGCACTGGCTCTTCGGCTTTGAAACGGAGATGAGCACTGGCCCCAGAGTTGGAAACGACTAGCACGCATGTGCGGGGGAACCTTTACCTTTACTAAAACACCATAGGAAAATTATTTTATTGCCTGAGGTGAGGCAATATTCAGTTAGATTATTTCAAACCATGCCCTAAGAATCTTAACTGATTCTTGTGGCTGCAGATGCCTATCAGAACTCATTTGAATTAATCAGAATTTGTCCAAGGAGAGATTTGCTTGTTAGTCCCAAAAGTCTGGATCAGCCATTTGGTAATTTTTTAGGCAGAATGGTTGCTTGCTTTCATTCTGCCTGTGCATCAATACAAAATAAGGTGGACAAAGAGAGAAGAGAGATTAGAGTCACCCCAAATGAGGGGCTGAAATGCAACATCATGGAAAAGTTGCTTGGGTAAAGAGCAAAATGTGCATTGCAACCTGGAAAAAAAGAAAACGGCCCTAGAAACAAGGGAAGGCAAATCCAACAAAGACTGCATATCTGGATAGAACCAAAATATCCCACTATTGTCAGATTGGTGGAGACAAGTGTTTGAGATGAAACTTTAGTACAGCCTTCCTAAAACCACAACATTTCTTCATATAGGTTCCCTGTTAGTGGGACTAGGAAAGAGAAAAGGATATTATTTTTGTGGAAGTTTTCTGAGAGTTGGCTTGATTTAGAGAAGTTGAAGTATCCAGAGCTGATCTAAATCGGGGGTTTCCCAAAACATACCAGCAAGAGTAGGAAAACCCTCTTATTTTTCCTAGTTGCAAACTACTTGGCTATGGAATTCTCAACACCTCACCATTGCCCCCTTTTGCCACACATATGAGGCGGCTGCTTTATTTCCAGCAAGTTATGTATTATTATTTTTTAAAAAACCAGCTTTTTCCTAGTGCTGAAGCCACAAAGAAGAGCGCTCTTTTCTTTTGCCAGTCCATATTATTGGTATTACTTAGGGCTCACAGGGACGCGGTGGCTCAGTGGGTTAGGACGCTGAGCTTGTCGAACAGATAGTCGGCAGTTTGGCGGGTCAAATCCTGAGTGCCGCATAACAGAGTGAGCGCCTGTTACTCATCCCAGCTTCTGCCAACCTAGCAGTTCGAAAGCACGTAAAAATGCAAGTAGAAAAATAGGGACCACTACGGTGGGAATGTAACAGCGTTCCATGTGCCTTTGGCGTCCAGTCATGCCGGCCACATGACCACGGAGACGTCCTCGGACAAGCGCTGGCTCTTCGGCTTTGAAACAGAGGTGAGCACTGGCCCCTAGAGTTGGAAACAACTAGCACACATGTGCGGGGGAACCTTTACCTTTACCTTAGGGCTCACAATTCAGTTTTCTTTTGTGCTTATGTTGGGTCTTTTCTTTTAAAAATAGAGAGAAAGGGGGGGGGAGATTGAGCACTACAATCTCTCAATCTTCCACGTTTTACAGAGGATTTAAAGATCAATAAACATTAAAAAAATAAGGTTTGGACTTTTAAAAAGCCATTATCCTCAAAGATAAAGTAAGAGAACAACTGGTGGATCTTTTTTCCACTGTTAGATGACCCTGGGTGAGGAGGATCAGGGAATCTGCAAATCCCTAATGTGAAACTTTACTGAGTGCAGTAAAACTCAGCTATGTGAGCAGCACAATTTATGTCCACTTATTTTACTGAAGGACAGGACATTAAACAACTGTCTGAACGAGAGTCATTATCGTAGCTGTTTGATATGCCACAGCAGCATATCCATTATTAGTATGTTTGTCTTCATGGGTAACTCTTTAAGCTAAATCATTTCAAAGAGAAAGAGTAAGGTAGAGTTCAAAATCTGCTTTGGGACTAAAGGTGTGAAGTATCTTCATGACTAAACCATATGTCTAGGTCATTTCTTTTGTCTACTGAAAAGATCCCCCCTTTTCTTAGCCAATAAATCTTTCAAGTCAGCTTAAAAGATCAATAGTGTAACGGTCCTTGTTATCAGATATGGTACACTAGAAAAAGGGAGGGAGAATGGGTAAAGTTGTATTTCTTACAATGATTTACTGATAGAAACAGTACATCTTGCCTGAAGACCTTGCATAAGAGCTGAGTGAAAGCAAAAAAACAGATGGTTGGTTAGCATAGGGGACAGAATAGTTCTGCTTCTCTGCCCTCCCTTTGATCCGCATGCTCTTGAAATATTTCCTCATTTCATCATACTTATCAAAGTTTTTCCCAATCATACATTATCCTGGAATCATAAATATCCTGGAATCACAGTGAAAGGAAATGTTTCTAGGAAACAAAATGCAATTTCTAGGATCACATAGTTAATCCTGAATGTAGCTTATTTAATCAACCTGCAGGAGAAACTTAAGAAACCAAGTTAGTTTTTTGAATAATTAAGATTAACCTTGTTTAGGTTAATACAATAAAGATATACTTCATTTAGTTAAAGCAGAAAAACTTCCAGTCTCCATTCAGTATGCTAGTAGAGGAGTGTGGAAGGAAAATTTAAGGATTCATAGTTTGCTCAAGTTCATTCAGATAAAGTCTTTACTTCCTTACATGTATTTGATTTTTTTTCTTTATTAGGAAGTCCTTCACAAAAGGCTCAGACAGCAGTGATTCTGGTGAAGTATGTGATGAAAAGAAAAAAAGAGATTCTCGGAAAAGTGGCTTTCTTAATTTAATCAAACCTAGATCCAAAACTGAGCGTCCATCAACTGTGTTAATGCCTGAAGAATCTTCATCTCCCAGAAGTATTGCCAAAGGCCCCACAGTAGACACTGCAAAGAAAGATTTGAAGTCAGCCGAACAAAATGGCACCTCTGAAAAAACTGAGGAATTAAAAACACCAGATTCAGCAGATGAGGTTCTTTTGGAGGATGCTTCAAAGCTTGAAAAGGGTGACAGCAAAGGCAGTCCTCAAGGAGGACGTAGGTATGGGGTGCAGATGATGGGTAGTGGCCTTCTTGCAGAAATGAAAGCCAAGCAGGAACGGAGAGCAGCATCAGCACAGAAGGTTAGGGATATTTTCATTTTAATATGACTTTTCTCTTGAGAAGATGTTTCCTCTTATAACGTTACTTACAGTAAAATGGCCAATATTGGAGGTCATCTGGAGCCATTTTATATCAACGATTGAGCTTTTCTCCATCAAAATCTGTGATAGAATCTGCTTTAAATTCAAATCCACGTAGAAATGAAACCATAGGAATTTACTACTTGACACATAACTGAATGCAGTGTTACTGTGCTTACAGATGATGTTCCATAGACAAACGATGGCAAGTGCTGAATGTTGTACATGTGAAGGTTTGCTCTGAATTGGATATGTGAATTGGCATAAGTGTTGCAGATAAATGGATGTGAATTAACAAGCTATCTGAGCAAATATATAGTGGAGATCTTGCTCCATCTAGCGTTTGATGAACTAAATACTAACTCCAGAAACAAATGCATGCAAATGAGACTATGTAGAATAGATTAATTAGTACATCAAAGGATTATCATATAAACATGGGGCTATTGTGTCAGTACAGCAGTTACTTGATACTGTATGGCATACTGTTTAGAAGAGCTGCTAAAGCCATATAAATACAGGACATGATGATCTAAAGCACACAAAAGATTTCATAAACCTTCATAGAGGCATTTTTATAATCAGTTTGCAACCTACTCAGTACAGTAATAACTCCTTAAAGGAGATTTTAACTGTTTTATTAGGATTATAATGTGATATTATCATGCAAAGAAGTACCATAAAGGTTGGTGGTTCAATTTTTTTAGTAAAATTCATGAAGAAAAAGACCTAAATAAAAGTTTATCAGTATTCCTACAAAGCGTACTTTCTGATAAAGAATATGCAGAAGTATAGACATGCTGCTAGATTTGGATTAATATTTATGTTGCTTAGCCACATCTGCCTCAAGATAACTTAAAACCAATCACTATTAATAACTCAACAGGAAGCAATAAACTCATGGTAATACGTTAAGTGATTATTATTAAGTAAAACAATAAACTTGCAAAACATAGTTAAGGAATGCTTCTAAATAATTCAGGAAAACAAACAGCTTTGTGGAATCCTTAGTGCTCTTTGAACTTGTTTGTTTGTTTGCAAATATCTGTGATAAACAGAGATTAACACAAAAATCAGGGAGAAAAAAAAATGTCCTAAGCAAGGGACTCTCAAGAAAGCCGCACCCCCACCAAAACTCACAGGGTAAGCCACTGTATATAAACGGAGCAAACTCCACACTCACTAGCACTGATGATGTTACTTACTTGAGTAATGAAACATCTGCAAGAAAACAGCCAAGCTCAGAGAGCACCAAGAACTCCACAGTTCAACCCTGAGCTACATTTATTCTTTTCTAATTGGAACAGACACATTTCTCCTATAGTTGGAAAGATAGTTGAATTGGCAACAGAACCATATGTGTGTAGAGAGGAATCTCCCATCATTACATTACCAGAAGATGGAAACAAGAAATATTTATTTAAGAGGGAAATAGATTTATGGAGCACTTTAGTGATCCTAATTTAAGACAATTGCTTCCAAGCTTTTAGGCCATTTAATGTTACAGACAACAAAATAAAACCAGAAATAAACTACAGTTAATTTAGCTGTTTTAATATCAACAAGATACATGGTATATATCAGCGTTTAGTAGAGCTTCGGTATATGTTCATGGTATATATCAGTGTATCATACAGTTTCAAATAGCAATCTGAATATTCAGTCCTAACAGGAATTCCAAACCCGCTTCAAAGGTAGTACCATGGAGCACTATTTACATCATTTTAATTTAATACAATTCTGGGTTTTGAGACATATGATTCCCAATTCTTGTTGAATTTGCAATCTGCAGTTTAGAAAGAAGACATACTAATTTTGATGTATCCTGTTGTTTTAAAGAAATTAGGGAATGATGTTAGAGATTCAGCAGATCTTTCACTGAATTCAGAACGACAGGATGGAGCTGGTGAGTTACTCCAGAGTATTCTGTATTCTTTAAGGCTAGTAAAATGAAACTGCACCAATACCTTTAAATTTCCTAATGCGCATATATTAAATCTTACTTACTGATACTGAATGACTCTGTCAAGGCACAAAATGTGCTGGAGATTGCAGGGACACACGTTATTAAATCTATTAAATCTAAGCACAAGTTCTATATGATTGTAATTATGCCATATCTCATTTGAATCACTGTCTTCATTTGATGTGACCTAAATTTACCAAACCTGATGCCAAATTTAAGTCATATTTTGACCACAGGTTATTGCCAGTGGATGATTTCCATTTCTAAAATGCCTGCCTCTCTTTCCTCCCATAGCTAACTCCTCAATAGACTGGGAAAGTAGTTTTGGAACACTGTTTATACAATTTTTAGTACTCCATTTATACTCACTCACAAAGGTGAAAGCAAAAGAAAATATTTAATATTTTTTCATTAATTTGACTTACTTAACATCTTAAAATAGCTATAATAAAGGAAACAGGTATTCCTACTATAGGTCTATTAAAATGCCCCAAAAATCTGTCTTATATTAATAAGTCATATTAGGATTCCCAAAACTATTTTCAGATAGCAAATATTTAACGTTATTCTGCAATTGCATGCCACCTTTTTATCAAGTTCTTGGTAAGTTTCTCAATAGCTTAAGGTACCGATTTTCTTCCAGATACACGGATTATAGGATTATCCTAGTCTTTCTAAAAGATACATTCTGTGTCCTCTTGAATTGACCAAAGCTTTTCCAATGGCACCAAGCCAGTTACCAAAAAAAAACCTATAGTGAAGTATAGGTCTAGCACTCATAATGTCAGCATGCTTCTCCTCCAACAATTATTCTAAAAATTGGGAACTTATTGGATGCTTCATTAGAATTGTTGGTCAAAGTAGCATTGTTCTAACTAATAAGAACAAAGGGCAGTTCAGACAAAGTTAGTTTACAATCGGCACTCCTCCATACACTATTTTTATTTACTGTTATGGAGGGTGGAAACTTTTTATATTAAAACCGACAGTGCCTTTGACCTCTGTCTTTGTTCCCTGGTTCATTTTGTTTCAGTAATGAAACTTCATCAGTCTTCTCCAGAGAATCAGTTTGCTCTTAGTAGGGAAGATTCTATCACAGTCTCGACAGACAAAAATTCAAAAGCTGAACCAAAGATAGAAATTGGAGCTAGGACAAAAAATTCTTCTAGCGCCCCTTCCAGTCCTAAACCTCCATTGCAGTCAACAAAGCCCACCCTAACAGGACGACCGACAGTTCCTCAGAAGCCACGGTCTGCTTCGCGGACAGGTGAGATTATTTTGACATTGCATCAATTTTAACAGTGTATGGAAATTAATAATTAAAATCCTTGAGAGGTACTTTTGGAAAGAGGGCAGCATATTATTCAATTTTTAACTAAATCATTTTCATGCTAGAAACTGGATTTCAGTGGTAAAGTATAAAAGACTGAACACTGATGTACTTTATATGTTAATTAGGAATGCATTTAGCAGTGCCTTTTAATTGTCCTCAAGATTCCAACATTTCCCTTCTCTATTTCCCTTAATTGCCAGTTATTAAACTTTTTTTAAGCTTAATTTGAATTATTATAACCTTTAAATAACTGAGATCAGATTGCATGAATGTGTTTCTGAGTGGAATTTAAGGTGCTAATTTCAAGAGAGAGTTCAGGACTTAGATGCCCACGAGATTTACTTTTCCAGGTGTATTCTGCCCACCTAGTTCATCCAAAGGAAGATTGCCTGTTGAAGATCCCCACCTACCAGAAATTGTTATGAAAAGGGACCAAGAAAGAAAATCCTCTTGAAATTTTCTTCCTTTGGGTCACTTTAGTTTCCAAGGATCCTTTCCCATAATAGGTCACTTCTACTCTCACGGCTTCTTAAAAGCTAAAGCCCAACTGTTTTAGTGTCCAAAATCCCTGTCAAGGAGATCAGAAACCACTTCTTTAGAATCTTCTTTTAATCTTTCCTTTTTCCCCCCCTCTTTGCCGGCTCTTTGTCAATGTTTCTTTTTCACTTTCTTATTACTTTTCTTTATTCTTTTGTAATTCAAAATCTGTACTGTTTTTATTTCTTTGAAAAATCTCTTTAATAAAAATTAGTTAAGAAGAAGAAAGGAACTTGGCTGTTTCAGAAGACCTCAAGAGTCATACAAGTAATTACATATTCTTGGCACAATTAGAGGAAGAGTTATGGACAGATAATGTTTTTACTAGATTCATAAATGCATTGATATTGCATTGCTGTTGCTCATATGTGCACCATTTAGATGGGATAATTTATACACTTTATAAAACATGTTTATAAATTACGTGTTAATATAATTCAGTGTTCCAGATATTCATTAAATGTAATGAAATGCTGTATTTAGAAAGAGAAGCCTTAGATGTAGTGGAGATACAATAGTTATCGTCTACTTAATTGCTTCTATTATTTGCAAAAAAATATATTCTTGGTTGTATTAAGCATCTCAAAAGATGCCACTTCTTAGTATACTTGAATCCGAGTTAATCAAAAACAGGATTAATCAGAAAAACAGAAATTTTGTATACTAGGAGGGAACAAAATTGATCAGAAATGTCATCCCTGACATGACCAAAGGAGGATGACAGTAGAAAAATCACAGCATCTTTTGTATTTACTTTGTCTATCTTAATAGCATTTTACAATATAGCTTCGTTTGAATAAATATTATGCCCACATAGATATAATGGGTAACTTTGTGTTGACATTTCTTACATTGAGGGTGAAAGCTTTCCTTTCGTTAACAACTGAAAGCATTGGGGACAACATGGAACTTATATGTTGTGCCATGTTCTTTTAAACATTTTTCTTGTAGCCTTTTTAGAGATGATTCAGCATGATTGTTTGGAGAACTTGCCATGTTTTCCTTTTTATCATATAGGACAGATATATAGATTTCTGACTGTCTCACTTAAGATTCAAGGTGCTGGTGATGACCTATAAAGCCCTAAATGGCGAGGGTCCGGGATATCTGAGGGAACACCTGCTGCCGGCATCAAGCTCCCTTCGTCCAGTGCGCTCCCACAGGGAGGGTCTTCTCAGGGTGCCGCCGGTTAAAGATTGCCGGCGGGTAACACCCAGGGGTAGGGCCTTCTCAGTGGGTGCGCCTGCCCTGTGGAACCAGCTGCCTGCGGAGCTTAGGACTGCCCCCGACCTCCATTCATTCCGCCGGGACCTGAAGACCTGGTTCTTCGAGCTCTCTGGCCCAGGCTGAGAATTATTTAATTTTAATTGGGTTTTTTATTGTTCTCAGGGTTTTATTTAATCTTTTTTAATTTGTTTTAATGTTTGTATTGACTCTCTTTTAAATGCCCTGTAAACCGCCCTGAGTCCTTCGGGAAAGGGCGGTATATAAATCTAAAAAAATAAAAATAAATAAATATATAAAAGTTAGTTCCTATTCACATGAATGATATTATGTACAAAGTATTAACACTGGTAGCGTATGTGTACGATGGGTGAGTTTGACTGGTTTATACTTATTCAAAACATCATTTGTTTTCAGTTTTGTGCTGGTAATCCTCAACTTACAACCATTTGTTTAATGACTCTTTGAAGTTACAATGACACTGAAAAAAGGGATTTATGACCATTTTTCACAATTAAGACTATTGTAGCATCTTGATGCTCACGTGATCAGAATTCAGACACGTGGCAACTGGCTTATATTTATGACGGTTGCCGTGTCCCAGGGTCATGGGATCACCTTTTGCAACCTTCTGACAAGCAAAGTCAGTGGGGAAACCAGATTCATTTAACAACCGTGTTACTAACTTAACAACTGCAGTGATCCACTTAACAACTGTGGCAAGAAAACTCACTTACCAATTGTTTTGTTTACTAACAGAAATTTTGGGCTCACTTGTCAAGGACTACCTATATTTGCTGTACTATCACAATGTTTAAGCAATACACCAAGTGCACGAAATACATAGATAGCTGTGCAGTTTTCAACTGATTTATCTTTCTGATATTTCCTCAGATGATGTCCCAGAGTCTCAGTCCAGTCCTGGTTCCCCTAAAATTGCCCTGCTTCCCCCTGTTTTGAAGAGAGTTCCTTCTGACAAAGAAAAAGATATTCAAAGCAGCCCTCAGGCGGCTCTCAGACCTCTTTCACATGAAGGTAGGGATGTTATTTTATCTTCCTGGTATCCTTTTCTGGTATAATGTTTGACATCCACACTTACCGGAAAGCAAACATTTGTTTCTAGTTATTCATACATTTGTGTACACTGATGACACAAAGAAAAGATATGTTTCTGCATAGCCTCCATTTAACTTCATAACCTTTTCTTCTGCCATCTTTTATCATTTATGTGTTTCTCATTCACAAGAGTGAGGCAGCAGTGAGATTACATCTTTGCATTTAACATTCCTTTCTTTTTTAAAAAAATGTTAAGCTGGGAGTTGTAACAATTTAAAGTAGTAACAGGAAAAGTTTAATTTAAAAACAATGCATTAAACCAATGAAAGCAAATCTCTAGACCTAAAGAACTTGTTTGAAAACAAAAGAAGGCAACCTAGACAAAGAATCTTAAATAAAATCATCCTCCTGGCTAAAATAGGTACTTATTGCCTCTTATGTTTTAGAACATGGTGTGAGATCAGATCAGAGAGTATAGTTGTAATAGCTAGGCTTCTTCATACAGTATTGTTTGGTAGCTCCATTTTGATCCTGCTCTCAGTTGTATGGAACATCCAGGGCTTTTTTTCTTAAAAAAAAAGGTGCCAGAACTCAGAGGTGCTGTCACTGGGAGTGATGCCGGTGTCTGTAAGAACCCCCACTTGCTACGGCGTCGCCACCTGTCCTTTGCATCCCCTGCCCCTGCGGCTTGGAGCCACAGGCCATGGGGATTCTCCTCCCCATAGCCGCCATGGGGATTCCCCACCCTGCAGTTGCTACGCCACAGCCCATGCTGAGCCGCCACCCGGAGTTGCTCTGAACCCCGATCCAGAGCTGTGTTCCTCGTGGCAGCGGTCTCTGGCACTGAACAGCTGACGGCCTCCGGCACTGCCCCTAACACCAGCTGAAGAGGCCCTGCCACAGAGTGCTGCATCGGGCCACCTGGCATCTCCAGCAACAAACAGCTGATGGCCTCTGGCCCCGGCACTCGTTCACTTACTGCCCCATCGCTTCCAAACGCAATAAGTGAGCGAGCAAGTGGCGTTTGGAAGCATTTAGAAGCGACGGGGCAGTGAGTGAGTGAATGAGCAAATGGCATTTGGAAACGTTTAGAAGCAACGGGGCAGTAAGTGAGTGTTGAATGAGCAAATGGCGTTTGGAAGCGATGGGGCAGTAAGTGAACGAGTGAGCAAGAGGCCTTTGAAAGAGATGGAGTGAGTGGGGGAGAGACTGAATAAGGTGCCTTTGAAAGAGACGGAGGAGTGAGTGAGAGCGACTGGAGACTTGTGAGCAAAGTGTGAGTGAGTGGGGGCTTTTGCGAGCAAAGGGTGAGAGAAAAAGGGAAAAGTGAAGGGGAAGAAGGATAAAAGAAAAGGCAGTGACTTCTGACTTCCTCTGTTGCAGGAGTAGAAGGAAGCATTACCATTGAACCTCAACTTTTTACTTTTCTATAACATTATAAACTAGCCATTTCTATAGTAGCATTTTCAAAATAGAAGACATTATGGGTGAGTGAGTGAGAGAGAAAGAGGTGAGATTCTTAACTGAATGTACAGTTAACATTATCAGGAAGTACACAGAAGATTTATCCCTTTTCTCCCCAGTTGTGATGCAGACTAAAAAAAATCCTATGTGTCGCTAAGAGGCTTATATATAAAAAAGTTTCCATTGGAGCCTATAGGAAATTTAAAAAAACATGTTAAGGTATTTTTATAAAGTTCATAGCTGCAGAGAAGGCTTTCCAGCACACTGATTCTAGGAAAATTAAGACATCCTGCTTACATAGACCTGTAATTAACAAACGAAGAGCTAAATATACAGCTGTTTGGACTCATTTACAAGTAGTCCTTCATTTACGACCACAATTGAACCCAAAATTTCTGTTGCTAAGTGAAACATTTGTTAAGTGAGTTTTGCCCCAGTGTGCATGGATTCACAGTTGACTTCAGAGTCATCCTGGTGAGATAGTCAGCATATAAATTTAATAAATAACATTTTTTTTTCAAATGCCCCTATCAGGAATTGAATTTGAATGAAGTTTCAGAAAAGCAAATGTTCTGTGCTGGTGTTACTAAGCTCCCAAAGATCTAGCATGGGATAAATGAATTCTTCCTAATAAAAATAACTTCCTGCCTTTTTCTAATCATCATTTCTTCCCTACAGCAATTTGAAAAGTAAAATGAAGTGAAACAAACCACTACTCCCTCCATGCAGGGAAAATTTCCTTGAGTCATACTTGGATATCCTATTTGCAAATAATATCTTACTTACCTAGTTGAGATGGTGTAGTTGGGGAGCAGGGAGGGAGTGCAAACTTCCTGCCTTCGCTGCAACTTGCCTGTGCAACATTTGCCGGCAGGGTCTTTTGGCAAGCTCAGCAGCAATTCTGATTGGCTTTTGAAAGCCAATAGCATACCTGACTCAGGAATTCTGGGAGTTGAAGTCCATGAGTCATAAAAGAGCAAAGCCTGCAGTAGGCTTAAGCCAATAGCAGTACAGCTTGTGCAAAAGCTTTTTTTTTTTTTTTTGACAAAAAAAAGGTGTCGGAACGCCGTCCTGAGCATTCTATGAGAAAAAAAGCCCTGGGAACATCATTTCCCAACTTTTCCATGTTGGTCTGGCGTGGGAAGGGTGCGGGAAGAGGGAATGGTTTTGTGTTAGGGGCAGGTGCACACACATGCACGCACACACAGCTCCATTTCTGTGAGTGGCAGGGGTGTGTGCCTGCCAGTCATGAGTGGGGCTGTGGGCATCAGCACCCACAGCTTGCATGAATGGGGCTGTGTATGCACTGGCCCACTACTCACGTGGCCCAGTTGCAAATAGGCTACACCCTGGTAGTGGGCCTTGGCCCACAAGTCAAGGACTCCTTGTATAGAATACAGAAGTTAATGGAAAACCATGATTTTTGGAAACACTGGCCGTCATCTTGCCCAGTCACATAAAATATTCCAGTTCTGCTGCCATAGGTATAACTGAAAATCAAAATGACAATAAAGATTATCTTATCTAATAGTAGCATTAAAGATTCACCATACATGATTTATACACCCTTTCTTAGGAAATTAATAAAAGCTCTGTGTGTATGTAGGATATCTGCATGTCCTCCAGGATACTAGTTTTGATGAGTGGCAAAAATTGTTGGAGGTGCTAATGATTTGAATGAGTCTTATAAAAATTGCTGTGCATTTTACTTCATCAATGAAACTGTAAAATGTTATTTTTAAAGTTTTTGAAGAAGCATAACTTTTCATGCTTTCTTTCCCCCTCACGCCTCTTTAATCCTTCATTTGGTTTTCAGTGAATAAGTTCTGATTTATTAATGAATAGAGCAGAGTTCTATTTTTGGTGAATGCTGAATAAGAAATAAGCAGATGTTTTTGTTGCCAAATATAGAAGAATTTCTGGTGTGGTCTGTTGGAAATATGTCTCATTCATTAGAGTTTAAAGAAGAGCTGTTTCATTTATTATATTATGGAAAGATTCTTATATCATTTATTTCTATATTTTTGAAATAACAACCGGTAATGTAAAATGTAATTAATTTTATTCTGTAAGTAGAAAAAGAGGATTGTGGTTTTAGTTTATTTAAATTTGTATAGGAATTGTATATGTACAGCTATAGCAGCTTCATGTCAATTTAGCTAATTCATAAGCTAATTGTGGGAAAGGCAGGGTTTTTTTGGGGGGGGGATGATAATTTTAAACTTCCTGTACCTTGTGCCAAACATGTCATACTGTTATTTATTAAAACTCTTTGAATAAATATTTAATTTAGTATAAACATTGAAGTTGGTTTTAAGAATTTTCATCTGGGCTACTTTATTTGTCATCCTTCTGATAATTTTTGTTTATTTGCTCATTAGTACTTATGTCTCTCATAACCGTGAGCAAGCATGAGCCAAAATAGCTTTAACTTTATTTTGATTGATGGGTTGTAATTCCATACACTGATTTATCTAATACTTATCACCTTAGTGCCATTGCTTATTACCCTAGATTTTTCCCCCTCTTTTATGAACCACACACACAGTGCAGGACATGTTTTTGAGCTTATTCATTAACTGTATATTCATTTTAAGACAAGTATTGTCTCTCAAAGTGGGTCACATCAATAAAGAGAGACAGATTCAGGCTCACAATCTGAAAATATAAAATGTATAAGAGAAACTGGGAATGGAGAGGAAATGGGAAGGAGTGAAACAGTGTTTCAGGCCAGAAAGACATTTTAAACAATAGGCTGGCATTTATATGCAATGCACATTATTTTTTTATGTAGACTGTATATTATCTTCCTGCAGCTCTTGCTTGAAAGCAACTTGTGGCAGTTTGGGATTGTTGTTGTCATTTGACCAGTGGGAAGGGGGAAACTTTTAGGATCAGAATGCTGTTTCTGGCAGAGAAGAGCAAAGCCAGTTACAGAGAACTATAAGCAGGCTTCCTGCCTCCCCTTGCAAGCTGGAGTGTGCTGTTTTTCAGATCTCTAGTTCCAGAACAGCTGGAGGTCCAAGATGATATTGTACAAAAATTGAAGTAATGCTTTGTTTTTTGCAGGGATTATTTTTGGAGAAGATTTCAGCTCGCCTAACAAAGCTTTCTGTCTCACAATACAGGTCCAAAGAAAAGCACAGGACATCAGATTCCTGAATCCCAGGAACAAAAGCAGAGACCTTTAAGGAAAAATGGCCAGCAAGGAAGCAAGTCCAGTGACTCTGGAGAAGAGCCAGATAAAGACTTTATTTTTATTTAATTGGTTGGTTAGGGGCTTAACAGTGCAGATTCTTTTGTGATAATGGAGTCCAACTACTACTGACCCCATTAGCTTTTCCTTTCTATTTTTTTTTAAAAGAAGCTTTTCAAAGGTCAATATTTGCACTGGTAATCAGATTAAAAAAATAAATTTGGGGTTTTTTTCCTAATTATTTCCAGATATTCTCTATCATGCCTTTGCTAAAGCCAGCAACTATTCCATGTCTTCTACTTGAATTTTCTGAAGCAGCTACAGAAATAATGCCTTGCATTAGAGCCGTGTGGTTGAAAAAACTCTAAGCAAATAGATTGGTCATTTTCTTACACTAACCCATTACTGTGCAGCAGGAAAAGTGTTGGACTGCTGAATGTAAATTTGTCAAACTTGCACGCGACTTCCTTTATAAATATATTCTTGCTGAATGCAATTGCACATTGTAATTATATCAACAGAGCACACTAATAAATGAGTTTGTATAAATAATATATATTAGATTCTTGGATATGATTTTTACATTCTCCTTTGGGAGAATTTACCCATATTTGTTGTAACTCTGTATTTAAGAACAAAATCATTTACATTTTGTGTACTGTTCAAGAGCACAAAAGTAGAAAAACAATTACTAACACTTTGCCATGCCTCCATATCCATAAGTAAACATGTTGAACTGAAATGAAGGCGATGGATATTTTATCAATATTGGTATTTTGTAGAGGTCACTTTGGGATCTGTCTGCATCCTCTCTACTTTTATCACGTACTTCAAAACAAATAGTAGTTCCTTGTCCGCAAAAGCAATTCTTTACTTTTTTCAATATTTTACATGCATTTGCTTACGATATGGGCAGAAGGAATTTTATTCATAATGTATATTTGTACCAATAAAATGATTTTACAAATGAAATAAGAATTTCTATTTTTTAAGATGTGTCCTCATTTTGCCATTGCATTACAATAATGAGGCAACACTTGTTCAGTCTGTTATCTCTAGGTAAATTGGACTTTGCCTTCCATAAAAGTCAGCTAGCAAGGCCTAATGCATCTGGAGGGCGACCAGACTAAGGAAGATATATTTTGAATGTTATTCTCCAGAGCTAAAGTGTATCTTGATCAATTAATTTGTTTCTTTTAACTAATACATGTAATTGGTGGTAACGGTTCGATAGTTTGGATGGAAGGAGAGTCCAATGGAATAGTTTTTCTTAGGGTTTTTGCTTGTCTCCATCCTCATCATGTCCATCCTATTTTTCCCCTCCAGGATAAATAATGTAATACAAAGCATGGAAAGGGAGTAAGAAATAATAAACAAATGATGGCAAACCTATGTTAAATGTGTTGATAGATAGCACACCATGATGTTTTGTTTGACACACCGGCTTTCACCAACACCCAGTGACAAGTGCTGGTGTTCAGGGTGGTCTAGATGGGAAGAGATAGAGAATTGTTTCTCTTTTTTTTGGAACAGGAAGTGACATGCCAGCAGAGTCAAGTTAGGCATTTTCCAAATTTTTGACAGATTGAGCCAAAAGGTTCGCCATCATTGCAATAAGTCAAATATATGAAAAAATCGTGAAGAAAAAGAAATGTGGCTAAATGTAGGGTACGTCAACATTATTCATTTAAGCTCTCCAAACCTTTTTTTCCCATTGCAAACCATCCTTCCTTCCACTATACTTTTACATCATATCATTTCATATATTGTTTTTCTTCCTTTAAATTTCTTGCATCTTTTTCAGGATGTGATTAACGCTATTTAGTCATGACTTTCTCATTCTTCCCCTTCCTCTCAATACACCCTTCATGTGGTTCAATTGCCATTCATTCTCTGTATGACAAAACCCCTCCAAGTGCTTCTTTCAAACAGGCCACTAAGTTTTCTATTCAGTCCTCATTCATTTATTATCTATTCATACCATATCTAGCTTTGTTTACCACACACACACTACTTTGAGAATTTTCACTGTATTCTGCTTATGACAAAACGTTGATTTCATGGACCCAATGGAGGAAAGGATGAGGCTTTAAATCCAAGTGCTGATTGTGTGACCAAAAAATGTACTCTGATATGTGAGAAAATCAATTTGGTAATTGACTTTCTCATGTGTGGGATGTAGGGAATGGATTTAGGTAACTTTAAAATCTTTTGGTTGTCAGAATGGTTCTCTGGTCCATGAGTTAGACTATTGATGTTGTATTTGAAGACAAATATATCCATATCAGGTGTCCCATCTTTTGTGCACAAAATTTTTGCTGATGGGTGAGTAGGAGCACCGTCAAGAACTGAGAGATTTCATGTTCTCCAAAGGCATTCTCACACCTCATATTGGTAAGAGATATGGTACAAAAATAAGTGAAGAATCAATCTTGTAAAATTTGAGAACATGGCTTCTGTTAATTATAATATATGTCTAAAATTTGATATATGATGTCTTTCAACACCTTCAGAAAACAGACTTTCTGATCATGATTGGCATTAATCTCTGTCATCCATTGGCACAAAGTAATGGTAAGACTGTCTTCTTGATGTTCTTTCATCCTGCCATTGATATTTCATACGAAACTGAGGGTTCTTGGAAATAGAGCACCAAAAGAAACCAATTTTGTCAATATTATGAATATGGAACAGTACTAGCACTCTTAGTGAATGAGTTGATTTAACATGTTCGGCTATATCTCCTTCCTTGGTGCACTCAGTTTTACTGAGTGAAAAAGGAACATCTAATACTCTCTTCATTCCTACCTCTCCCTCGAAGAGAACGTTTATTTTAATATTTCCAACTCTGGCTTCCAGTCTCCAGTCACAAGCAGCACATCTTGCTTACATGTTCTGTCAATTTCAAGTTGGACTTGATCATAAAATTAATCAACATCTTCTTCTTTTGCATCAATGATTGAAGCATAAACTTGGATGACTGTCATATTAAAGATTTGTTCATGAATTCTAATTGATATTCTTTCATCACTGATTGCACTGTAGCCAAGTACTGTTCTTGCTATTCCCTTCCTGTCTATGAAAGCAATGTAGTTCCCTCTTTATTTTTAATGTCCTGAATAATAAACAGTGTGGTCATCTGACTGAAAGTGTCCAATGCCATTCCATCTCAATTCACTGATTCATCAAATTTCAATTTGTAATCATTTCATCTTTAAAGTTTAACAGTTCTGAGCTTTCCGGTATACATGAGTCTCATGTTCTATGTCCCACCATAATTTCAGGTTTTTTTCTTCCCTATAGCAACATCAGCAACTAGATGTCTTGAAGGTTCATCATCTGGCACTAGATTCACAATAGTTTTATATTGTCTGTCTATATGGTTTTCTTGGTTAAAAAAATGATTTACCTTTACATTCTCCTGCATAGTATTAATTGATGTTCTTGCCATTGTCAATTAAGTAATATCTCCAGCATTTTCCTGTATTACCATTGGTCAGTTTAGTCCCTGATAATATGGCTGGGTAACTGGAATGACCTTCACATTTCACATGACCCCATTGAGAATATATATATTCCTGATGTTCTTTGCTCATCCCTCCCAGGACCACCCACCATGATGAGAGAGCAAAGCAGGACTTGTGTGAGACAGAATAAAGAGACAGGATGGAATCCAGCCACCTAATCCCAAATCATATCTAAAAAATACATCCAACAAGGAGCTCCATTCATCTTAACCCAAAGGAAAACAGCCAGGACTTCAAGATCACATGGAATCCCTACAAAGTGGGAGTCACATATTTCTCATAATATGTTGTTCATGCAGCTGAGTTCATGTGATATTGTTTATGCAGCTATATATTTTTTTAATCCCATTTATATCCATTTATATGGATATTGATAATATCCAGTACTGCATGAGGCAACTAAGTTATGCTATGATGTTTTTAGCTTGATCAGAAAGTGAAGAAATGTATTCTTATAAATATATGGTGAAAAAAATACCAATATTTCTTTAAATGAAAAACTCTTGTTTTTATTGTATGTTTAAAGTAAAGGAGAAAAAAAGCTGTGCTTAATCCATTCTTTCTCAATATTGTCCTTTTAGATCCCTTCTCTACATTCTAGTTTACCTCTGGACACCTCCCCCTATCATCTCAATTTTGGAGTTTCAAGGAAAAATACTTAGAGCACTTTCACACCAGGTCTTTGCATCAATTGCAGAGCAACTGTAAGCTAATGCCATTGCCCAAAAGTGTCGGACAGTGGACCTGATTAACTCTCAGCTCTCCTGTGGTGCAAAAGGAATAATTGGAAATAATTTTGCCAGATTAATACTAAAGGTTTGGAGCAGATAGTCTCAGCAATTAGCTTCTCCAGTTAATAAACCACCCTAGGACCCCAATATCCTTGCACTGGTGTTCTTAAATCATTTTGAAACTCACATTCATATGAATAATCTAATAGAAAATTGCCCAGCATGAACTAAAGGTGAGGACGGAGATAATGCAGTCTCAATGCAGTTTTTGTTGTTGGTTATGTGGACAGAGCATTGATTGCTTTGAAAATTATTCTGAGACCCTTGGGTTGAAAACAGTGGCTTTTAATAAGTTTCAATAGTTTCATCTCACTCACTGCTTTAACAAAGAGACAATAAGAGCTCCAAAAAAAGAAAAATAATCTAATGAATGCAACATTTCAGTCCATCTTGAGTTGTTGCGTTTTGGATGTGTTGGGATTTTCAGAATATGTTGGTTGGAGATTCTGAAAATTATGTTTCTATTGCATCTGGAGAACACATCAACTTCTAACTATCTTAAGAAGCCTGAAATAATTCAGGAGCGGACACATTAACTCTGCATTATTTTATGTGGATCCTAGGACATTTAAGGGACGCGGTGGCTCAGTGGGTTAGGACGCTGAGCTTGTTGATCAGAAGGTCGGCAGTTTGGCGGGTCGAATCCCGAGTGCCGCGTAGCAGAGTGAGCGCCTGTTACTCGTCCCAGCTTCTGCCAACCTAGCAGTTCGAAAGCATGTAAAAATGCAAGTAGAAAAATAGGGACCACTACGGTGGGAAGGTAACAGCGTTCTGTGCGCCTTTGGTATCTAGTCATGCCGGCCACATGACCACGGAGACGTCCTCGGACAAGCGCTGGCTCTTCGGCTTTGAAACGGAGATGAGCACCAGCCCCTAGAGTTGGAAACGACTAGCACACATGTGCGGGGGAACCTTTACCTTTTTAGGACATTTAAGTTGGTTTGAGAGAATTTGAAATTAAGCATTGGGAATCTTTAGAGGTTCTATTAACTTGGGCAAATCATCAGTCATATCTGGCAAGGAGGGGGGAAAAAAACCCTGACCCTTCGTCTTCTGACATTTTATTCTTTTAGTAAGATAAGGTGAACATGAAAAAACCCAGAAGGATAATAGCTATCTTAGAATTGTTTTAATTAGATTGACCTTGCCCAGGAAAGAGAAGGAAGGAGCTGCTCTCTCAGAAAATCCAATTTGCTTCAGCTGAACAGCATTAAGCTTCTCTAATTTCTTCTTACTGACACAGTGAAACTAAGAAGAATGAAGTCAGTGTATTTTCCCTTCCTCCAACGGTTTGATTTTCTAAAACTTTGTTTATGGAGAACTCCTTTGGCAACATTGATTGGAGAGAGACATTTGGAAAGAGATAACTGCATACACAGTGCATACATGCACAGTGGCTCAGTGGTTAAAGATGCTGAGCTTCTCAGCTGGAAAGCTGACAGTCCAGGTTCGAGACCCAGCACCACACAATGGGGTGAGCTCCCATGATTTGCCCCTGCCCACCTAGTAGTTCAAAAGCATGCAAATGGTGGGGAGGTAACAGGGTTTCATGCACCTTGGCCTGTAGTCATGCTGGCCATATGACCATGGAAGTGTCTTCAGACAACAACATTGGCTCTCTTGGCTGAGAAGCAGAGATGAGCACTGTCCTCTCGAGACAGAAATGACTGGATAGGGGAAACCTTTACCTTCACAGGCATTGATCAGTATTCATAGTGCAAGGGAGATTCCTATATTCAGTTGCTGTACTTTGGCATTCCTATTGTTAATAATTAAAAATCCCTTGCTTGGGTTTGCCCCCATTGGATTGATACACAAGTAGTTATCCATTAACGACCACTCATTCAGTGACCATTCAAAGTTACAAAAGTGCTGGAAAAGGGGCACTTACAACCGGTGCCCAAAGTTCTCATCTTCACAGCACCCCTCTGGTCATGTGATCATGATTCAGGCATTTGGCAACCAGGTCACATGACAATTGCAACGTCCCACAGTCACATTACCACCATTTGTGACTTTCCCTGCTGGCTTCCCACAACAGAATCAATGGGGGGGCTGACGGTGAAGGTCACAAGTTGCTCCTGCAGCTTTTTCTCCCAATTATTTCAAGGATCTTGTACTCCATAGCATGCACAGGCGTGTTTGCAGCATCCCCCACCGCCTAGCCACACTTGCACCAGGCCACAGCACTCTCAAACACACCCACCTGCCCTCTGCAGCCACCTCCTGATACGTGGCCATGCATCTTCCCACACACCTGCCTGCACTTCATAGAAATCTCCCACCTGGTCATGTTTCGGTGCCCTCTGCAGCACTAATCCACTCACCAGCCTTTCTTGCAAGCCACCTAAGTAAAGACTTGTGACTGGGAGTTGCAATTTCCTGCCAGCTTCCCTATTGACTTTGCTTGTTGGAACCAGAAGGAAGTTGCAAGTTACAGTCATGTGAGGTCCTCGCTTAATGACCCACAAAACTCATATAATGATGGCAGGGGGGACTGCCAGGATTACTGTCCCATTATGTCACACTATATGATCATGTTGCTTAGCAATGGAAGATCTGGCCTCAATTACATCATTAAGCGAGGATTAACTATAGAAGAAAAAGGGGTGAGTAAATGTTTTGCTCCAAATGTCGAGCATTCGAAACCTGCTTGCTCTCAGTTGCAGAAATGCTTTCTTCTTCATTCATAAGTTTCCTATCTCTGCTGCAGCCTCTTTTGAATTGCTGGGCATGCCTACTTAATTTAGAGTTAATGAGGAGAAGGAAAGAGCCTGGTCCTTCTTTGTAAGCCTGATGCATCTTTCCCTGCACATTCAGCTCCAGATTATTAATCATGGTGAGAGTAGAAGCTCTACTTCTAAAATTGGAATAAAGAGATATTGAGCAGCCTGACCTACTTTTCAGGATTAGAGAAAAGAGCCTGTTTATCACACAAACAAAAGTATCGAAGCTTATGCTGCTGGAGAAAAATGGTAGCTCTGTTTCTGCTCAAGTCACATCCTTTATGAAGTGTGAGCTTGGAATTATAGTTCTCCATAACTCCACTTTGATAGGACAGAGTACAAATGCCAGAGGCTCTGTATTGCCCTGTTTTTGTAAAAGATCCTTGAGTATATTGTACGTTTACAAGGTAGCTTGTCCCTGCATGTTAGAATAGATGCTCAGTCAGCTGGAAACAACTGCTGTTATATCTGGTGGCCCCACGTGCTAGGTTGAGAGGGGCTGTTTATGATGCAGCATTAGAATACAACAAGAATCAAAGGACAGCTTTGAAGTCCATCTTGTAAGCTATCGAGGCAGTAATGAATCTTTGATCATTCTGAGAAATGGTACTCAGCATAAGTGTTTTGAAGAATTGGATTTGCTATTGTTTAACTAAATTGTGCCCCTCTGAGTAATACATAGCAACCTTCACAAGTGCAAAGAAAAGTATTTATTAAGTATCAGAATAGATAAAGACTATTTTCCTACAGCAACATTTTATTGGCTGCAGTACAGGTTTGCAGATCTTTCTGTTCTTCAAACCACAGCTGTTAAGAACAAATATTGTAAATGAGAATAGCCCTTATTAAAATGTCAAGGTCTGAAGTGTATATGGAAAGAATCATCTAATTTTTCTTTTTTCACTTGTGTTCTTGCATAGCAGGGGCTGGATGAAATGCACCATGGCAGCCTGGTCAAGCTATCAACTAGCCTTTGAACTAGCTCCCCATAAGGAAATATTTATTTCAACATTCAAGGATAGTTGAATTATCTGGCAAATATGCAACTTTATATTGTTTAGCATTCTTTTTTCCATGTATGAACAGCAAAGCAAATGGTGCATAATTTCTTTCTGTAGCAGTGCCTGAATTCTGGAACTTCAGCGAGATTTTTATCATAACAGATTTTTTCTTGCCTTATTCAATACATCCATTGGAGAAATGACGTTATTAGCATTGATACTCTAACAGCCTATCTTTTAAGCCATTGATATAACCCAGAAGTCACCAACTGTAGACAGCACTTGACCCCACTTCAGATATCTCCTTGTTCGGGAGGCTCAATCTGAAGACTTTTTTGAGATGCCTGTTCCCAGAAAATCATACATAAAAAGAAAGAGAATGAAATGAATGAGAATGAGAAAATGAGAGAGAATGTGATGCTGAGAGAATCAGACGAGGAATAAAGAATGGAGAGAGATCTATGGAGCATGTAGTGATGTGAGCCCTGTGTCTGTGGATAGATGCATGAGATTCTGGACTAGTCTAAAGAAGAGTTCCAATAATAAAAAAGTCAGTTGATTTCTGGCATATCCAGGATGTTCTACACAGAGGGTTGATATTGCTGCCATTATCTAATACCAAAAATAAATCAACTCTATTTAATGTTCATTAGAACTTTTGATTCATGCCTCCAAAAGTTTATTTATCTTGAGAAAAGTCCTTTCTGCAGTTGTGTATCCTGTATTCCATCTCAGGTAGTTGAGGCTCAGAAGTAACTATTTCCTCATGTCCAAATGGTAAAATTGTAGCTGAAATGAACTTGGAATTAAAGAAATAAAGCAATAAAAGAGATATGGGGGTTAAAATATGGGCCATCTAGGAATAAAGTGATAAGCCTGTCAAGAGTGGCAGTATGGTTCTTTACATGTTTTTGAGTTCAAATGTTTTGTGAGTCAATTATTGCTGTAAATGTAATTTGATTTTCTTAGGTATTTCTAGGAAATCCTGCACAGCAGTTTTCTCCAACAATGTGCCATTAAGGTGTTCTGACTGTAGCTCTGGCTTTTGTTCTGGTTTTTGAAGATCACCCTGAATCTTGATTCAGGATATTTGCTGTCCTCCTTATCTTGATGTCATCCATGAGGCTGATAATCTTGTTTGATAAGCATGATACTCGTGCATATTTTTTGCATACAGGAACAATGATGGCTGTACAATGAAGCCCTGTAATACTCCAGTTGACATCTCATTCTAGCTTGACACGGACCACTGACTAAGGGTTGTTATTGTAAGCCATCACATTCTTAGACAAAAATACAGTATATTTTACTACAGTTTGATACAATAGTGCCCTTTGTTAGAAGTAATGGGTTTTGGCTAAAGGGAAGGAGGCTATAAAACGTCTTCTCAGTGTAGCTTATTGTATTTAATTTTTATGAGGACTCACAACCTTCTACTGGAGTGATATTGTAGAAATCAATCTATAGAGCTATGCATAAAACAGGATAGATATATAAGCCACAATGAAACTGGAACACCTGAAGAGATTTTAATGTTTATGCTTAAATGCTAATTATATGAGGAAGGAGAAAAAGATAGATTGTCTTAAACTCTGATAGATTGTTGCTTACTAGTATCCATTGGGGGCATAAGGAAGCTAAATGTATTCAGAGCCAGAATTGGCTGTTTTGTCATCTGCATTTGCCACAGAATGACATTTTAATACTTTCCTCTGATAATGAACTGAGCAAAAATAATATCTTATGGATAGATATTGAGTTTCCTTACCCAGAATAAGACAATCTTAGCAGTTCTAAAGCTGTCAAAAAGTAAGGCCAACTCATTCCCAGTCCTCCCTTCCTTTCATCTTTATTTATTTCCTTTCATGTCCCCTACTGAATCTATTCTTCTACTTAGAAAATTAGAAGAGGGTAATAAAAGGGTTTGCTTAAGCCTATTCATTAGATATGGAGGCAATTCATGCTTTAAATATCACATTTAACATTTCATAAGCCTTTATCCAGAGCATAATAATTATTCTCGTCCATTCGGGAGTTCATAGTGTTAATTAATGCTTCAGCTTTAGTGGTAGTGCCTTTCATTTTTAATGGGCTTACATATCAAAATGTGCAAGCCCATAAGAATGTTGATAGATTGTATTGATTTAAGATTAGCTTTATTGTATTCTGATGTAATTATAGATATGAACATAGCAATGTAAATGTAATGTTACACCCAAAAGTATGCAAAGGAAAGGTGGATGGAAAATAGACCTCTGCATAGATTAGAAACTTCTAAATTTGATCAAAAAGTTCAATCCTCTAAGTTGGGAATGTTAGTATCTCTGTATTTCTCTCTCTCTCTCTCTCTCTCTCTCTCTCTCCCCCACACACACACACATATACACACACACAAATACACACACACACACACACACACACACACACACACACACATAATAGATAGACTAGGGACGCGGTGGCTCAGTGGGTTAGGACGCTGAGCTTGTCGATCAGAAGGTCGGCAGTTTGGCGGGTTGAATCCCAAGTGCCGCATAACAGAGTGAGCGCCTGTTACTCGTCCCAGCTTCTGCCAACCTAGCAGTTCGAAAGCACATAAAAATGCAAGTAGAAAAATAGGGACCACTACGGTGGGAAGGTAACAGCATTCCGTGCGCCTTTGGCGTCTAGTCATGCCGGCCACATGACCACGGAGATGTCCTCGGACAAGCGCTGGCTCTTTGGCTTTGAAATGGAGATGAGCACCGGCCCCTAGTCGGAAACGACTAGCACGCATGTGCGGGGGAACCTTTACCTTTACCTTTATCATAGATAGATAGATAGATACAAATACATACTTTATATATACATACTTAATATATACATAAAACATTTTATAGATAAGAAAGACAGATGCAGACCTCTGCAAGGTATTTAAGAAAAAGCTAAATTCTCTCTTACTGTTTAATCTTATGCATGTCTAGTAATCTGATTAGACTATCATTCATTTAGTGATAGTCTTACCTGAGAAATATGGGCAAAATGTTTCCTTTTCCCATAATTTATATCCAATTGCGGGAAGGGTTCATTTTACTTAGCAGTTCCAAAAGTAATCAAAAATAATCATACCTAAATTAATCACAATTTTAATATTTTTATAAATAACTCAAGGTGATGACCATACATAATACTCCTTCCTCCTCCCATTTTCCCCAACCCCGTGAGGTGGTTGGACTGAGAAACAGTGACTAGCCCAAAGTCATTCAGTTGACTCTCATGCCTAAACTGAGACTAGAACTCACAGTCTTCTGGTTTCTAGATGTGCACCTTAACACTAGACCAAACCGGCTCTCTGAGCCTGCTGATATATTGGTTTCAAGAACACTGATACCTTGAACCTGCAGTTTTAAAGATGATTATATAGTTTTTGTCAGAAATCTGATGACAAATTATAACCAAACTAATAATGGCACCACTGTTCATCATTCTCTTGCTTGGCATAGTAATAGCTCCAGTATTTAATATCTGTATGTATTGCTAAGTTCTACTTTTTCAAGAAATTCATATCTAGCTCAGATCAGTTTCCATGCATTACAGGACCAAAATTTCTTTTCAAGTTAATCTCTTACTCTACAAAAAAAATGGATGTTGATTACTGCAAAGCCAGCCAAACTATTTCTCTCACCACATTTTTTAAATTTATTCCTACAGTAACCTACTCTTCTCCAGAGGTGTTAACTATTAACTAATTAACTATTCCTAATAGCACGAGAGTTGATACTCAGTATATCTGTAGAACACCCAGGTGGGGAAAGCCATGTTAGATAAACCAAAATTGACACTACAATTGCAAATCAAGCTGTCATTCGTATATGGAACAAATGAACAAGCAACTGAACAAATATGGACATTTTGTCTACTTTCATTTTCCCAGAGTTTTTAGAAAACCTTTGGGTTGCTGCCTCAGCTGTTATGCAATCCATTCAAGTCTTTGCAAGTGATTCTCATTGTAAAAATGAATTTTGTAAGCAGAATGGGAAATTGGAAAAAGTAGAAATAAGAGTATTTTTCTAGATATGAAATATCACTAGGATAAATAATCAAAGACTGAGCCTTATTCTCTCTGGTTTCTTCTTTTCATCATATTATGTTGTCTTATATGGAGGAGTATAAATAAAGTTTTCAGAAAGTAATGATTAAAGGCTAGCCACATGCAGTTAATTGCAGGATCTGAGAAAAGACAACAAAATAGCTAATAATTTTTTCAAAAAAATTGGAAGGTAATGGATAGTGCTAATAATTACCATCTTGCGCAACTGCAGCCTCAAAAGCACCCAACACTAGCTTTCTGTCAAGGCTTGAAACCATTTAAAAACCCTAATTTAACATTCTACAAATAGACTGCTTCTATGAGAGGCAGCGGAGCCTTCAGACCATTTTGAACACAGAAAATACTGATTAATTAACCATGGATAATAAAAATTATTTCCTTTTCATATCCCTCAACAATATTAAGCGTGTAGGAAATCTTTTTGAAAACACAGGTGACGCTTTAAAATGTCTCTGGCAGAATAGCTGTAATTCATGAGAACCACTGTAACCACGTAAGATTGATTTGCCTGTAATTATTAGGGTTAAAAAGTTATCCGACAAATGCACCCTAGCTTCTGATTAAATAATGAGAGGTTGCTCATAGTCATTTCTTCAATTCTTGGTCTAAAGTTGGGGTGCTTTCCCCACTCACTAGAAGCCACTTTGGGTTGTTGTTGTTGTTGTTGTTGTGTGTGTGTGTTTAATAAAAAGACCAATGCCAGAACTTTATCAAATTTCCCAATAGAGACGTTTCCTCTACAGCCCCCAGTGTAGTAGCTCTTACGCTGTTTGCTCTGAAGCCCTCGCAAGTAAGGAGAGGACAACTTAATTTAAAGCACCACTTCGGTTCTCTTGCTTTCTGTTAAGAGTGCAGTTGTCTGTCACCCCTACCAATTAATCACTTCGGAAACAACGATCCGTGCAGTTTCGTTTAATTCCCCCTCCTCTTTGAGGTCGCTCTGACCGCCTCTCGAGGCAGCAGGTGGGAACTTGGGAGCGCTGGGCGGCTCCGCGGCTCCACACTCGCTTTCCTCTTCCAGTCGCCGCCGCGGGTCGGTTCAAAGGCCGGCGCCCCAAAGTTTGGCCGTCGTAAGCACCATGGACAGCGACCTCCTGCCCCGCTTGGACATTGCAAGTTTCCAGAGCCTCTGGCAGCGCTTCGACGCTGACGGTGAGTAAGAGGCGGGGGCAGATGATGGAGGGAGGGTGCGGAGGGTCCTCGGGCAAAAACTTCTTTGGGATATGCCTGTTTCGCTCTTCTGTAGGCCCCCCCTCAAACGGGCCCTACGTTTGATTGAAATCCACGCTCTTGGGGAGGGGTGGTGGTGTTTCCCCCTTCTCCTGAACTTTGTAACCGACGTGCTTCACTCTCGGATACAAGATGCCCTGTCAAGCTGCGAACGTTTTTGTCACTGGTTGAGACAATTAATGGACGACCGGTTAGTGTTGTTTACACCTGAGTAGTATTTAATGACTCATTACTCACAGGGGAGATTTGTCACCCTCGTGCCATGACTTTGCAGAACACCTAACTCTTGCAGTTTTGACTAATGTCTATGTGTATTAACCCACACGGCGTGGTTGAAGTATTATTTATCCTTCTTATTTACTTGCCCCTTTTATTGGTGGTGTTATTATTCTCTCTGTGGCTTTGCATTTACACTGAGTGCTTTGTTACCAGAGTCAAATTCTTTGGGTGTCGAATCACAGTTGGCCAAATAAAGCATCCAATTCAATTCATTTGAACAAAGTAAATAAGTCATACATTAATTGCATATGTAGGGGGGGGGAAAGGCTTTAGCAACAGAAAGGAACAAATCCAGGGCTTCTAGAGCATCTCAAGCAACTTTGAAATATAGATTTGATCAATTTATGAAATAGGAATTGGTGATGTAAAGCATTGGGCTGGGGATCCATACACTAATATTGCATACTCAGTAATATAGCTTATTTTATTTTTATTTTTAGACAATGGCTACATAGAAGGAAAAGAGCTTGATAACTTTTTCTTTCATCTGCTTGAGATCCTGGGCAGTAAAGTAAGTACTCCATCATCTTATCTGCATGTAAGGATGACACGAACGAAAGCTTGTCCAACCTATTCCTGGCTGGATTAAATACAGCAGAGCTGAACATCTGTTCTGGAACTCAGTTGTTTACCATGAGCAGTTGGGAGGAGAGGCTGAATTCTTTTCTCCACCCATCCTCCACTGAAATGGCAGGCTGACTTTTTAAGACTCTCTGTGCAGAGCCTTGATTGTTCTATATACTATTGCTTGATCATGATGAGGTTATTTGGTCCTTACATGTACCTCCTACTGGTAATTCCTACTGCTAAAAATCATTTGCTACCTCAGAGTCTACTTCAGTTCCTTTCAAACAGTGTCATTATTGATGGCTCTGTGTTGACTCTCCACATTTGCCGCCAACTCAGTGGTCATATTTCAGGCATAAGGCACACCTGTCTTTTTCAGGAAACTGTACCACCTGTTTAGTTTGATTAATGAGGATGAGCCAAGAGGCTTGTGTATCCATGGAGTGGATGAAGGAGGTTGTAAAGCAGGTGTTCTGAGGCCTATGGAATCTGTAGTAACATTAGTTTTGTAGATGTTGTATTCTGGGTTCTAAAATAATTAATATGGGATTTCTTTGGATTTATACTTGGATGCAAAGATCTGTAAATAAGGTACTGCATGGTTATTTTATTTCAACAAGTGAATTGTCCTTTTATTTTAGTTTTGATTGCTTCCTGTTCAGAGTACAAAAAGAGATACACAGCCTCCCTCTATGGTCTATTTTGCCTGTCCTTGAAAATGTATAATTTTAATTTAAAAAAATTATAAAAGGCATAGGCAATACTTTTATTACATTAACTGTGTATTTATTTATTTACACAATAGTGAACAGACTTTCCAATTTCTAACCATTGCTAACCAGGCAACTTGTTGAAAAGCAGAAATGAGGGAAAGCTAAATTTGGGGTGTGTGAATGTGTTTAAATCATGCCTGAACTAAGGCTCCACTTTATATGGAATATAAGAATAATTTGCAAATATGTAAACTGAGATTACCAGGTACAGAAATAGGTTGTACTAAGGACCTTCCTCAGGGTTGCCTAAAATAAAAAATAAAATAAAAAAGGTTCCCAACTGTTAAACTCTGAACCATTTATTAGAAGGCTGGTGTAAGCCTATGTATGTGATCAGTTATTCTAAATTGGTAACACTTTAATTTAATGATAACTTTGTATTTCCATGTAATACCAAAAAATAAAGGAAGGCTATAAAGGGATAAATATTAACTGATGTAGTTCAATCAGTGGTTGAATTTTATTTTTTATTTTTCTTTAAAAGTGAGGACACATTTCTAAATAGATGAACAGTAGGTTAGTGTCTGTTGCCCTCTCTGGAAGTATATATCCAATTTTATTTTTGACCTCTCTGTTTTCAGAGGTGAAATCTACATGAAAACTGGCCATTTTCGCCGAGCATGTTTACTAAGCTTTGCATGAAATGAAAGTTTGTAGAAAGAACAATTTTCCATTTGACTAAATGGAATTATAGTATCACTGCAGACATTTATTTCCCCAGTCATGAAGGAGCCAGAATGACCAAGCTTCTATTTTTCAATGCCTTAAGGTTTCTGGTAATCTTATTGCAATTGCAGGATCCTGGTTTGTTAGAATTTTGAGAAGAGAGAAAAAGAAATTAACAGGTGAAAGGAGAATACAACATTTCTTTCTCATTTACCAATTGCATTATGAAGAGAATTAATACTAACTAGTTATGCTGGGAAAAGTTATGTTATGCCTACCTTCTAAAAATTAAAATCCTGGCCTTCTTAAGAAAGGAAATGAACGGTTTAGATTTCTGGGAACTGATTTTCTGAAATGGACAAGACAACCTTCCACAATACAATTATTTCCTATAGAAGCCGCATTTGTGAAACAGGCAATCAGAGATCTAGCTGGTCATATTAACCCAGAACCTTGGGCACAATAGGGTTAAGTGGAGCATCTTATCCAACTTTGTATCTAAGGGGGGATTTACTTTATATATCTCATCCAGAGCTTTTCATGTCGTCCAAATCCAGACAAAGCAGATTTATTTATCAAATTTATTTAGTTAAATTTATAAATCAAATTTAAAAAGAGCTCACTTGAAATTAGTTCTTTCTTTAGTCGAGATGGGAGACCATAGCAGCTGCAAAATGGAACCTTCTAATTGCTTTCCCCCCTGTTTTTATTACCACTGCTATTCCACCTTACTCAACCTGTAGGCACATGGGGCAGGTGAAATAGGCACAATGCACCACATTTTAACCCTATTGAGCCACTGTGAGTTAAGGCAAATCAGAAAGGAAATAAGCCCATTGCAAAAGTAGTAGGGTGGTGGTAAAACAACCACTTCTGATGTAATCGTAGTAGCCCTTGGTTTCTTAAGTAAACTGTCACCAAATCACAAGGTTAATTGGCCTACTTGAGGCTTGAGCTAGGTTGAGTCAGCTTCAAACATGGAATGTAAACAAGCCTGGAGAGAATACTTTTTAGGGCCACTTCAGTGATATTTCCAATTAAATTTTCCAATTTAATTCATTAAATTCAATCCCCAAATCTTCCTGAAGATGCTTTCAGTTGAAGAATTTTTACCAAGATCCTGGACATGATATTATGGCTCCAATAGTGTCTCTAATATTTTTCTTTGGCTTTTTCTTTTGAGAGTTATTTAGGATAGAAAAATTAGGATTACCAATTCTGAACTTTCTACTAATATTAATTGTGAAGACTAAACAAAGGGGAGGCTTCTAGGGGCAAAATAAATCAATTTTAATAACATTTTCTTGTCCCAACCAGTTCTGTCTTACAAATAAAGACATCTTCCCAGCCAATTAAATAAATATAACTAAATAAGAACTTGGTGTGAATGAAGGCCAATAGCAGCTAAATAACTGGCAATTATGATTTCATGTTGATTGGTATCGGTGGATAGAAAAGCCAAATCCAGTGGTGGGATTCAAATATGTGTACAACCAGTTCTCTGTGTGGATGCTGCTTCCGGAAGTCCATTCTGGGCCTGGGCAACAAAAAAAATAGCTACCAGTTCTGCCGAAGTGGTGCGAACCAGGTGAATTCCACCACTGGCCAAATCCATACTAAATATCTGATTAACTTTGTGACCAACCTTACTAATTAGATAAATGGACAGGCTGAAAGAACATCTATAGGACAAAATCATTTATACAGGAAGGATTAAGTAAATTTCACCACACCTGATCTTGACCTATCTGTGCCAGTCAGTCTATCAGCTTGGGATATAGGCTTCCTCTACCATATCTGTTTGGTGGGCCAGTCACATTTATGCACATTTTCAATATTGTTAACTGTAATAGACATTACCAATGGCTATAATCCTATAAGTGGAGAGTGGGAGATCTCCCCTCTTCTTTACAATGATCTAGCTATTCAATCTAGGACTATTTTGTAGACTATTTTGGAAATATCAAAGTGATGCAAACATGCTTACCAGGGTTATTGTGAGAAAGAATAATTAGCTTCTATTTCTGTGCTTTGGAAATTTAAAGGGCATCAAGCAAGCAAATAAATACTAATGAGTACACTGAAAGTTATCTCTGTTTGAATAGCTAACATTTTCATAATTATTATTTTTAACCTTTCCCTGTTGTTATTTTTCCCTAATGACCAATGGAGTCTCTACTTGTTGGTATTTTTCCCATTTCACTACTCTAATCTGTTCTCATTTTGTGTAAGACACGCAACTCCAGCTGGGAAAACAATAGAATGACAGAATTTGTCTAGCGTGCAAAATGGGAAAAGAAACAATTGGATGTCAGAAGACAAAATGGGGAATTGGGGGTGGTTTTTAACTGGCAAGATGCACTAAGCAATCTAGGAGTTAATTTTGAAATCTGGGTCCAGAGAAGAAATGGACTATTCACAACCAAGACATTCAGAAAGTTTCTTCTTGTGGTTTTTTATCTACATTTAGCAAAATTTCATTATATTTCCCTCAGGGTTGTTGAGGGCTGCCCCTCCATTAAAATTGCCAATCTTCCATTTTGAAAACTTGATAGCTGGACTCAGCTTTTCCTAGTTACTGTTTCCATGTATTTTAAAAGAAAACCTAGCTATTTGTTTTGAAATGAGAATAGTGGGTTAACTAAACAAATATTTTGCACGGCCTCACTAAGAGGCTCACCCATTATTCAGAGTTCATACAAAACACATAGACTGGCTTCGTCCAACTTTCTTCATCAATGTCAGCTAATTAAGTGCACCTTGTGCAATATCTACCAATATGGAACTTTTGAGCTTTTGAACTCTGAACATATAGATTAATGAAAAACACAATGCATTTTATATTAATATAAACAATTTTAACACTAATATAGAAAAATATGAAGGTATCATATTCGAGAGAAAAAAATCTGTTGCCCATACTATGGACAACTTATTGGCGGAGTTAAAAGAGAGAGAAATAGGATTCCTCAAGAATATCACACAACATACACAACAGAAAGTTTAAGTAAAGAAAATTGCCTAAAGCAGGGGTGTCAAACTGCCGGCCCATGGGCCAGATGCGTCATGGCGAAACTGCGCCCATCCCATTGCTGGCAATGGAAAAAAGTCATGATATATCGCGACACGTCACGTGACATTGCGAGTTTGACACCCCTGGCCTAAAGAATAGCAGTACTAGAACTCACAATCTCCTAGTTTCTAGTATGGTGCCTTAAGCACTACAACAAACTGGTTCTTGACTAATGTTATTAGAAATCTAATTTTGTAATTAGAATTAGCTAGATATAATAATATGGTTTAACAATATTGCTTGCAAACAGTAACATTGCTAACTTGTTGATAAATTCTGTTTTAAGTAAAGAATTAATATTTGCTTCAAATTAGATAAACCAACACATACATGCACACACATAAAAGGGTAAATTCTTAGTTGGCTATATACTTTGGAGTTAAAACATATGAGCTATTAATTGCTTAGCAATTTTATTAAAAAAGGAAGCTGATTGAGTTCAGCTGAATATGTTCTATTCTGTTATCCCTTTTATAGTATAATTTTCAAAGCCTTAAATGATCTTGAACTTCTTTTATAGTTTCCATTTGGAAAGTCAAGTTGGAAGTTTAAATTATAATCATAGGTGATATTTTTAAAAATCAGCCATGGAAATCAACCTAATTCTTTGTTCTACTTTCTGTAAGATCCTTCATTTGAGATAAAAATATCTGGCAATATTGGGGTTTTCAAAATCTTGTTTCCATATCTCTTGGAGCATAGACAGGTTTTAGCAATAGATAATACTCCAGTTTTGATGTTCTCTTGAATAATTTAAAGGCCATGTATCACATGTTTGCATTGGCTTATTTCATTTCTGTTACCCTTTTGTCATCCAGGATATTCTATTAATCAACAATTCTCAACTATTGTTATCCAATGCACTTGGCATCAAAGCATCAAAGTAAACGGGTCCATGGGTCTCCAGTGGAGGGCTCATGGGCAAATAACGACATGTGTTCAATGGCATCACACAAATGCTGTGACTTGTGCCAGCTGTTGGGAAGCAAGTTTGTAGCTGTGGCATTTAAGTCATGGTATTATTTTTGGCATCATCATGGTTTGCTGTGGATACCACCAATCTCCAAGGTCCCTTCCAATCCTTACATTCAATGGTTCTATGAAATGAAGGAGGAGCTATAAAAATGTGTCTTAGAATGTAGAGCCATATGGCCTCCTTGTGCTTTTTGCATGACTTTAATTCATACACTTTTAAAGTTGCTCCAAAAAATTCCGCCTAGGATGAAGTTCACCTGATTTTGCAATCAAATATCTTCAAGTTGAGGACAGGAAGCTGTCATTTTCTGATGGCAAGACTACAATCACTGAAGAGCAGAATCCTCAGTGACAACCCCCTCTCCTCCAGCCTGAAGAAAACTGACTGCAAAATAAGAAAAAGACTTTTAATGTGCCAGCCAGTGACTCCGTGGTATAGTGGTAGATAATACTACACTATAACTCATTGCTATTTCAGTTCACTACAGAAGGGGTCCCCAATCTCCGGACTGTGGCTCACTACTGGGCCATGGCCAGTTCGGAACCAGGTCGTGCAAGCTGCTGGCCTGTGCACACATGTGCACAGCTTGACTTGTGCAAGAAGCGGGCCAGAGCACACAAACACAGCTCAACTTGATACCCCTGCCAGGCTACCAAGCCATAAAGGTTGGGAACTGCTTCATTATGTGACATTTTTTTATGGTTCTCCAAAAAGGGAGAATGTTTTTGAGTTCAACTACATAAAAGGATCTCTCACTTAAACAGCCCAACATGAGTGATGTATTTACTTACCTTCACTGATTTCTACATATTTAAGGCAATATTAGCCTTCTAGATTTGAATGAACTGGAATTTTCTATGCATAGCCTTCATCCTGAAATTTAATTTAATTAATTTAATTTATTGAAATTTTTATACCGCCCTTCTCCCAAAGGGACTCAGGGCGGTTCACAGGGCATAAATATAAATAACAATACAAACATTAAAAGACAATTAAATCAATGCCCAAGTTAAAACAAGAATAATAAAACAAGCCTATAAAAAACCCATGTACCCCCATCAGGCTAGACCCGCTAGTTCAAATAAATGGGTCTTCAACCCGCGACGGAAGGATCAGAGGTCTGATGCCATCCGGAGCTCAACCGGCAGTTGGTTCCATAACGCCGGAGCACCCACAGAGAAGGCCCTCCCCCTGGGGGCCACCAGTCAACATTCCTTGACAGGAGGCACCCTGAGGAGGCCCTCTCTGTGGGCGCGCACAGGGCGGAGGGGAGTCGACGCCGGCAGCAGGTGGTCCTCGAGGTATCGCGGACCCATGCCATGTAGGGACTTAAAGATCATAACCAAAACCTTGAACCTTACCCGGAAGACAACTGGTAACCAATGCAGCTCACGGAGCAAAGGTGTAACATGGGAGTACCGGGAAACTCCCAAGACAACTCTCGCGGCCGCATTCTGTACCAGCTGGAGCCTCCGAGTAGTCTTCAAGGGAAGTCCCATGTAGAGAGCATTACAGTAGTCTAGGCGAGAGGTCACGAGCGCATGAGTGACCGTACATAAGGCCTCCCGGTCCAGATAGGGCCGCAACTGGTGCACCAGGCGAACCTGGGCAAAAGCCCCCCTAGTCACGGCCACTATGTGATCCTCCAAAGTGAGTCGTGAATCTAGGAGGACTCCCAAGTTGCGAGCCCTATCCACAGGGGGTAAAAGCTCACCCCCCATAGAAAGAGATGGAACATCCCAGGTGTCCCGGGAAGCCGGAATGTACAGCCACTCAGTCTTGTCAGGGTTGAGTTGAAGTCTGTTCCTCCCCATCCAGACCCGAACCGCCTCCAGGCAACGGGACATCACAGCGAGGGCATCACTGGGGTGGTTTGGGGTCGAAATAAAAAGTTGGGTATCATCAGCATATTGATGATACCCAACTCCAAAACCACGAATGATCTCACCCAGCGGTTTCATATAGATGTTGAACAGGAGAGGTGAGAGGACCAACCCCTGAGGAACTCCACAAGCGAGAGTCCTAGGGGTCGACCTCTGCCCCCCTGCCAACACCGACTGCGAGCGTCCCAGGAGATAGGAGGAGAACCACTGAAAAACCGTGCCTCCCACTCCCAATCCCCTGAGACGCTGCAGCAGGATACCATGGTCGATGGTATCGAAAGCCGCCGAGAGGTCTAATAGGACTAGGACAGAGGAATATCCCCTATCCCGAGCCCTCCAGAGATCATTCACCAGTGCGACCAATGCCGTCTCCGTGCTGTGCCCGGGCCTGAAACCCGATTGGTAAGGGTCCAGATAATCCGCTTCATCCAGGACCAGAGGGAGCTGATGCGCCACCACACTCTCAACAACCTTCGCAAGAAAGCGAAGGTTGGAGACTGGACGAAAGTTGTTCAATACAGCTGGGTCCAAGGCAGGCTTCTTGAGGAGAGGTCTCACCACCGCCTCCTTCAAGATGGTGGGGAAATAACCCTCGCTCAAAGAAGCAGATATAACCGCCTGGAGCCAGCCTCGTGTCCTCTCCCTAGCTGCATAAACCAGCCAAGAAGGGCACGGATCCAATAAACATGTGGTGGAACTCAGCTTCCCCATAATCCTGTCCACTTCATCAGGGGTCACAGAATCAAACTCCTCCCAGATAACATTGACAAGACCGCCCGTGTCCTGATCGCCAGACTCTGCCCAGCTGGAGTCCAAACCGGTCCGAATCCGAGCGATTTTATCCGACAGATGTTGACTAAACTCCTCGGCACGACCCTGCAAGGGATCCTCCCTCACCTCCTGATTAAGAAGGGAGCGAGTCACCCTAAACAAGGCGGCCGGGCGATTATCTGCGGACGCGATGAGGGTGGAGAAGTAATTACACCTCGCCTCCCTCATCGCAGCGAGATAAGACCTAATGTAGGTTCTTAACCGCAATCGGTCGGGTTCAGATCGGCTGGACCTCCAGCAGCTCTCTAGGCCCCGTTTCCGATGCTTCATCTCCCGGAGCTCCGCGGAGAACCATGGAGCTCGCTGGGATCTGCGTCGGGTCAGGGGCCGCAAGGGTACAACCCGGTCGAGTGCCTCAGTGGCCGCCCTTTCCCATGCTTCCACTAAGGCATCCGCCGAGCTGTGAGCAATGGAGGCAGGTGGGGACACCAGCGCCGCTTGGAATCTATCAGGATCCATTAGGCGTCTGGGGCGGTACCATCTAGTTGGCTCCATACCCCCACGGCGGGGGGTGGCAAAATGGAAGACCAGCCGCAGGAGGTGATGATTGGTCCATGACAGGGGCATAATAAATGGAAAGCCCCCACCAAGATCATCCAACCACCGTCCAGATAAGAAAATCAGGTCAAGGGTGTGGCCTCCCTCATGAGTTGGCTCAGAAATTACCTGCGTCAGGTCCATGGCCATCATGGAAGCCATGAACTCCCGAGCAAGCTCAGATGAACCTCCCAGGGATGGTAGGTTGACGTCTCCCAAAACTATAAGTTTGGGGAACTCAACCACCAACCCCGAGAGGATATTGAGCAGCTCGGGCAGGGCTGCCGCTACGCGACTAGGCGAAATGTACACGAGCAGCAAGCCCAACTGCGCCCTAGAGCCAAATCTCATAAAGAGAGACTCACACCCGACTATCTGAGGGACGGTGGTCTCCCGCGGACATAAGGTCTCCCTAACGATCACCGCCACACCCCCACCCCTACCCTGAGCTCGAGGCTGGTGCAGCACCCGGAAGCCTGGTGGGCAAAGGTCAACCAAAGGGACCCCACCCTCTGGGCCCAACCAAGTCTCCGTGATGCAAGCCAGGTCCGCATGCTCACCCTCAACTAAATCCCTAACAAGGGGAGCTTTGTTAACCACGGACCTGGCATTCAGGTACACCAGCCGGAGCTCAGGAGGCTGCACATCCTCGCTCCCGGAACCTCGGGAAAGAAGCAGAGGGTCGGAGCGCCCCACCGCTTGCAAATAGCGGAGACGGCGCTCCCGGTAACGATATGGCCCCCTGTCTATCCGCCTGCTGCCATTCCCCATCGTGGGAATTGGTAATCCCACGACCCGCTCATGAGCCCTGGAGACAACGACCCCTCGTTCTCCCCCTGCGCGGTCAGACCCAAGTCTGGCCTGAACTATGGTTGATTGGCCGCCCCCCAAAGCCAGACAACCCCTATCTCCCACCCCTCTCCCCAACCCCGTAAAATTTTTTGATAAAAACATAATCAGGGGCCTCTTATTAAATTTATGTTGACGGCCCCTGCACCTGCCCAGCCATCTCTCAGAGACCCAAAACTCGGGCCCTTCATCGAGGTTAGAATTTAAAGAGGCGGGTCGCACCCAGGCGAGGGGGGCCCCCCTGAGGGCGAGCAAGTCCGTGCTAGTATATTGTCGCATGTTAGTCCAGCAAGTCCAGAATAGGTAGTCCCGGAGATGATCATGTCCATAGGAGGGTCGAAGGTCGGAAAAGAAAATATCTGGATCCACACCCAGTTGCACTGCCACTTAGCTGGGTGCCCCAGTAAACAGGTCACCCCCGCCCTCTCACGGCAGGTTGCAACTCTGTACCTGGGGATGGTCAAAGATATACTCTGGGTAGGCATGCCCCATAGAGCTCCCACCTCTATGGGGCTGCAGATGTAAAAGTCAGCCACTCTCCCACCATGGCTGGTACCCAGGACCGACCGAATCCAAAGGGGAGAGGGGGAGGCAGACAAAGTTATATATTCAGGCAGAAGAGTAGACGGGCCAAAATGGAAGAAATGGTCTAAAAGCGTCACCGCCGTTAAAACGGTCCAAAAGCGGTATAAAGACCACCTGTTACTCCATTGAAGCGGTCCGAAGACGCCGTTGCCAACACAAGCGGTCCGAGGCAGCACAGCAAACATCATTGCCGCTAGGATAACTCTCAGTCGCCCTCTCCGCCGCCAAAACGGCCCGAGGACGATAGCGTCACTAAAAGCAGCCTGATGCAGTCTGGGGTAAGATGGAAGCACCACCGCCGACGAGAGGGGCCAAGAGCCCGAGAAACATCGCAGCCAATCACTGGCCTCCACAAGCGGCCCAATAGGCCAGAAAACGCTGATGCCGCCGAAGTGGCCCAGAAACAAGTCAAATGTTGCCACTCGGGCCAAAAGGCCCCAGGAATGCCACCGCTTAATGCTGGTCGCTGAGAACGGCCAGAGCCCACTGCTGCCGTCGCCGGATGCAGGCCATCTCCGCCGTCGAATGCGGCCCCAAGGGATGCCACTACCAGCGGGAACGCCAACGCCCACGCCGTCGCCGCCATCGCCGCCGCCATCGCCGCCGCCAAGTCGGACCCACAGGCGTCTCTCTCGGCAACCAAAGGCAGCCCGAAGGTGTTAAAGGCAGCCCGAAACGGCCCGGGGAAGCAAGAAACGCCGCCACCGAGCGCGGCCCGAGAAACTGCCGCCGCCAGCGCCGAGGCCGCCGCCCACGCCGCCGCCGCCATCACTGCCACCCAAACGAACCCGCAAGCGTCCTCCTCGTCCTCCTCGCCGACCAGGAACAGCCAAGCATCCCAAACCGGTCCGGAGCAGCAGGGAACAATAGGGAACGCCGGAGGCGGCCACGAACAGCTGAGGGCGGTCCGGAGAAGGCGGCCACGAACAGCTGAGAGCGGCCCAAAAAAGGCAAGCGGCAAGCGACAGAAAGCAGAAGGCAGAAGGCAAACAAAGGCGAACAGATGGAAGGGCTCGCAGGCTACCGACTGTTCTCTGCCCGTTTTCGTCAGCCACTAGCTGCCCCATCCCCCAATCCACATCCCAGACAGCCCGAAGGCTCCTGAGGGGCTCCAAAGGGACGCCTCGTAACTGGAACTCACGGAGCTCACGGAGCTCGATCAAGCTCATCCGCCATCTTTAAAAAAAAGATATATATATAACTATATAAAATATAACTAGCTTCTCCCACAAGCCTCTGGTAACTGTAAAATAGGAAAATAATAAACTTATTTTTATTTTTTGATCTGCTTTAATTTCAAAGGTGGGCCCTGCCAAGCAAAATCAGTATTAATTACAGTACTGTGTCCTTATGCAGCCAATCTTTTCAATTAACTATCTACTGCTTTATATAATTCTCACATAAACTTTATAAAGCTCTTAGAAACGTCCAAGAATTCACATGTGGGGCATCAAATATAATTATTTTCCAAACATTCCAGTAATATTTAAATTTACTCAGATGTCTGCAGGCACACTGTTTGACCTTAACAATAATACCATAGTTGCTTTGGAGACAAAATGCAAACACCGTTTGTGGGTGTTGGGATTTCAGATTCTTACTGAGTATAACTTTAATCTGTTTATCAATAAAATACAATCAAAGTCTTGGAAGTCTAATTATTCATTCTGAACACTAAAAAATGTGCAATACAGAATACCTTGGGGGAGGGTTAGTATGTGAAAAAATGGAAAGGATTTAGACTGCACGTAATCCTTGACATAACCATTCATTTTCTAACCGTTCGAAGTTTCAATGGCATTGAAACAGTAACTTAGGACTGTTTTTCACACATATGACTGTTGCAGCATCCCCGTGGTCACATGATCAAAATTTGGATGTTTGGCAACTGGCATGTATTTATGATGGTTGCAGTATCATATGATCACATTTTGTGACCTTCCAACAAGCAAAGTCAATGGGGAAGCCAGATTCATTTAACAACCGTGTTGCCAACTTAACCACTGCAGTGATTCACTTAACGGTGGCCAGAAAGGTCATAAAATGAGGCAAAACTCACTTAACAATTGTCTTGCTTAGCAGCGGAAATTTTGGGATCAAAGTCGAGGAATACCCGTAATTGCAGAGGCTGTGATTCTCTACAACTTCTTATTCTGTACTACATATGTGGATATATGGTTGTGTGCTGCTCCTCCATTTATAAATGCCTACAAGACAAGATAGCAAGTATATTTAATCTTTCCTAGAAGAGTAGATTAAATTTATTTTTAGACTTTTAAAGTTGCTGTAACCCTTTTTCTCTCAGTAGAGAATACCAATTGGAACTCTTCCATGGGTGATCTTAAAGAAACATAAATAGGCCACAATATTGTATGAATGTTGTATAATGTTATATCAGAATAACAACTGTAGCCATAGTCCTTTCACCTATAGCCCATTAGGTTTGTTTTTTTTGTGACAGAACACTCTTACAGAAGAACAGCTTGAGAGGGTGAAAAAACAATTAATGTCAACCTACAATGTGACTGATGATGGACGCTTACAAATACAAGAGGTATCTCCCTCTTTTCTTCTTTTGGGACTTTAGAAAATGTAGCATAGAGAATTGAACACACCCAAGTGCCAGTTTTAATACAAGGAATTTATTGTATCTTAGATGTTGCTGCTGTTTTCTTATTTCAGCTATGCCTGATTCCTATTTTTGGAAATAATCCTAGCAGGAGTGCTCATAAGATGTGATAAAAAAAAGTTAAGATGGCAGTCACAGTGATATGAAGTCTGCCCACATTTTACGTGTGACACTCATATGATACCAATTAAAAAAAAAGAGATAAGAGCTTTGAACTCCTCATTGTAGCTGTCATCTTGATTTTTTGACCAAACTCAAGCAGCCCTGAGTCCATATAAACATACAGGCCAGGGGCATTGTGTAGATGGGGGTGGGAAAATAAAAAAGGTTAAAAAAATCAAGATGATGTTTGCATGATTGAAGGCCCATTTCTTTTTTCACATGTGCCACAAGTGTGAGACATATTCAAAAGGGCAGGGGAAGCCCTCTCAACCTTTTTTTGACCCTGGTATAGGTTGAGGACTCTGATTATTAAACAATAATAATAATTTATGTTATTTTAGCTTGCAAATATGATTCTGACTGAGGAGGACAACTTTCTGCTCCTTTTCCAAAGAGAAACTCCTTTGAATAACAGCGTGGAGTTCATGCGGGTGGGTAAGAGTTCTTGCTGCATGTTCTGTTTTTGAAGTCACATCTGTCGTCGATTTTTATTTCACTCATTCCACTGCCTCAAATAAAGTAAGTCCTGGAGGATTGGGCTTTTAAAGTGCAGTGTATTTCTGAGATGAGAGGAGCTAAACCTCTTTTTTTTGGTACTAAAAAGTAAATTTATCAGGAACAAATTTATCAGTCCTTGATTTACCACAGTTCATTTCGTGACTGTTCAAAGTTACAACGGCACTGAAAAAAATGACCCGTGACCATTTTTCACAGTTGCAATCTTTGTAGAATCCCCATGATCAAAAGTGATCAAAATTCAGATGCTTGGCAACTGGTTCATACTTAGGATCACTGCTGAGTCCCAAGGTCAAGTGATCCCCTTTTGCGACCTTCTGACAAGCAAAGTCAATGGGGAAGCCAGATTCGCTTAACAACTGGATAATAACTTATCAACTGCAGTGATTCACTTGAACAACTGTGGCAAAAAAGGTCATAAAATGGGGCAAAACTCACTTAACAAATGTCTCACTTAACAACAGAAATTTTGGGCTCAATTGTCGTTGTAAGTAGAGGAACTACCTGCATAGTGTTATTGAAAAGCAGGGAGGTAAATCATATGTGGGCATGGAATATTAGCATCTTTTCTTCTACAAAATTTCCTTGAGATGCATCTTGAACCCTAGACCCGGCTCTTTTTGTGTTCTGTAACATATAATCTCTTGTTTGTGTGTGCTTTGCTGTGAAAGTGACAACATACGCTTCTTGACACAGGTAATTATTTTTTTTATTTTATTTTAATTCTATTTATATCCCGCCCTTCTCCAAAGACTCAGGGCGGCGTACAAGCTTAGCAGTAGCCTTCATTCTATGTATATGCCTGCTTATTAGGGCTTTCACACACACACCCCAAGCGGCATTATTACAAAGTCAGCTTAATTGCCCCCAACAATCTGGGTCCTCATTTTACCTACCTCGGAAGAATGGAAGGCTGACTCAACCTTGAGCCTGGTGGGATGCAAACCTGCACTAATTGCAGGCAGCTGGTGTTACTTAAGGAGGCATTAGCCCACTGCTCCACCAAGGCTATTATAATTATATTATAATATTATATATATATATATCATAATATATTATGATATTATAATTATACAATTATAATATCATAACCTAACCTATTCCTTTCTGCAGCTGCTTATTCATTTCATAAGTTACTGCCTTATCTTTCTTTGAAGCAAATACAACCACACAAGGACTGTGTGTTTTGAACTGTGAAAATGTCAGCCTTTGGCTTAACAAGCTACAGATATCAGAAGGTTTAATGGATAACTCAGGTTTACTTCACATAGGAAGAAATAAAAGCTGTATCATGTCCCCGGTTTTTCCATGTAGTTTTATAGTCAGATTTCTCTTATGAAATACATCTTAGCAACACGTTTGCCCTGTGAGCCATATACTCTTACATTAAAAAAAAAAGCTAGTAAACAAGTTTTTGGTCAATAAACTGAGAAAAACTCAACAGCTTTTAACACATCACCAAGAAGATGCACAACTTAACCAGCTTTTGTATTATAATTTCTTATCCGATGAAGATAATTCTACACCTGGTTAGAACAGATTTTATGGTTTATCAGTTTCAGCCTCAAAATGCAGTTTGAGATAAGCTATGTTGTTTGCACAGCAATAACCTGGCCTGGATGAGCAGTCATGGAAACCACACGTCCAGACTGAACTAGCCTGTCTATAATCTGACCTCTTTTCAGGCGGACAAAAACCCCAGTTATACACAGGTTGAGCAGGGAATATTCCAACCAGTTTTCAGAATCCTATATCTCTCGATCTTTCAGGAATGAACATCAATTTTGTCTTGTCACTGCTGAAATAAGCCATATGTGTGCCTGTGTGAGATTACATGTCTGCAGGTACAAGTGTGCACAGTAACACAAACAAGTGAGAATTGTAATAAAATGGGATAGTGTGTAGGGTATGTCGTGGACAAAGTAAATGTCGTAAACAAAATGGAGGCTGCACCCTTTTCTTCCCTGTATTTTAGATGTGACCAGGATCAAACCCAGTTTATTTCTTTGCCTAATCCTATTAGGCCAAAATTGACCCTCCCTGCCCCCAGACAAAGCCTCTTGCAATCCCATCCATCCCGAAGAACAGAAGTCTCCGTTGACAATGAAATCTGAGGGAAGCCCTAATAAGAGAATGACACACAGAGAAACTACAACCATCTCTCTTCAACAATGGACACCCCTCATTTGCTCCATATGCCGAGTCCTGAACAATGGGCTTCCCAAGAAGGGATTTGTCACATTCCTTGGCTATAGGACCCTCCCTGATCTAACAAATAGCGTGCATGAAATATTTCCTTTCCAAACCATTATGAGAAGAAAGGCGTGATATGGTAGTATAGGTAATCCTCAACTTATAGCAGTTCATTTAGTGACCGCTCAAAGTTACAACGGCCTTGAAAAAAAGTGACTTACGATTGTTTTTCACATTTACGACCATCGCAGCATCCCCATGGTCACATGATCAAAATTCAGATGCTTGGCAACTGACTCATATTTATGACAGTTGCAGTGTCCCGAGGATTGTGTGATTCCCCTTTTGCAACTTTCTGACAAGCAAAGTCAATGGGCAAGCCTGATTCATTTAACAACCGTGTTACTGACTTAACAATTGCAGTGATTCACTTAACAACTGTGGCAGGCAAGGGCATAAAATGAGGCAAAACCCACTTAACAACTGTCTCACTTAGCAACAGAAATCTTGGGCTCAATTGTGGTCAGTTGAGGACTACCTGAATATCTAACCTTCTTTGTCATATTATTTATTGTGATTTGGCGACTAAGCAATATAGACAGTTCCATGAAACTCATCTAATGAACCAGTTTAACAGGACATGTTCGATGTTACTTATTTTGTTTTTTAGTGGTACAACTACTTCCTCGGGCTTCTGTATTCTGAACCAGTAGCATTGTAACGGTCCTGAGAGAAATCTACCAAAGGATTTATCAGTGAGGTTAGGGTGTTAATTCAAGAATGTGTCTTGTAAAATATCACACTTTTCTTTTTCTTTTCTACAGATTTGGCGTCATTATGATGCTGACAGCAGTGGGTTTATTTCATCCGGTGAACTCCAAGTAAGTTCTGGGCTTGCTGGAACTTTATCCAGATGCTGCTTTTGTTATTAGTTATTCTTTGATTACCTTTGCACATTACCTGTGCTAAGCACAGTTCCAGGTAAACCACCTTTCCCAAGGGTGTCTAGAAGCTGCAATTAAATTTCCTTGGGGGAGTGACAATTGTGGATGGGGATAAGACCCAAAATGAATAGGCCCACAATGTGCAGATAGACAAGACTTTCCTTTTGTGGCAATATTTGCGGGTTAATTTATTATTTCTTTCCCCTTTTTAGAGGAGCTATTTTCTCTTTAAAATAGTGGAAACCTGCTGTGCCTATTTTCAACTACAGAGACAGAAATACCTCTGGAAGCCAAAACAAAGTTGGCCATCCATAAATTATGCTTGAGACTTATAGGAATCAAGCTCTTGAGTCATCCATATTGTTCTAGGATGAAGCTGAAGCATAACTTCTGCTCTCTTTCCTGAACTCAGGACTTTCTGCAAGACCTGTTTCGGCAGCATGGGAAAAACGTTTCCAAGGCAAAACTGCAAGAATATACTGATACCATGGTAAACTGAAATTTCTTAGTATTATACTAATTCCTAAATCTCTGAAGCAGCCTGAAGATTTTCACACTATTTGGATGTGTGTAGCAAAAGATGAAAAAGAATATTATACATACAGGGTTTAAGGATCATTTCAAACAGCAATCTTCTACCTTCAGAAATATAATGCAAAGGGGGGGAAAATGGAAATGGTAGAGCAAAAGCAAAGAGAAAATGAAGTAAGGAGACCTCTGAGAAGGGGGTTGAACTAGATGACCTCCCAAGAACCTTCCAATTCTGCAACTCTATATCAGTGGTTTTGGGTAAGGAAGGAAAAAGCTTGGGAAGTCCTGCTTTAAGGAGGCAGAAAGCTTGCTAAGATGTTGAGGAGGGATGCTCATATTCTTGTTCTAAATCAAAAACATTCTTTCGGGTTTTGGGGCTGTGGCAACAGCTTGAAAGTGTCAAGGGCGAGTTCCTTGCAGAATGTCAGCAACCAAAAGTAAATTATCAGATGCAGGATATTAATTCAGGCTGACTCTGCAACCACATTAGTCCAATGTTATTGTTATTATTTCGTCTTTATTGGCTGCCAGTTTATTTCCATGCTCAGTTTAAATTGCTGGTTTGGTGTTTATAGTGCTAACAGAACAATATATCTACTTAGCCTTAAAAGCCACTAATTTCAATGATTTTATATTCAAGTTAAGTGCATATAGATTACCATTTAAATGGCCTAAGCATGTAAGCCTTTTCCATTTCAATATTTCTTATAACCTATTTTGTAAAAAAGCTCACTCAGGAACACTTACCCCAAAGTAAATTTGTTTAGTCCTAGGTTTTTTTTTCTCCTTCATTATGTTTTCTTTCCATGCATCTAGCAATTTTTGAGATATTTTACCTCAATTATGTTGAACTCATTTTAAATATTATAGGTACATAAAAAGTTTAGTGGATTAAGGACTAGGATTATTAGCACACAGAGAGGAGAAGTCTTGAGTATCGTTTATTACATTTCACTTCCAGAAACAGAATAAACCTGTAAATAACAATTGATTAAATGGCCAATTTATGGCAGGCAAACTTTTCAGACCTAAAGGCCATACACAGCAACATGCAAACACATAGATAATCCAGTCCTTTGCTAAGATCATTGGAGGAGACTTTTCTTCTCATGTTTCATTAAAATACATTTGGTGACCATTCAAAGGATAGTCTTTTTAGTAGTGGGCCCCTTGGAGATCCAGCAATAGTGTTCCCCCAGCCACTAGGGGGCATTCCTTAGCAAACCTTTACATGTCCGTGGGATCAAAGGATGATGAACAAAGCCATAGTGCCATCATCCTAGGAGTGATCAGGAAAAGTTTAGCCAGTGAACTAAAAGGACCAAGTTAACATGCTGCAAGTCTATCACCCAGCACTCACCGTGGGGGCATCATGTCCTCTAAGCATAATGCAAGACTGTGCAAATCCTTTTTTTATTTGTGGCTAGCTAACCATGTACATTGTCCATATTGAGTGGGTGCGAGTTGAGAGTATTTTGAGGGTGCTAATTGGCTGATGATTTGCCAAAATATGTATTTCCCCCAAAGTCAATGTAACTTGTGTAATGGCAATCAAAGAGAGTCTGATCACATTAATTAATATATCTCCCTAAAAAAAGGAAACTTAATTTGTAGAAGTTCGTCCTTGCTGATGTTGATGAAGATTCTCACCATCCGGGTAGAATTGTATCATTGCTGGTCTTTCTAATATGGCTCTCTATTGTCTCTCTATAAATCCTGTGTCCATTAATTTGAGCATCCAGCCTTACAAGCCGTCCAGATATATTTGATGGCCAAGTCGTTGCTAACTCTATGGTATGACCTGGTAGCATTCTGCAGTTCACAAAGCTACATTTTGTCTATGCCATGTGCAAGGAAAGCTCATTACTAGGATATTCATCTGCAAATCACACCACCTACCCTGCCAAAATAATCATTCAGATTATTATTCGTTGGCTAAAATAGCAAGTCATGATAATATCTATCCAGCTGTCAGCAATGGGCTTTCATTTCCAATGGCAATATGCTGCCATCAGATATAGGGGCACCTTTTACCCATGTGCAATTTAAAGAAAGTGCTATAGATTAATTCTCAGCTACCTGGATGATGAGAACGTTTCCCACATTTGTCCAAATAGTTGACGAGTAATTTAGTTTATCAGATCCCTGCTCAAAAAAAAAAAATAGTTTTCAACGATAAATTCTTTGGGTCCTTCATAATCCATGGCATCATCTATTTAGCTTTTCTTTTTAAAATTATTCTAGTGCAGTAGGAGAGCACATCCTATGTACTTTAATACATTACACCTATCAAAAAATTTTGAGAGGAGTTTTCAAAGAAAAGGAAAGGGTACATTAGAAAACAACTGTGCTCTTTCGGACATGATGCTAAAACACAGCTTAGCTAGCAGTTAAGGCATCAGGCTAGAAAGTGGGAAACTGTGCATGGTCCTGCCTTAGGCGTGAAAGCTAGCTGCATAACTTTGGGCTAATTTCTCAGCCCAAGCCATGTCACCAGCTTGTTGTTGTAGGGAATATGGAAGGAGTATTAGGTACATTTGCCACCTTGAGTTATTTATAAAAATAATAAAGATGGCATATAAATGATAAGGGAGGGCGTGATGGCTTAGCAGTTAAGATGCTGGACTTGTCAACCGGAAGATTGGCAGTTTGAGACCCAAGTGCCATGTGACAGGGTGAGCTCCCATTCTTGCCCCAGCTCCTGTCAGTTCAAAAGCTTGCAAATGCAACTAGATAAATAGGTACCACTTCAGTGGGAAGCTTAGTGTTCCATGGGCTTCAGCGTACAGTCATGCCGGCCCCATGACCACAAAATCTTCTTTGGACAAAGCTGGCTCCCTTGGCTAAGAAACTGAGATGAGCAGGCCCCCTAGAGTCAGAGATGACTGGATAGAGGAAACCTTTACCTTTTTAAAATAAATGATTAATAAAAATAAAAATAAACCTGGCCTCTCTGCAGGCTACATGTTTTTCTTATTGCACTGGTATGAGAGGTGACTTTTGCTTTCAGCTCAGTTCAGCCACATGTTGCAGTAATGACAGAATTGACAAACCTAAATAAATCTCAGGGAGAGGAAAGCACATGTAATGAGTAAAATTAACTGTTTATCAACAATTGCCTATAAACTATACGGTATCGTAAAAGAGAAGCGAAGGCTTTTGAGCTTGCCAGAAGAAGAGAAAGGCAAAGAAATTGTAAATTGTAGAAGAAGCTAAGTTCATCCTCGCAGTAGTTAATCATGATTCATACAATGGAATTGGGTGATGATCTCAGACAATGAACCAGGTGCCAGAAAAGATACAATAAAACTCTTATCTCATGCAGTGTTGGTATGATTTTATATCAGATTGCTGAAATGTCTTGCTAGAAACGGCCAAAGTCTTGTAATATCTCGTTATCTCATATGATTTAGGCATTTTCATAGGACAGCAAGTGAGTTTTCTCATTACTATTTTGAAGATTTAGCAATGCCCTTGGGAATCTGGTGAGCAGCCATGGCATCACCGACCCCTAGTTTTCTGTCTTGGCAATGCCATTCTGATTACTGTATAAAAGTCATCACATGTCAATTCCAATAGATCAATGAAGGCGCCAATAGAAAACAGAGTTGCTCTCCCAGTTCAGTCAGGCATCTCAATTAGTCATCTTTTGTGAAATGAGGCTAGCTGTACCCTTTCATTGTGGTTAACAGTTGAGATATTTCTGATTAATAATCCAAGTTCATTAATGTTTCGTCAATGGGAACTGCTAGAAAGTTAGAGATCTCACTATATCAGAGCACGACTCCTCCTCCAATTGAGGGTTTGTGCGGCACATGTTGAGTGGGTATGAGGGAGAGATAACAAGATGCAGAAACTGGCAACTTGTAAGATGCAAAGATAAAGAGAGAAGCTGCTCACTTGATCTTGGGAACACCTTTGTAGAAGGACCTTTCTAGATACCTCTCATATACTGTACAGTATTTCTTAAAAAAGCTTAAATATCCATTTGGCTACATTAGGAGTGTCCAACCTTGGCAACATTAAGACCTGTAGATTTCAACTCCTAGAATTTCCCAGATGGAATGCTGGGAGTTGAAGTCCACAAGTCTTAAAGTTGCCAAGCCTGCCACCCCTAACCTAGATTGTGCACTCATCTGAGAAAAAAATAAATCGTATGCTGTAGGAGTGCAGGGTACTGAGTGTGAGATGGCACTTCTAATCTAAGCCACCGAGCATGAAGATTAAAGGATAGAAAGATGAGGTACTATGCAACATATGGATACGCTCACATTTTCTCCCATGGGTTTTTTCCCCCAGCTTTCCTAATGGTAGCATTAATAAAATAAAGATTAAACACTATCCCAGTTTTGAATATTTTAGAACTGGAGCTAAGCTGTGCAGTTTGCCAAGTCACCTTCCCACATATAAAAAATTAAATCCAGCTTCTCAACCTCCTTTTATTATAGTTTATTCCATTCACTATTTCCTTCACTTTCTTCCTTTCATTCTGAAAAAGCATTGCCCTTTCCCCTCCCCCCTTTGTTGTTTTGTGATATAATAGCAAGAAAAGGGCAAAAAAGGTGGGGCAAAAAGTAAACCAATTAGCAAGAAAGCAAATGATAAGAATACACTTAAGTGAAATCAGAATATACTTCAGGGCACAGAGAAAGCTTTTTACATTAATAGATTTTGATACCAAGAGGCTGAAATTTTTTAATTAAATATGATTTCTACAAGCAAAGCTTTTTGGTAGTCTCAGGTGTTTCTGGACGGCTCAGCAAGATGATGGATAAACACCATTTTTCTGATGGCCTATGACAGGGCCCTCCAAACTTGGCAGCTTGAAGACTTGTAGACTTCAAATCCCGGAATTCCTCAACCAGCCATGCTGAAGTTTACAAGTCTTTAAGTTGCCAAGTTTGGAGAGCCCTGGCCTATGGTTTCCAAGGACAAGTTCAGAAGACCTGCTCCTGCAAACGTCTCCCCAATAGTTCCCCCCAATGCACAAGAACTGCTTCCATCAGAAATGTTGGCCAGTAGAACTTTTGGCCCTCCTGGTAGAAATGTCTGGGAATTGTAGTTTCAGTACCTAAGGATGTATGTCTGGGACAAGATGCTGTTGACAACTTAGGCCTATAATATTACCCATGACTCCCAAACAATATATAATAAAGTCTTACCATAAGGATGTCAAAGGGACGCGGTGGCTCAGTGGGTTAGGACGCTGAGCTTGTTGATCAGATGGTCGGCAGTTTGGCGGGTCGAATCCCAAGTGCCGCGTAGCAGAGTGAGCACCTGTTACTCGTCCCAGCTTCTGCCAACCTAGCAGTTCAAAAGCATGTAAAAATGCAAGTAGAAAAATAGGGACCACTACGGTGGGAAGGTAACAGCGTTCTGTGCGCCTTTGGTGTCTAGTCATGCCGGCCACATGACCACGGAGACGTCCTTGGACAAGCGCTGGCTCTTCGGCTTTGAAATGGAGATGAGCACCGGCCCCTAGAGTTGGAAATGACTAGCACACATGTGCGGGGGAACCTTTACCTTTTTATAAGGATGTCAAATGCAAAAACCTAAATTTTCAGCACTCCCCCATCAATTGTTCCTTTATGACTTACATTTAATTCTTGATTTGTCCCTACAGTTTCTTAGGTAAAGGTAAAGGTTCCCCTGCACATGCGTGCTGGTCATTTCCAACTCTAGGGGCCAGTGCTCATCTACGTTTCAAAGCTGAAGAGCCAGCGCTTGTCCGAGGACGTCTCCGTGGTCATGTGGCTGGCATGACTAGACGCCAAAGGCGCACGGAACGCTGTTACCTTCCCACTCGAGTGGTCCCTTTCTACTTGCATTTTTACGTGCTTTCGAACTGTTAGGTTGGCAGAAGCTGGGACGAGTAACAGGCGCTCACTCTGCTACGCGGAACTCGGGATTCGACCCACCAAACTGCCGATCTTCTGATCGACAAGCTCAGCGTCCTAACCCACTGAGCCACCGCATCCCTCACAGTTTGTTAAGGCTGACCAAATTATCTTATCCTAAAATTACATTTTTCAGATTTTTAGCCTAGCTCATCCTCAGAGGCTTTTGGGCTGCAGGTTTATACATGCTTTCCAGGGACCAAACACTACTGAAGGTAGTAGCACCTTGTTTTGAATCAACCTAGACTAAAAAAAACCACCACATTCCATCAGTGGTTAGGAAAAAGTTGGAAAGTGAGAGAAAAGAGGTAAATATTTTGCTTATGTATTCAATAACTGCTAGCTGAAAGAAGAGTCACAAAACGTTCTTTTAAAGTTATGACTTGAACAGTCCAAATATCCCTGGGAGAAATCTAAGATGGACTTATGAACATCTTTGGATCACAATGTAATTCTGCCTGCTGTAAATCAAAGTAACTTGAATGTATTATTCTGATTAGTAAAATACTATTGGTTTGGGGTTTTTTTCCCCCTAGCTCTCATTTCACTTCCACTATTTGCTTTGTAGATGAAGCTCTTTGACAAAAATAAAGATGGCCGGCTGGATCTGAATGACCTTGCAAGGTAAATATTAATGGTTCTGATTCGCTTGGAGTGGCTTCAGCAGCTTACTTCTCCATTCTGCCCCCAAACCAATCTTGGTTGTATTTACACCTGTTGTGCTAAAAGCTTGAAGCCTCAGGACTTGCTTTTCCTGGAAGCATGGTGACAATGCACCACATCACAAACTGCTGCTTCCAGAAATGTCTGCTAATTTCCTGTGAAATTTCCTCTCTTTCTGAGCTCTGTCAAGCACAACTGTCTATTTCTGTGGAAATGAAGTCTCAGAAAATAATGGTTTAACTCTTTTCATTCAGGATTTTAGCTCTTCAGGAAAATTTTCTCCTTCAATTTAAACTGGATGTAAGTACTGTAATTTGCAGGGAACTTGATTATTCCTTTTTTTCTATATATACTATTTTTTTCCAAAATTAATTCCTGTTCTTTGATTCAGGCTTCGAGTGCAGAAGAAAGAAAAAGAGATTTTGAGAAAATCTTTGCACACTATGATGTTGTAAGAGTTTTATTATTACTATTTGGGATTACTGACCCTGCAATACACCAAATTATAGTTGCCTGTTTTATGAATGTTGTTCTTTATTGGAAGACATTTCAAACACTCTGTATCTAGTTTAAAGATAAGTTAATCTATGAAGGGGAAATAACTCCTTGAACTAGTCCATCATTAATTAGTCCTATTTAGGTATGCAAGGGATGTGGTGGTTCAGTGGGTTAGGATGCTGAGCTTGTCGATCAGAAGGTCGGCAGTTTGGCTGGTCGAATCCTGAGTGCTGCATAACAGAGTGAGCGCCTGTTACTCATCCCAGCTTCTGCCAACCTAGCAGTTCAAAAGCATGTAAAAATGCAAGTAGAAAAATAGGGACCACTACGGTGGGAAGGTAACAGTGTTCCGTGCGCCTTTGGCGTCTAGTCATGCCAGCCACATGACCACAGAGACGTCCTCGGACAAGCACTGGCTCTTTGGCTTTGAAACGGAGATGAACCCCTAGAGTTGGAAACGACTAGCACACATGTGCGGGGGAACCTTTACCTTTACCTTAGGTATGCAAATCATGGGTGTCTGTGGGTGTTCTTATGCAAATGGCTCAGTAATGTAATTTGCATTGAAATTACATAATTCACCTTATTTTCATAATCATTGCCCATGTGACATTATTGTGACCTGTACCAGACAGCTAGACTAAAAGTCACCTGGTTATAATTCTTCACACACTGTAGAAATGGATATTGCTTTATTTAAATTATAATGATTATTTTTAAATATGTGTGTATACAAATCCATGTTTTCTGTGGCAACATAGTGACCAATGTCACATGTCATGCCTTTCATATTTAAAATAATTGTAAAGATTATTATAGCTGTTTTACTGGGCAAATGGGTCAACAGGGTATTATCCAAATAAATGCTGCTCTTGGTGGAAAGCATTTTCTGCCTTCCATTTCTTAAAATGTCAAAATAACATTTTTTAAAAATTTGTTAGGGATGTCAAAACTTTTCAAAGAGGTATTTGGCAACAAGCAAGAATGTGTATCTATTTTGTAATCATTAAAGCAGCAGTATTTTTATTTATTTTTTTGGCAAGGATCATGAGTTACTTCAGAAGCCGATCCTGGCTATCTTCCATTCATAGTAATTTTTGTCCTCTAGGTCATGGGTGTCAAACTGCTGGCCCACGGGCCGGTTGCATTATAAGGAGGCCACACCCACCCCAGCTCCGGAATCCAAAAAAAATCACGATACGTTGCGACACGTCACGTGATGTGGCGAGTTTGACACCTGTGCTCTAGGTCTTCTAGGTACACATGTAGATAATTCTGGTCTCTAACAAATAAACTTTAACCGGGTACAGATGAAGACTATAGGCAGTGGAAAGCTTCTCTGTCTGTGAAGGTTTCTTATGTCATATTTCATTTCATTTTTATGGGCAGGGATTGCACAAAGAATCTCCATGGATAGATGAAGATCTCTAGGTTTCAAAGCCAACTGTGTACAATAAGAAGCAGACCGACAGAATTAAGGAGGACAGCATACTTGCTTCCTCCTTTTATTTGCGCAGATGACACACATTTAATGTGCTTGTAGAAAGTGTAAAACTCTTATTGATCTAGTCCATGTAATAGAAAAAGCTTGATGCTCATATCCCATTAGTCTCTAATATTCCACAGCTCTTGTGAGAGTTATGAGTCTACTTGTTCCCAAAGCTGAGAGGACAGGAATAAGGCAGTAATTTTTTCCCTTATGGATTCTGGTACTTTTTATTTCCCATTAGATCCTTCTTATTGTTTAATGTGGCACAAAATATCCACAAGGATATAGCTTTTAAGGTTGAGTATATTATTGACAGAAAGAGAAGAAAAGTATGCTGATAGATATGGCAACATTTTTACTCCACAAATTTATGTTCCAGACTAAGACAGGAGCTCTTGAAGGTCCAGAAGTTGATGGGTTTGTAAAAGATATGATGGAACTTGTCAAGGTAAGTTCACTGTTTTTTATGTTTTGTGCACATTATTTTTTTAACTAAAAATTGCTCTGTCCTAGATCAATTAGACCACCTGTGAATGTTTCCATTCAGCTGCTTAATGATTGAACAAAATAAGCTGCTTACATTTTCTCCTTTATGGAAAATAAAGAGAAGAATGGGAAACTGTGATGTAACATGAACAACGTTTGCGTAGGCTACAGCTTGTCTTGTTCAAATTATCAATAGTTCCTCAATTATTGCCCTTCCTCATCCTTCCTCCCAGACATAAATATTTGCTGGTAATGTACTAACCATGTTTTTCAGCTCCACAGAATATATTTCTTCCAATTTTCCCCAATCTGATAACTTCCTTTATGCTGGATTACATCTGCCATTACTCTCAAAGATCAAGCAATTACCTAGCTCAGTTAGGGATAATAGTAGTTAAGGTTCAAAACATCTGAAAGAGCCACAATTCAAGAAGCCTGTTTCATGTTACATGTTTTTTTTTAAAAAAAATTAAATCTATTACCCTGGAATACAACTCCATTATTTCTCATTAGCTCAGCAAATGACACCGACTGTATATAACCTTGCTGGGCTAGGAAGCTAAGTAGGGACTCAGGCCTTGTTTATATTTGAACTTTGAAGGAATAGTTATACTGGACTTTGAAGGAATAGTTAGAGGCTAAGCTGGGAAATGAAAAAAACAACAACATGGAAGAGGTAGAGCCAGGCTCTGATATTGACTGATGTCATGCCTACTGGTGTGTAATTCATTTTGGCAATCATGTGTTGTTCCCCTGTGTTGTGTTCAATTGTATGTTATTTTAATTTTTCTAGATTTTTTTAGGTGTTGTATTGATTTTAACTGCATGTTGCTAAACTTCTGGTCTTATAAATTAAATTAATCAAATAAATAAATAGATTGCCTTATTGCTAAAAATGACTATTTTGTTTTCTGCAGTGTGCTTTTATCTCTTTCTCTCTCATTATTGTTATAGCCCAGCATTACTGGTACAGATTTGGATAAATTCCGAGAGATCCTGCTTCATCATTGTGATGTGAACAAGGATGGAAAAATTCAAAAAACTGAACTTGCCTTATGTCTGGGAATTAAAAATACCCCATAGGCATCAATATACTTTTCCTATGGTCTACGTTTTTTTTTCTTTTGTGAAAACCTGTGAAAACATTTGTGAAACCTTTTTCAGTACTATGTAATAATCTGCTACATTAAACTTAGAAGATAGGCTCATAAAGGATAAGGATATTCAGTTAGCAAGTATGTGTTCAGATAGAAAATGTGATGAGTAGCAACTGGTTCTGTGTTGTTCAAAGGAGATATTATCTCTCGTAGTCTTATACATTTCTGATCAATTTGAAAGTTCTGTGATTGCTCCAGCAAGAAATGTTTCTGCTACAAGGTTTTTTATTTTTGCTTTAATATTTTCATTCCCTGGGCTGTGTCCTTCAGTGTTCCCTTTGTTTTGTCCCTTCCTACTTTCAAGTACAGTAGAGGTAGTCCTCAACTTACAACTGTGATAGGGCCTGCCCATTAAAGACATAAGTTGCAACATTCATAAAATGGGTTATCATGTGACCAATCCAATTTTACAACATTTTTTGCCGCAGTCGCTAAGCAAATGTGGTTGTTAAGTGAACCCATTGTTGTTATGGGATAGTCTTGCCCAAAACCACATATGTTAATTTTCAGCAAAAACATTGTAAATCATGGTCATGTGACTATGGGATGCTGCAAACGGCTGTAAATGTGGTCTGCTTGCCGAGTGCCCAAAATGTGGTGACTTGATTGTGGGGGAAGGCACTATGGAACTATGTCATAACTTCAAATGATCACTAAGTGACTGGTTATAAGTTGAGGATTACTTGTATGGCCTTTGAAACTCACATTGGGTTTTTGTGTAAGAACATTTACAGAAAAATAAAGCTCAACATTTGATAACACAGAGTACAACTGGAATCTATATTATTTATTACATATCCATAAGTTCCTGGGTATACTATGTGTGAAAATTCTTTGTCTTTTTCATGCCCTATCTACAAAGACAGGAGATGACATAGCTGGGAATTGGGAAGTATTGCTTTATATAGGTAGTCCTTGACTTACAGAAGTTCATTTAGTGACGTTTTAAAGTTACAACAGCACTGAAAACGTGTCTTATGACCATTTTTCAGTTATGACCGTTCCAGCATCCCCGTGGTTACGTGATCAATATTCAGATGCTTGGTAACTGACTCATATTTATGACGGTCTCAGTGTCCCAGGATCACGTGATCCCCTTTTGCAAACTTCTGACCAGCAAAATCATTGCAGAAGCCAAGTTCACTTAACAACCAGGTTACTAACTTATTCACTACAGTGATTCACTTAATGACTGAAGCAAGAAAAGTTGTAAAGTGGAGCAAAATTCACTTAACAAATGTCTCAACAACAGAAATTTTAGGCTCAATTGTGGTTGTAACTTGAGGACTACCTGCAAATATTTATTTTTAAAAGCTATTTCATTTTCCTACCATTAAAAAGAATTCCCAAAGCTTTGTTTGGTTTATAACAGATATAAAGGTAAATAAAAATAGCTAACATGCTCTTTAGTACTGGTTTTGCTTCCATTTTTTTTATTCTGCCTCCAAATGCCTTTCTGATAAGTTCGTGTTGTGGAATATTATTTACATTCTAGCAAGATTAGAAGATCAAAATGAATTGCTAATAGAGAGGAGGAGGCGGAATATTTGTATTTAATGTGCACTTATACCTAAGCAAAATTATACGAGGAAAAACAAAAGTCACAACACAGTTTTAATCGATATCAACAACGTAGCTATTTTAATCAGATTTTTTTTTAAAAAAATCTCAGGGCTGTCATCATTTAAATTCCCAACAGGTTATTGCACTGAAAAAAAAGTACTTCCAAATTTATAAAGGACCTGACAAAAGGAACAAATTAGCTTCCTCTTTAAACCTAAGGAGTTGCATACTTAGGAGAGCCATACCAAAGCTTTTCTTAACTGAAATACCAAATGCTCACAACACAAGAAAAAATGGGGAAAACAACAGTATTTTGAGCCACTATTTCATACTATGGTTTGTTGTTCCTTTCCTATAATTAGCCAGCTATACCTCTTTTTCTTTCTTCCATCTTTCATTGTTAGCCAAACATACCAGCTACAATTTTTTTTTAAAAAAGTAAGTGCTTAAGTACTTAATGGAAGAAAATAAGCTCCATTTTCTTTGTACAGTGAGCTTTGTTAATGCTTCTTGAACAGAAGCAATGCCAGCTAGAGAACCCAGAGTTTACAAACACTGCTGCGCATCCCTTTGTCAAAACCGTTCGCACTGGAAAGAAGACGACGACAACGTGGCATGAATGACGGCAAGGATCTCTTTACTCAAGAAAATTCCAATAAGTTACAAAGTCAGCGTTGGGAGCTAATCGCCCCAACGCGCCATTTAAACTCTGAGGGTAATCGGCCCCACCCACCCCTGGGCAGACCAGCATCCGGCTGAGCCTGCTTAAAACTCCGCCCCCTTCCCATCTCCTCGTGCGATGTCCCATCCTCTGGCCCCGAGATCCACACGGATTGCAGGTAGGTGTGTGCCCAAAACCCTTCTGCCATGCTCCCCTGGGCCCCAATTGTGCTCCCCTCCACCATCCTGTCTCAGTGCTGCAACCCCCCACAATGCTCTGCCAGTCGAGCGTGGTTTTGGCCCGCTTGGCGCCGTCGCCGAAGAGCAGGCAGCGGAGAAGCCCCAAAACAAGATGTGGCTGTCTTTCTGTTTGCCTGCGGGTCTTTCCGGCAGCTTCGTCGGCGCGGACGCTCCACAAGGTCCCAGAGCAGCTGCCCCTCAGGAATGTGGCTGTGGGCTCTGTGCGGCTGCCCATGGTGGCTGGCAGCCATTCCGCCGCCGGTTGTGCTGCTTCTGGGTGGCATTCGCCATGGGGCTTGTGCGGGCGGTGTGCGTGGTGTTCCCCCAGCTCCCCTCATGTTGTCAAGCCCACGGGGCTGGACACCCTTCAGAGCCAGTCTCTGATGTTCACTGATATAGATTTCTTTCTAGCATTAAAAATGTTATTGTAACTCAGGATGGTCACTCACTATTTTTCTCCCTTTCTGTACATATGTTATTAATGCACTTAACTGTGGGCATCTTTCTCCATCAAAGCTGACACCAGACACAGCATAGAAAAACTCAAAGTAGTTGTGTGAGATCGGAAGATGTGGAGAGACCAGGCCACAGAATCACCAAGTCAGGCACAATTGAATGGTTGTTGTTGTTGTTAGTTGCGAAGTCGTGTCCGACCCATCGCGACCCTATGGACAATGTTCCTCCAGGCTTTCCTGTCCTCTACCATCTTCTGGAGTCCATTTAAGCTCATGCCTACTGCTTCAGTAACTCCATCCAGCCACCTCATTCTCTGTCGTCCCCTTCTTCTATTGCCCTCAATCTTTCCCAGCATTAGACTCTTCTCCAGTGAGTCCTTCCTCCTCATTAGGTGGCCAACTGAATGGATAACACCATTATCATCATGATCACAATGGGCATCTTTAGCATGTAGTTTTATGACATGTAATTTTTATAAATAGACTAGTTCCATGTGCAGAACACAAGATCTTGACTATTGATATATGTGCTGGCTAAGAATCCTAATACATGATTTTAACATAGTGATGAAATGCCTGCCTCCCTGTATTGCTTAGAATAATATATCTTCAGAGGGTACTGTAAAGGTAGGTATGTAAATTTTATCCCTGAAGCAGACTTAACACATATTGAATGAACATAGAAGTCAGTCCAATTTCCACTGGTAATTGCAGGAGCAACTCTGTGGCTCCCTCTAACTGACAGACCAAATTGAAATTGCTATTTGAATGCCACTTTTAGAAAACAAAACTTATGATATTTTATTGGAAATGGTTCTGAATAATTTCTCAAGGCCACTGGAGAAATTGCCACTAGTTTTAGACAATCAAAAATACCAAATTTCTGAAGGGAAAGGAGTGTGGGGAATGAGAAAACACATTAAAAAAATTATCTTGGTTTCCTTGGTAGCATGAATTTGCAATGCACAAAGGAAACGTAGCAAGGGAATAGAATGCAAACAGCTTTTTAGGTTGATCATTATTATTTTTTTGGAAAATATAACCGTAGTCCCTTCCTCCCTGTGGTTTTGTTTATCGATTTCTCTCTATCTCCTTGTCCTCTTATAGAGAAATAGAAGGGTTTTTTATTTTTAAAGTTGGAGCACATTCCAAATTTCCATTCATTTTTGTATTGCTTTCAGATTTTCTAATCAAGCAAGCGTTCATGGCAACGTTGCTAACAGTTACAAAACTCAGCCAAAGCAAACTGGAATCCTGTTTTGGCTCTCTCCCTGTACCCATCATGGCACATTTTTATATTCTTCACAATTTGCCATCAGCTGCAGGTGTAGATGCAACTATTCCAGAAACAATGCTGGGATTATGCTAGTCATGCTGGCATAGAAGACCTTTTCTCCAGGTGTTGATTAACTCATACATTTCATTTCTGCAAGCCATATAAGAGCATCTCATCCTTCAAATCCACCAAAGTGAATGCATTCACAGTAGGAACTGCTGGGGATGGAAGGAGAGAGAGGGAGAGAGAGAGAACATTGATATATAATTTCTAGTTTGTCTTCTGCTTTGTTATTTTCAATATTGGCAGTTACTGGACACAATATTGGACACAGTGATGAGGAAGTGTGCCTCCTTCAATGCCCCATATATATATTTGTAAATAAGCATTATAAAAATATATATAGTAAGTTTACAGTGACTTTTCACTAAGGAACCTAAACCTGAGTCATTGCTCCATTTGGGGAGCAAGCATAGAAGTATTTTATGGATTGGTACAACCAGCTGAAGTCAATTTCTGCAAGAACGTTGAACCATCAAAATCAAGTCATATATCACAAGGCTAGCTCTTTCTCTTATTCATGCCTGCTAAAAAGAATTTTATAGATTGTACATTAGCCTTCACAATGCTGCTACTGTTGTATTAATCTTGACCTACAAACTGAGCCACAGAAAAATTGATTTCATGCCAGATAGGTATTTCCGTCCTGTTTATTGCAAACTGAAGGTATTGCAATCCCCAGAGAATCTCTTTTATACCCCCAAATTCCTTGAAGAGCCCCCAAGTGCATCAGTTAGTCTTTGAAGCAGTTAGAAGTACATTGACAATCTTACCCCTCTGAGAACTGGCAACTGGCTAGTTTCTGTCTAATATGCATTTCAGACAGCTATTCTAAATGCTGGGGATTTGTTCAAACACATAACGTCTTCAGAAATTCAGACGCCTGATGTTTTTAAGCATCAAGGTCCTCTCTCACAAAAGAATGCATACCGGTATATTTTTAAAGTTTGGAGAGCTGGGCTTTAGTTGATGCTTGCAGGTTTTGTGTAAATCTTTTCTTGTTTTCAATTTGCAGTGCTGTGAGGTTTTAGCAGGAGGTGGGGCTGGTAGGCAGAAAAACACCATGTTTTGGCTGTTTTTTTTAAAGTCGAACTGGATGAAAACACTCACAGTGCCATATGTGTATGTCATAAAGGTTTTATTTCCAATCCTGATCTGATGTGATTCCACTTATTTTACTGGAAATGGAATTATAAAAATGCAATCTTCCATCTAGGCATTTTAACATGCCTCCATTTTATTTCCAATTGTTTACTGCCCTGATCCATTTCATGGACTTCTGCTCACTGCAAACATTTTTTGCCCCAGCCTGTCACTTGCTCATTAACAATGTAGTACATTCAACAACCATTACTTTGTATCAGCTTTTGTGATCATTTCATTTTCTCTTGATGATAGTTTGGACAATGTTTTATCATAACCTCCACCACTTCTGTGTTACATTTTCCAGTATACTATTGTAAATTTTACCACCATGATGGTTATATATGCTCCATTGGCTTCTGGCAAATATTGCCTTCGTAGTTTGGAACTAATGTTTACATTTCTGAAAGACAAAAAATCTGTAGGTAAGACAAAAAAAATGTCTCCAGGACTACATTAAACTAATTTTGATATCAGTCTGTTATGATTCTTCTTTCTTTAGACCTACATGCAAAACATATCACATGTGTATTGTAGGTACATTTTTATCCTAAGAAAAACTGTTTCACAGGCACATCTCTGAGCAGCATCGGTTACTTGAAAATGAAAAGGATTCCTTGTAAATAGAGAAGGTCAGAACATCTGAAGGCATAAAAAGAGCTGGCAACTCCTGGATATTTCTACTTTTGCTCCTTTTTTAAAAATATGGTATCAGAGTTCTCTCAATGTACTGTTTTTATTGCTGAGTTCTTTTGTTCTTATTCATCCACTGAATTACATTTGTTCCAAATGTAAATGGGAATGGGAATGATTTCAAGCTATAAAACCAATTTTGTATTTCATCAAGAAGTGTTGAGGGGAAGATATTTGCTTATTTATTAATCAAGTTTATATAGTGGCCGATCTCTCCAAAAGGGATTCTAAGCATTCCAGACAACAATCAGATGAAAACCACAGATATAAAAACAATAGATGTAAAACGCATAGAAATCTACATTAAGAAATAAATAGGATAAAAACAAACATAAAGACCCTTAGGTGAAGAGAGAATTTTTAAAAAATCACCTGAACAAGCAAATCTCCAGTTTCCTGGGAGCCCAAGCCTGACTACAAAAGGGAGGGGGTTAGTGGTAGGTGAGGAGAAAGACACACTTCCACATACCCATGCATACTGTATACAAGCATTTATCTACACTGTCTTCTATTTGCTAATGCTGGCCAATTTATTGTCCAAACTGTACATTGCTTCTTTTGCAGAAACGTTACAGGTAGTCCTCAGCTTACAACAATAATGAAGCCTGCCCATTACAGTTGCAGGTGGCAATGACCCTTTAAGTGAGATGGCCTCACTTAACAATCACCACTCCCTGTTCTCCCTGATGGGACCATTAAATGATGGTCCAGGATGTTAAGCAGAGCACAAGGTGTTTCAGGGTGGGAGAGGTCCTGGGAAGCCTAGTGCAGGCCCAGGCCTGCCTTCCTCGGGCAGTCCAAGGTCTCCCCCCCCAAGGAACCCTGTGGTCCACTCTTTGCCCCTCATTGTTCTCCCAGGCCCTGGCCTGCTCTCAACCATGCCACTCACCATGCAAGGGAGAGTCAGCAAAAGCTACTGATACATAGAAGGCTAATAACGTCTATTGTGTCATGGGTTCTGGACTGCATGGACCACATGGAAGACGCCAGGCAGATGAGTGCAGCATGTCAGCTCTTTATTTGTAGTCAGACTGAACTGGAACAATAGGGCTGACTGACCCCTTATATACCTGGCCAGGTACACACAAGGCCAATCCCTTTATCTGAATTTCCCGCCGTCCGCGGGCCAACCAATCCTGTCGCAGTACAGTGCCACTTGGTGGTGTCAGTGGCCGCTGCTATCATGATCACCCATCTATATACATAACACCCCTTCCCCCAGAAGAACAAACAATAAACAACAACACAAAAACGAATACACTGTTGTACTGGTTATTTCTTTTGAGACACCACGTGACCCTCCCCCTCATGACCTTACATAGTTCTCTAGATACACGGGTGGCCTATGAGTCCTGAATGACCGTCTCATATTTTGCTCCCTGGCTTGGTCAGCAGAGTCATTAGTTGAGTCCTGGCCCTGGGCCCTAACGACCACATTGTCATGGTGGGCCTGTGCCTGTTGTTGCACAGCCCTGCCAAAACTGTCTGGCAACTGTTTGATGACTGTGAGATCCTCCTCCTTCCCCGGACCCACTGTTGACGGTTGCTGGGGTTGGTCGGTTTGTGACTTTTCAGGAGCATACTTCCTCAATTGGTCTATGTGTCGCCTGACCTGGCGGCCTCCCTCCACCTCTACAATGTATGACAAAGGCCCCGTTTTGTCAACCACCACCCCCTGAATCCACAGATGCCCCGGCCCATAGTTCCTAGCCCAAACCATTTTGCCAATGTTTAGTTCCCTGGTGGGTTTTGATTGTTCTGTCTCTGAGGCCACTCTGTTGTGATGGAGTCTGTCCAACTTAGTGATAAGCTGTCTTCCCCAACATAGTTCTGCAGGACTCTTGCCAGTAGTTGTGCATGGTGTGGTGTGGTGTGTCAGAAGGAATTGAGCCAACCTTTGGTGCCAGTCTCCACTGATGATGCGTCTCAACGCATCCTTAGTCGTTCTCACCATGTGTTCTGCTTGTCCATTGGACAATGGGTGGAACGGTGCAGATGTGACGTGCTTAATCAAGTTGGCCCTGGTGAAAGCCTGGAAATCAGCAGATGTGAATTGTGGGTCGTTATCTGAGACTAACACATCAGGCAGGCCATGCGTGGCAAATAGTCCCCTGAGCACCTGGAAAGTCTTTGCTGTGGTCATACTCGCAACCGGGACTACCTCTAGCCATTTGGAATAGCTATCTACCACCACCAAAAACAGTTGTCCTTGAAATGGTCCAGTGTAATCGATGTGTACCCTTGACCAGGGAGTGTGTGTTACTTCCCACTTGTGTATAGGGACGTGCGGTTGCTCTGGCCTGGACCTTTGGCAAATGTAGCACCCTGTTACTTGTTCCTCTATAGGGCCACCACATGTAAATCTGTGCTAACGCCTTCATCCTGACTATGCCTGGATGACCTTCGTGTAGTGACTGCAAAACCTTCTCCCTCAATTTCTCTGGAATAATGACCCTGCTACCCCACAATAGGCATCCCTTATGAGAAGACAACTCATGTCTCCTCATGAAGTATGCCTGGAACTCCGGACCTGGACTCTTCTCTTGCCACCGAGACTACCCACGTTAAGATCCTGCTCAGGACCCTGTCTGCTGTGGTACCGGCAGCAATGTCCTTAGCCTGGAGAGGGCACTCTGGTAGATCTTGGATAGCCAGTATTTGTTCAGCTGGTGCCGGATCAGGCTCGGTCATGATTAAAGGTAACCTACTTAATGCATCTGCGTGGCCCATATCCTTTCCTGGTTTGTGAACCAGTTTGCATGTGTACACAGATAGAAATATGGACCACCTTAGCATCCTCGGGGATAGAATTTGTGGTATTTGTTTATCTGTCGTGAACAGCCCCAACAGAGGTTTGTGATCCGTGAAAATAGTGAATTCCCTGCCATACAGGTAGTCATGAAATTTCTTGACTCCCGATACTATTGCCAGGGCCTCCTTATCTATTTGAGCGTAATTTCTTTCCGCCCTGGACAGTGTTCGGGAGTAATAAGCAATAGGCCTCTGCTCCCCATTTTTCTCTATGTGACTCAGAACAGCGCCCACGCCATAAGGGGATGCATCACATGCGATGCAGATGGGCTTATTTTCTATAAAATGTGCGACAGTTGAATTACTGGACAAAAGTTGTTTTAAATTTTTGAAACTGTGTTCATGGACTGTGGTCCAATTCCATGGGGTTTTCTTGTCTAACAATCTGTGTAAAGGCTCAGTAATTGCTGCTTTGTGGGGCAAGAAAGCATGATAAAAATTAAGTAATCCCAGAAAAGCTTGCAATTCAGCCTTGTCTTTAGGGGTAGGAGCCATTTTAATTGCTCTTACCTTATTATAAGTTGGGTGAATTCCTTTGGCATCAATTCTGAACCCTAAGAATTCAGTGGATGCCACTCCAATGCTGCACTTTCCCTTTTTTAGTTTATTTATTTATTTATTTATTTATTTATTTAGTTACATTTATATACCGCCCTATTCCCTGAGGACTCAGGGCGGTTTACAGGGAATTAAAAAATCCACCATACAAAAGTTAAAAAACCAAATTGAGCCCTGCAGAGCGGAATCTGTTTAAAACAGCCTGAAGCCTGTCAGCCAAAATCTCCTCAGACTCCCCAGCAATCAGGACATCATCAAAGTAAGGGCATACTCCAGGTATGCCCTTCAGAGTCTTTTCCATCACCTCTTGAAAAATTCCAGGAGCTACAGAGACACCGAACTGCAAACAGTTAACTCTGAAAGCCCCTCTCTGTGTTACAATTGTCTAAGTGTCAGCTGTCTCCCTGGTAATCAGGACCTGCTGGTACGCTTGTGCAAGATCTAACTTGGCAAAGATGGCGCCGCCCTGGATTGCAGAGAGGATGTGCTGGACTGTCGGGACCAGGTAAGCATGCGGATTTAAGGCCCGGTTCACCGTAGCCTTATAATCTGCACAAATTCTAACCTCCTCGTTAGCCTTTAATGGGGTAACTATGAGGGTCTCCCAATCTCCCCCCTCCACGGGCTCTAACACCCCTTGTTTAACTAACTTATCCAATTAGCTCTCAATCTTATGCTTGAGCATGAATGGAACTCTACGGGGCTTAATTCGTACCGGCAGCACATTTGGGTTTAGCTTAAATTTAATGGGGGGCTCTGTGTATTTGTCAAGTTTGCCATTGAAGACGTCTGCATATGCTTTGCAGACAGATTTGAGGCTTTTTGGCTGGGTATTATGGATCCCTGAGATCCCTATGCCCAAAGCCTCAAACCAATTCAGCCCCACTAAACTAGTCCTCTGTCCCTCGGTTACTAGTACTTCCAAAGGACCCTTGAATTCCTTAAACCCCACTAACATGGTGGCCTCCCCTTGATTTCAATAGGGGCGTGCTGGAAATCGGACAACTGTATGCTGGTGGGTTTCAATGGAACCCACTGCTTGCTCCGGCTGCAAACCCCTTTAAAAGTCTCATAAGAAATTATTGAGACTGCGGAACCGGAGTCGAGCTCCATCCTGCAAGGTACACCTTGCAGATGGACCTCTGGTTTAATTTTTGGGGTGAGCAGACGGTGGATTTCCGTGTGAGACACAGTCCTCCTGCTCTCACAAAAATTAGGAGGTGTGCGCTGGGGGGGCTCAGTACCTTTTAGCGCTGCATCCAAAGATTGAAGTTCATGCAGGCTGTCCTGGTTGCGATTCTGTCAGACGGCTTGGATGTGTCCTGTCTTGCTGCAGGAACGACACTTCGCAGTTTGGAACTTGCTCTTGGGTGATTCCCTCTGCAGCTGGCACATTTTTGGATGTTTTCTCTGCAGCTGCTGCAGCTGTAGCCGGTGCATTTGTTGGCCATTGTGGTCTTCCACTGGCTTCCATCATTGTTGCGCCACGTTAGGTGTTTCCCTAGCCTTTGAAGTACGGCATCACTTTCTTCCTCCTCGACCGCTTCCCTGCTTCCGCCGTATGCAGCGCTCTCCTGGTGGACTGTACCTTCTGAGCTGCTGCTGGGTCATGTGGGCTGGTCTGAGCTGCTGGATGCCTCATGGGCCATTACCTCATCCAGGAGCTCTTGCAGACTCATGGATGGTTTTGCAAGTATTTTTTGATGCAGCCGGTTGTCCCTTAGTCCTAACACGATCTGGTCGCGTATTCTGTCTTCAAGATCGGGGAACTTACAAAGACGGGCAGCTTGTCTCATGGCTGCAATGTATTTAGCCATCACTTCGCCCAGTAACAGCATCCACTGGGTGAAATGGAATCGCCAGAACATTTCAGACCTCTTTGGCATAAAATGCCCACTAAGTTTGTCCATGAGGTTCTTGTATGAAACGGATGTGATGTGTGCCAGTGAACACAACCCGACAGCCACATCGTATACGTCTGGTCCACTGAGGCACAGCAAGGCTGCCGCTTTAAACCGGTCTTCCATGATCCAGTTAACCAGTAGGTACACTTCAACCTGTCCCAGATGCGACTCCCAGCGTTCGGGCTGGCTGACGTCGAATTCACGGATCTGGCCAGGTTTTGCCATGCTGTGTCCGATCCAGCAGATACTGCTTCGTTAGAATGGATTTAGGGAGAGGTATCTCTTCCCTCGGTCCCTAGTGACTTCAGCTAGTGCATCAGCTAGTGATTTCAGCTCTGAATGAAGCAGCATCCCACCCTCGTTGCCACTATTGTGTCATGGGTTCTGGACCACATGGACCACATGTGTTGTGATTCAGTGTCAGCCTGTGGGTTCGGCAGTTGAATCGGACAATTCTGAGGAGGAGGAGGAGGAGGAGGAGGAGGGGATTGGAGAGCCTGCAGAGGACAGTTCTGAGGCATCGCAGAGCTCTCAGCCAGGCCCCTCCCATCTGGTTCCTCCTCAGAGCCAGCTGTGTGAGCCTGACAGCTTGGACGAAGACGACCCACAGCTGGCCTTGTTCAAGGATGCCCGAAGCAGGGGGCAGACAAGCAGGAGTAAACAAAGGAAGGCAATGGGGCACCTCAGGAGGAGGCAAAGAGAAGCCACGCCTTGAAACTGTTTAAAAGGGGAATGTGTGGGAGGTGCTGGTTGCTGAAGGCAACCGTTTGAACAGCTTCTGATTTAGTCGTGGTTCGTATTTGTTTTGCTCTGTTTGCTCTGTTTTGGATCTGTTTTGTGTAAATAAATTTGGTGGGCTTACTTCCAGCCTATTGACTTTTGAAAAGGGGTTGTCCCTGACGTTTCTGCAGGGCCGGTAGTAGGCTGGAACAGAACAGCATGGAAGATGCCAGGCAGATGAGTGCAGCATGTCAGCTCTTTATTTGTAGTCAGACTGAACTGGAACAATAGGGCAGACTGACCCCTTATATACCTGGCCAGGTACACCCAAGGCCAATCCCTTTATCTGAATTTCCCGCCGTCCGCGGGCCAACCAATCCTGTCACAGTACAGCGCCACCTGATGGTGTCAGTGGCTGCTGCTATCATGATCACCCATCTATATACATAACAACGTCTGTCTGTAGGCCAAGGCCTACTTCCCAGACACTCAGCCAAGGGCCTCCCAAGGGTTTTTTTTAAGGAGGCTCCAGAAAACATAAAAAGATAAGAGACCATTACAGGCTCCAAAAAGTATGACCTACTGGCAGAAAAGCAGAAGGTTGCCATGGCAGGTAGCCTTTGTGACTCACATTGTATCACATTGCATCACATCATCCTGGCTCCTCTGCAACAAAACATAAAGTTCAGTTGGTTGCTGCTGGCCTTGGGGCTGAGAGAAGAGCAGGCTGAGTCCTGCAAGTCCTTTGGGTGGCTGGATGAGAAAGTAAGCCTTGGCCTATAGGCTTGTAACTGTCCTCTCTGTGCAGTTGCTTCGGCTGACTGCCTTTAGTCTCCCTTGTGTGGTTAAATGGCCACTTGGAAGCAGGCTGAGGCCTGCAGAACTCCCAAGGAGCAGGGGAAGGTAGGCCTTGGCCTACAGGCTGCAACTGCCCTCCCCGTGCCTTCACTTCTGTTTACCGGCTTTAGGCTCCCTTGCATGGTTGTATAGCCAGTTGGGAGCAGGCCAAGGCCTGGGAGAAACCCAAGGGCCTGGGGGTTGAAAGTAGGCCTTGGCTACAGACTGTAATTGCCCTTTGTGTGGTACGTAGCTTTGCAGACTTGTGTCAGAAGGAAAGGAGCTGTAGAAATCAGCTGAAGGCAGACCAGATTTTGGAAAGGAGGTCTCTTTATGTAGTTGCCAGAAACTTCAGTGGCAGCGGGATGTTTCTGGGGTGGCTGACAAAATGGAGTTGAGAGTGGATGGGTTTTTATACCTTCTTTGGGGTGCCTGTTCCTGTTCAATGTACTTTTGACCTGTGCCTTTTTGGTACTCTAATTATTCTTGCCTGACTCTCATTGTGGCTTGGAGGTCATGTCCTGTCCTTGAAGCTGGGTGGTGGGGGTGGGGGTGTTTAGATTTTAGGAGTCTTGGTTTTTCTAATCTCATCAGCTCCAGCCTTCATGGCCCCATTCTTCCTGAATGGATTACCAAATCTGCATTTCTAAAAGCTGGCCTCCTCAGTTTCTGCCTAAGATTTTTCTCCATTTCTCCTTCAGGAGACTGTTGGAAGTTGGTACCCACCCAGCCCCCAGAGAAGGAAATGTTTGGGAGAATATTAAAAAAGGCAGAATATTATATTTCCCCAAAGGAATAATGAAAAAAATTCTTAAAAGGTTTTTCTGCCCAAGTTTACCCAGGCAGAAACTTTTAGAAATGCAGGTTTGGGGCCACCTATTCATAAGCAAAATGCCTTCAGCCCCAGCCCTAGAGAAGGTTTGAGCTGATAGGATTAGAAAAACAAAGACTCCCAATGACAGAACATCTAGGACATAATAGGATTAACTCACCATCATCAGAATATCAAAAGCTCAAGTCAAAGTACATGACACAGGAACAGGAAATACAAAGCCACAGGAACAGGAAGAACCTCAGATACAAAGCCCAAAGAAGGTATAAAAGCCTACTATCCCAACTCCATTTTGTCAGCCACCCCAGAATCGTACTGTGTCACTGAAGTTAGTCTGGCAACTAAATAAACTGAACCTTCTTTCCTAAGTAGTCACCATTTTGCTTATTCCCAGCTTGGACTGGACCCTGATGATTTTTTTTCAACAAGGGAAATACAGTATAATCTGGCTCTTCAATATTCCCCAAAATATTTCATTTTCTTGGGGGGGGGGTGTTTGCTGACTTCAAGGTACTAGTAATGGTGTTTAAAGCCCTACATGGCAGGGGTCCGGAGTACCTTAGGGAACACCTGCTGCCCGGCATCAACCTCCCTTCGCCCTGTGCGTTCCCACAGAGAGGGCCTCCTCAGGGTGCCACCGATCAGAGAATGTCGATTGGTGGCCCCCAGGGGGAGATCCTTCTCTGTGGGCACCCCGGAGCTATGGAATCAGCTACCGGTTGAGCTCCGGATGGCGCCCGATCTTCGCTCCTTTCGCCGCGATCTAAAAACATTTTTATTCGAACAAGCCGGCCTGGCCTGAGGGGGGATTGGCGGGGTTTTTACTGTTGTTTTATTGGGGTTTTAATATTGTATTGATTGTTTTTTAGTGGGCATGTATTTAATCCTTTTTTAATTTTTGTAACTCGGTATTTTTATTCTTGCCCTGTTCACCGCCCTGAGTCCTTCGGGAGAAGGGCGGTATAGAAATATTATTAAATAAATAAATAAATAAATAAATAAATAAATAAATAAATAAATAAATACACTGGCTTTAAGCTTGGCTGAGTGGCTGTGTTGAAAGCAGGCCAAGGCCTGCAGGGGCAGAACAAGTGGAGGGCGCTGCAGTGTCCCAGCGGTCATAAGGATGAACAATAGCAGGGGCAGTAACTTTGAAACTGGATCATAAGTACCTTTGGGGCGGGGGGGGGGAAACTGTTCAGAATTTTGAGTGGTTGCCTAGCGACCGATTGTAAATTGAGGACCACCTGTAATTATTGTGGGATCTTTTCGTTTTAAAATCTGTCCTGTTCTATAGCTATGCAGACAGATCATACATTATATGGAAAACTTTTGAAAGAGGCTTTGAATGAGCTATGCAGTCTCTTGCATCTACAGTTGCCATACTAGATGTCTAATTTTGATGTGCATTCTTGCTACAAGCCCAACTCTCCTTACTTCTCTTAAAAATCAGAGTTCTGCTTTTGGATGTAGCGTTCGATACTGTGCTATTTTCATTAATGTGTGTTCTCAAGAAAACTCTATGTAAAATAATATTAATAGAATAGCTTTACCTTGGAAATGAAGGAGGCTGTGTTGTAGTTTGCACCTTCTTTGTTTTTAAAGCAGTGCTTTGAGCGGCAGCCAGAAATACATAAAAAACAACAAAATGCTACAATATTTTGATTGTGACATACCGTACTTGGTTGTGTATATGCTTGCATTGCAAGAAAATATTATTGGTATTAATTGAAATACTTGTCTAGAGAGGTGCCAACAAGAGTACTGCTAAACATCTGCCACCTAATAATAATAACTCGGTCATGTGGAACACTCTAATTACTGGTATTATCTGTTAAAAGGGACAGCTAGTGGTAACAATAATCTGATTGGGAACAGAAAGTTCCTGTTGCATAGCGAAACCTTTAATGGGGTGTTATTTTCTAATTGTATGGTGGAATATAGCTTTGATGTCCCCCCCGCCTTTTTTTGTCTTAAGAGACATTAATAGATAATCCATTGCCATCATTTTTCAGCCATTAGCTGGATCTATATTTCTTTCTTTTTTTTACTAATTGCAAGAGAAAAGATGGGTTGCAGCGCAGGCTGTTTGGAAATAGGAAAGAAGAAGCTGGTTACATTGATAAATATTGGTAGAAAAGAGAGAGAAGTCAATGGTGGTGGATAGCAGAACTGACTCAGCCCAGTATAGGTGTTAACTGTCAGTGTCTTAAAAATAAAAATTTAGAAGATGGGGGAAATATGGTAACTATAGGATTCAGATGTTATCCATCAAAGTGAGTTTAGTTTAACTGATGGTTCAGGATAGCCTTACGTGCTAGTTGTTAGCCTGATAAAAGAAAAATACCAGCCTAATTTAATGGACATGCTAATGCAAGAAGTAATACTGTGCAGAGTAGTACTGTGCAGAGTAGCTCAGTGGGTTAGGACGCTGAGCTTGTTGATCAGAAGGTCAGCAGTTTGGCGGGTTGAATCCCGAGTGCCGCGTAACAGAGTGAGCGCCTGTTAGTTGTCCCAGCTTCTGCCAACCTATCAGTTCGAAAGCACGTAAAAATGCAAATTGAAAAATAGGGACCACTACGGTGGGAAGGTAACAGCGTTCCGTGCGCCTTTGGCGTCTAATAATGCCGGCCACATGACCACGGAGACGTCCTCGGACAAACGCTGGCTCTTCAGCTTTGAAACGGAGATGAGCACCGGCCCCTAGAGCCTTGGTGGAGCAGTGGGCTAATGCCTCCTTAAGTAGCACCAGCTGCCTGCAATTAGTGCAGGTTTACATCCCACCAGGCTCCAGGTTGACTCAGCCTTCCATCCTTCTGAGGTAGGTAAAATGAGGACCCAGATTGTTGGTGGCAATAAGCTGACTTTGTAATAATGCCGCTTGGGGGGGAAGCCCTAATAAGCAGGCATATACATAGAATGAAAGCTATTGCTAAGCACATTGGTTTGTGCTTAAATTGTAAGCCGCCCTGAGTCTTCAGAGAAGGGCGGGATATAAATGGGATTAAAATAAAAAAATAAAATAAAAAATAGAGACAGAAACAACTAGCACACATGTGTGGGGGAACCTTTACCTTTACCTTAATGCAAGAAGTACTACTGTGCAGAGTGGCCAAAAGGGCAGAGATGGCCGGGGGATAGGCAGATGGGGAGAATTCAAGAGAAGGCAGTCCTTTGCCTTATCAAGGCTTGGGGCTGGGGAGTCCTTACCTAACAGTTGGTGGCATATAGTTAATGATGGCAACTGGGCTTGCTGGAATTTCTGTCATTAAGCTATGCAGTCACATGATGTCATGCTTTATTTATTTTTATTTATTTATTTTAATTCCATTTATATCCCGCCCTTCTCCGAAGACTCAGGGCGGCTTACAAGCTTAGCAGTAGCCTTCATTCTATGTATATGCCTGCTTATTAGGGCTTTCACACACACCCCAAGCGGCATTATTACAAAGTCAGCTTAATTGCCCCCAACAATCTGGGTCCTCATTTTACCTACCTCGGAAGGATGGAAGGCTGAGTCAACCTTGAGCCTGGTGGGATGCGAACCTGCAATAATTGCAGGCAGCTGGTGTTGCTTAAGGAGGCATTAGCCCACTGCTCCACCAAGGCTCTTATGACTTCATGTCTTAGCAACAGAAATTCTGATTCCAGTTAACGATATTTACCAAGGATATCTGTATTAGAAAAGCCAGAATCAGGACCATAATGTCCCCACTATGCGCATGGCAGAAGGCAAGAATGTAATTTGGTAATATTCTCCTGTGAATCTGGTCACTCAGTATATAATATAACTATATCCTTTATAATATAAATATATTAATAGTATATTTAGAATAGAATACACCTGGAAGAGACCTTGGAGGTCTTTTAGTCCAGCCCCCTGTTCAAGCAGGAGAACCTATACCATCACAGACAGGTGAATGTCTAGTCTCTTCTTAAAAATCTCCAGTGATGGAGCACCCATGATTTCTGGGGGTAAGCTGTTCCACTGGTTGATTGTCCTCACTGTCAGGAAGTTTCTCCTTAATTCCAGGTTGCTTCTCTATTTGATCAGTTTCCAAACATTTGTTTCCCTTTCACATGATTTGGGCTTATTCTAGATCAGGGGTGTCAAACTGCCAGCCTGCGGGCCAGACGCATCACCAGGAAATGGCACCCATCCCATTGCCGGCAATGGGGGAAAAGCTCGGATACGTCACGCAACATCACATGATGTTGCGAGTTTGACATGCCTGTTCTAGATCATCCTGCAAGTAAAACTATTGAGAGAGCACAACTACCAAATATGATATCATAATTGAATAAAAGGAAAACACCTGGAGAAAGGAGGAAGGAATATTCCATAACATTATACTATCATTACAAATGCTGGCAGTAGCAACATTGATATTTACAGGTAGTCCTCCACTTATAACCATAATTGAGCCCAGAATTTTGGTCATATATCAATGTGATCATAAGTCATCACCATATATATATAAATAAATCACCATATATATATATAAATAAATATATATTAAATAAATAAATAAATATATTATTATTATTATTATTATTATTATTATTATTATTATTATTATTATTATTATTATTATTATTATTATTATTATTATTATTTGACTGGACTCGATTTTACAGCTGTTTCTATGATGATTGTTAAATGAGTCACTATGGTTGTTAAACAAACCAGGTGGCCATAAATTCAAATCCAGCTTACCCATTGGGTGTGTTTTGCTGTTTTTTGCCAGACAGTGGGGAAAAACTCCACAAACAGATAACATGTGACTACGAGATGCCGCAACCAATCATAAATGTGAGCCAATTTCCAAGCGCCCAAAATAGGATCTCTTGACCCCAGAGGTAGTATAACAGTCATAACTGGGAGGATGGGTCAAAACATGTTTTTAGTCTGTTGTAACTTTGAATGGTTGTTAAGCAAACAGTTGTAAGTCAAGGACTGCTATATTAGTGGTAACTTGAGTCTTGTTTACATCCAAATTGAAAAACCTGCTCTTGAATTCAGATGAGGAGTAAATGAAATGATTGTGTGAATTCAGTTTCTTTCCTCTGCTTATCTAAAACATGTAGAATTGTAAGCAATCTTAAAGGATGTCCACTACAAAACAAAAATGCTCTGCTTTTAGATTCTCCACAGGAACTGATGGCTTCATTACGCTAAAAATATCAAAACTCTATTACAGTGTGTTTGGATTCCTTATCAGTTTTGCTGTTGAACTGAATTGCTGTCATCTCTCCAAGGTGCCAGATTTTTATTATCCTGTGATGCTGCAATCCATAATAAATGTCTTCCTCTCTCGAAAATGAATTCTGCAATGTACTCAAGAGACAGTACGTTTAGAATGAGAATGTCAGTGTGAAATATGCAGCTCTTTTGCTTTCAGAAATTCAACACATGAGACTAAATTTCTTCCCCTTCCTCTAAATTGATTTTGCCTCTTGCCTGCCTGTTTTTAGAAAGATGCTTCATAACAAGATGTCTGGTCTCTGGTTAAACATCAGTCTGAGCTGGGACTTAACAATTTCATGCATGAGTCTCTCTCATTTCAGAATTTAGGTTGGCACATGTTTCTGGTTATATGTTCATTGACTTCAATGGGGGGAAAATAATATAATTAAATTGATTGATATGAGATGAGAAAAAAAGAGAACAGGCTGAAAGGAATATTCTGGCTCCAGGCATCTCAGATTCTTATTTACTTTATTATCCAATTTATAATTTTGCTTTCTACCTATACAACACTCATATTAGTAACTCGAAAATAAATCTAATCAACTTTTTAAAAAAATGATTATTTGGCCAGCTCAAAAGGCCTGTTGGAAGAGGAAAGTCGTAACTCTGTTCCTAAAAATGGAAGGATGAGAAGGCAAACACCATCTCTTTGGGTGTGTGCTCCATAACATGGTATTGTATAAATCAGGAATGATGTCTTTGCATTGAAATTCCAAGTGACATGAAGAATATAAATGAAAAGTGAGATATTTTAGCTCTTATATGTCTAAATCAGGGCATGAACCAAGAACTGTCAGCTATTATTCATAAACCACAACATGCAATAGATTTATTTTTTTATTTATTTTATTTATTATTGGGACATCTATGCCGCCCTATCTCCTGAAGGACTCAGGGCGGCTAACAACAATAACATACAATAATACAGAAGTTAAAAGAAAATTAAATTAATGGCCCCTGTAGAATAAATTAAAATTAAAATAAGTTAAAAATCAAAGTTAAAAATTAAAAACATAATTAAAATCTCTGTCAGTCCAGGTCAGCCTGATGGAAAAGGAGTGTATTACTGTGCTAACAAAGATATTCTGAGTTCTTTAAGCAGGTTGTGCTTAACTCACTAGTGGAGAAAGGTTTATAACGAATAGACTGTAAAACAATATATTATTAGAGCTAGTCTCACATTTTTTTCTCCCTTTCGGTCATGTCTAATTCTCAAAGTTCCTGCAGATTCCTTGGCAAGGTTTTTGAGAAGTAATTGGCCATTGCCTTTTTCTTCCTGGGGCTGAGAAAAAGTGACTGGCCCAAGATCACCCAGCTGATTTTATGTCTAAGGCAGGACTAGAATTCACACTCTCCTGGTTTCAAGCCTGGTGCCTTTATCACTGCTCCAAATTGGCTCTCAGTTCTCATATGGTCAAAAGTAAACAGCTGGATATGAGATCTGCCTGTTATCAAAACACAAGACAGATGGAAACTAGCTCTCCCATCCAAAAGAGAGGGCTGTTTTGTCCAATGTGTGGCTCGGATGGGAGAAAGAAATGTTTTCAACCGTGATTTCACTATAAATAGGGCTTGCACTAGATATCTATCAGTTACCAAAATTCTTTTGTAATGATTTCATAACTTTTCTACAGTAAAGCTGTTTATCTGATCTTTTGTATCATTGGAAATGTTCTTGAAATATTTATTATTTTTCCATTGCTACATGTGGCACATTTGCTGAGAAAGGAACCAGTTAAGGAATAATATGCTGAGTATTAGATAGTTGTATATGTCAGGATCATGAGCCAAAGTATTTCTAGGAGATTCAGAACTTGTAGACTTCTGACTCCTTTTTCCTGTCAATAATCTACTTATTTTGTTGCCAAAGCTGGTGCTTTGGCAGTGCTGCTTCCTGGATTTGAATGGGAGCACTTAGGAATGATCCAAGACTGCTTTGGGATGGCTGTGGACGCACCTGGGAAGGGGAGTCTTGAAAATTCCAGTTCCCCATGGGAGCAGTTGGAAAGTCACCAGTCATCCATCTTTCTCTCAGCAACTTGTTTTCTAAAGCATACCTAGGTTTAACTTCACTTTTTGAATCTTTGTTTCTCTTTGCTTTTTATCTTTAAAAGTTGACCAGCTGGCCAAATGCTGATTTATTTTAACCCTCTGCTGGATTTTATCTATTCTTTTTTATTTTTCCTTTTGATTTATGTTGTTTTGAATAACATTTGCTTTTCCATAAGGAAACATGGCGTGTTTTGGGGTAGTGGAAGTGCCTGCATTTGATTTACATCTATATTGGACTCTCACTACAGGGTTTTTGCATTTATCTGAAAAATATTTGGAGTTTATTTTTTAAATTTTTTTCTTTTAATGTTGGATTGAAATATCCAGACAATATCTTCCCTGTTTCCTTATCTGTTTCTTCACTTTGCTTCAATATTCTATTTCCTATATTGTCCTAACTATCGTTGCTAAGTTACACAGAGCAACAATATATCATATTTCAGACAAACAAATGTGGCTGATATCTGAAAAAAAGACATTTGGTAACATGCAATCCTTAGTTGAAAGCTTTTTTAAAAAGTTTGATGAAATGATAATGGGTACGGAAAATATTCAGATGCATGTAGCTCTGGATAAATTAGATTCACAAAAGGAATGTGACCTGAGAGCAGCAGATTCATCGGAAAGAAATATGGATTGTACAGACTTAAAACTAAGTGAGCTGATTGCACATGTTCCTTAAACTTCAAGCATGCATTCTTTTACAACAGCAGAAATCTGACTGAGTGGAGAAATGATAAATTGGTTTTCCCTAGCAGGATTGAAGATTGGGGAATGGCTCTATACTTACGGTAACTGGAAAACAATTTTGTCCAGAATTTTTTTGGAAGATAGATCGACTTTGGAGATTGAATTTACCAGACAACAATTGAGAAGAAATGGTATTGGGAAACAAACATGGATATTTGAGCCAGGATGAATCACTGTTAACTCTTGGGACAATTTGGGATAGGTAAGATGCCGTAGTAAATTTTCTACAAATTGATTAAAAAACAGTTTATTAACAGAAGGTTTTGAAACTCTAATCTTGCATTTTTATTATTATTGTTCTTGTTAACTACTTTGTCATTAATATAGCATATACAGTAGCTGACAGGTTAATAATTTGCAAATAGATTTAGTAGTTTAAAAATTCTGGGGGCTTTTGCCAGGGGTAGGAAACTAATATTGTAGTAATATATTAATCAGTATTCAACTAGGGGGAATAATATATGTATATATCTTAGTTTTTTTCTTTTTTAATGCACTTTTTAAATGTCTTGTGTTTTTTACTTAATTTGCTTGTTTTATTTTAAAAATGGAGTTTTATATTTTAACTTTTTTTAATAAAATAAAAATAGAAACCAAAAAAACTTGTACATTATTTGAGTGGTGGATGATACTTCCAAAGATTACAATATTAGCTGTGCTGATTATGAAAACAAGGGTCAGATTAAGTATTTGACACAAAATGTTATTAAAACTCACTCTGTGATTCTTTACAAAGATGGAATGAAATGGGCAGAGATGCTTTCCTTGTTGTCTTCAGGTGCAGCAAACAAAGAGTGTCAAATATTTTTATCTCTCAATTTTAGAAAGTTTTTAAAGACCTAAGACAACATCTGACGGAGCTAGTAGGGTTAAATGTATTTGAGGAAATTTGCATGCATCACCAGTGGACCTTGTAAGAAAGAAAGCTAGCGTTCTTGAAATAGGACTATATTACAAGAATCTGAATAATTTAACAAAGAAAGAACTTTATCCATTATCCCAAATAGTAAAAAAAAACCTATTGCATTGCTTGCATGATCTAATGCTTTTCTGTACAGAAAGAGTATTAAGGAAGAGTCTGCAGAACATCCCAGCATTGCTTTCACTACACTCTTTAGAAAATTAAAATATTGCTAGAGGGTTTAACAAGTACTCCAGCTACTTTTCAAAGAATGATGGGGAAAAAACCTGTCCACTTTTCAAATCTTATTGTAGTTGCCTTTTGAGACTATTTCATCATCTTTTCAGCTAGCAAAGAACAACCAACGAGGATCTTCTGAAGTTCTGAAAGTCTCCAAAGCTTTGTGTTAAAGTTGGCAGTTTCAATATGTAACTTTTTCTAAATGCCAGGAAAATGTCTAGTCAATGTAATGTCAGCACAAGGAATAGAACCAGATAAAAAGAAAAGAAGGGGTTTTTTTTGTAATTAACCTGTAGCAATTATTCATTTGAGAATTTCACAAGAGTTCTTGACTTTGCTGGATATTACCAAAGATACTTTATTTTTTTTATTTAAAAAGTTTTACAATACATTTTGACTTTAATCCCCCCCTCCCCCACCCCTATCCCTCTCCCCCACTCCTTCTCCCCCCCCCCGACTTCCCAGAGCTAAATACAGGGCATAAAATCAAAAAACAAACATAAACACCCCTATGTTATCAACAATAAACTATAAATTCTATCTCTCTCTAGCTCATATAAAATGAGTACAAACAATATTAATATTACAAATAAAGTAGAAAAGAAAAAGAGGAAAACAGAAAAAGATCTTTACTCAAAATAAATTTTCTTAATCCCAGTCCTTATTCATATTAATTTCAAAAAAAAAGAAAAAAGGAAAAGAAAAAAAAAACTTTCACCTGCTATTTGCATTCTCCCACCTTTCTCTAATTTCCAAACAAATTCTCAGTTACGCGCCAAAAGCGCTTATCTCTGTTAATCTTAATAATCTCCAACCAAACTAAACTATAATCAAAAATAGTTCTTGCATGTATCACGCCAAATGTCTCACAGTTCCAAATCATCCTTAAGTTCAAATAAAAGTTCAAATAAGAGTATATAAAAAAAAAATTAGGCAATCTCTAAGACAACTTGTTGTTAATTAGGAGCTTACATACCCACTCTTAGTTCAACACATACTTTAAGTCCATAACCCTAATATACTTTTCTAGCAAGCAAATAACATCAATCTTAAATTGTGTAAAATATTAAAAAAGAGAAAAAAAACTTTCTTTCTCCTCTATAATAATTTTACTCCATTGACATTCTAATCTAAAAATTTAATCAGCAATCTTAACGCCCCAAAACTTTTGGAGCACCTCTGTCATGACCCCCAAAACTTCTTTAGACCGCTCTCCTCCCACATCTTCACTGTAAGCACACTTTGAAGATTCCATAACTTTCTACTGGTCTTGCTCTTGCTCTCGTCTCGCTCTTCTTAGGGCGGCACGCGTCATCTTCTGGCCTCCTGCAGCAACCGATGAGACTGTGGCTTGATCCCCTCCAACACCATTGTCCTCTGTCTGTCTATCTGCAACATCTTGAAACTTTCCCACACCGTATCCTTTTGCAGCTTCCAAAAATGATAGGGGGGTTGCTTTTAACACATTACTATAAAAATCACGTGCCTGAGCCACAGTAACCAAACGATATCTTTTACCTTCGTGCGTCGCCACCAACCCAACTGGAATCTCCCATCTGAACTTAATATCACGTTTCTTAAGTTCATGTACTAGAAATGCAAAATCTTTCCTTCTCCTTAGGATCTTCGGAGGGATCTCTTTTAAAACCAAAACTTCTTGCTCAGCCACTACCAAATTAGTATCATAAGCAGCTTGAATGACTTCATCTCTAATTACTCTCTTTGTAAAATAGACCACCACATCTCTGGGTAACTTCATCTGTCTTGCAATCCATGAATTTACACGAAAAACTTTGTCCATATTTCCCTCAATTTCAGATGCTGACTGGCCCAGTACCCCTTCCAGAGCCTCAGAAATCAGCTGCTTTAAATCTTCTTTACCATTTTCCTTTAAACCCCTGATTCTAATAGCATACTGCATCTGATTATACTGAACAAGGCTCAATTCTTTGTCCATTTTATCCCTTATATTTTCATTTTCTAATACCTTTGCTTCTAATATAGAGTTCTTTTGACTGAGATCCTCCACTTTTATATCCAGCTGTAGCACACATTCAGCTACGGATTCAACCTTAGACAAGATGTCCACCCTCATTGCTCTCAGCTTCTCTTCCATCTTCTTCTCCAATTTCTCCATTTTCTCCTCCATTTTCTCCTCCAGCTTTTTCAACTTTTCATCCATCATATCAGACATCAGTTGTACATGCTTTCCAAGAGCGTCTTGTAAATCCTTAAGCGTCAATACCGGGGGAGATGCAGGAGGAAGCAAAGCTTGCAGTGAGGTCTCTTGCACCAGGGAAGACCCCGCATTCCGAAGAGCTTTAGAAGTTTTAGCCGCCATCTTCCCCCACTTTCACTTATTATGCACTTTCACTTTAAAGCTATAAAATCCATTGAGCTAGAGAGTAAAAATAAAGAGTCCACTTCACCTTGACCTCCTGTACCGCTCTGCCTGCATCTTGATAATCAAAAGTATTTCCTTTTGGCAGGGGTGGTTGCTAACGCCTGGCTCTGCTCCAAGAATCCCAGAGCAGAGGCGCTGCGCAGCTCGGAGCAACCCAGGCTTCGGGGGGGCTCATCCTTCAGCCGCCCAAGCTCTCAGCTCAGGCGGCCCCAGAGAGCTCAACCCCTACCTGGGACCTCACCCCCTCCTCTTCTCCCGAGGAGGGGGCTTCAAATCCATCTAAACAGCTGATCGGCGCTGTTTACGATGGAAAAACACAGCTGCGGAGCGGGCAGCCCGAAAACGGCTGTCTTTCGACGTCGCGTCGCCACCGGAAGTCCAAAGATACTTTATTATAGCCAGGTCTGTGAATTCAGGATTAGCTTGTACTCCAAAAAGAATTAACAAGAGAAGAAACTGGTCCCTAAAAAGTACGGCTCAAGGAGTATTTAAAATATTACATCAATATTTGCGAGATATGCGAGCTGAAAATTGCCATTTATATTGCCCACAAATGCCAGCACCACTCACATATAGCTTTGTAATCAGGTCCAAGAAAACCACCATGTGTAAATTATCTAGTTGTATGCAGCAGAAGGCTAACTCATTGGGGAAGAAACCATCCAACACATAAATTGTAGTGGGGCAATTTGTGAACAATTTCGTGATTTGTTGAATGGAGATGTTAAAGTAATGAATGGCAATAATCCATTCCCCTCTGTTTTAAGCTCAGCCAAATTAGATACTGCAAGACACAGGTGGCTATCAGCATTGCCATTATATGATTTTAACCTTTTCATAGTTTTATACTTAGAAATATAGTTGTTCCAGTGACTGCTTTGCAAATCCTCTGTTGATTCTACAGACTCACAAGGGTTATTCTAATAAACACAGCCAGTATTTAGGTAGGATTGGAGGTAGCCTACATTCCATTTTTTAAAGAGTATGTGGTACATCATTTTTTTAAACTTATTGTATACTGTAATTATATGCAGTTGGGCTGATTTTAAGGAGAAAATAATATTAGTAAAAGAGGTGACTTTTTCTTTCACATTTCAATGTCTGTTTTTCAAGGTTTTTCCCCCCACTACGTCTACTATAATCTCTAAAATTCTTTTTTTCCATCTTTTCTATTTGGAATAAATAAAGTATTTTCAGACAGAAACATGTAAAAAATTTTTACTTTTTTTAGAAGTAATAGATTTCTCTAAAAAAGCTTTAAGCCTTTAATTGTAACAAGTAGCATTTTTTCATATTCTGCAATTCCCATCAGCTTTTCATATATCTTTTAAAAGCAAAGCAAAATAAAATTTATTTATTTAATTTATATAGACACCCATCTTACCAAAACCGGTGCATTATTTTGCTCAATCAATCTGTTTTGATCACATTCCTCATATTGGGGATGAAAAATAAATGCAATGCATATTTGAGTTGTCTGTTCGAGTATATGAGCTGAAAACTGATGACACATTGTTGTAAACCAAAATTTTAAACACTAAACCATTCTTAAAACCAAAAAAGAGACTGTAGTTTTATTGTTATCATAAACTCAAAATACAAAATAGGTAAGGCAAAACGAAGGCGATCAAGGATATCTTCTCATACCTTTCTTTGGTTCATTGTTGTATCACTTCTTCTCAAGGGTCAGTACAAAAAAAAAAGCTACGTATCTCAACGTCTTATATGCACCATCACATTTAGCATAGTTATATTAGACTAACCTTTACTGAACACTGGTGTTTTTTTTTCCCCCTTCAGAATGTGCTTATAAGAGGTGGTCTTAAAATGCCCAATATTAAATTATACTATGAGGCTGCGGCATTATCATCAATTAATAATTGGTTTAATTTAACACAAGGGAGATTGCTGAATATTGAAGGATATGATTTGTTATATGGTTGGCATGCTTATTTATTGTATGATAAAAAAAGTGGATAATGTTTTTAAGACACATATATTAAGATATGCCCTGTTGCGAGTTTGGAAAAAATATCGTTATAAGTTGAATTTTAAAATTCCAATTTGGGCAATACCTAAACATGCAATAGAAAATATAAATGTGGGATTTAAGCATGATGTGACTACATATAAATAAATTCTTAGATTGGAAAGAAATGTGTGGCAATTAAAGCCACTTAATATTTTAAAAGAAGAAAAGATAGTACAAACTTGGCTCCAGTATGGGCAGTTACAAACTAGATGGAAACAGGATCAGAAAATTGGTATTTCTATAGTAGATGAAAATTTGGTCCTGCACATATAAGAAGGATATATAATGCATTGATAGAATTAGATTCACAAACGGAACTTGTTAAAGATTGTATGATAAAATGGGCCCAGGATATTCAAGAACCAATAACGATGGATACTTGGGAAACAATCTGGGTCAGAAATGTAAAATTTATACAGGCACAAAATTTAAGAGATAATTTTTATAAGATGTTTTTAGATGGCATTTAGATCCTAAGAAATTGGCATCTATGTATCCAAATTATCAGCCTAAATGCTGGAGGTGTGGTTGTGATGATGCAATCATATATGGTGGACTTGTAAAAAAGTAAAAGCTTTTTGGATTAAAATTTGGTGGAATATGCAGAAGATATTTAAGAAAAAGATAAAGTTTTCTCCACAATTATTTTTGCTGGGTATTACTATAGACTCTACTGCTATAGAAACTAAATTGATGTTGAATTTAATAACAGCAGCAAGACTTTTGGTAGTGCAATATTGGAAGAAGGAGGATTTGCCTACTATAGAAGAATGGACTTTAAAAGTTTCGAACCTGGCAGAAATGGCAAAAATCTCAGCATATTTATTTATTTATTTATTTATTTATTTATTTATTTATTTATTTATTTAGTTATATTTATATACCGCCCTATTCCCTGAGGACTCAGGGCGGTTTACAGGGAATTAAAAATCCAAAATACAAAAATTAAGAACAAATTAAAAAGTATTAAATTAACCCTGTAGTCAGTTAAAAAGAACCCCAAATTAAAAATTCCTCCTCAGTCTGGGCCCGAGAGCTGAAAGAGCCAGGTCTTCAGGCCCCGGCGGAATGATCGGAGGTCGGGGGCAGTCCTCAGCTCCACCGGCAGCTGGTTCCAGAGGGCAGGCGCTCCCACTGAGAAGGCCCTATCCCTTGGAGACTGGATGATAGTTGTTTAAAACAGCCGGGTCCAAAGCAGGCTTCTTGAGGAGGGGTCTCACCACCGCCTCCTTCAGGGCGGCAGGGAAGACACCCTCCTTCAAAGAAGCAGTTATTACTGCATGGAACCAGCCTCGTGTTCCCTCCCGAGCCGCATAAGCTAGCCAGGAGGGCACGGATCCAACAAACAGGTGGTGGAGCTCAGTCTCCCCATGATCCTGTCCACATCATCAGGGGAAACAGGGTCGAACTCAGTCCAGATAACATGCTCAAGACCGCCTATTTAGATTTAGATTTATATACCGCCTTTTTCCCGAGGGACTCAGGGCGGTTTACAGGGCAAATTAAAACAATACAATATATATACAGGTTAAAATAAAATTAAATTAAATAGCCCCAAAATAATTAAAAATTAAAACCTTAACCCAAAAACCCTCAGTTCAGGCCGGCAAGCTCGAATAGCCAAGTTTTTAGACCCGGCGAAACAAGCGAAGGTCGGGGGCCATCCCGAGTTCCACAGGCAGCTGATTCCAAAGGGCAGGTGCACCCACAGAGAACGCTCTCCCCCTGGGGGCCGCCAGCCGGCACTCCCTGACCAGCGGCACCCTGAGGAGGCCCTCCCTGTGGGAGTGCACAGGATGATGGGAAGTTGATGCTGGCAGCAGGTGCTCCTGAAGATAATCTGGACCCATGCCATTTAGGCCTTTATAGGTCATCATCAGCACCTTGAATATCACCCGGAGGGCAACTAGAAGCCAATGCAGCTCGCGGAGAAGAGGCGTTACATGGGAGTATCGGGAAACCCCCATCACAACTCGCGCGGCCGCATTCTGCACCAGCTGAAGCCTCCGAGTGGTCCTCAAGGGCAGCCCCATGTAGAGAGCATTGCAGTAGTCTATCCGGGAGGTCACAAGCGCATGAGTGACTGTACGTAGGGCGTCTTGGTCCAGATAGGGCCACAACTGGTGCACCAGGTGAACCTGGGCAAAAGCCCCCCTGGCCATGGCTCCTATATGATCTTCCAAACTGAGCCGTGAGTTCAGGAGGATGCCCAAGTTGCGGGCCCTATCTACGGGGGATAACACCTCACCCCCCATAGTTAACGATGGAATAGACTGGTTAATCTGAGATGCTGGTATGCACAGCCACTCAGTCTTGGCAGGATTAAGTCGAAGCCTGTTTCTCCCCATCCAGACCCGGACCGCCTCCAGGCAATGGGACATCATATCGATGGCATCACTGGGTTGGTTCGGGGTGGAGAGAAAAAGCTGGGTATCATCAGCATACTGATGATACCCCACCCCAAAACCATGAATGAGCTCACCCAGCGGCTTCATATAGATGTTGAACAAGAGGGGAGAGAGGACCGACCTCTGAGGAACTCCACAAATGAGAGGCCTCGGGGCTGACCTCTGCCCTCCTGCCAACACCGACTGCGAGTGGCCCAGGAGGTAGGAGGAGAACCACTGTAAAACAGTGCCCCCAACTCCCAACCCCCTGAGACACTGCAGCAAGATACCATGGTCGATGGTATCGAAAGCCGCTGAGAGGTCTAATGGGACTAGGACAGAGGAACAACCCCTGTCCTGAGCCCGCCAGAGATCATTCACCAGTGCGACCAATGCCGTCTCCGTGCATTTGAAAGATTATTCGCAACAAAGATATATTTTGGAATGGAGAAGATGGATTGATTATATCCAGAATAAATATGGGACTAAAAAGTTTCATTTAGCATTTGAATAAGTATTAGATTTATAAGATTTGTTATTATTTAGTTATTTTTAAGGAGAGTTAAAGTGCGATAGGACTTAAAGTGTTATTATAGCTTGTTAGCATATTATAGTTTGTTAGGGTTAATACCCTGTATTTGCTCTGGGAAGTCGGGGGGGGAGGGAGAGGGAGGGATGGGTTTTTATGTTTAAAATGTATTTGTAAAACTCTTTAATTAAAAAAATGTGCTTATAGCGCAAAGGGAGATTTCTCTCACGCACAACCTTTATTAAATATGTGTCTGACCAAGTGGCGAGATATTATCTTAAATTCAATTTTACATTACAAAAATCAGAACGTTGGCTGCAAGGAAAGAAAATATTCACCTTTGGAGCCAGAGTTTTAGAATTCTGTTACAATATTTTAAAGTGTCCCCTTTGAAAGATTAATACAGCTCTAGACGCTGAGCTTGTTGATCAGAAGGTCAGCAGTTCTCGAGTGCCGCGTAACAGAGTGAGCGCCTGTTACTCGTCCCAGCTTCTGCCAACCTAGCAGTTCAAAAGCACATCAAAATGCAAGTAGAAAAATAGGGACTACTATGGTGGGAAGGTAACAGCGTTCCGTGCGCCTTTGGCGTCTAGTCATGCCGGCCACATGACCACGGAGATGTCCTCGGACAAGCGCTGGCTCTTTGGCTTTGAAACGGAGATGAGCACTGGCCCCTAGAGTCGGAAACGACTAGCACACATGTGCGGGGGAACCTTTACCTTTTACCTTTTAGTCCAAGTGGCTTTTCCATTTCTTGGACACAAAGTTAGACAATCCTTTTGGACAGTGGGCACGTTTGGAAATTTGAGAAGAAATCATGGGATATAATGGTGTGTGGAAATGACCTTGAGGGTTGAGGAGAAGAGATGCTGCTTAGGAAATGATCAGACAAGAAAGGAAGGGCTCCAGAAAGAAAGGGAGGGTGATTCCACAATTGCTTAATGGTCAGAGAAAGAAACTGTCAGAATTAACGAGATTCTGTTAGTGTAGCCTTACAATAAAATAGAATTAGCTTACCAGGTTATGTTTCCAGCCTGATTTACGTGGGAGCAGTGGCAGGGGACAAAAGCACCGTCATGGAGATGTTGCCTTATTGCAAAATGCCTGCCACAAAGTATCCCTTTATTAGAAATCAATCACCTGAAACTTCTCCCTGCCATCTCCTCTGGTCTCCAGAATTCTCTCCAGAACTCCACTGGATTTAGCCATTTTGATTTTGTTGTTCAGCATAAGTGGCCAGATTTCCAAATGATGCATTGGGCAGAATTTATCCCCTATTATTATTTTGTTAGAATGCTTCTAGGCTAGGGCCTTATATGGGGTTGTAGCACTACAACAAATATAGGTAATATTGGAAGATAATGCTTTGCTTGGTGGTAAGAAAGTCTTTTTATCACAGGTTAGTTTTTAAAAAGTAAAAAAAAAAATTAAAAAGATAATGAATTTATGTAAGGGCCTTGCTCTAAGTATGCAGGCTTTAGCTCAGCCCAATTTCCTCTTTTTTACAGAGTGCATCACATGGTAAAACTAAACTTAAGATCATCTGTGGCCTTCCCGGGGTACCTTCCGGGAGAATTAAAAGAGTTAAGACGGCAATGTTATTGAAGTCCTGCCTCTCTTCTAAAAGTGTACTGCATTCATGGGACTTCAGTTGCATAACTGAAGAGCCTTGGTGGAGCAGTGGGCTAATGCCTCCTTAAGTAACACCAGCTGCCTGCAATTAGTGCAGGTTCGAGTCCCACCAGGCTCAAGGTTGACTCAGCCTTCCATCCTTCCGAGGTCGGTAAAATGAGGACCCAGATTGTTGGGGGCAATAAGCTGACTTTGTAATAATGCCGCTTGGGTGTGTGTGTGTGTGTGAAATCCCTAATAAGCAGGCATATACATAGAATGAAGGCTACTGCTAAGCTTGTAAGCCGCCCTGAGTCTTCGGAGAAGGGCGGGATATAAATGGAATTAAAATAAGATAAATAAAAAAAATAACTGTAGCTGCCATCTTCATTTTTTTTTACCTTCTTAAATGCTGTTTGGACTTTCCATAAGAATCTAATTAACTAGTGAGGGAACCAAAAAGTGAACTATATTTTTCTGTGCTGGTGTGGTTGATTGCTAAAGCATGTGTGTGTGTGTGTGTGTGTGTGTGTGTGTGTGTGTGTACTTTGAGTTATTGTTGACTCCTGGTGACTATCTGAACTAAACCCTTCAGTTTTCTTGGCAAGGTTGTCAGACGTGCTTCTGGCAATTGCTTCCCTCTTCTTAGAGCCAAGAGAAAATGACTGGTCCAAGGTTTCCCAGTTGGCTTTGTGCCTAAGGCAGGACTAGAACTTCTCATCTCCCAGTTTCTGTTCTGGTGGCTTATTCAACGAAACCTTCCCAGCAGTAGGTATACAACACCATCAAGTTGCTTGTCAGAGTTGTTCCTCCCAATGGTTATTTTTACATTGCTTTTATTGCACACTGTAGTTCTGTGCACACTGCAATTTTCACGTTTAACAGCTGACTTATTTTGCAATTAAAATAGACCTGGTTAAAGTCTCCTGTTTTCAATCACCACTGGAAATACCTCTTGCAACACAACAGGCTTTTAAACTAATGCATGCTCTCAAATCACACACACACACACACACACACACACACACACACACACACCAAACTTTACAAACTAGACATGTTTTACAAACTCTATTCAAAGCAAAATAAATTATGCATATTTCAGATTTGAGTGCCTTCTTATTTTAACTCAGTCAGAAGTGACTGACGAGATTCAAAACTTATTACCACAACAATAAAAGAAAATGGCAACAGCTGCAAAACAGGACAGTAGCTTTATGTTCTGCATGCTCTGTTTTTGTCATCCAAGTCGATTCAATTGTTTGGTTTCATAGCTGCAAATGATGCTGAAGGAAAATTGGCTGGCTCTTATATTTCTTCAGCATCTGTCGTCTTTCTTACCTGGGAGCAATCATTTTGTGCCAACATTTTGTGGCTTTTTGTAATTGCAAATCACAGAAAAGAAAGGACCTATTCGATGCGCCAGAATGAATAACTGCCCTGAACATCCTGTCTTAATCATCACTGTTGCTTTTTCTGTTCACCCTGTAGGTACTCAGCACTTAGTGATTAATTTGGACTTTAATTGTCAGGAAATATTAAGAGCCTATGCATGATTGGCTGTGCCTTGCTTCACCGTGGCAAAAGAGCCTCTTTCTTTCCATTACTGATATTAGATGGCAAGGAGGAAAGATAGCTAAGAGAGGGATAATAATCATTGCAACCCAATATTGGGAAAGGAAGAAAATATAACAGATTTAAATGTCCACTTCATCCCCGGGCCCCACCTACATTTCAAATGAGCATTTTGGCTGGAAAAACAAAAAGGTCCCTGTTCCTGAATGCAAATTAGAGTGATAATGATCAACGTATCAATATTTAATTGTGTCATCCATGCACTATTTTTCTCCAGTACCGTAAGTTCAGGGAGGCATGAAATGGCCTATCCAAGTTTGTCTTGGATATGAACAAAATTCAAATAAAATCAAAACAGTATGAGGAAATAAAGCAGACAACTTTATAAAGTAGGCAACTCGTCTAAAAATGACCTACATGATCCTAGTTCACTCTAATGTTTGGAATCAGTGAATATTTTATATTAGCTATTTCCTAGCCCAAGGCTAGGCAGGAGGCAGCCTAATTCATGATGTCTCTGGGTAATGAACAAAAATTAAAAATGGGACCCAATACAATAAAACAGATAAAAGACAGCCAGAACTAGCAGCCATATACCCCAACACACTGACATTGTCCCATTACTCAGGAAAAAGCAAAGTCTTCAAGACTTGTTTAAAGGACCTCAGGATTGGAGCTATTCAACAGCTGAAGAAGAGCAGACAACACAACAGAAAAGGAGGCACACAGCACCTAGTTCCCATCACATGACCCTGCTTTAGTGATAGGACCCGGAGCATGCCCATTCTGTTGTCTATTACAAACCAGAGCAGAAACTATAATATTCTAGCACCTGTTTGGATTTTGCTATAGAAACTTAACACCATTCCATTTTTTAAATAACCTTTCTTTTAAAAATAAAAGAAAGACTGTTTCCCCGTAACGGGCTTTTTCCTAAAAGCAGAAAATGCAACGCAAGGACACCTGTCACCATTGCATTTATCAGTTATTAAAATTCATAGACTAATTAAGAGGATAATTTCCCTGATCAAAGGGAGGACTGCAATGCAGTAAAAGTCTCAGCATCAGCGCTATCAATTAAAACGTTGCTCCAGACAGCAAAGTAAGCATTAGATTAGCATAAATAAACTGAAAGACAGAGAAAGATGCCAGGTACGTGGTGGCAACTAATTAACCAAGAACATCACTGCAACTGCAACTGTATAAAAAGGTGCATTTGATGGGACAATGCAACCACTCCTAGGCAACAGATGGGTGAGAATCAAGTGAACTTAACTGAACACAAGTGAGAGCCACTAGTAAGATCTGCCTTGTGGCGGGAAGGGTGGCAAAGCATCAGTATTTCTCTACCTGTATTACATTCACACATAGCCAACTAGTAATCCTATTTAGAATGACCTGGACCTTCCTGGGTAAGGGAGCCCTGAGTTCATCTGAAGGATTGTGTTAAGGAATTTGCACAGAATCTCTTAGATAAAATCATTTGGATATACTCTCAGTGTTTGTCCCTTTGCCTCCTAAAAAAGCATTGGTTTGTCCCCTTCTCAAGTGTCCATCTTCGGACCCATCTGTGTTAGATGACATTTGTCAACCTTCCTTTTCAAGGAACGGTTGTAGAGCAGGTGATTGTGTACCATTTTCAGAGGACCCTGGATGAAATTGATTATCTGGGCCCTTTTCAGTCAGAATCTAGGCCCTGATTATGGGATGGAAACAGCATTGGTCACATTTCTGGACGATCTCTGGTGGGAGTAGGATGGGGGGGTAATATTAAAAGATGCTTTTCCAGAATGCTGACTCAATGATAGGTTGCACCAGTTTTTCCCATGTTGGTTGGGTGCTGGAAATGATATATTAGAAGTTTGGGAAAAGCAACTAGAAACTTTCCACAGAAAACTATCTAAGCTTAAACGCATAGGATGCCTTTCAAAATAGTAACATTTAGATCATTTTATCTGTTTGATTCTTGAGTAGTTAGGCTTTTACGTTTATATTGAAAAATGTATTTTTATGATTAGCATTTGCCAAAAATAGTAGGGCTTAAATAGGAGCCTTGTTTAAGAATAACCCCGGATTTCTGTACTGATATAACAGTGGAGGGACAGTAGCTATATGTGTTAAATGCATCTGCATCAGAAAATTAGAAATAAACTAAGCTTGCAATTTCTTTTAAAAGGTGTAGCTGGGACAATGGCTTATTGTAAAAGCAACAACAGAAATGTTTGAACCAAAATAGAGTAAATAGACAAAGCAGGAAAATAGGAAGGGAAAAAAGGCGTATTCTGCTACAAGTAGAGCTCAACTTTTGGTTAATAGGTACGGATATGTTTCTTCCAGCATAATTTGTTGAGGGTTACAATGTGATCCTCTGGGCATTTCACATACCGTATGTATCATTTCTTTTGATCCATATCTGGATGGCTCAGAGAGATCTGAATCAAGCTACCAGGATCCAGGCACCATTTTTAACTTAGAGAGAAAAGAAACACAGTTGCCATTGAAACAAGCGATCATATTAATATATTATCTTACAGCAACAAAAGTTTCAAAGGCTGCTAGTACAAAGCAGTATGGTAAACTTTTGTTATATCAGAGATGATAAAATGAAGCCATAGAAGCCACAAGCTTGCTCTCTTGGGCTGCTTTGATTCAAATTTATAAATAATATGTTCTTTACTTATTGGACTTGCAATTGAATAAGAAGATCAAACAAAAATTCTGTCAATACATGCATGCTCAACATTTGTGGTTCCAAGCTGGCTGGATATGCTCTGAATTGTAGTCCTATTGCATCTGGAACGGAAAGTTGCCCTACGGCATCAGTTAAAAGTAATATAAATCAGGTATGTCTGGAAGTCTTGAAAACATTGATTCTACATCTGTAGAGGATTTAGGTTATGTTCTTCACAGAACATTTTATCATGTCCAGAAGCCCTCCTGCCTTCTTGCTGTAAACCACCTTGGAATTATTTAAGGAGAAACAGTGTACAGTATAATTAATCCAAGAATATTTCACATAAATTTAGTCTTCTTCCTGAACCTGATTATTGTAACATCTTGCCCTGTGAAGAGACTGAAGATTATTATGATCTTTGAGTTTACCTCAGTTCACCTAATAAATACTTTTTTTTTAACATCAACTTGTTTTTAACAGCTTGGTAAATTGTCATTTGTTTTATTTATTTATTTAGTTACATTTATATACCGCCCTTTCCCTGAGGACTCAGGGCGGTTTACAGGGAATTAAAAAATCCACCATACAAAAGTTAAAAACCAAATTAAAAAATATTAAATTGACCCTGTACACTTAAAACCCCAATTAAAAATTTCTCCTCAGCCTGGGCCCGAGAGCTCGAAGAGCCAGGTCTTCAGGCCCCGGCGGAATGATCGGAGGTCGGGGGCAGTTCTCAGCTCCACCGGCAGCTGGTTCCAGAGGGCAGGCGCTCCCACTGAGAAGGCCCTATCCCTGGGTGTCACCCGCCGGCAATCTCTTACCGGCAGAACCCTGAGCAGACCCTCCCTGTGGGAGCGCACTGGGCAAAGGGCGTTTGATGCTGGGCACCACCTTGAATGTTCAATTTCAACAGAAGAATCAGCTGTAAGTGAAATAAATAACATCAAAAGGCAAATCATATTTTTTATTTTTTAAAAATGTAAGTTCTTTCAGATTAAATTTGGTACATTAGTGGGGTGGGGTGGCAAAACTATAAGAATCAAGGCACATACTTTACATTTTAAAGTAAGTTGTGTAAAGTTTTCCTAACTTTGTATTACTTTTCAGAGTGAAAGCATCGGAGGGGACTTTCCTGTTTTTAAACTATTTAAAAGAGTTGGCTAATGGCATTTGCTTCTTCCTTAACCTTTTCTACCTTCTCGGTCTCAAGAGTTTCAACCATTTTCTTTCTATGCAATGCAGGGTACATCTGCTCCACATCAGAATCAATTGGCTGTTGCCCTCCATCACAGCCATGCAATATTTTCAAGCCATTCCCCACCCCTCTTTTTTTTTCCTGCCCCTAACACCCTAAGCTTTTTCTGGCAAAGATCAACTTTGTGAAGACCCTTCTGTTTCACGTGCTGGTAAAACAAAAGAGGCAGAGAGCTTTTGGCATCATTCAAAGATCAGCACAGATTCTGATGAACTCTCGGCAACCCTACACAAGGTATGTCGACCCTGGTTGTCCCTTGATACCATTTCCTGAGTAAACGCTGTTATTTCATTAGCTTTTGAAAGCACTGCTGCAGATATCCAGATGGGCTGAAGTTAAGCTTAAAACATAATTTGAGGCCTGCCAACTGCAAACTTTGGATTTCTACAATGCCTTTCTTCAGTTCAAAATACCCCAGACGCCAAAGTAGACAAGAAAATATCTGACAAGCTGGAAGAAACTTTACAATTCAAGAGTCAAGCTGCAGATTCAAACACACCTGAACTGTGAAATAAAAATAGAGTAGAACTATTTGTTAATATCCAGTCACCCACATAGAGTTATTGGAAGTTTCAGGCCAAAGTGTTCAGCTGTGTAGACTACTAAAATTATACAAGTCAACACCTCTTAAGCAAATGAAATATTGTAAAAGACTGCTGGTGGATAACACCCAGGGGGAGGGCCTTCTCTGTGGGTGCGCCTGCCCTCTGGAACCAGCTGCCCGTGGAGCTTAGGACTGCCCCCGACCTTCGTTCATTTCACCGGGACCTGAAGACCTGGCTCTTTGAGCTCTCCGGCTGAGAACTTTTAACTGGGGTTTTTATTTTAAGGGATAATTTAATCTTTTTAAATTGTTTTTTAACTTTTGTATTTTGTATTGCTGATTTTAAATTCCCTGTAAACCACCCTGAGTCCTTCGGGAAAGGGCGGTATATAAATCTAATAAAATTAAAATTAAAATTAAATTAATTGGAATAATTCTATTTTTCATATTGTGCTGATTTGTCTGTTAAAATTAGGGGAGAGTTTGAACAATTACACTGTGTTTTTGTGTTTGTTCACTGATCTTTTCTACTGCTTTAACTAAGTTGATGTTTGATCTGAAATACATAAATGTATTTAGTAAGTAAATTGAAACTTTATACTAATCTTCAAGCTTTTGATTATCAGTAGGATGGTTACATCTTAAGAGACCATCAGGACTCTTGAACATGTCTTCCTTTCAGAAAAAGATATGTAGGAATGATCTCCAAACCACTGAGATATATATTTAGTGAATATGTCTTGGGGAGTTGTACTGGTCTCATTTGAAACTTAACATTAAGAAAACCAAGATCATGGCATCTGGCCCTCTCAATTCCTGGCAAATAGATGGGGAAGAAATGGAGGTAGTAACAGATTTTATTTTCCTGGACTCCAAGATCCCTGCAGATGGGGACTGTAACCAAGAAATTAAAAGACGCTTGCTCCTGGGGAGGAAAGCTATGGCAAATCTAGACAGCACACTAAAAAGCAGAGACATCACCCTGTCAACAAAAGTGCGTATAGTCAAGGCTATGGTCTTCCCAGTTGCAAAGTATGACAGTGAAAGTTGGACCATAAGTGTTATGTATTGGGCTCAATTGTAACACCACATGGTAAGCTGGAGCAGCTAACGGCTCTCCAGCAACCCAGACTCCAGGTCTCCACTGCTGCTATTGGCTGCCCCTAGGTGGCAATGGGTTACTTTAAATCTATTGGCTGCTGCCTAGGGGCCAGGCTATAAATTGCGGCAAGCTGCAGCCCAATTCTCAGTTCAGATCCTGCATGCAATAAACCATGAGCTTTGTTGAACTCATTTGCCTTGTCTCCTTTCCTGCGCGAAGAACTCACTACACAACACTGGCGATGAAGGTGGGATCCTGCTTCTCCAAAAGAGCAGAAGTTCACTAGGGGAGAGGCAGCTCACGCCTGGAGGGAAAAGGCATTCCCCCCCTTTCGGTCGGCTAGCCAGCCACGCTAGCAACCACGTGCTCAGTGGATTCAGTCCCTGGGCCTTGGAGAAGCAGGATCAGAAACCGCAGGAACCAGCCGAAGACAGAATGCCGAAGGTCGGAAGACTTTGTGTTCTGTACCAGCCTACTACTGGCCCTGCAGAAAAGGCAGGGACAACCCCTTTACAAAAAGGCAAGAGGCTGGAACTAAGCCTGCCAAATTTATTGACATAAAACAGAGCAAACAGAGCCAAACAAAAACATGAACCATGAAACAGGAGCTATTCAAATGGTTGCCTTCAGCAAACCAGCCCTTCCACACATTCCTCTTTTAAACAGTTCAAGGCGTGGCTTCTCTCTGCCTCCTTCCAAGGTGCCCCTGTTTACTCCTGATTGACTGCCTCCTGCATCGGGCGTCCTTGAACAGGGCCAGCTGTGGGTCATCTTCATCCACGCTGTCAGGCTCACACAGCTGGGTCTGCGTAGTGACCAGATGGGAGGGGCCTGGCTGAGGGCTCTGCGAAGCCTCTGGGCTGTTCTCTGCAGGCTCTCCAACACCCCCCTCCTCCTCCTCTGAATCATCCGACCCAACTGCCGAACCAACAGGCTGACCCTGAATCACAACACTTCGCAAATTCAATGTCAAGCATCCAGAGGGATGGCCTTCCTACTTGTCCCAGGTAGAAAACTACCTCTGGGCAAACCAAATCGCAGAAGATGGGCTGAAGGCCACCACACTACTCAGCGTGTGCAGCCCAGCCACATTTGACCTGGCCAAAAACCTCTTCGCCCCGATGCCGCTGGAATCAGTTTCTTACGCTGACCTCAAGAAAAAGCTGGGAGACCATTTCCAGCCGAAGATGTCGGTGATTGCTTGGCATTTCACATTTGAACAGCAAATGCAGCAGCCCGGCGAAACAGCGTCAGAATACATCGCAGCCTTGAGGCAGGCCGCACGCCTCTGTACATTTTCCGACGTAGAGGAGCGACTGCGAGACCCGCTTGTCTGTGGCTTATGGAACCGAACGCTCCAGTAAAGAGTTTTTGCCAGACCAAATTTAACATTCATCGAAGACGAAGTAATGGCAGACGAAGCTGCTGGGGGTGCAGTCTAAACAGTCCAGCCCACCAAAACAATGAAACACGAAGAAACAGTCCACCATGAGGACGTCAAACGCTCAGAGGAATCTTCAGAGGAAGAAGATCCTGAAGCCAACAAGCTTCACAAGCAACCCGACGCACAGCACCGCAGCAGCAAACAGCAAGAGAAGACTTACAAGGCAGTTCTCTTACCTAGATGTAAAGGTTGCGGTGGCAACCACCAATGTGCTGATTGCAGATTCCGGTCAGCCACGTGCAGGGCCTGTGGCAAAACAGGCCACATTGCAGCAGTTTGCAGAGCTCACCAGAGGGACCAGCCACCCAAACACCAGTCGGAAGATCCAACCAGGAGAGGTACTGGGGCCCAGGGTCCATTTAGTGTGGGGTTTTGTAGAAGCCATAGAAGTGTATGCCGCACCGGGGCCCAACGCCCCCTCAAACCTAAACTCAAACTGCAGGTAGAGCTACAAGGAGTTCCATGTAAAATGGAGTTGGACTCTGGCTCTGCTGTCTCCATTATTTCCCTGGACATCTTCAAGTTCGTGTGCAGTCGCAGTATAAAATGGGCCAAGCTAAGGCCCTCCAACATAATTTTAACTGACTTCAAAATGCTCAAGTCAAAGTTAAGGGGGAAGCCACCTTGGCCGTAAAATTTAAGGGGTTTTATGGGCACCTGTTATGTCATAGTAGTAGGGGGCCAGAGAACGAATCTAATAGGACTCAATTGGTTTGATGCTTTAGGCATTCAAATAACTGGTATCAACCAGACACAAGCTGCAAACCTTTTGTCAGTTTGCGAGGACTTTGCAGACATTTTTGATTCAGCCCTAGGAACATACACAGGCCCGCCTATCTCATTCAAGCTAGATCCCAACATAGTTCCCATTAGGGTTAAGCCTTGAAGGGTCCCTTTTGCCCTCAAACAAAAAATTGACTCAGAAATAGATAAGCTTGTAGAACAGGGCGTTTTACAACCAGTTGATGGTGGGGAGTGGGAAACTCTTATAGTCACTCCACTTAAGACCAATGGAGAAATTAGAATATGTGCAGACTATAAATGTACAATTAACAAAGCCCTTAAACAACACACTTACCCTGTCCTAGTGGTGAACCACATTTTAGCTTCTTTGCAAGGGGGAACCATTTTCGCTAAACTAGATTTAGCACAGGCCTATCAGCAACTGCTGGTTGATGAGGCCACAGCCACAGCTCAGATGATCATGACTCACAGGGGGGCTTTCAAAGTAAAGCGTTTACAATTTGGAGTTAGCGTTGCTCCAGGCATTTTCCAGGGAATCATGGAACGCACACTTAAAGGCATCCAGGGTGTTTGCCCTTATTTTGATGATGTACTTATTGCTGGGGAATCTACAGAAGTGTTAGCTAGCAGGCTCAGGGCTGTCTTACAGAGGCTTAGAGAAGCAGGCCTCAAATTAAAAAAGAGTAAATGTAGTATTGGGGTCCCTTCAATGGAATTTCTGGGATTTCGAATTGATGCTAATGGTATTCACCCTGCTGAATCCAAAGTGAAGGCCATTAAATTGGCTCCTAGTCCCAAATCCAAAGGAGAGCTTCAAGCATTCTTGGGCCTCCTCAACTTCTACCATGCATTTCTGCCTCACAAGGCCACCTTGGCAGAGCCTCTTCACAGGCTCTTAGATAAGAAAGCTCCATGGAAATGGACCAACATTCATGAAAAAAGTTTCCAGGACTTAAAGTCACTTTTGTCAGTTAAGTCCACTGTAACTCATTTTAGGGAGTCTAAACCAGTCTGTTTAGCATGTGATGCATCTCCTTATGGGGTGGAGGCGGTCTTGAGTCATTTAGAAAAGAATGGTCCCTATTGCATTTTATTCAAGGACACTGTCCTCTGCTCAAATTGACAAAGAGGCCCTAGCCATTGTAGCTGGAATAAAAAAATTCCATGACTATTTATATGGCAGGGACTTCACGGTCTTTACAGACCACAGACCAGTGTTGGGACTTTTCACAACAGACAAACAAACCCCCCCACATACTTTCCCCAAGAATGTTGAGATGGTCTATTTTCTTATCTGCATACACATTTAAATTGATTCACAAACCTGGTAAAGAAATGGGCCATGCTGATGGCCTCAGCAGACTCCCACTGCCACTAACGGAACCAGACCCAGCCCCTGCGGCCAGAATTCTGTCCATTCAGGACCTGCCAGAATTTCTCCTCCATGCTGGGGACATAGCTGCAGAAACAGCTACAGATAGAACACTTAGTAGAGTGCTTTCATGGTTACACACGGGGTGGTTAGATGAAAGCCCAGGCTCTGAGTTTCAGAGTTACTTTGCCAGAAGACATGAGCTATCAGCCCACAAGGGGTGCATCCTTTGGGGAAACAGAGTCATAATTCCCTCGTCACTGAGAGATAGGGTCTTACAGTCATTACATGAGGGCCATCCAGGCATTGTCAGAATGAAAGGTTTAGCAAGAAGCTACCTGTGGTGGCCTGGCCTTGACAAGGACATTGAAGCACAGGTACATGGTTGTTATACATGCCAGCAAACTAGGCCTGAGATGCCACACGCCCCAGTTCACAGGTGGGAGGAAACACACACTCCCTGGTCTAGAATTCACATAGACTACGCTGGGCCCTTTCAGGGACAGCTCTTCCTCATAGTGGTGGACTGCCATTCCAAATGGCTGGAAGTAGTTCCAGTTGCAAACATGACTACTGCTAGGACTATCCAGGTGCTGAGAAAACTCTTTGCCACACATGGGTTGTCAGATGTCTTAGTTTCAGACAATGGGGCCCAATTCACTGCTGCTGAATTTCAGGCCTTCCTAAGAGCAAATCTTAGCAGACATGCAACGTCTGCCCCCTTTCACCCATCCTCTAATGGTCAAGCTGAACGCATGGTGAGGACCACGAAAGAATCGCTTAAATGCATAGTAACAGGTGACTGGCATCACAGACTGGCAGATTTTTTACTCTGCCAGCATTCTATGCCCTGCACTGCTACAGGCAAAAGTCCTGCAGAACTGCATTGGGGGAGGTGACTGATCACTAAACTGGACCGGTTGCATCCAGATAGAGTGGCAGCAGAAGCCTCTTGACCAAAACCCCCAAGGGGGCTACAAGTGGGCGATTGAGTATGGGCCAGAAACTATGGACATGGTAATCTGTGGGTTCCTGGTAAAATTACCAAATCATCTGGTCCCTTTTCTTACGAAGTGGGGCTGGAGGGAGGGTGAGTTGTCAGACGCCACATTGATCAACTCAGGAAACAGTTTCCAGAATGGCCACTAAGCAAGGACTGTGTCATAAGTCCCTCCCAAAGTCCCCAAACTTGCAGCCAAGCCAGCCCATACATGGACTCTCAAGATGCTTCCTTCATAAGCAATGGGGAACTGGGCATAGAGGAGGGGAGTCCAGAAGTGCAACATGGATCCCCTGACGGAGCAAGCCAACCAGATTTTAACAATCACTGTGCTAACTCTGCTCAGCAACCTGACTCTGGGGTGGGCCAACCAGGAGAGGCCAGCCAGAGAGCATCTGATTCCTTTGACTCAAGTGCATCAAAGGACATTGGTCTACCTGGCCCGATGGGTAAGTTGGTAGACCAGAAAGTGACTGGAACCCTGAGACGTTCCACAAGGGCATGCAAGCCTCCTTCTTATCTAGCTGATTATGTTGTAAGATAAAGAAACTATAATGTTGTCTGCACTGTTGACTTGTCACTGAATTGAACAATAATGGGAGCTATAATGTTAACTGTCTGGTGTGTTATAATGGAGGTCTATTCATTCTGGCTAACTGATGGTATAATGTTAACTTGTATTGTTTCACAAATAGTTGCTATGATGTTAAGTCTTGTAACTTGTATTGTTTGCCAATTATTGCTATGATGTTGTCTGATCTAAGAGGGGAGGGGTGTTATGTATTGGGCCTAATTGTAACACCACGTGGTAAGCTGGAGCAGCTAACGGCTCTCCAGCAACCCAGACTCCAGGTCTCCAGTGCTGCTATTGGCTGCCCCTAGGCAGCAATGGGTTACTTTAAATCTATTGGCTGCTGCCTAGGGGCCAGGCTATAAATTGCTGCAAGCTACAGCCCAATTCTCAGTTCAGATCCTGCAAGCAATAAACCATGAGCTTTGTTGAACTCATTTGCCTCGTCTCCTTTCCTGCATGAAAAACTCACTACACAACAATAAGAAAGGCTGAGTGCCAAAGAATCAAGACCTTTGAACTATGGAGCTGGAGAAGAATCCTGCGAGTCCCTTGGACTGCAAGGCGATCAAAGCGGTCAGTCCTAGAGGAGATCAACCCTGACTGCTCTTTAGAAGGCCAGATCCTGAAGTTGAAACTCAAATACTTTCGTCACCTAATTGAGAAGGAAGGACTCACTGGAGAAGAGCCTAATGCTGGGAAAGGTTGAGGGGACGACAGAGAATGAGGTGGCTGGATGGAGTCACTGAAGCAATAGGCATGAGCTTAAATGGACTCCAGAAGATGGTAGAGGACAGGAAGGCCTGGAGGAACGTTGTCAATGGGGTTGCGATGGGTCGGACACAACTTTGCAGCTAACAACAACAACTGGTCTCATAGTTCTATCTATTCACATATACTATTAGTGAGACATACATGAATCAAATAACATGTGTTTTTTTTACTACACAGCAGATCCACTACTTCTGGAGAAATCTCCAGGAGAGGCATTCTGTACATCCCAGGAAATTTCTACTTTCTGCTTGCCCGTCTTCCTTTCTTTTGGTTTTCTAGACTGCTGCTTCCTTCTTTCCCACATGTGTATTTTACATCAACCCCCACTTATGACCTTATAAAAAGGGGAACAGATTGTTTCACCTCCTTCAAACTCTGTTAAGCTTTTGAATTCCAAACATTCCAGAGACAGATTTATATCAAGACTCCATCTAACAATTAGGCCTCATCAAAAGACACTTGACTGGCCTTCCTGAACCATTCAAAAATATTAACAGGCTTCTGTCAAATCCAGAATCTGTTCTGCCATTGCTTTAAAGGAGAAGGCAATGAATTCACAGTGAAAGGTTTTTCTTCATGCACCAAGCTGGTTTTAAATTGGCCTGTCCAGAGGGGGTTGATACATAAAAATGGCGGATAGGAAATCAGTTCAGACTCAATGTAAATAAGCATTTTGTAAACTATGTACAAAAGGACAGAGAACCTTAACCGTGAGAGTGATTCAAGCACTATACTTAGTTTATTATGGGAATGAACAGCATTGTTTATTACAGTTATTCCCTTGAGGTTTTGTTCTTGTTCTAACCTCACTAAAATAGCCTGGCAACACAAACTGTATGGAGATATAGAGATTGGGTCCTCAATTAACTCCTTGTTTTAATGAAAATTAGATTCTTGCCTTATCTCTATTCCAGAAGTCTCCAAACTTGGCAACTTTAAGACTTGTGAACTTCCAACTCCCAGAATTCTTCAGAACTTCTCATACTGGGTGAGGAATTCTGAGAGTTGAAGTCCACAATACTTAAAATTGAGACTCCTCTACTGTTCCATGCAGGCTGTCCATCACCAGACTTCATACTTGAATGGCCTGGGAGACCTCTTTCCTGAGCTTCTGGTAAGCACAGGACACCCATTCAATTATGTTTCCTTCAACTTCATTTTCCAGATTTGATGTAGATTTACGGTAAGTTAACATTTTAGTATTTGTAACTATGTGGTATTCTGTTCATGTTAATCTTATTTACTAGAATTTATTTAGTAAACTTTTTTTACCTTTTTTCTGTTTTACTACTGTTGTCATGAAATGACAAAAGTCTGGTCAATGATCATAACAAAATAAACTGGTTGACTAGTTGAGTCAGTATGCAATATTTTTCTTCTGCTTCCTCAATATAATGGTTTAGAAATCAATTTACAACAATAAAATCTGATTTACAGGTAGATAATATTGATTATACCTTCAATGAGAGTTTAAAGTCATCTTGGTCTGAGGCCATTTTGTGAGGTAATAAACCTATTTTAAGTTTCCTGTCACCAGAATATTTATTGTTGGCCATGATATCAAACTGCGCGCAAATCAGATGCAACTACTTGAAAGAGACAAGGACACTTTGATGCCAAACTGTGATCTGCCCTAACTTTAGAGCTGATGTCATTTATAATCTGCTCAGCTAGTGGCAATATAGCAGATCCGTGTGGTTTAGCCTAGAACTGCATTTATCACAAACTCAAGACAATCATGAGAATAGATCTACTAAGAACACAGAATCTAAAATTTCCATCTGTCTCCAGGCCAGGCATACAATCAATGTTTAGAGAAAACCACCATCAGATACTAAAGCCCTTGTGATGCTCTAAGAACCTAATTTAATTCATGACCTTTTCTGTTTCTATTTTTTTCAACAGATGTTTTTACAATTTTCATCTGCATTACATTTCATTTTCCAGATTCTTTGACTTTTTTTTTTGGAAAAACAAAATGACTAGAATTTATGGTCTTGTGTTTTGTTTTCTTGCTACACTTAGGACAGGCTGTAACTGCTGATGAGATGCCAAATCTGGCATTCAACAGATCCCATCTGAAAGCTGTTATCATTCCTACCAATTCTTCCGCCTTTTGAGCCGGGAGGAAAACATTCACATTCCTGAGAGAAAAGATTTTCAGTTTCATCTTGTTTACTCCATTTGTCTATTCTGCCTTTTGGGCATTTTTCAATCCTCCTTTTGCTGCAAACAGACAGTTATACTCTGCCATCTGCAGGCAAGTGAGAGAACTAAAGTTTGCAGTACAACTAAATCTATCAACCTGGTTGAATAAATGTTGCTCACACACATATATTTTCATCGTCATGTATATTTTGTACATGAATAAGAAAAACACTTTGACCTTCTAGGAAAATTTAAACAAACTTTGACTGACAAGCTATGGATGTTTTGTTTGTCTTCCTCACATCACAAAGACATACTTGTATAAATTTGTTTGATTTTACTGCTAGTCTGTGAGTGTACACTCTCAGGAGTACGTTAATTGTGTGTATGTTAATCTACAAGACTAAGTACAAAGGTCAATGAGAAAATATATGAAATTGTATACAACATGGATCATATATAGATAAAACACACAGCCCCCTACACTGAATGATGAATTAATACATTTAGCAATCAGTTTATAGTCCCCAGTCAGAAATAGTGAATTGAAGAAATGGGAGAAAAGAAAACATTATATTGCCACTATATTGCCTTAGAAGAAGTTTGAGGTCAATCATATTATTAAGCAAGGTGAAATAGTTCTTGTAAGGTCAGTTCTAAAATATACTACTACAGGAGATTATATTGTGCCTCCCATTGTTCTGTTTATTATTTATATATTTAACACCAAAATATTTGGCTCACATTTGAAAACTGAACACATGTACTTTAAATTAAATGATTTGGCATACTTGTATTTTCTATTTTGAATTTCTGCTTACTTGGACAGTATTTCCCTCACGTTTAGCCACAAAAAAGCATGTGGTTTAGAACGTATTTATTACGATTGGTGGGATCTGAAACCTATTCACCCTATCTGGTGGATTATGGAATATTTCCAGACAAGGAAAATTGTTAATTGGGAGAAAGACATTGCTTATTAATGTTGTTAATTGTTACAGATATGAGGGTCAGAGACACATTCTTGTCTTAATTCAGTACTCAGCCAGCCTATCAGTTAAGTCCTGTCACCGTTCAGTTTAAATGACAGTTAAAAGAAATATTGGTAAATATTGCATTAAAAAGGAATGTCATTAAACAGATGGTAATCTCTTCTTGAATCAGCTAAGGAATCATTTAAAGTAATGAATGAATGAGTAAATAAAATTGATAGCAGAGGGGGAAATATAGTCTACTGACTGAAAAGAGCAACTGGGACTAAGTGATTAACATCATAAAGCATCACTTATAAAAGCATATTTTAAAAAATAACAGCACAATAACCACTCACCTGCCCTTGTTTCTGTCTTGTTTCCTGCAGGAACTCCAAAGTGTTCAGTCTGTTGTTAATTTGCCTTAATACTTTTTCCTTTACTAAAAAAATATATGTATTTTTGCACTGACCATGCTGTGCCAGGATAAAAATCAGAGAAAATGATAGTTTATGATTAAAATTTTAAAATGCTAATATTATTGCTATTTAATAAAATATATGCATTGCGTATCTTAGTAAAAATAATCTTTTTTATTTTATATATTTATTCAGTTTATACAGTTGCCATCTTAAATACATGGCTAACAATAAAAAAAAGAAAAACATTGTAACAAAATGATGAAACATACTTGATAATACAGTATTTGTCAGTCAGTTTAGAAAATTGTTGGTTTTTTTACCTCAGAAATGCCTGGGCCTATCTGTATAGGTCTTTCATTTTATATTCTTCTCTCAACTATAGGTAGTCCTTGACTTATAATCATAATAGAACTGAAAATTTCTATTGCTAAGCAAGGCAAATGTTTAGTGAGTTTTGCCCCATTGTACAACCTTTTTGCCATAGTTTTTAATCGAATCACTGCAGTTATTAAAGGAATCATGCAACTGTTAAGAAATCTTGCTTCTCTCATTAACTTTGCTTGTCGGAAACCCGCTGGGAAGGTTACAAATAATGATCACGTGACCCTGGGATAGTGCAATTGTCATAAATATATGCCAGTTGCAAGTGCCAAAATTTTGGTCTAACGACCATTGGGATGCTGCAATGGTTGTAAGTGTGAAAAACAGGCATAAGTCACTTTTTTCAGTGCCATTGTAACTTCAAACAGTCACTAAGCAAAAGGCATCTTCCTGGCTAGTCAAGTCCTTAAACAAGAGAGAAGCATATGCATTGATGTGGTTTTTAGTGGATTGCTTCCAGTGTCATAGATGAACAAATTTGTTTAACTAAGAGCAGCTTGCTGATTCTAGCAGGTGATAAAGAAAATGCTCCTAGCTAAGCACACCTTTCTCCTTCATGTATGCCTACATTACTGCCAAAATCAGCAAAGCAAAAGACAGGGCAGAAAGATAAGACATACAGTGGCACCTTCGTACTTGACTTCTCCAAAACTCCTTAAATATGGTACTTGATGCATTTTGAAGGAAAAATGGCCCAATACTCGTTGTTTGTTTGGTATTTGACGCTCTGCAATAGGAAAAGGGGGATGGCTGTGGAGAAGAAACAGGAAGTTGGCCATACTGGGAAGTTTTCTGCAAAAGGAAGAAGGGGACAACTGCAAAAAGCAGACAGGAGATTGACCGTGGTGAGAAGCTCTCTTGATATAGGAAAAGAGACAGTAAGGAAGTCCTTCCTGGATAAAACAGAGGGTCACATGGTAAGCCACATGTTTTTTAGTACTCATTGCTCCTCCCAGAACCAATTAACAAAAAATACTGAGGTACCACTGTACAAGTAGTCTGTGATTTACAATACTTTATTTAGTGCCTGTTCAAAGTTACAACTGCACTGAAAAAAGTGACATGACCGTTTTTCACAGTTATGACGTTTGCATGCAATCAAAATTCAGATGCTTGGCAACTGACTCATATTTATGACAGTTGCAGTGTGCCAGGGTCATGTGATCACCTTTTGCGACCTTCTGACAAGCAAAGTCAGTGGGGAAGCCAGATTCACTTAACAATCAGGTTACTAACTTATCAACTGCGGTGATTCACTTAACAACTGAGGCAAATAAGGTCATAAAATAGGGCAAAGCTCACTTAACAAATGTCTCACTTAACAACAGGAATGCTGGGCTTATTTATGATCGTAAGTTGAGGACTACCTGTGTGTGGATAAAAAGAGAAAGCGAGAGCATAAGTGTTCACACAGAAAAGAAGGAGGAAATGGTGAATATTATTTAAATACATTCCAGAGAACATGCAAAGAAATGGTATTTTAAGGAGAATTTTTGTTTTTATTTGTAAGGTTGAATGTGGAATTTTCTCATTGAGAAAAACCATGTACCGTTTCTGTAGCACCTCCATAGGTTGTGACTGGATAGTTGCTGGGAAACGCACAAAGAAACTGAGATGTGTCAGGTTCTTAAAATCACTAAAATAGTAATAATAAAAAGCCAAACCCAAACTTGTTCTGATTTTGTAGAAGTGTTTTGCTGGATGTACTCAAAGGGAGCCCAACTTTCAAATTATATGAATCATTTGCAGATCCAGTTTAATGCTAAGGGTTGTGCTCTCCCCCCATCTTTCTATTTTGATCATTTTCTAAAATCTGATGCCTATAAAGCAAGAATAAGCAACCAGGCTGTGCTAATGCCCAGAGCAGAACGGACTTGAAGATGGTTGCAGGAGGAGAAGGATTATGTGAGCATCAATCCAAAGTGTCTCATAAGATCCCACACCCAGAGGTCGCCTAATTATTCCACCAACAAAATAGTTAACAAAGCACATCAGATTATACCCATAGCAAAATCTGTTGCAGAATAAGGATGAAAACGGGGTTGTAAGACTGGTATAGCTAAGAATAACTTAAGACTGCATCAGGATATGGAGCTGGGATTCAGATGAAGTCAACCTCATGCGTACGCAGCAGGAAAAAAAGGCTTGTTGAGGCGTGTTTGTGCTGCAGTTAAAGATGGCTCATAGAGAGGACAGCTCATACTGTCTTCTGGTGTCATAAAATGATTGTCAAAGCTGTTCAGACTCTGTTTTCATTACTGCTAGTGATAGAGATTGCTGATCTATCGATCACTAGTAAGGAAATTGCCTAAGAGTTACCAAAGAGCCAAAGAAATCATGTTTTGCAAACCTTGTTAGAGAGTCTGTCAACGAAACATTATGATTTTTCTCATATATCAAGTCCTAACACCATGATAACTTTCTTTGCAGTGGATGAAGTAGCTCTAATTCTCCTAGTGGACTGATGGGTTATAGGCAAGAAGTTGATAAGGATTTCTGACTTATAGTTGTTTAATAAAAAGTACAGTAAAATGATCTTCCCCACCCCAATTATGCTGCTTAAACAAAGTTTAGGACAACCAATAACAGAGTTTTATGTGAAGATTTTTTTTGCTTTGTTTAGTTCTGATGCTCAATAATCATAATTCTTTCACTATAAAGCAGGGGTTGGCAAGTATGGCACCTTTACGACCTGTGGACTATAATTCCCAGAATTCCTGAGCCGACTGAAAATTCTGGAAGCTGAAATCCACAGGTTGTAAAAGTACCACAATTGGCCATCCCTGCTCTAAAGACATTCTTTGTAAGCAATTCTCCATGGTTTATCATGAGGCTCTGGTCAAACAGCATAGGAAATCTTGTAAATGTGGATATAGAAGTATAAGAATAGTATAGAAGAAGTATAGATAAATATATTCTCACAACATTAAATCCGGCTTCATTTGAAACTCCATCTTTTCTATACCTAGACGGCAGCCACATTATTATTTTCCTCCTCAATTATACCCAGTGCTAGAAGTTGCCTGTGAAAAGTGGTCCGACAGGTTAGTCTTGCGTGAACCAAGGGAAGTGGGAGGATGAAGCTGTGAAATCTGAAAGCAGGTTGATACTAGCTGTCAGGGCAGTTCTTTCTTTATCTGACACAGTTGTTTTGTTCCAATGATCAAAGTAAACACTGTCTTTCAAAGACAAGTTGCACTCTGGCCCACATCATCTTCAGACAATGCTATTGGGAGAAGCCCAGTTCTCGCACACGCAGGCCTGGTTCACCCAACACTGCTGTTTTAATGTTCTTTGTCTGATTTTGTCTGCAAATTGCACATTTTATATCATGTATACGTTTCAGTATGTTGTCTGAATCCAGTCAGTGACTGTATTTAATCATCTGTATTTCAACAAACCCATTAATCCAATCAAGAACCATACTAAGTGAAATATTCATTCAGAATGAATAGTCGAGTTTATAGGATTTGGCCTCTTTAGTACTTGAAAGGAAATTCTGGGACTAAAATTAGCATGGGAAATTAGGGGAAAATAATAGGGGGGAAAAGACATTTTTCTACAGTTCACAAGAAAACTATGTAGATGTGCTCATATAATTACCAGGGGTTCAGCTTAATTAATTAGTTAATAATCATGGTCAAACATGTACGGTATTTAAAAAAAACTTACAAATTTGAAGATTTTTTTAAAGAATAAATAAACATTTTCTTCTTAACCAATGATTAAGGGAGGACTAGATTGTTTGCATAGCTCAGCTATTATAATTTTCTTATTATTTGAACAAATGAGCTAAAAACCAGACTTCAGGTGCTAGCAAGATATCCTGGGATGGGGTGGTGAAGGTGAAGGTTCGCCCGCACATGCGTGCTAGTCGTTTCCGACTCTAGGGGCTCATCTCTGTTTCAAAGCTGAAGAGCCAGCGCTTGTCCGAGGATGTCTCCGTGGTCATGTGGCCGGCATGACTAGACACCAAAGGCGCACGGAACGCTGTTACCTTCCCACTGTAGTGGTCCCTACTTTTCTACTTGCATTTTTACGTGCTTTCGAACTGCTAGGTTGGCAGAAGCTGGGACGAGTAACAGGCGCTCACTCTGTTATGTGGCACTCGGAATTCAACCCGCCAAACTGCCGACCTTCTGATCGACAAGCTCAGCATCCTAACTCACTGAGCCACTGCGTCCCTTGGGATAGGGTAAAGATTGTCAAAAAAAAATAAAGATGACAGCTGTTTGTGATTAAATCATGCCCACTTTTAACATGTGTTAGGCATATGTCACGTGTAAAAAGGGTGCAAGACTTCAACTGCATCAACATGGCCATCATCTTGATTTTTTTTATCCACCCTGCCCACCTTGATTTGTTTTTTTTATTTTAATTCCATTTATATCCCGCCCTTCTCCGAAGACTCAAGGCGGCTTACAAGCTTAGCAGTAGCCTTCATTCTATGTATATGCCTGCTTATTAGGGCTTTCACACACACCCCAAGCGGCATTATTACAAAGTCAGCTTATTGCCCCCAACAATCTGGGTCCTCATTTTACCTACCTTGGAAGGATGGAAGGCTGAGTCAACCTTGAGCCTGGTGGGATGCGAACCTGCACTAATTGCAGGCAGCTGGTGTTACTTAAGGAGGCATTAGCCCACTGCTCCACCAAGGCTCAGAGAGTTACATACTCTCTGAGAAAAAGAATGGGGATTGGAAGGAATGCCATAATTCCTGATGAAGCAATTGCTTTTCCCATCATTTACATCCCAATTTATTTATGTGGGATCATGTTTCATCACCTGAATCCATAACTGTCAGGTTTTGCAACAGTGCAAGAAAAAGTGGGAACTTGGTAAGGCTACTGGAAAGAAACCCTTTTATTTAGGAAGAGAACAGACACAGTGCTTTTATCCTTGGTATGTTTCAATTGTATTGTTGGTATTTCTGAGCTATTCCTTGCTCTTTACTTAAGGCTTAACCCAAGGAGTGACCTGGAATTCTTAGTGCTTTCCAATACTGATGTTTAGAGTCCTTTGGTAGTTTCAGACAATCTGGCTTCATTTGATTGATTTCCTGATAAGACTTCTCCAGATGTGAAACTGTTAAGAGTTTGGGATTAAGATCCTATATGAAGTTGTAGACTGGCACAGGGAGGGTCTGCTCAGGGTTCCGCCGGTAAGAGATTGCCAGCGGGTGACACCCAGGGATAGGGCCTTCTCAGTGGGAGCGCCTGCCCTCTGGAACCAGCTGCCGGTGGAGCTGAGAACTGCCCCCGACCTCCGATCATTCCGCCGGGGCCTGAAGACCTGGCTCTTTGAGCTCTCGGGCCCAGGCTGAGGAGAAATTTTTAATTGGGGTTTTAAGTGTACAGGGTCAATTTAATATTTTTTAATTTGGTTTTTTAACTTTTGTATGGTGGATTTTAATTCCCTGTAAACCGCCCTGAGTCCTCAGGGAAAGGGCGGTATATAAATGTAACTAAATAAATAAATAAATAAATAAATGCTGTACTGCTACAAATGGAACTTTTAATCTGACTCTAAAGACAAGTTCATCATGAGGCTGAAAGCAGAGTTGTGATGCTATCCCAGTTGCCATGTAAACTGAACAGCTAGCACTCTTTGGTTGATGAATCAATGATCAGCCACACATAGCTTACTTCCAGCTGCCTATAGCTTGGCTCAGAAACATCTTATTATCACCAAGACTTCCTCTGCTGCTTGGCTGAGGTACTAAAAGGGAGTAGAAAGTGCTTATGGTGAGCTTTCCTGCCGTTGTGCTGAGAGTAAACCTACATATGTCCAGCAATTGAGTCAAGTACCAAAATAAAACATACCGCTTACCTCCTCGTTCCAGACCCAGGACAGAGCTGTTGTGGACATACAAAACTCCTTTGCACACAAGGATGTAAAATAGGGATATGGTTCACATCCTTGCATAAATCACGATCTGTTTTATCAATGTTCAACCATATTGCCCTCATTTTCAGAATTAGTGCACAAGGCTGATCACTTTCCCCTATCCTCATGCCTTCTGGGTGAGTTGAGCTACCACCCTCATCATGCCAAACTAACCCGATTGTGCCTGCTGGAGATGATGGGAGATATAAACAAATGCACTTGCCTTTGGCACAGGGAAGAGGCTGGTACTGGTTTATTTATTGGCTACTTCACAGCTGTGAGTGGACTTTCCGGTGTGAGCAATACATTCTGATAGAAATTTGGAGCCTTTTGCACAAGCGCGCCACAGTAGTGTGGAACGCTCTGTTAACACACATTTGCAAGCTGTCTCCATGTAGCAGCCAATTTAAACTGGGATTTTTTTTTCCAGTAAAGAATCAATGTGCGGCTATATACGAATGACATAGTTGATCCAGAAAGCGGCTTTACTGGGGAAATGTTTTACACACGTGCTCTGGCAGCACACTATTTCCAATACTCGGTAAAATGCAGAGTATTTTCAGTATTCTAACAGTGGCTGAATGACAGCTGCAAGGTTATTTCCTGTCTTTTTTAAAATTAAAAAGTTACAGTGGCTGAACTGAAGCTAACAACCCTGCAAACAGAATTTAAAAAAAAAATTACCTTCCCTTGCCTATTTTCATCAAATTCCACTCTGGACCCCATGCCTCTGAAAGATGAAGAACAGAATGAAAAGAGAAAAGAAGTTCCTAGAACAGACCCATTTTTTGCAGGATTTTGGTTCTAGTAATAGACAATGAACTTTCCATGACCTCTTCCCTTTTGTGTTTGTATAATATAGCTGTTTTACATAGCTGATTGCATTAGGTGAATTTAGATTTAAAAACCTTGGCTACAGCTAACTTCCTCTAATCCCAATCTTAAATTAACTATTCACAGGAAATGCTGTTTCTACTGGATCCTATACGATCAAAGATTCACTGCACATGGGTGCGCTGGAATCGCTGGCCATGAAAGTAATCCAGGAATATAGAAGATTGTTTTTGATGCTGCTCCCTGGCCGAAGAAGAATTAAAACACTTAATTCTCAACATCAAATACCAGATCAATTTAAATGCCTGTGGATCACATTTCATCCCTTCTGTGGGGCAGCAACAGGCAATTTTGGAGTCAAAGGCAAATAGATGCTTTGGTGCATGCGAGGAGACTTGAGTTGCATCTGAATGCACAGCTTTAATTCAGCCGGTCTCTTTCTAGGAAAAGATGTGTCTAGGTTAAAGAGCTGCAGACCGGTGATATGTGCACACCTTAAGGCATTTGGGGGGGCGGCTTTGCATCCAAATGGGACGCGGTGGCTCAGTGGGTTAGGACGCAGAGCTTGTCGATCAGAACGTCGGCAGTTTGGCGGGTCGAATCCCGAGTGCCGCGTAGCAGATTGAGCGCCTGTTACTCGTCCCAGCTTCTGCCAACCTAGCAGTTCAAAAGCATGTAAAAATGCAAGTAGAAAAATAGGGACCACTACGGTGGGAAGGTAACAGCGTTCCGTGCGCCTTTGGCGTCTAGTCATGCCGGCCACATGACCACGGAGACGTCCTTGGACAAGCGCTGGCTCTTCGGCTATGAAACGGAGATGAGCACCGGCCCCTAGAGTCGGAAACGACTAGCACGCATGTGCGGGGGAACCTTTACCTTTACCTCAAGGGACGCGGTGGCTCAGTGGGTTAGGACGCTGAGCTTGTCGATCGGAAGGTAACAGTGTTCCATGCGCCTTTGGCGTCTAGTCATGCCGGCCACATGACCACAGAGACGTCCTCAGACAAGCGCTGGCTCTTCGACTTTGAAACAGAGATGAGCACCGGCCCCTAGAGTTGGAAAACGACTAGCACGCATGTGCGGGGGAACCTTTACCTTTACCTTTGCATCCAAAGCCCTGCACAGTTCTAGGAGAGAGACGCAAAAAGAGCTACCACTGGATTCTACAAGAACAAAATGATATAACAGTGATGGGATGTTTATAAAGTTGCTTGGAACTGCAGCTGGCTCTCTTTGTGCAAATTAGACCACAGCTAGGAGGACCCTGCCTGCAGGGAGATTCTTAGGATTGAATGTGGGCACTTCTTCTTGCAAATCCAAGTTCTGCTGCTATGCTTCAACACCACCATACCACCACCACGGGGGAAAAAATCCACTCTAATTTCAACAGACCGTACAAGTACAGTATACAATTGCTTCCAACCATTCAAATGGGGCATTCCACCATGAAAGTAATAGGCTGAGCTTCCAATAAATAATAAAAGAGAGCTACAGTGTCTTTAGTTCAGAAAAAGTGGTTTCCTCTAGAGTCTAAAACATTGCAGGAGTTAATCAGACATTGATTTTTACAATTTCTTTATTGGGCTGCAGTCTGAGGTTAAAGAGTTCATGGACCACAGAGAAGTTGTTTTCGATCACTGGTAGTTCTGCAAACAGTAGAAATTCAACAGGAAGTATTTGAGAAATGATACAGGAACCAAGAGAAAGTCTGAGGAATAAAGGGCACCTTTCCCTTATGATCCTGAAAAAAAGAAATTAAATTCCAGCACTTCATGCAGCAGTAGAATAAACATTTAAATATTTTTACTATCACCACTGAATCCTTAGGAAAGTTGGAATATGAATGTCTTCAATAAATAACACTTTTGGTCTCATTATTGCTGATTGAATTACAAAACCAAAAACTAGTTTGATATAATGGTTAAGGTGCTGGCTTAGAAACCCGGAGACTAGGAGTTCTAGTCCCTCCTTAGGCATGAAAAACCTGCAGAGTGATTTTAGGACAGTCACTTCCTCTCAGCTCAATCACCTCACAGAGTTGTTGTTGTAAAGAAAATAAGAGGAGGAAGAAGTATTAGTGTTAACACTACAGATGGATTTGGTTGAAGCCATTTTCCCTTCATTTTCAGTTGCCAGAGAATTGGGAGGGGGGATGAGTATTTTTTAGCTTAGTCAAAACAATAAATAGTTCTGTGGGAACCAAGGTCATTACTGATTGCATTTTGGCAGGCTGAAACTTCCTTTAGAAAGCCCGCTCAAGTAGTTAATTGGGGAATGTGATTTATGACATACTACTGGGGTGGGAAGTTCAACTTTGTAACATTGTAACCTTTGGGAGGGAACTTCAGTCTTGGTTTAATGTCATGATTCCGATAGATGAGACCAGTAAAAGAGAACTCCAAGGCAAAAAAGTCTCCTTAAAGAACATATTTATTTGGCTACATACCTGTAGTATTGGCATGATCAAAAATGAAACCAAGACTGAAGTTCCCTCCCAAAGGTTACAGGTTCACAGCTTTGAGTTGTATGTTGAAAAGGCGGGATAGCAAATAGAAAAAAGAGGTTATAAATAATCAGATTGTCCAATTTTTGGTTTATTAATATTTTCATTAGCTTTTCATTTAAAAGTAATCTCAAAACAGCATATGACCTAGCACAGGGGTAGGCAACTTTGGCTCTTTTATGACTTGTGAACTTCAACTCCCAGAATTCCTGAGCCAGCTAAAAGAGCCAAGGTTGCCTACCCTGACCTAGCAGAACAATAGCAACATACAAAAGCTGAAAATGAAAATAACTAAGTAATATATGATCGTTTTTCACACTTACGACTGATGCAGCATCCCCATGGTCATGTGGTCAAATTTTGGATGGTTGGCAAATGGTTCATATGTGTGACAGGTGCAGAGTCTTGAGATCACGTGATCACCTTTGGCGACCTCCTGACAAGCAAGATCAATGGGGAAGCCAGGTTCACTTGACAATTGTGTTACTAATTTAATAACCGTAGTGATTCATTTAACAACTGCAGCAACAAAGGTCATAAAATGGGACAAAACTCATTTAACTATCTCGCTTAGCAGCAGACATTTTGGGCTCAGCAACAATTGTAAGTCGAGGACTTACCTCATAACGCCTCAGCATTCTAAGGTCGGCATCAGCGAGGGTGAGAGTGAATGACTGAAACTCGTTCTTTGTGCATGGAAAGTGAAAACAATGGAAATGTGGAAAGAATTCACAAAACAAGAAACCATGGTGGCGTAATGGTTAGAATCAGTGGTGGGATTCAAATATGTGAACAGCCGGTTCTCTGTGTGGATGCCGCTTCTGGAAGTCCATTCTGGGCTTGGGCAACAAAAAATTAGCTACTTGTTCTGCCAAAGTGGTGCAAACTGGCTGAATCCCACCATTGGTTAGAATGCAGTATTACAGGTTGACTCTGCCCCTAGCTAGGAATTTGATCCTGACTGGTTCAAGATGGACTCAGCCTTCCATCCTCCCAAGATTGGTAAAATGGGGACCCACATTGTTGGGGGCAATATTCTGACTCTGTAAACCAGGGATCTTCAAACTTGGCAACTTTAACTTAGCTGAGGAATTCAGGGAGTTGAAGTCCACAAGTCTTAAAGTTGCCAAGTTTGAAAACCCTTGCTGTAAACCATTCAGAAAGTGCTTGTAAAGGTCTATGAAGTGGTATATACCTCTAAGTGCTATTGCTATTCACAAAACACGTGTTTGGGTGAAAACCTTTGTTTATATTTAAACTCAGTGGCTACACACTCAACATCTACACAAGAACAAAATCTAAGTCTAAAAACAATGTCTGCTAAGGACCTTTATTTCAAATATCGGATTCTGTGGAATGAATCCATACAGTAAAACTACAGTGGTTGGAAGGTGCATGATTTTTCTTGTTGAGAAGCAGAAAGAAAAACACTCATGGGTGTGTAGACTAGTGATTTTATTTTATTCTTTCAGTAATTTTTATTTTTTGTGATTTTCAATGGCTTTAGAGGACCTCTAGATTCCTACGTTCTGTCTGACAAATATGTCACAACTGAAAAATCACCTCCTATGATCAGCTGGATAGACTGATAGAATGTGAATGGGAGCATATTCACCCAAACGGCTGTGGAGCAGATGGCTTGCACACATGAGTATGGAATGCAATAAAATCAGACTGTTCTGGGAAAATATTTTGTCTTCATTTACAATGCTGACTAAAACTATGGGCCGGATATCTCTTCATTATTACTGACTGAAATAATAGTTTTATATATAAGGGAAGCACAGCGTACAGCTTACTGGGAAATTTTAATAAAATAAAAGCAAACCTAAAAGAATGATAGTCACCAATATTTTTTCTATATTAACTATGTTGGTTAAACAGCACAGAGATTAATTGATCAAATAGGCAGTACTTAATTAAGCACTGTTTGAATTAACTATGCAATAGCACAAGAGGTTTTAAGGCAGCATTTGGAACTAGTATTTAAAAAATACTTTATGTATAATGCAATTCTTTCATCTCTTCACTGTTTCTTGGAACTGCATAAAGTATTTAGGTTCAAACATATATTAAAGTGTGATTTAGGTTCACACACTCAAGATCTGATCTCCCAGCACCTCTTTCAATGAGACTGCAAGGAAGAATGTGAGTATAATTAATTTCAATTTAGTGTTTCAACTAAATATTAACCTCTGAACAAGTGAAACAATCCGGTTTATCTGCACAGTTGTAAAAGATCGTTGGGGTAACTCGTAATTAAAACCAAGGTTCCCCCAATCTGGTTCACTTCCTATGTTTCCATATTGAAAAATCAATATAATTCCAACACAACCAGACAACATCAAGTAGGGAATCTGGAAAAGACTGGAAAAGATGGCTTATTTAATTATAAAATGTAAAATGCAGTAATTACACATGCAAGCAAAGATTTTACTTACATGTGAGCAAAGATTCTCATTTTCTTTTACTTGCAACTGAAAATGTAAGGATAAATCTGCATTTAATTTTATGTAATCCCAGAACATGACATTGGAAGCATAACTGTAGCTCTCAAAAGCCACATAAATGAGTTTTTTCTCCAGGCCATTAGCTTTTTGATTAGCTTGAGAGGTTTACTTTGTTAAAAATTCATTGGTTTATTATGGGAAATCAATGGTCCATTTTATGTTCAGTGTTCAAGAGCTACTTAATTCTTTGGGAATTGAGTATGTGCCTCCCTTAATAGAATCTTAACTGAAAACAATAACAGAAGGCAAAATAGATTTTTTGATTCATGAAAGGAAAAATGCCAAAGAGACCTTCATTCATCTGCAGTTTTACTTTGCTAATAAGTTTTGAGTCTCTCAAGAGCTAAAACTCTTCCAGTACTTAATTATTTTGAAGAAGTTTCATTGGTTTCAGATTAGAGAATCTCATATTACAAAGACTCGGGATTAACAGATTGAGCAATACATTTTAAAAGGATTTAGAATGATGCGTACTGATTTCAGGGGTAGAAGAATATCTCCAAGAAATGAAATGACTATTTTAGAGTATCCAGTTCTATGATAAGCAAGCCATATAAAACCAGTTATTTAGACCTGGTTTACATCCTTGAAGCTTCAGGAGGACACCTGCAGGCAATACTTGTACAAGGGGCAATGCACCCTTTGATTGTGTCTTCTAACACACAGCCATGGTTTTGTCAAGTACAAGTTGTCCTCGACTTATTACCACAACTGAGCCCAAAATTTCCATTGCTAGCCAAAACAATTAAGTGAGTTGCACTCCATTTTATGATCCTTTTTGTCACTGTTGTTAAACGAATCATTGAAGTTAAGTGGATCATATGGTTGTTAACCGAATCTTAACTTTGCTCATTGGAAGCCAGCTGGGAAGGTTACAAAAGATGATCACATAACCCTGGGACAGTGCAACTGGCATAAATATATGCCAGTTGCAAGTGCCAAAATGTTGGCCAAACAACCATTGGGATGCTGCAACAGTTGCCAAATGTCTATGGTAGGGGTAGGCAACCTTGGCTCTTTTATGACTCCTGGACTTCAACTCCCAGAATTCCTGAGCCACCTGGTTGCCTATCCCTGGTCTATGGTGATTCTCACTCACCCAGGCCATGGTTGTCACAAAGGTGCTTTTTCAAGAGGCAACTGGACTTCCTTGATTTTCTTTGAGGACAGTCAGTTCCAGGTTGCTTTTCCAACAACTTCATACACACAGATTAGAAACTCCAGCTCTTCCTTAAATGTGATATATGCCATCATCTGCAAGCCATGACCCTCTGGATTCCCCAAACAAGAAAAAGAATTACAAATTTGACACAGTAACTCAAAACAAGGACAAAGATAATGGAGTGTTTCATTCTCCCATGACACTCCCTTACAGATCTCAGAGAAGCTGTTTTAGAATAAAGAAATTTCATCATCACAAGTTAGAGACTGCTAGATGAATTAACTTAAAGACATGAAAGTTTCAGATTACTTCAGAAAGTCACTTAGCACATCACAATTGTTAACTGGTATAGCAGGGGTCCCCAACCTTGGCAACTTTAAGACTTGAAGTCCACAAGTCTTAAAGTTGCCAAGGTTGGGGACCTCTGTGATATAGCACATGGAAGCTGTCTTGCGTGTAACCTGTACCTGATAACCAAACCCTCTCTCTACTACTACACCCTTTCCTCCCTAGGTAAAGGTAAATGTTCCCCCGCACATGCGTGCTAGTCGTTTCCAACTCTAGGGGCCGGTGCTCATCTCTGTTTCAAAGCCGAAGAGCCAGCGCTTGTCTGAGGATGTCTCCGTGGTCATGTGGCCGGCACGACTAGATGCCAAAGGCGCACGGAACACTGTTACCTTCCCACCGTAGTGGTCCCTATTTTTCTACTTGCATTTTTACATGCTTTTGAACTGCTAGGTTGGCAGAAGCTGGGATGACTAACAGGTGCTCACTCTGCTACGCGGCACTTGGGATTCGACCCGCCAAACTGCCGATCTTCTGATCGACTGTTCTGTTCCAGCCTACGACCGGCCCTGTTGGAATGTCAGGGACAACCCCTTTTTTATATTCAATAAGCTGGAATTAAGCCAACCAAATTTATTTGCAAAAACTAAACGAAACAGTTCAAAACAGAGTTAAACAAATACAGACCGAGACTATATCAGAAGATCTTCAAACGGTTGCCTTCAGCAACCAGAACCTCCCACACATTCCCCTTTTAAACAGCAGTCTCAAGGCGTGGCTTCTCATTGCCTTCTCCTGAGGTGCCTCATTGCTTTTCTTTGTTCACTTCTGCTAGTCTGCCTCCTGCTTCGAGCATCCCTGAACAGAGCCAGCTGTGCATCATCTTCTTCCAATCTTTCAGGCTCACACAGCTGGGTCTGAGGAGGAACAAGACGGGTGGGGCCTGGCTGAGAGCTCTGCGGTGCATCAGAACTTTCCTCTGCAACCAAAGCCTCTCCAAACCCCTCTTCCTCCTCTTCAGAATTGTCCAACTCAGCTGCCGAAGCCACAGGCTGATGCTGAATCACAACATCGACAAGCTCAATGTCCTAACCAACTGAGCCACCCTCCCTACCTCATCCCAATTTAAATCCTTCATCATTGGATTTGGTGAAGTGAGCTCCAGTTCATGAAATGCTGATGCCTTTTAGTAAAATCTGTTAGTCTGAAGAGATGTTAACAAACACCACCTAATTTTTTACTATCTTAGAAATAAATTCCAAATTCCTATTGAGCTAGGACAGTTTGTCTGGCAGTGCAAGAGGCTGCCTGATGTATCAGAAGAATTAGCCAATATTCCTCAGAGAACTCACCTACCTAAAAATAAATCCAGACAGAAATGCAATCCCTACAAAGATCACAAAAATGCAAACATATAGAATCACCCCACCTTTTAATTGTGTTTTCATTATTACAGTATTCTCAATTTTTTCTGTATCTCCTTGTTGTGTGCTCTCTCAAACTGCTTCTCCAAAGCGTAAGAAAATTCATCTCCAAGGTGTCTACCCACTCTCCTATCTTTGCCTGAAATTAGAAGATGGAGGAGAACCATTGAGTGGAAGAGAACTAGGAAGGAGAGAAAATGGAGAGGGGGAAAAAACCAGCCACATTTTGAAAACAATGTGAAGAACCTACCACATCTTTTTGAATGAGCATTAACCCAACACTCAGTATTGGACCAATAATGAACCCCAATAAGAATAATAGAAGAATACTGGGATAATGATAAGAAGGGGGGCAAGGAATAGAAGAAGGGACAGAATAATAAAAATATATGAAATACATTTAACGTGTCAAGTCAGTTTATGTCTACAAATCCACAGGATTTAGATCATGGGAAATAATGGAAACAGTTTACTGGTTTACCAAATAATTTATAAGGGTTGGATACATTAAATGGAAACACATTAAGGAATGATATCAGAACTCTAAATGTATACTGCAATCCTTCTATCGAATTTACTGAGACTGGCAAAGACTTAATTGTAACAAATGCATCCAGGAATTCTGTTGTCAATGCAGTAAAATTAAAACACTTTTCCATTTTTACTGCTCATCGGTTTTATGAACCAGAACAACACAGGAGAGCTCGTAAGGAAAAAGAAACAAAAATGTCCTGATTATAAGTGTTATTTGCTATGACTGTTTACTAGCTATGAAATAAGGTGCCCCCTATAAAGATATGTCTAGATGTTTTTGGAAAAAAATACTTTTTGATTATAAAGCATGAAATAACTCAGTGGCGTAGCGTGGGGGGTGCAGGGGGGGCCGGCCGCACCGGGCACAACATCTGGGGGGGCGCCCATTAAGCTCGCCGGAAGGGGACGATTCTGCTTCGCCGAGGGTCGGAGGAGCGAGTGAGTGAGCGAGCGAGCGGGCGGAGCGTAGAAAGCAACCGCATTCGCTGCGCCCAGCCAGAGCGGGATCCCGTCCTCTCGCGGCTGCGGATCGCCTCCTTTCTCGGGTGGGGGTGGGGAGGCTTGGCGGTGTCTTGCCTCCCTCTCTTTCTCCCGCCGCGGCTCTCCTCCGCTTGGCTCTCAACCTGCAAGCCCGGCCCCCCTGACCCAGCTCCCGCCCCTGTCTCCTCCTTTCCCGGAGGTAAAGGTAACAACTGCAGCTGCCGCACCTGCGGCTGCTTGCTGCTGCTGCTCCTCCTCATCCTCCTCCTGCCGTATTGACTCTCTGTGGCCACTCGGTTCCCCCTGCAGGAGGCGATCGGGACCGCCCCCCCGACACACGTCGCCAGCAGCGAGAGTTTCCAGCCAGGCTGGCGAATCTTTGGGGTGAGGTGCCAAAGAGAAGGAGGCGGCTTGGCTTGGATAAGCAGCGTCTGGGCAGAAAATAGGTCGGGCACCGCAGCAAGTATGAATTCCTGGGGTACAGCCTAAGCAGGCAAAGCTGCAGGGTGGGTTGGTTGGCTTTTCCGGCTTTGGAATAACCTTGGGAAGCTGAGGCATTGTAAGTTGGAAGTCATTGTTTGTCGCCTAACATGTTGGGTCAACCCCACGCCACATGCTAAGCCATAAACCGTGGTTGGTATCCAGGGTTTAGGACAAGATGGAGAAAACTAGCCAATTGTGGGATCATAAATCTTGATGAAGCCCATCATCGCTCCATGTGATGTATGCACTCAATCTACAAACGTAGTCCAAGCCTATTCACATCTGTTGTAAGGTCATTCTCTCGTGGGGTTTATCCTGACGTCCACTAAGAGTGGAACAAACATGCCCCATTAACCATTTCAACGCCATGTCCTCTCTTTGTCTCATCCTAAATCACAGCTGAGGCACCTTAAAGTTGCCTTGTTTCAGTTTTAAACTAGCATTTTCCCTCTTCTCCAGAGACCCTTTTTTGCCTTGAACCTAACTCAGGGGTAGGCAACCTTGGCTCTTTTATGACTCATGGACTTCAACTCCCAGAATTCCTGAGCTAGTGGAAGAGACTCGAATGCTAAAATCCACAGGTTAGGGGGCGCAAATTACTTGCCTTGCCCCGGGTGCTAACAACCCACGCTACGCCACTGAAATAACTAGTAGCATCTCTCAATGTACAGCCCAATCTAAAGTCAATTTGCTTTATAGATTTGTTTGAAGGAGATGCTCTTGAAGAATAAAGTTTATTTCAGTGTGAGCTTGACTACTGGTGACTTGATGGAACTTTGCATGTACTTTTCTTGGCTGGAATATAGACACGGTTTGCTACTGCCTTCTTCCAAGATGTTAAAAAAAACAAACCCGTCTATTTTGCAGAATATTTTGTGGTGATCTCCTCTAGTGCAAGTACTAACTAGCTTAATTTTGCTGATTAATGACCATAATAAAATTATAGTGATGAAATGTTGGAAATGTAAACATAATTCAGGTACATATTATTATATCTGGTGGACATGTGACAAAGTAAAGGCTTATTGGAAAAAAATACATGCTTGGCTAGAAAAAAATATCAGGAGAACATGTAGTATTTAATCCTGAATTTTTTTTATTAGGTATAGTACCAGAAAAGATTAATAAGCAAAATCTATATTTGGCTTTACATATTATAACTGCAGCAAGAATAAGTTATGCGCAATGCTGGAAGAATGAACAAATACCTTCAGAAGAAGAAGTGATTAAAAAAGATACTGGAATGCGCGGAGATGGACAGATTAACTATGAGGCTGAAAGATAAAGAAGAAACAGAATACTACCAAAGCTGGAATTTATTCTACAAATGGCTATAAGAGAGAACCAAAGAGTAGGACTTGATTATGTATTAGTGTTTTATGAACCCAGGTCACACGCTGTTTGAAAAACTAACATATGTATGTAGAGAGAAAAAATAAAATAAATAAATAAAATTATAGTGATGAGGATGATGGTAGTGATAATGAGGATGATGATGATGATGAAGATAACAATGATGAAGATAAATAGGTGTATAGCTATCCAGCACAACAGTGATCATCTTTCTCCCTTCTAGGAGTCTTCCAGGCCTACAAAGATAACCTAGTCCTAGACTAAAGGCCCTATTTGTTCAGTTTTCTAGGACAGAGGGAAATTTGTTACTCTATTTTTCTTTCCCTTTGCTTTCTGTTGCCACTCCTTTCTTCAGCGCATATGTGAAAACAGTCATAAAGGATAGGAGCAAAACAAAGGAAGTCTGGGAATCATTAAGCAACTTTGGCAGTGATCAGGGTTTTGGACTGGATCCATGAGATCATGGAGCTCACAGATTGACTTTGGACGAATCACTACCTCTCGGCCCAACCTATCACCCTGGCTTTTGTCCTCAGGACCAAATGAGGGGAAGCTCCCACGCATATTCAAATTGTAACAATTAAAACAAGGTCACTGTCCAAAGTAAGCTCACTTGAAAATTAACACATCACAATAAGCATAACCGAATTCAAAGGGTAAATGTGCTTAGAATTGAAGCTGTTTTGTTAAATATACTGTGATTTCTCTTTCAGAAATCTAATATGAGAAAATTGGTTTCTCTGTCTGCTTCTTTCTGATGGATCTACTGATCACTACCTCTCGGCCCAACCTATCACCCTGGCTTTTGTCCTCAGGACCAAATGAGGGGAAGCTCCCACACATATTATCTTGAACGCCCAGAAGAAAAGCATGACATAAATATAACAAATTAGGATTTTTCAAATATACTTTCTGTAGCACGCAAGCAGCATGTAGATAAATTAACAGTGCTTGGATCTTTGTAGGATAATTGAAGGCTGAACCTACACTAATAAACAAACCATCAGGATGAGCAGCAGGGGTCTGCTGTGGCTTGGGCTGCGTATCCGCTCTTTTTTCCCCAATGAACAAATATTTGAACGTTATGTATTACTGGCAGAGGCCATGGTACTATCTGGTTGAGTATTGTATCAGGAGAGGGATGAATACGCTGCGTTTCGAACTGTAGAAGTGTATTCTGTACTCTGCCCCTTCTTATTTTCCCTGTAGCTGTTTAAAATTTAAGAAAATCTAATGTAAATTGCTGAGGTTTGGCATTAAAATTTTCATATAAGCAATGTGGGGCAAGCAGTCAGAAGATGGCAGCCATGACTACGCAATCAAAATTTGCAGGCTTTGATCACACAGTTATAGCAGCCATGTTGATATTTTTAAACACACACACACCACAGGTATCACTGCATGCAAGGATTCTTTGAGATATCCGATTAAAAGGCAAATGTTTGAAGTGGGAAGGTAGGCATGATGTCTTCTTTAGATGAACTCAGGAAATTACCTAATCTTTTACAACAAGAAGTTAATTCTTCCACTTTTCTACTCTATAGTTACTTAAGGAAGGACAATTTTCATATTCAAATTGTAACAATTAAAACAAGGTCACTGTTCAAAGTAAGCTCACTTGAAAATTAACACATCACAATAAGCATGACCGAATTCAGAGGGTAAATGTGCTTAGAATTGAAGCTGTTTTGTTAAATATAATATACTGTGATTTCTCTTTCAGAAATCTAATATGACAAAATTGGTTTCTCTATCTGCTTCTTTCTGATGGATCTACTGACCACATGTTTAGATCTCCTTCTCTTCATTCTCCTTCTCCTAAAACAAAAAGAGAATCCAGTCAAAAACAGGAGAAATAAGAGGGGAACTGCTGAGAAAATAAAAGTAGCAGAGTTAAAAATACCATTGCAAAGAAATGAATGATGGAAGCAGAGAACTGGAGATAGTTGTGCAATTGAGGTGTAAGACATGAGGCTACAGTTCAGCTTAAGGGAGTTGAGGAACACTAAATGGTTTTTAGCAACAGGATAACCTTTCCAGAGTTTAGGGGCACAATTTACTCATCTGTTCAGTTGGAGGGCCACTAATCATTAGAAGGTTAGTGACATTACAAAAAGTGGCTGCAGGCTTTCATTTAATTATTTCGCTTATTGTTGAGTGATTTTTTTAGCAAGATAAAGGGTAGGAGTAGGACCAGCATAAGACTAAGTAGTCTCGTTTTCCTTTATAATTCCTCCACATGCATCCCATGGTCCAAGATCACACTATAAAAATTCAATTGCAAAATGGCCTAATTTCAGCAACGTAATTGTGTCTGGGGGAAGGAGAGTGTAGGAAGGTTTTAAAGAGTAGAAATGGAAGTACAGGCAGTCCGGTACTTAGAACCATTTGTTTAGTGACCATTTGAAGATACAACAGCACTGAAAAAAGTGACTTATGACACTTTTATGATTGTTGCAACATCCCCATGTGACCAACGTTCAGACGCTTGGCAAGTGGCTCTTATTTATGATGGTTACAGTGTCCTGGGATCATGTGATCACCCTTTGCGATCTTCTGACAAGCAAAGTCAAAGGGGAAGCCAGATTCAGATTAACAACCATGTTACTTAACAACTGCAGTGATTCACTTAACTGTAGCAAGAAAGGGGCAAAACTCAGTTAAAGTGGTCTCTCTTAGCAACAGAAATTTTGGGCTCAGTTGTAGCTGTAAGACGAGGACTACCTCTAGTTTGTGTTCCAGAGGCTTTCGGCTCTTTGTCTGAAGATAGTTGGGCCTACAGATGGAAAGTTGGAGGTCCCAAACTTCCAATACCAGAGATCGCCTAGTACTGCCTCCTGCTTTGAGGTATCAATTTGTTAGCTCCTATTGCTGCCAACTGTTTTCTATGAAAGTGCCACCGGGTGTCTACTCTCTAATTTTTGTGTATAAGAGTAGTAGGGCTCTCACATCCTGTATTGCCTTTTTGTTATTACAAAGATAAAAATGAAAATGAAAGCAAGAAAGCAAGAAAGCAAGAAAGCAAGAAAGCAAGAAAGCAAGAAAGCAAGAAAGCAAGAAAGCAAGAAAGAAAGAAAGAAAGAAAGAAAGAAAGAAAGAAAGAAAGAAAGAAAGAAAGAAAGAAAGAAAGAAAGAAAGATGTTCAACAATGCCACCTTCTGGCTAGGTAGAAGGCCATGACTAGAAGATTCAGCCCTTTCTTCCTCAATTTGGAAGATAAACCAATCTCACAGGAAATAAACAAAAACAATTTTTTAAAAAGAAAAGGTAAAAATGCAATATATTTTTTTAACTTTAAATATTAAATTACAAGTATTTAGTGGTGAATAAAATACAGAAATACCTGGGATCATGAGTAAGTAACAACAGGGAAATTGCTAAGAAGAAAATAAATCCAAAAGAAATATAATGCCCCAGATAGACTATAAAATGCACAACGTCTCTCTGTCACAGACTCTGGCATATACAGTAAAGCATTAAGATTATTATTACAAATAACGTATATCTTCATTAAATTGCCTGAAATATGGATGCAGCAAATTTAAATTCTTCATTCTGTAACTTGGAGAGAGAGCTGGTGCATAGAGAAAACAGGACTTTTAAAAGATTGAAAGTTCCTGACCAGATGTGTTACCTGTACAAGTTATTTCTATCTAAAATGAAAGGTTTTTGAAAGCAACGGTCTTCTCTTTCCTTTTGTGACCTTCACCAATTCCTTAGAAACTTGAAAGTTAAATCAGAAATGGTGCAGAACAATGGCAGCTGTGTGCTTTTTCCAAGCCTTGCTCCACAGACTGCTCCAGAATTCTCTTCTTCATTTTAAAAAGACCAAACCTTTCTATGTCCAGCAGAAGAAATGGCTACTACAGTCTGTATGTTACCAAAACCCATACAAATACAAGCCCTGGAGATGTGGACTATACTCTGGAAACATTTGAATAGAATTCATTGATTGGGGTAGCCCTAATGTGGCTTCTACTGCAGAGAAATGTAACTCCCTACAGTATAGCCTAATGTCAAACCATATTGTGCACATATCCATATTGTGGATATCACACTAACAATCTTGAAAGCACTATAGCAGGTATGACCAATTTTGCTGTAATTCCTTTTGAGAATGATGATTGAGAAGTCCAACGCATCTGAATTGAAAGTAGAATTAATCTGAAGTATATCTGTGGCTCAGTGGCTCAGTGGGTTAGGACGCTGAGCTTGTTGATCAGAAGATCGGCAGTTTGGTGGGTCGAATCCCGAGTGCCGCGTAACAGAGTGAGCACCTGTTACTCATCCCAGCTTCTGCCAACCTAGCAGTTCGAAAGCACGTAAAAATGCAAGTAGAAAAATAGGGACCACTATGGTGGAAAGGTAACAGCGTTCCGTGCACCTTTGGCGTCTAGTCATGCCGGCCACATGACCATGGAGACGTCCTTGGACAAGCGCTGGCTCTTCGGCTTTGAAACAGAGATGAGCACCGGCCCCTAGAGTTGGAAACGACTAGCACGCATGTGCGGGGGAACCTTTACCTTTATATCTGATTTGGAAAATCTGGATCATACCAGCATGTAACCTATATTCAGCGCACTCAAGGCAATATATGTAGTGCCCCTCCCCCTTCATTGTTACCATCATCATCATCTCATCTTTGTGGCCAAAGGGCAAATCAAGTAAGAATGCAAGGTTCTTAATGTAATAGTAAGAATGCAGTAAGAACCATGGGGTGATCCAGATAGCTAAGATGGCAGATAAAGAGTTGTGATCCAAGCCTGGCCTTTTTGTTTTCAATTTGTTGCATGAATCTACCAAGAGTCAGATTGTCACATTGTGCATTTTTTTCTTCCCATTGAAAATTTGTATCTCAAACTCTTTGTCTATATATCTTTTTTACTATGATCTGTCTAACGCAGGAAAAAAAAATCTCAAGAGGACTGTATGTGAGCTTGCAAGACAACTGAGATATTGGATGATTCAAAATTGGCACCAGTGTCTTCTGTCATAATCCTGGGAACCTGGATGTGGAAGAGGTCACAGCTAGATCAAGAGCAATATTGCACTCAAAGTTACAGTACATGTAGGTGAAAACCAGTGTTGTAACTTTTCATGACGTCTTCTGCAAAAAAAAAAAAAAAACACCACATTGCAAAATCTTACACTACTGTATCAGTTATGCTGAACAAGCAAAAGGTTTTCTCCAAAATGTTTTTTGTGTCTTCTTCTTGCACCAGTGCAGTGTCAGAATAACAGCTGTCTTTCTGAGACAGTTATGTACAGTATCTTCGTTTAAAGATAAATCCCCATCAGCACCAGACTTCCTTTAAAATGTCATGGTAATTCTGGAGGCATATCTGTATGTGTTAAAATAGTGGCAGAAAAAGAAAAATCAAATGCTCCCTTCCCTAGCCTCACACTCTCAGCACTGCTCAGAGTTACTATTTATACAGGTAGTCCTCATTTAGCGACAGTTTGAAGTTACAACAGCACTGGAAAAAGTGACATTTTTCACACTTACGTTAGCAACATCCCCGTGGTCAAGTGATCAAAATTTAGAAGCTTGGCAACTGACTCATTTTTAGGACAGTTGCAGTGTCCTGGAGTCATGTGATCACCTTTTGCAACCTTCTGACAAGCAAGATCAATGGGGAAGCCGGATACCCTTATTAACAACTGTGTTACTAATTTAACAATTGCAGGGATTCACTTAACCATTTCAAGAAAAGTTGTAAAGTGGGGCAAAACTCACTTAACAAGTGTCTCACTTAGCAACAGAAATGTTGGGCTCAATTGTGGTCGTAAGTCAAGGACTATCACGAATGCAATTAATCCATACAAGTCTGCCCGTCTCAGTAATATTAGAATCAAGCTTGCGTTAACTTGAAAATAGGATACTTTGCAATGTGTGACTTACTCCTTTATTTGTATCATCTGGAGCTATTTTCCCTAATGGATGTAAATATGTGCATTGTATTGTAAATTTTGCTTCAGTATTTGATGACTGAATTCACCACCCATACTTTTAAATTAATAATGCTATAAATGTAATGTAATATTATGTAATATTATGCCTCATCTGCATATAGTAATCTCCCCCTCTCACACATTGCAGTTTTGTTTTGTTCCTTTAAGGTTTTTAGCAAAATGGAGAAAATCAGGATTTCCTCAGACAACTAGGAGCTAGAGAATTGGGTTGGCCCAAATGCATCTCTAGAAAATACACACCCGCACTCTAAAGGTTTGAAATAAAAGTTTCAATGTGTGGATACTTTTCACCACCTTAACACAAACAAACCTGTAGCCAGACAACAACAGATCTGTGGGTATGCTTTAAAACAGGAGTCTCCAAATTTGGCAGCTTTAAGACTTGTGGACTTCAACTCCCAGAATTCCCCAGCCAGCATATACCGGGGCTGGGAAATTCTGGGAGTTAAAACTGCACAAGTCTTAAAAGTTGTCAAGTTGCGAGATCCTTGCTTCTTTTTTTTTAAAGTCTCTTCTCAGCAATTAATATACCCAGGCTTTTTAAAGCCCTCTTTATGAATGCTGCTTAGGGGGTGTGTGAAAGCCCTAATAAGCAGGCATATACATAGAATGAAGGCTACTGCTCAGCTTGTAAGCCGCCCTGAGTCTTCGGAGAAGGGCGGGATAGAAATGGAATTAAAATAAATAAATAAATGATACAGCCCCATTATAAGCCACTAAGCGGCCAATTAGGTCGTTAGCAATTATGTCATTAACCGCAAAGCAGGGCAGGCGCCCTCTGGCGGCTGGGAGGGGGACTTGCTCCTGCATTTGAAACGGGCCAAGCTGAAAGGGAGGAGGAGGTTCGTGGGGAGGCGGGGCTCGCTACGTCCTGCGGCCGCCTTCCTATTGAGTCAGAGGCGCGTTGCGAGCTGCCTGAAAGCGATTGTAACAACCAGAAGCCCGGAGAGCCGAGCTAGGCGGGCGTTGAGATTAACGCGCCGGGGGAAAGTATCAAAGAATCTCGGGAGGCTGACCGTTCCAAAGAAGTTACATTCCAGGGTCGAGGCAGCCTTTTTCCAAACGGCTGCCCGAGTGGCAGTTTCTCACGGAGGCGGTGGATCTCGCAGCCCTTCTTGAGGGGGGTGAAGAGGAGGAGGAGAAAGACGGGGTTTTTTTTTTTAGCGGGGGCAAAGAAAATGAATCGGAGTTTTAATAAATCGCAGAGTCTGCGGTATTTCGGTTATAGCGCGGTGGAAGTGAAAAGCAAGGTAAGGACCACCACACACTTGCTTCTCGTCTGAATAAACTCTCCCGTTGCTTCTTCTCTCCGGCACCTTTTCCCCACCTTCCTTCCTCTCCCCCCCCCCCACCCGCTTTTTTTTTTTAATGAATGAAGAGTCTCCTGCTTTCTCTTGTTTTGACTCTCTCCCTCCCCCGGTAACTCTCCGCTTGAAAGAAGAACAACTTATTCGGGCAGCAACTTTTTTTTAAAAAAAAAAAAGTCTCTGCTTTCGATTTAAGAAAGGGATATCAAATTTCGGCCCCCCCCCTATCGCCCCCGCCTACTTAGGATGATATCGATTTCTCCCTTTTAACATCCCTAACGATTTTAAAAAAAAATGCCCCTGGCAACTTCTTCCGTGATCTTCGGGGCCATTTGGGTTTTGAGGTGGTTGGGTTTTATATTTTTTTTCCCCCTTCTGTTTTGAATATTGAGTCTGGATTCTGGAAGGCCGGTGTACCCAAGGCGCTGGCTTTGGGGGGGTTGCCTGTTTGAGCAGAGCGTGGCGATGACCGTGGCACGTTTCTGGCTGGTGGGCTGTTCATAACAAAAGGGAGCGCGCGAGTTGGACTCCGAGAGGAGAAGGCGAGGCGATCGGCCAGGCACGTTAGGCTGGCTGGCTCGCTCGTCTTTGGGATTACTTAACCGAAAAGGGCCATCAGAAGGCCGGACTAGACGGGATGCTGTGCAGATCCCCCCCCTCCCTCCCTCCCTCCCTCCGCGTCGCTACCCCAAATCTCTTCCCCAAATCATCCCTTGCGTAGAAGTGAGCAGAAATGTTCCTCCTCTGCTCACGATCTCTCATTGTTTCTTCCTTAACTTCAAAAAGTGCTTTTTCTTTTCTTTTAAGATAGCGTTTGTTAGACGCAGGGAGGGATGACTGAAAGACGGAAAGGAAAAACTATTTTTTTCTTAAGTTCACACACACACACACACACACACACCCGTCCCGACCGCCCACTTCTCTCCCTTCACCCCTTCGCGTCTTCTTTTCGCCAGTGGCGGCGGTTAAATTCAATTCTTTTTTCCCAACGCCAGTCAGCCTGCAATTAAATCCCATTTTTGGCCCTCCCGATGTTTCAAAAGGAAACCTTCGCCTGGCATTTTTACTGCCGCCTTGCCTGTCTTCAGCGCCGCGGACTCGTTCGCCAATCGTGTTTAAACTTGTTTGGGAAAGTTGCATCCTCGTCTTTGTTGCATCCTTGTCTTTTTCTCTCTCCCACCCCCCCCCGCCCCCCCCCCCCGGAGCTGCCTGATTATCTAGTGAAATTTTCTCCCTTCTCCTTTATTGGAAGGGGGGAGGGGAGAGAGAGAGAAAAGGGAATCGTTTGGTGGTCTGGAAAGATGAGAAGATGCTGGGTTAGACCACATCCAGATTCTTTTTTACAGTTTGTGTGTGTGTGTGTGTGTGTGTGCGCGTGCGCACACACACACACACACACACACGTGTTGTGTCTCTGTGTACTTTGCCCAAACAGCTTTATAATTTGAGCACTTTGGGGAATCCTGAAATGAAGCCGAGCCTGCTTTTGCTGCCTCTTGATCCAGGCCTGCCCAGTGGCAATGGGTGTATAAAGAACCATAAATCGTGTACATCTGAAACATGTGTTTGGTGGAAGGCAGCTCTTCTTTCTTGGAGCTAATGGGTTTTCTCCCAAGAGCGAAAAGGAGGTCTGTAATCTTAACAGCTGTGTTTCAAAGTTTAATTTAGTTTAGTGGGGACCCACCCCCAGACACCCCCATCCCAACATAATCGTGCTTTTGATTCTGTCAGGATTGGAAACTCACCACTCTATAGTGGCCAAAACAGCTCATCCATCCATGTTTGGGAACAACACAATTCTCAATTACTAGGTATCAGGCTACTGTCTCTCTTATAGGTAATTCTCTGTTGTGGTGGTGGTGATCCCCACATCCCGTGTTCCCTATATTGTGTAAAAAGACTGTATCCTGTCGGCTTTGTGGAAGGTATCATGTTTTCAGAAAGAGGGAAAATTGGTCTTGTATCTTTCTCCTTTACGGGAAGTTCTCGACTTACCAGTGCAGTCCAGCCAAAAAGTTCTGTTGCTGTGCAAGACACTTGTTAAGAGAGTTTTGACCCATTTTACAACCTTGCTTACCACTAGTTAAGTGAATCACTACAAGTTGTTAAGTTAATAGTATGTTTTCTAAGTAAACCTGGCTTCCCTCTTGATTTTGCTTGTCAGATGTTGACAAAGGGTGGTGATCCCATGACACTGCAGCCAGTTGCCAGTTTGGATCACGTGATCATGGGGATGGCTGCAAGGGTTGTGAGGGTGAAAAATGGTCATAAGTCACTTTTTTTTCAAAGTTGTAACTTTGAACAGTCACTAAACTAATGGTTTGTAAGTCGAGGACTACCTATATATATTACAAAGGGCTTCTTTTGTCTTCTCTGGCCTCTCCGCCTTTTCTTAGATCCAGGGTAGGCAAGCTTGGCTCTTTTATGACTCGTGGACTTCAACTCCCAGAATTCCTGAGCCAGCCATGCATGCATGGCTGACTCAGGAATTCTGGGAGTTGAAGTCCACGAGTCATAAAAGAGCCAGGCTTGCCTACCCCTATCCCTAGATCAGGCATAGGCAACCTCGGCTCTTTTATGACTCATGGACTTCAACTCCCAGAATTCCTGAGTCAGCTATGGTGGCTCAGGAATTCTGGGAGTTGAAGTCCATGAGTCATAAAAGAGCTGAAGTTGCCTACCCCGGATCTAGATGAAAAACATGCTTAACTTTGCAGCATTTCATTCCCAGGAAGAACTTTAAATCCCTTTGTCATCCTTTCCCAACTTGATGCCTTCTAGATGTAGAAATCTAAGCTCCTCCTATATCCAGGCAAACTGGTTTGAAATTATGGGCGTGGAAGAGGGAGGGAAGGCAGGGCTTGAAATCTAGGCTCTATGGGGATGAAAAAAACCCTTTTCTGTCCACACTCGGCCTACGTGGCAGAGTTTCATTTGACACCCTAGAGAACTTGAAGGACATACTCTTTTCAAGACACAACCAGCTATCGTGGCATGAGGAGACCTGCTTGGCGCCCTGCTGTTGCCAATAGTGAGAACATCTTCCATTGTGTTACTCCAAATAATTTGCCTCCAAAGCCGGTGTGATCTGGCAAGTTTTACTCATAGCATCGTAGACTTGGCAGGAGCTATTTAGGCTAAGGAGGTTAATTGCCTTGTTCCTTGCAGGACTCTGAAATTGCACACAACTAATAAAGGAGATCGTACCGCTTCTCTGGGTGACTGGTTCCACTGCCAGACTTCTCTTAGTACTGGTAGTCCTCGCCTTATGTCGGCAATTGAGCTCAAGGTTTCTGTCGACAAGCGAGAGAGTTGTTAAGTGAATCATTGCAGTTAAATTAATGTGGTTGTTAAGTGGAATCGGTCTTCCCTGTTGACTTTGATTGCCGGAAGGTTGCAAAAGGTGAACACATGACCCTGGGACGCTGCCGCCGTCACAAATACATTCCAGTTGCCGAGCATCCAAATTTTGACCACGTAACCATGCTGCAAGGGTTGTGAGTGTGAAAAACGTCCATTCGTAAGTCATTTTTCCCCAGTGCTTTTGTAACTTCCAACAGCCATTAAAGGAATAGTTGTAAGTCAATGACTATCTATAATAGGAAGTTTCCTTTCCTCCACTGCCCAGATTTGGTCAGACTGAGTCTTCTTGCAACTTAAGCATATTACAGGTAGTCCTCGACTTACAACAGTTCATTTTAGTGACCGTTGAAAGTTACAATGGCACTGAAAAAAGTGACTTATGACCGTTTTTCACATTTACGACCGTTCCAGCATCCCCATGGTCACGTGATCAAAATTCAGGTGCTTGGCAACTGAGTCATGACAATTGCAATCTCCTGGGGGTCATGTGATCCCATTTAGTGACTTTCTGACAAGCAAAGGCAATGGGGAAGGCAGATCCACTTAGCGACCATGTTAGTAACCTAATAGCTGCGGTGATTCACTTAACTGCTGTGGCAAGAAAGGTTGTAAAATGGAGCAGAACTCAGTTACTTTCTTATTTAGCAACATAAATTTTGGGCTCAGTTGTGGTCGTAAGCCGAGTGTATTCTAGATACTGCATTCTGTAAAGAGAGGGAACAGGCCTGACACTCCCTCAGGGAGTTAAAGAGGGACGCGGTGGCTCAGTGGGTTAGGATGCTGAGCTTGTCGATTAGAAGATCGGCAGTTTGGCGGGCTGAATCCCGAGTGCCGCGTAACAGAGTGAGCGCCTGTTACTTGTCCCAGCTTCTGCCCACCTAGCAGTTCGAAAGCACGTAAAAATGCAAGTAGAAAATAGGGACCACTACGGTGGGAAGGTAACAGCGTTCCGTGCGCCTTTGGCGTCTAGTCATGCCGGCCACATGACCACGGAGACGTCATCGGACAAGCGCTGGCTCTTCAGCTTTGAAACAGAGATGAGCACCGGCCCCTAGAGTCGGAAATGACTAGCACGCATGTGCGGGGGAACCTTTACCTTTTTTACAGGGAGTTAAAAGAGTGTTATCATACCTTTTCAAGGCTAAACACAGCTGATTAATTTCTCTTTATTGGACTTATTTTGTAGTCCCCTGGCCCTCTTCCTTGCCCTTCTCTGAATCTGCTCTGGTTTCTCTGAGTCTTTAAGAAGAGGTGCCCAGAATTAGCTACGGTCCTCAGGGCAATCCTCAAGGTGGGATCTGATCAAAGCAGAATAAAGTGGAATAATGTCTTTCTTGAGATTTGCATATTTCAATGAACCATTTATTTAGTGCGCTGATTGGGACGTTCCTTACTCCTGATATCCAAAGTATGCCCTTCCTAGCAATTTAGGTCATTTGTTTTGGTGGAAGTCATTTATGTAAGGATGTCATTGGCATCCATGCACATATTTCACGTAATTGTCATTTGCGTCCAAAGTTGATTGAATTAGGGGAGGGGGTAAATGAAATGTTTCGTTGATTCAGCCTAACATTGCATTTGTCTAACCTAAGGGTGTCCGGCCTTGGCAACTTTAAGACCTGTGGACTTCAACTCCCAGAATTCCTCAGGCAGCCATGCAAACTGATGTGATTGCCACTGATGACCTCTTGCCAGCTTTTCCATTAACTTTCATTGCCAGAAGCAGGCGATGAAGATCATAAATGGCAATCACATGACTGTGGGGTGCTCTGACCGTTATAATTGCAAGCTGATTGCCAAGCGCCCAAACTCCAATTGTGTGCAGGCTGTGATGGCCCCAACTTTGAGATTCCATTGTAAGTGTCCTTGTTCAATGCCATCAGAACTTCAAATGGTTGCTTAATGAATGGTTATCACCAAGGACTACAGGTAGTCCTTGACTTATGACCACAATTGAGCTTAAATTTTCTGTTGCTAAGTGAGACAGTTGTTAAGTGAGTTTTGTCCCGTTTTACGACTTTTCTTGCCACAGTTATGAAGTTGTTAAGTGAGTAACATGGTTGTTAAATGAATCTGGCTTCCCCACTGACTTTGCTTGTCAGAAAGTGGCAAATGATCACATGACCCCAAGACACTGCAACCCTCATAAATATGAATCAGTTGCCAAGCATCTGCATTTTGAACATGTGACCATGGTGGATGCTGCAACATTCGAATGAAAAATGGTCGTAAGGCACAGTGCTGATGTAACTTTGAATGGTCACTAATTGAATGCTTGTTAAGCCGAGGACTACCTGGTCATGGTGAGTACCTACCTACCCAAACTGGCTCGCTACATTTAGTTTTAATGTTTGTAAAATAAGAATTTCTGCCTTACATGGACACTTTTCCCTAATATTACCGATTTTGACAACAGCGTATTTCCTGTCCATCAAGAGCAGGCAAACTTTGGGTGATGCTGTTAATGCCTTTGTCTGCCCTCTGAAGGATATAGTGGTCAACAAGAACATCAACAAAGGTCATTTCAGTTTGTCTTCCAAACTCTGGGAGATGTTATCATCCTCAGGTGTTTTGGTCATTTTTAATTATATTGTCCTTGGCCTGTCTGCATTCCCTTGACTAACTTACCTTCGACTTACTCTCTGCAGCCATCCGATCATCTCTGGTTGCTTTTCAACTTTTTTTTGTCCTTGCAAAGTCCACATCAAGTCCTTGGACTACAACAACTTTGTGTTCCGGACAGCAGAATTTAGTATGTTAGGATTAAAATTCTTCTACGGACGAGATAAATTGAGATGGCAAAGTTCTGAAGTTTAGTATTTGTTTTGCTACTAACAAAGCAAAGTCTTGCCTTCCCCCTTCCAAGTTTGTGGATTAGAATAAATAAATATACATAGTCCATTAACATACTAGCCTGTCATACTCTATCGTGCAACCCCTATTACCCCTGACTGTAGTACTGACCAAGGGCTGAAAGAAGTTATAATGTGAAATATTTTGAAAGAATTTTATTGAGAAGAACTGGGAAAAAAAACAGATCCCTGAATCTATGTCTTATATGCTGTACTAAATCTTTCTTCTCTGGTTAAAAATCCTTTATGTTAAAAAGATGGGACTGCTAGCTGACTCTTCCTTCTCACTGGAAAAAACTTTGACTTCTTACTTCAGTTGGGACCAGAATTTTGGCTGCTAAGTGATGCAGTTGTTTAACAAGTTTTCATGTGACTAGACCCAATTTTAGTCATTTAAGCAAATTACTGCAGTCATTAAGTGAATCACATGGTCATTAAGTGAACTACCTGGTTATTAAGCAAATCTGAGTTGACTTGGCTTGTCAGAAGCTGGCTGGGGAGTTTGCAAATCTCAATCATGTGACTGCAAGATGCTGCAAAAGTCGTAAAAGCGAGCTGGTTGCCACCTGCCCAAACTGCAATTTCTTGACTGCGGGGATGACACTCACAGCTTTGTGGACAGGTCATAAGTCACTTTTTCCAAGGCTGTGTTTTTTGTTTGTTGTTAAACAGCCTTAAGTTAAAAACTATCTGCAGGATCCAATCTGGGTTGGTCACTGGGACCAAAGTTTTCCAAGCTTTTGGACTTGTGCTGGAGCCCATCCCCAGAGTACTTTTCTCTAGCAGTGTATGTGTTTTAGGGCTATTCTGTATGTGGTATTTATACGGTGCTTGTTGTGTGATTGGGCTCTTGATGGCTGGTTGTTGTTTCCTTGTTCTGCCAAGCCCTCACCTCCTAAGTACTTGATAAGCTGGTAGTAAATCAGCACTCCTGTTGACTGACAAGGGGCCTGTCTCCCAGTCTTCAATCACTTCCCTGGCTGTTTTTGTGCCAGCTCGTCCAACAATCTTAATAGCTGCAAAATTAAATGTATGTCCTTGTCCATTACAGTGTGAGGCTACAAATGAGGTCTTCTCATCTGACGGCTCACTTGTGTTCTTGCGGTCTGGTGGTTAGCTTCCTCCCTGTCTGTCCTATGTAGTCATGGGCAATCCGTGCAGGGGATCCAGTAGATTACATTGGAAGTATGTGTCACCTCTAAGCGATCTTTACAATGCATAATTTGTCCCCTCATATGGTAGCCTCTGGGCAGTGTGCGCGATGCCCACTTGCAGATCTCAAAAGCTACCTGTACAATATTTTAATTCCATAATCTTAATACATTTAGAGTGCTGATCAGTGGCTTTTGAAAATGGCCCATGAGCTCAAAAATGTGTGCTTTGCATCATATCATTCAAATAACTGAATTTTTCAGGAAAACACTGGATGTTTATAAATGCTAATGCTGAATGTATCCTTCATACTAGTTGCTTTAATTACAATATTCTTTATTTAAAAAACCCTCTCTTTTTTGCTTGTTGTGGCAACTTTCCTCTGAAGTTCAAGTTAAGTGGTATTAGCCTGGACTTACTTCTTTTACTCTTCCTGATGAATTGACATTAGCTGTTGGTGTGCTTTTAGATAGTTTAGTTACTATGATATGAGAAGTACAGGTAGTCCTCAACTTACAATCATTTGTTTAGTGACCATTTGAAGTTATAGCGACACTGAAAAAAAGTGACTTACGTCTGTTCTTCACATTTACAAATGCTGCATCCCCTGGTCACGTGATCAGAATTTCAACACTTGGCAAATGGCTTGTATTTATGACGGTTGCAGTGTCCCGGGGTCATGTGATCACCTTTTGTGACCTCCTGACAAACAAAGTCAATGGGGAAGCCAGATTCACTTAACAAGTGTGTTTCTAATTTAACAGTTAAGTAAATATTCTCTTAACTGTGACAAGAAAGGTCGCAAAATGGGGCAAAACTCACTTAACAACTGTTTCGCTTAGCAACAGGAATTTTGGGCACCATTGTGGCCATAAGCCAAGGACTACCTGTTTCTAGATTTTACCAGAGCAAGTACTCTTATTTCTGCCAAAATTCTGTCACGCAAAACGACAATGTTTTCTAAGGATTGTCTCTGGCTGTTTCAGTGAACCCAAAGGAGTAAATCAAACGCAACACTTTATTAACTGTGGGTCTTGATGGAATCTTCACTTTCCTATTAAAAATGACTACAAAAATGAATGGGGAAAAAAGTGCTTTAAAAATAAATCAGTGGTGTGAGATTGTGGTACTAGTTTGGTGTGACTTGCCTAGAAGCCAGGACAGAGGTTGCTTTGAAAAAAAAATATTGTTTTGACTAAAAGCTAACATAGTTCTGTCTGATTAAGTTCACTCAACTACATTCCTAGCAAACCAGTTCTGATGATAGAGATTAGTTTTTTGTGGTTTTAGCCTTCTCTCCAGGCAGTGATGGCATTCCTTTTGTTTTGGAAAAAAAAAAGAACATCCAGGGAAAACATGTGTATGAGAATGGATTTTTATCTCTGTTTTAATTGGAAAATCTGTTTCTTAAGCCATTTATTGTCATCCTTCTGGAAAGGCCTCTTCTTTGCTCTTAATGAGCACCCCATCAACTTCTGTTAATAGTTCAAGTATATCATTTGACTTCTCTTGAATTAAATCTCTTCGGTTTAAAAAGAAAAGCAGTTACATTATGTCTCATACAGAGAAAAGGTAGTTTCTTACTTTCATGGTGCTTTAACCTGAGGAAATTTGCTGATGCTCAGTCCTGCAGTGAGAGAGATTCATGAGAAAAATGGACACAAAGCAGGCTTAAGTTTGGAAATCACCTCAGCGATATCATAATTAGTCCAGTTTTAAACGGTGATCAAATACATATGTGGATTTTAAGTCTACCAGTGAATACTGGTCATGACTGCTGTATCGTATCTTCAGGATTAAAATCGGTAAGCTTATTGTTGGGGAAACGTACGTAGGAAGTTGTGATTGGCTTCCTGTGCTGCTTATCAGGCATCAGATTAGCCATTGGTAGAACAATATAGCGTTGGGTCAAGTAGCCTTAGTCTTATCCTAGCAGGCTTTTATTTTTGAAGAGCATCAAGATTGTTTTAATTAGCACAGACTTGTATAAAACAGGATAGTTTGAGGATATCTGAGCTTGCTTACCATAACAGGTAATGATGCTTCCCCTTCATAACTTTCCTCTTGTTCACCAGCCACGTTTGTGTTGACCTACAGCATATTAATCTTTCAGAAAGGTTTGAGTGATCAAATACATATGTGGGTATATGAAGATAATTTTTATTTGTACCTAATGTTCAGCAGTAAATAAACTTTAAAATGGGTCTCCTAAAATGTATAGTAGAACCAGCCAAAACACAGATATAGTAAGTCAGGCAGTAAATGCACCCGATTGATTGAGACCTGTGTCTTCTCTAGTCTATTGGTGATTGGAATGAATGAATAGGCCTTGTCTTGGGAAAATATCCTTATTAAGTTGAACATTATTATAATATACAAAGCTTAAATGTTATGTAAGAAAGTATATCAACGTGAGCCTTCAGCAGTGTTCCATCCTGAGTTTTAAATTGGTAGAACTGGCTATCTAATATGTTGTCTAGACAGTTAATGAAACATATGTATATTGGTAACAATCTGAAACAGCCTTAGCAGGAGTAGTGCAAAGGATATGAAACCATTAAAACCTCAAAATGGTATCACTGGCTAAACTATTCTAGATCAGATATGGGTCAAAATGCCACCTAGCAGGTGATTCTTCTTCCTGGCAGATGTTCATGATGTCATTCTTTAAAAATTAAATGGAGGTTAGATCAACTCTAAACTGTAGCACTAAAGCTTGTTAAAACCTGTCCTGGGAACTAGAAAGTTCAGAATGAGAGCTTACCTTTTCTTCCTTGCCCTCTAATGCTTTAGGTTGTTTTTTTTAAGGTGTGAGTGGGTGCCTTTTACAGTCTTCCTGGCCTTTCAAGTGTAATCAGATTGCGAATCCTTATGTTCCTCTTATGTTTTCAAAATGAAAGAATTATAGAGCTAAGTCAGTTCAATAATATACAAAGTAACTGAATCTGGATCTTTCTGTAAGGAACTGAAAAAATACTCTCAATACTCTTTGTATTCTCAAAATACAAAGTGGCTTTAGTAAAATATCAGGAGAACTAATATCTCACAAGTGCAAGAGCGGTCACAGAAATCTGATCACCAAATTAAGTCATTGAAAGGACTATGTTTTTCTTTTGGATGACACAGAATATCTGCAATTTGTCCTTGTCTGGCTTTGGGACTGAATTCATGTGGAGAACTAAATTTTCTATGCCACCAGATGGCTAGACCTCAAATTAGCAATGCACCTAGATTATTTAATAGAACTCAAGCTTTTCTTCATTTTGTTGAATGGGGGAGGGGGGCAAGGATGGCATGCCGCATTGAAATGACTTTGATCATCCTAAGAGCCATGTCCTAGCAGTTAATCATGGGATAATGTAGTCCTGTTTTCTTATAGCCAGAAATATTAATATGCAGGTGATGGTTGGTAATCTCTCTTAAGCTTGGTTCACATTGCACTAACGTTATAGGTAGTGCTCGACTTAAGAGCACAAATTAAGAGCACAACTGGGACCAAAATTTATGTTGCTAAGTGAGTAATTTGTTAAATGAGTTTTGCCCCATTTTACAACCTTTCTTGCTAGTTGTTAAGTGAATCACTGCAGTTTTTAAATTAGTAACAACTGTTGATATGTCAATCTGGCTTCCCCGTTGATTTGGATTGTCAGAAGTTGGATTATGCATCTAATAAATCAGCCAGTGTTATGTTATTCCACAAATTGTGGAATGTGAAATATGTGTAAACCAATACCTGGTCTTTCTTAAGGAGCTGATCTTTGATGTCTGAGACATCAGAAAAAAAAAAGAAACACAGAAGGGCTACTGGGGGCATCATTTGACTGCCAGGTGAATGCACATCAGTTGCTCAGTAAAAAGATCGGCGTGCAGACAGTCTAAAAACCTGTTTGTTAGTTTTTGATATAAATTGTATAAGAAAGTTCTTCAGGGCTTCCGGTTTGCGCACGCGGTGCTTTCGGACGCGCAAAAAGAGCTCCCTCCCTGCTGTCTGATCTTTCTTCATTGGAGTACCCTGAAAAGAGTCGAAAGTCGCCCTGGAGGGCGACCACCGCAAGGAGGCCCTCCTATGATCATGGAAGGGCAGCAGCCCTCCGCTTGAATCCAGAGCAGCTCCTTTTGGCCCGAAGAAGAAGAGACCGGCATCAACATGGCCGATCATTAAGCCGTTCCCTGCCGAAAGCCAAAAGTACCATCTAGCACAATGAAGCAATCTGGAGGACTTGGGTGAGACTTTTCCTTTCTTATCCCCCTAACTGCCTGCCTGTGGGACTTTTCTGAAAATGTTCTCCCCTCCTTTTTGAAAAAAAACAGCTTTTGTATACTTGGGGGAATAACATTTTAAGCCTTAAAGTGAAGAAAGAAAGAAAAAACACCATCTGATTAAGCAAAGAAACTAAGTAATCTCATTCCTACTTATTAAAAAGCTCATATTTTTGTGGGGATCTACTACCCTATTTTCTGTTTAAGATGTGAACTAAGGAAAAAAGAATGGACTAATTATATAAAAGCTTTATATTAATTTGGAGGAAAAAAGAATTTTACAACTTATTCTATATGCTACTGATGACATCCTGTGGTTAAACTTGGAATTGCAAGTAAACCTTTTGCTTATTCTGACAGCTGACTGAATAACAGAGTTGTCCTTGATATTATCTTCAAAGACTAGTGTGGGAACACCTGGCACTGAAAACAACTTTTAGGAGCATTGGAGGTGGAAAATTACTGACTTCTATTAAAATAGCCTCCATGGAAGACTTAGCTGTAAACACTTAACAAAATGGATGACTATATCCCACCACTTAACTGCAAATTGATATTGGACACAATCTTGGCTATAACTGAACAAATTAAAGCCAAATTGCATGATAAACCTGACAACTCAAAGCCACCAGACCAAACTTTGACCTTAAATGATGAACTGACAACCCAAAAACAAATAGAAGAACTGGAAATTAACATTGAAATAGGAGACTTCAAAGACTTCAACAAACGCAGCCTCCAGAGAACTTTGAAGTCCAAACTCCAACTTTAACTACAAAACTTACAGTTCAAAAAACAACAACACCCAAAGAAAGCAACATTAAGAGGAAGATATCAAAGGCCTTCAAATACAGTATGTTGAGGATTCAGCTAATGAAACAATAACAACATTAGCTACTATGTTCTACCTAACCCAGATGGAAATGGAACAAGAATTACATCAAACATCAAAAAACTGAGCTATTAAAGCAATATTTCAATGATTATAAAGGGGACACCAGCTTGGCAAAACTGTCATTTGGATGGTCTCCGTGGATGCAAATAAGAGGTGGAGGAAGAAAGGGAGACACATTTGAGAATTTAAAGACGCTTAGATGGAAACCTGATTGGCACAAAAGGAAGGCGAGAGTTAGATTTAAAGAGTTAGACTTGTCTTTTTGGGGGGATTTGTAAGGACAGAACTTAAAAAATCTTTTTTGATGGACCAAGGGGAATCTTAAAAAAAACAAAAACTGATTTCATATTTAGGTTTTAGATTTTTAAAGGAAAACAAAATTAAGCTTTTAGAATAAAACTTTGAATTATACTATAGAATTTAGAATCTTATAATATAAGATAGTATTTTAATGTGTTGAATGGTTAAGACAAAAAATCTTTTCTAACAATTGGTGATTTGTTAAGATGAAAACTAGAATTTACTGTCAAATCATAAGAATGATTTGTAATGAACAATGTAAGTTTTGTAGACAAGACAATTATTCTTTTCTGAAATAGGGAATTGTAGGTTACCCAAAAAGTAAGCTTTCTTCTGTATATTATAGGCCACTTTAGAGTATTTTATTGCAGTTAGGTAAAACTTAAAAACAGGATTTTGATATGTATTAGTCTAATTACATTGAAAACTTTCTTAATTGATTAGGTCATATCTAGAAATGTATTAACTTGATCACTTTGACTATGTGAAAACTAAGGGAATCAGGGAATTTTTATTAATGCAACCTGAACTATTTACAAACAACTTGTTATTTGTTACTTTTCACTACCCAACCACCATATTGCTTCACCAATACATGTGTATGTAAATATTGAAAAACCAATAAAACTTGAATAATAAAAAAAGAAACTTCTTCAGCATGAGGAACAATCCTGAGATGGGATTGAAACAATTGCAATTATACTTGGAATCCAGTAGTCCCATTTTTTCTTCCTCCTTCCAATGGTTACATTTTCCACAAAATGTGAATTTGGACCCTAAATTTATTGAGACACTGGCTTTCCTAATAAGAAAACTGAGAAATTTGCAAGATTGAAAAATGTTTGTAGGCTCTAAATTGAGACCTCTCTTCTGTAATACAAAATACAGAATACCAGAATTGGAAGGGACCTGAGAGGTCTTCAACCCTATGCTCAGGCAGAAAGCCCTATATCTATTTGCTTGCTGAATCTTTTTGCTAGCCTCCTTTGGAAAGATCTTAAAAATAGACAAAATCACTGGTTGTTATTTTTTAAAAAAGCCACATGTGACTTCTCCTTTAATTGCAACTTATCTTTCAACTTTTATCATCTTTAGGTGTAGCAGTGTATTGACACATCCGTGCATATTTTGCTATTGTTGTTTGAACAAATATTTGCAACAAAATATTTGAAGCTGATCCTGTCTTTAAGATGCCATATTTTAATTATTGGGGCTTTATCAACTAAAAACTGTCTTGAGTTGGTGTCATTTTTATGGGTCCATTCAAAAGCCCATTTCATCCACTTTATGAATCCCTGTGTTCTTTTAAGAGAAAAAGATTAAGCCGATGAATTTAATTTTAGGAGGGGTTTTGGTTTTTTTGAGGTGAGAGCTGTGCTAGAGCACCAAGGCTTGGATGATATGTCAGTTGTTATCTGCATGCTAATTTGTGAGGGAAAGGTAACTCATACCAGATTTTTTGAAATATCAATTTTTTTCAAGCATCCTTAATTGTTTGTTCCTGGATTATCATTGTTGAATATCCTAAGAGTTGGAATGCCAGAGTTGTAAAGGTGACATGTAATGAATCTCGTCAATGTGATCCAAGGGTGTCCATTTTCATGATGTTTACATTGTTTTGGATTAAGTGAAATGTTGCTGGTTCTCCCTTAGCTTTAGTTTTTGGTGCATTCTGGAGTCAACTAGTTGACTGGCAATCCTGCCCTAATGAGATAGAGCAGCATCAAAGCCATGTCTGGTTTGCCTTGCTTGATAACACTTTATTTTCTAAAGCTACTAATACAGTCTGCTAATTTAAGTCTTAATTCTGCTACACGTAACTGTGTTGCGTCTGTCCTAATTTTTGTAAGTACATGATTTCTTGAACCGTATAAATTGTTAGAAATTTCTTGCTGGTTTTTAAATAAAATAAAGCATATTTTTAACCATTTAACAAGTCTTTGATCTGTGCTCAAAAATCAAGGAGTTAACCATTTTGTTGGACATCCTCTTTATTAAGAATATGCTATGTGAAAAACATTCTATTTAAACATTGAGAGACTTCTCTTGTTCTTTTGAGTACTCTATTATATGATGATGTATGGTGTCTGAAATAGGAAACCTCTGCCTTTTAGTGCAGGTTAAAACAGAACTGTCATACCTGAGAATTCTTCTAGGTTAAGGGTGTCAAACTCGCAATGTCACATGACGTGTCGTGACATTTTTTTCCATTGCCGGCAATGGGGTGGGTGTGGTTTCGGCATGATGCATCCGGCCCATGGGCCAGCAGTTTGACACCCCTGTTCTAGATCATGATAACTATTATTTTAGGGAACTGGTGAAAGTCCTAGAAGACAAAATTGATCACTGAACCTGATGCCCTCTGGAAGCAAGTGGATTTGCTGGAAGGGGTTTGATTGGAAGGCATGAGGTTGCAGGGACAACCTTGTTATTAACAACTGCAGTGATTCACTTAACAATTGCAGCAAGAAAGATCATAAAATGGGGCACTTAACAGCTGTTTTATTTAGCAACATAAATTTGGGGCTCAGTTGTGTTTGTAAGTCTACACCAGGGGTGGGCAACTAGGGCAACTTTACAACTTGTGGAGTTCAATTCCCAGAATTCCTGAACTTTGCCCTAGTTGCCACCCCTGGTCTACACAGTTGTATCAATACTTGGATTTTTATTTATTTATTTTTTGAGCTTTGTTTCTGAATGATCATATTCCTGTTTCTTCCTCTGGGAATTTTGAATTCATTTTACTGTTTAAACCATAGCAAGAAGTTGGAGAAGTCTTAAATTTCACTGAACTTTGGTAGAAGCAAGCATTGCTTGGTAACACCTAGAGGGGCAACTTCCTTTATTGCGGATTTCAGATCTCAGATCTTTTCAGAACTCAGCAGACTGGAGACTGGAGAAGGTCTTTGTTATTTCACCATTTAAAAAATGGCAGAGGAGAGGGATCTATTGTGTCACTGCACAGTAATCCTGCTGAGCACCATCAGTTTATCGATTGGGCATTTCCATGGAAAATTAGTTGAGTGGGGTTGTGCAAAGTATTCTTTTGATGGAGGAGCAACCCAGATTTAGAGAAGGGTGATCCACACTCAATCAATGATTATCCTCTAACATTTATAGAGAAATGCATCTTTTCAGGGTAAAATTTATGTTGCTTTTATTTTTTTATTATAAAATTTATTGATTTCAAAAGATAAGATACAATACCAAATACAAATAAAAAGAAACGAACGAAGAATAACAACTACAAAGAAGTCAAGAAAAAAATTAACAATTTTGGGTAAAAAAAAGAAAATATAGAGAACAGATATACAATTAACACTAAATATAGCTAGTCCTTGACTTACAACAGTTCATTTAGTGACCGTTCAGAGTTACAACAGCACTGGAAAAAGTGATTTATGACCAATGTCTGTGGAGATTCTCAGTCATCCTGGTCACAAGTCATCCCAAAGGTGTTTTTTCAGGAGGCAACTGGGCTTTCTTGTTTTTCTTTGAATGAAAAACAAGAAAGTCCAGTTGCCTCCTGAAAAAGCACCTTTGGTCTGACTTATGACCATTTTTCACACTTGCAACCATTCTGGCATCCCCATAGTCACATGCTCAAAATTCAGATGCTTGGCAGCTGACTCATATTTATGACAGTTGCAGTCTTCCAGGGTGATCACCTTTTGCAACATATTGACAAGGAAAGTCAATGGGGAAGCCAGATTCACTTAACAACTGTGTTACTTACTTAACTGCATTGATAAGCCCTAATAAGCAGGCATATACATAGAATGAAGGCTACTGCTAAGCTTGTAAGCCGCCCTGAGTCTTCGGAGAAGGGCGGGATATAAATGGAATTTAAAAAAATAAAAATTAAAAAATGATTCACCTAACAATTGTGACAAGAAAGGTCGTAAAATGGGGCAAAAGTCACTTAACAAATGTCTCACTTAGCAACAAAGATTGTGGACTCAATTGTGGTCATAGGTTGAGGACTACCTATATATAACACCCACTCTGGCTGAACGTTGATAAATATAATTTCAACAAACCTAATAGATTCCCCCTCTTGCTCAACAGGTCTACAAATAGTAAATTTTCCCATCTCTATTACTAAATTACTGTTTTAAACCACAATCGCTTAACTCTATACCCCAAATAAAATTCTATTGTCTATCAATTAAATCGACCCAATCTCTGTTCAATGCAAAAAAAATTGTTAATTGGTAACCCAAAAAGTTAAACTAATCTTCAAAACCCTCAGTTAACAGTCCATTGATATACGGTATTTTAACATCCATAAATGGCTTCCAATCTCTTACATACTTGTGAAATTTATGTTGCTTCTATTGATAAAAGACGGGTTGTGGCTTGAACCACAGAAACAAGCTCTAGGTGTCAAATTGAGTGCCTCCTCCATTAACCAGTCTCGTCTTCCGATATTCTTTAATCTGTTCTTTTACTACATAAAAACGATTGAGAGTAAATCTGCTGGAACCCATCGGGAGACTTCTGTCTTCTTCACTGCCTCTCCGAAAAATAGAATAAAACCAAGTTGCATGTTGATACTAATAATCCCTTTTTTAGTTCCATATTAATGTCTTGTTGCACACTCTGTCGAAATCTGATTTTCACCCCGTCCCCATGCTGCCCAACAAACCTGTCTCATTCTATTGTATGTGGTTAATTCAGCTATCCTCTCTAAGCCCAAGTGGGCTTTCCTGTAAAGAGTAAAGTCAAGTCATCAATCACAACAGAACAAAAGTAGCTGTATTTTTTTTTTAAAAAGAGACCTGCTGGTTGCATCGTGCTTGGCAAATTCAGCCCCAGGTGTTAAAATATCTGAGTGTCTCTTTTTCAAACCTCAGCTATGTGAAACGAACAATTAAGGGCTGCTTCCATATGGGCCCATTAGTCTCATGAATGCCGTTCTGTGCCAGGCAAACTGTGTAATGCAGTGAGTTAAAGACTTATACAGCCCAGGTAATGAATTCCTTGGCTTATGGTACACAGATCTGTAATTACAACTTGGGACTTTAAAAAGCTGTTTAGTCTAAATGTTTAAGAGTTTTGCTGCAAGTTCCCTGCTGCATTCGCAATTCTTTGTTGAGGCTGGAATCTGACTTAATTTCTTTCTTTTAGAGGCTCACATGTAGCTTTGTTCATTAAGATCTTGTCTTAATCCTCTTTGAAAGTTCCTCTGGCCTCCTTTCCCCCTCACTTTCAAGACAATTTCTTCTGATTATGGATATCAGGGTACATTTGGATCTAGAATTTTGTAGCCTATCTGGCCAATGCTTGGTTTCAGTTGACCTTTTCAAGAACCGTCCTAGAAAAAGACATGAAATAGGAACATTGACAACATTCTGCAGAAAGATGTAAGTTCTGTTTAGGTCAGGCTTGTTTGAAATATCTGTTTCCACATGCAAATTATTTTGCTAATACTTTATGGGCAAAGTCATAGGAGAGCCTTTATTCTTGCAAGTTCTGATGTTGTGCTATTATCACTGCTGGAAAAGAGATTCAACAGCCCACTAGTGCAAGAATACTTTTGCCTCTTGACAATGGGGAAGTTGATCAGTCTCTTGTGTGTTGTTTCACAGTTCTTCCTATGCAATTTGTCAAGAAAGCTTAAGAAGCTAAAGAAGAGAAGCTACTCTTTTTTTCTTAAGGGGTAGGCCATTTCCAGAACAACAGCAAAATCTGGATCAATTTCTATTGCTACAAGTATATTTTATATTGCTTGGTATATATTGTGTGCAGAACCCGTGTTGATGGTCATTATCAGCAAGTAATGATAATAAAATAAATAGTATTTCACCACTGCTTCATCTTATCTTTATGTTGATCATGGAGTCTGGAACAACTGTATAACTGGGTTATGCAGTTTGGGTTAACTTGGTTAAAAATGTCCATTTTCCCCCTCATTTATTAAGTATTGAAATGTGGATGAAACAGGGAAGGTTATTGAGCAGGTGGCTGGGCTGCAGTTGTAAAGAGACAAGCCTTGATTATTCTTGCTGGTGATCTGTGGCCATTGCAAGATGGAGGTGATGCATCCATCCTTGTATTTGTTGATCTCTTAGCAGCTTTGGATACTACTGACTACATCAGGGGTCTTCAAACTTGGTCCTTTTATGACTTCAACTCCCAGAATTCCTCAGCCAGCATGCCTGGCTGAACAATTCTGGGAGTTGAAATCCACAAGTCATAAAAGGACCACGTTTGAAGACCCCTGGACTACACTATCATTTTGGACCAGTGCTAGGGATCATGAATGTGGGGGAGGGCACAATGTTACGGTAGTTATCTTCTTTAAGGCCAGTTCTAGTGGAATTTGGTGAAGGAAAGTGGTCACTCTGTAAGCCTTTCCTTGTGGGATACATCTGGGCTTGATGTTCTTTCCCCTCTTGTTCAACATCTATACAAAAGATATTCAGATCATCTGCCAGTTGGAGAGCTGGTATCATCAGTAGAGGAGGAGATATAAATTGAGGAGGTAGTTTTCAGAAGGAAGAACATGGGGGAAAATTGAAATCTCCCCTTGCCATGCATGCTGGTTGGGACTTCCACATGCTTGCTTGGGAATAAAGTTCTTAGAGCCAGAGTATTCTGTGGAGAGTTTCTCATCCACACTAGGGGAAAGTCTGGAAAAAGATGCCATGTTCCTTCCAAAAATGCCATGTACCACCCTCTCTCATGTTCCTTGAGAGAGGACAGTTTCTTTTCCACCACTGGCTCTGCTTTTTTCTGAATAACACAAGTCCACTGGCTCTGCCAGGTATTCAGGCAACCCAACTTACCTTTTGATGGGAAGGTGTTACAGAAAGAAGTTCCTAGCAAGAAATATGGACCTTCCAAATGTAAGATCCATACGGATACAGCTCTAGTATATCTAACATGCTGTAGGAATTACTGTCCACATTCAACAGGAGAGATATCTCCTTTATGCCTAGTTTTCTCAAATCTTTCTTCATGCCACTATCTTTTTGCTCAGAACTGAAAATCCTGCTTGGCTTTTGCCAGGAAGAATTTTCAGCTCCTGAATGGAGAGGCAGTTCAGTAAGGAATGGAGCATGGGATGCATTTGCGGATTGGGGAAGGCCCTGGGAGGCTGCCAGTGAGTGTCTTTCAGCTCAGGGGCTGAAAGTCCTGCCTGGATTTTGGCAGGGAAGATTTTCAGCTCTGAGTGAATCCTCCCAGTGTCCCCATCCCTCCAAGGCACCCAATGCTCCTTACCTGGGACTCCACCCACCTAATGACCCATGAAATCGCTTAATGACTACAACCGGGAGGGGTTAAAATGTTGTCCTAGCAAACCACGTAGCAATCACGTGGGTGTCTTTGCTCTGGTTCCAGTTGAGTTCAGGACTATCTCTCTTCGATTAAAACCAGTCTTGATTCAGTTAATGTTTGTGTATTGCATTAACTTTTATAGTGAATTTATTTTTGTATAAGCTGCTTGACTCTCTTTATTATTGCTTGCTGATCAAGTAGGGTAGAAATAGACAAGAATTCCTTTTGGGCTAGGATGGGTTGGTGATTTCTTTTGCTTCTAACTGCAAATCAACCAGACGATGACAAACGCTCAGGAGATTCCTATGATGACAGCCCATTGTTTGGGAAGTAAGTACATATGAATCTGCTTTCTTAGTCACCATTTGTAGCACTGTTAACCTAAATTACTTTCATCTTACTTTTGTCTTTCCTCCTCTTTCTCTCTTTAGCGTAGTTGTAGTTGAGTTGTTTGCACTAGGTAAGCAGGTCAAAGTAGATTACTGTACTTCATTGTTTAAAAATTGCCCTAATAAGCAGATTAAGTTCCTGTAATGAAGGATTGTCCTGGCTGGTGTCTTAGTGTTGTCTGTGTGATAGGCAAATATTAGAACCTTCTAAATCTACTTAGCATTTGAGTGATAGGAAAGTTCAAAGCAACAGAGAATATAGTTCAAAAAGTAGAGACAAACACCAGCTATGAGTTATTCTGTTTGGCACTACAATGAGTAGAGATATATCATTGCTGCTCACTAGCCTCTAATTATGGAGAAAAGGATGGAAATAACCTTTTTTTCATAGAATAAACAGTGGGGAACAGTTAAATCAAAAGTATTTGGCCTAAGTCTAAGAATGGTTAACTTATAATTCACAAAGTATTTTGGCATGTAGGGTCTGTGGATATGTTTTAAGTTGAATATATGCTTTCTACAAAGTCTTTTAATTTATAGATGCTTAAGGGTTGTTTTTCTCCCACATATTTGAGACTTTCATTATCTTTTAATTGTTACACTCACTGTTCATTACATGTCTTAGTTTACAAGCTTTGGACTTCACAGAATTTTTTTATTGCTTTCCGGTCTGAGAAATATTCAAAGAAAGCTTGCAAACAATTAAATTTCCATGTTTTGTATGATTGCAGTTTAAAGTATGTAATAAAACTTATATTTACTCTTTGTGATTTTTTTTGAGGGTACCTAGGTATTTAATCTGTGATCTCAAATAGGCCCGCTCTGTTTCTGTTATTTTTACGTTATGTTTTGGTTTTGTTTATGCAGATCATTCATTGATATATAGAATTATGGCTTATATAGTAATATAGTATACCAGTTACTTTTACAATAGTAATTCTGTTTGAATTTTAAGTATTTTCCTTTTTATTTAAGAAATAACTTATTCCCAGTGTGTAAGATTGCAATATGCCCACCACATTCCTGTTTTTGCTATTCTCTCTCTCTCTCTCTCTCTCTCTCTCTCTCTCTCTCTCTCTCTCTCTCTCTCTCTCTCTCTCTCTCTCTGTGTGTGTGTGTGTGTGTGTGAGAGAGAGAGAGAGAGAGAGAGAGAATGTATCTCTGCGGATGGATGATTTTATTGGATAGAACATACTTCTTTAGTACTAAGTGCTTCATTATTTTCTTATCTCTAGGGTTGGTTCATCCTTATCCAATATTCTTCTAGAGCATTCAGTATGTTTAATGCAACCATTCTGTTGTTGTTCAGTCTCCTTAAAGTACCACTTAACAAGTGAAATCACTTATGTACATCTCCAGTTTAGCCTCAAAGCTTGTATAATAACTTGCTTTCTAAAACTTGCTACCTTTTAACATCCCTGAACAAACTCAAGAGTGCTTTAAGTTGAGGATCCTTATTAGCTTCTATTAACCCTTTCAAGTATTGTGATCAAAGCAAAGACTATAATAACTTTCTCATCAACATTCTTCTTGGTGGTCCTTAAGTTACTCTGATCTTTAAAGCTAGAACGAGTTTTTGTTAACCATACAGTCATTCTTTTTCATATTTTTCTTAATTAATTTTCCCTGATATCCTCCATTGAGGAAACCTATATTCAGTGGGAATGTTGTAAATGTTGCCCATGCATTGTAGTAGAAAAGCAGTGCATACTTTGTTATTAGATTGATTTTCTTAACTAAGAAATAAACTCATCTTTGCGCAGAAGCATCTGGGGATAATAAAAGGTGATTAATGATACTGGCATTTATAGCATAGGACTGTGCATGCTTTGAAATGATATGGAACAAAAGCTTTGAATTTGAGTAAACACAGAATTTCTCTGCCTAGTCATGAACGCACTGTCTTCTTTGCAGGTCTGCGTGTGCACATGAAAATAGGATGTGATTGCCTTAGTAAGATGAGTCACTAAAGTTGAGGTTTTTACAATTTGGGGAAAGATGGCAATGAAATGGAATTTATAAAATCAAACCAGGCTGGCATTGCAAGAACAGACTGTTGACATAGGAAGCCCGATTGCTGGCATGGGCAGCCCGGTGCTGGTCCAGGGACCGGGAATTGGGGACCCTTGTTCTAAATTATAGTTCATTGTTGGATCTGTGAGGATTCAATTACAATTGTGCAAAACAGTTTAACACTGAATTAATTTTCACATGTTCTTTTAAAATCATAAATGTTAATATAGGTAGTCCTCAGTTAGCAACCATCTTGTTTAGCAACCATTCAAATTACAATGGTGCTGAAAAAGTAACTTTATGACCACTGCTAAAACTTATGACCATCACATTGCCCCTGCACTGTCATATGTCATATGGTCGCTATTGCAGCTGTCCCACGTTTACAAATGTTACAGCATTCCCGTTGTCATGTAATTGCTATAGGTGAGCTTCACAGCTGACTTCCAGCAATCAAAGTGAATAGAGAAGCTGGCAATAAAGTCAGGTTATGATCGCAAGTCTCACTTAATGACCATGGGCAACTTGCTTAATGACCGCAGCAGGACTCACACTGTAAGTCTGGTATGGTCATGTGATGTTTTACCTAAATGCATCGTTTAACAACTTCATTTGTAGTCATTGCGGACTTCTTCTAATTCAAAAATTTGCAAAATTGTGTACGCTACTTAAAAGATAAAAAGAGTAAACTGAGAGCTAAATTTGTAGTCCTAAAAATCCTGATATATGGCCATTTCTCCTTTTTTTCCCCTTGATCCTAGTTTGGAGCAGAATTTCGAAGATTTTCTCTGGATCGCTACAAGCCAGGAAAATTCGAAGATTTCTACAAACTTCTCCTTCACATCCACCATATTTCCAACATGGCGGTAATGATAGGCTATGCTGACATCCATGGGGATCTTCTTCCCATTAATAATGATGACAATTTCTACAAAGCAGTTTCAAGTGCAAACCCATTGCTTAGGATTTTTATCCAAAAACAAGGTGAGTTAAAATGTTGAAAACTTAAATGACTTGATTTTTTTTCCAGCTGAAAATAGAATCAGAGGCAGCTACTGGGTATGGGGGGGGGCGGAAGAGTAAAATGAGGACCCAGATTGTTGGGGGCAATAAGCTGACTTTGTAATAATGCCGCTTGGGGCCCCCCGAAAGCCCTAATAAGCAGGCATATACATAGAATGAAGGCTACTGCTAAGCACATTGATTTGTGTTTTAGATTGTAAGCCGCCCTAGGTCTTCGGAGAAGGGCGGGATATAAATGGGATTAAAAAAAAAAGATGTCAAGATGGTAGCTGTAACCGTGATCATCATCTATACATTTTCACCCTCTCTGCCACCCCCAGGGTGGTACCCCTGAATAAAGTGCAGTGTTTGATGACTTCTCAGCTAAGAAGCTTTAAATAGGGCAAATAAACTGTAGTTAGGCGAGTGTCAAAAATAAATCCGACAAAAGACAGTAGCACATTAACATTTGTTCATAGCATGCCCTTGGAATAATTAGCATATTTTCCTCATTAATATGGCATGTGCCTCTTGCTGGTAACTGGCAAGAACTGAGTATCCTTCAGAAATTGTTCTTTTGTATATTTAGAAAGGTGCTTAACACTGAAACAGCCGCTAAAGTTTGCAGAATGCTACTTGCATAAATAGGTAACACTGGAAATTACAGAGCTTTGCATCTTATGAAAAACAGGGATAAATTTCCTTACATTGTATAATAATCTGAATTTTTATTAAATGATATACCTCTGTTATATGACAGCAGAAAATTATCTAGAAGGTGTAAAGGTACTTCATGCTGATGTTGGAAATGTGAAGGGTCATTTTATTTTGTTTGGTGGACATGTAAAAAAGCTAAAAATTGTTGGGCTCAAATGTGATCCAGAGGATTTAAAAGATTGGCACTCAGTTGAAATCAGAATCTTTGGTCCTGGGATTGAACCATGAAACACTGTTTCTATGTATAAAAACTGCAGTGAGATTACTGTACGTAGAAAGATAGAAAGATTTGGCAATCCAACAATGGAGGAATGGTTGGTGAAGATGACAAAACTCGCCAAAATTGCTAAAGAGATTTGTTTGATTAGAGAAAAGACAAAATCCACATTTATGGATGGTTGGAAACTCCTTTTTGCATAGAGAAAGAAAAAAAATGAACTTATGATTTATGGTTTTGATTATTAAACAGACTAGATCACGGGTGTCAAACTTGTGACGCCACGTGACGTGTCGCGACGTATCACATCTTTTTCCCCGTTGCCGGCAATGGGGGCTGGGCTGGCAGTTTGACACCCCTGGACTAGATTACAGAAAGGAGAGAAACATTAGGTAATTTTAGAGAGTGGTTAAATTATAATTTTAATTATAACTGCTGTGAACAAAATCAGAAGCAACTTCTTTATACAGGCAGTCCTCGACTTACAACAGTTTGTTTAGTGACCATTCAAAGTTATAACAGCACTTAAAAAAAATGACTTACCACCATTTTTCACACTTACGACTGTTGCAGCATCCCCATGGTCACGTGATTTCAGAGGCTGGCACCTGATTCATATATATGACCGTTGCAGTGTCCCGGGGCCATGGGCTCCCCTATTGCAACCTTCTGACAAGCAAAGTCAGTGGGGAAGCCAGATTCACTTAACAACCGGGTTACTAACTTATCAAACTATGGCAAGAAAGGTTGTAAAATGGGAGAAAACTCACTTAACAAATGTCTCACTTAGCAACAGAAATTTTGGGCTCAATTGTGGTCGTAAGTCGAGGGCTACCTGTATCTTTTTCTTCCTTTTCTTCTATTTTTCTTTTTTTGCGCTTTTAGCTTTTTCTTTTTTCACTCTCTCTTTTTTTAGCTTGTAGTAGTTCTTCTTATTGTTGTTAAAACTTTCAGTAACCATCATACATAAAAAAAAAGAAATAGGGATAGGATTCCGTCTACTGGGATTGCTTTGTCTCTCTATGGTAATGAAATCGAGATTTTATTTGTTTATTTATTTTGTTTTTATAATACATGCTACCATTCTGAGAAATTTTGTTTCACGTATTCTTTACATTAGGGATCCATAGCGTTCCTGATTTGCTTGTCTAATAATAGATTTGTTTTTATATTCCTGGGTTAATGTTAAACATATCAATAACACAAAACCGAATCATGCACCCATTCTCAAGCTGCCATATTCCACAGACATTCGTGGAACACTGTTTTCTTCCCCTTTGTGTCTGTTTGATTCCAGCTTCAAGGTCACAAATTTACCATGACACAAAGCAGATATTAGTGGTGGGAGGGGAAGGCTTTACACACACACACACACACACACACACACACACACACACACACAAAGGGACGCCAAGTATTGTGGTGATGCCACTGGAAAGAGAGAGGCAGAATTTTGAGACATGTTGCATTTGTAGGGAACGAATCGATGGAGACAGGAGGTCTCTAAACCTGGCAACTTTAAGACTTGTGTAATTCCCAGAATTCTCCAGCCAGCCATAGGTGCCTGAGGAATTCTCAGAGTTGAGATCAAGAAGTCTTAAAGTTGCCAAGTTTGAAGACCTTTGGACTGGGAGATCTGGGTTCTAATCCTTCCGTAGAAAAAGAAGCTGTCTGGATGACTCAAGGTTATTTACTCTCGGCTCCAAAAGAGCATCAAACTTTGTAACAAGCCAACGGAAGTGCAAGTCCTCCATGGCATCATGTGCTGATCAGTGGCTTTGCCCTGTGTCCCAAGTGAACATAGTGCAGACAATCGCACTCTGCAACCAAATGGCACAAAACACTACAGTTTTTTTAAAAAATAAATAATCCTACCTTCCCAAATTAATCTAAAAATGTATTCTACTAGAGATCTATTTTAGGGCTCTTTCCCCCCCCCCGAATTAATTTATTTGATTCATAGAGATAAAACCGTCATTTATTTTTATTTTTTTGCTAAACTGCTACATTTGTTTATTTCAGCTTGCCTACGATGCTGGAAACTGTAGGGCCTGATGGTTTCGCATGAAGTTGTTAAAATATGTTTTTATAATGTGGCAAGAATAAGGTGGCTTGGGTAGGTGATAGGTTGACTAGCCAATGTGAACACACTCACCTTTGATTATCATAGTTTGAAGGAAGTAGAATATATACAGGTAGTCCTCAACTTACAGTTCATTTAGTGATCGTTCGAAGTTACAGCACTGAAAAAAGCCATTTACAACCATTTTTCACACTTAATGACCACTGCAGTATCTCCATGGTCATGTGATTTACATTCAGATGCTTGATAAATGTTTCGTATTTATGATGGATGCAGTGTCCCGGGGTCATATGATCATGTTTTGTGACGTTCTGACAAGCAAAGTCAATGGGGAAGCCAGAGTCAATGGACAACCAGGTTACTGATTTAACTGATTAAAGTGATTTTACTGATTCACTTGATAAGCTGCCTGAGAAAGCCAAGGGAAATCATCAAAACAATTTAAAAACGAAAGTTAGAATATTTCGGACATGTGATGCGACACCCAGAAAAACACAGCATTTTCCATTTAATCCTCTAGGGCAGGGGTAAGCAACCTTGGCTCTTTTATGACTCGTGGACTTCAACTCCCAGAATTCCAGAGCCGGCATGGCTCAGCATGGAAACTTCTCCCTTTCTCCTCAGCATGGCTGGCTCTGGAATTCTGGAAGTTGAAGTCCACGAGTCATAAAAGAGCCAAGGTTGCCTACCCCTGGTATAGGGAAAGATTGAGGGCAAACGAGGTCCAGGCAGAAGGAAGAACATCAGAGCTTCAAAATCTAAGGGACTGGTTTGGACAAAACTCAGCAGCACCTTTTCGTGTGGCTGCTGATAAAAACAGGATCGCCAACATGATCGCCAACGTCCGATAACGGATATGGCACAAGAAGAAGAGGAGGAAAATGATTCACTTAACGAATGTGGCAAGAAAAGTTGTAAAATGGGATAAAAAAAACCCACTTAACAAATTTCTCACTTAGCAATGTAAATTCTGGGCGCAGTTGTGCTCTTTAGTCAAGGGCTACCTGTATAAGGCCTGTATAAAATTTGAAGATCTGGAAAATGTCATTATGTTACTCTTTCACATTCTCTTACCAACCATTCTAATAGTACAGCTGTCATCTTCAGCTTACTTACTTCCAGTGTAAAACCGGTGGTGTACGTTAAGAGTAGTAGTTATTTGCAAAGGCTTGCCAAGGCTTAACTTTGGACTAAAATGCGTTCCCAAGAAAATAAAAAGGCTTTGCTTTTCCTCTTGATACCAAATCAAAACATCCCTCTTTCCTCCAAGAATCTGAACATTTATTTTTCTTTTAAGTGATTTGTTGGCTTGATTTTTTTTATTATCTTGGTATTGTCCTGTAAGATAAATAACACAAGAAGCCAATGCCCTATCCTGCGATCTTTGGTGGAGAAATAGTTGTTATTACACTTAAAGCTGGCTGCACTTAAGTGATTAGTTACTTTTTTGTGAATTTTAAGATCAAAGGCTTTAAACTCCAAAGCTCCAAAGCTCTCAATGGGTGTTTCTTTGCCAATACACTTATTCTGTCTGTTGTTGCTTGATACACCAGCAAAGCAGATTGTGGGCGGATTACTATATTGGACCGATATTCTTCTCTTATTTCAGAGTCTAGGGAATACACAGATGTCCTGCTTTAGGGCCTCTCTGTCCTTCCCCCCAGCCCCCACCTGCTGTGCAAGCTGAGGCCACCAATGCTCTTAATTGCAATTGAAATAGATACCGCAGGTGGAGAAGTTGATAGAGGCAACATGCAACATGAGTTTAGATCCTGGCTGAGTTTCACTGGACAACCTTGGGGCCCATTCTTTACATTTAGCCTTTGTCCTCTGTCTGCATAAAAGGGACAATGTCTTGTTTCATTATGATGATAAGGAAGGAAAATACTATCTTGCATGAGCCTTAAAGAGAGGAGGAGGAGGAGGAGGAGGAGGAGGAGGAGGAGGAGGAGGAGGAGGAGATGATGTATCTAAATACAACTTCCTTACCGGTAATAAGTGAAGTAACACTGGCTGGGTCTTTAAAGAAAGGATTCATTGTTTTTCACAGGCCTTTTCCCCCCCAGGAACAATTCAGCAGAATGGGATGCAGAGTCTTCCTCTCTAATTAAATTAGTGGGCAGATTTTTCTTCTTGTTGCCCATAGTGTGAAAGCCTCAGATAGCCTAAATTCTGATCTAGATGTCCATTCAGTTGATTTTTTTTGGAAGTCATGTGTTTTGCAGATGAGGAAATGATCGTACCATAAGAAGCAGTTGCTTAAAACACTCAAAGCAACCCTTCATGTTCAAAATTGTTTGAAGCATTTTGCATATATCTACCGCTTAGGAATACAATGTCATTTAAATGGCAGCTGACACATCACTTGAGGCATTGAGTTTAGAGTCTCTGTTAAATCTTTCAACAGCATCCTTGCTTTACCAATGTTCAATGGAGATCTGTGAAATGAAAGCTATTTGGCAGACTTTTGATAAGCTAGGTGAAATGAGGCAGCAAGATCCTGTTCTTGGATGCATGAGCTGATAGGAAACTAGCACATGGGTGAAATTCTTTGCATTTTTCTTATATGGTATCTTCCATATGGATTGGTTATTAGCTCCCATGAACATAAGTCGATTACAATATTAAGGATATTTTCTTTTGTTTGCTTGCTTGTTTTTGTGAGTATGCTTAGTCCTGCATGACAGGATGCTGTTAGAAGGGTTAGTTTAGAAGAAGGAGCAAGAGTCCTGGCCTTCCAAAAGATAACTACCAGTCTTGGACCTTCTCATCTATTTGAAGCTGACCTAACTTCACTTTGTTCTCAGAAGTGGCAGTCCTGATGGTCAGCAAGATTATTTTGCATCAGAATGAGATTTGCCAGAAGTGATCTGGCAGTTTTAGGACAGTCTTCTGGCTTGTTTTGGGCAACTGACTAAAGATAGATAGTAATTAAGACACTGGAGATAGTTTAATGGACTACCTCTTTGGGACTGGTTGATTTATTGGCTAGAATAAGAATGTTCGCTTCTCTCATCAGCTTAAGGGAGTATATTTCTGATTAAAGAGTGGTTTATCCCATGCCTGTTAAAAAAGACCCACAGTTTACATTTATTTTAATGTGGCTTGCTTCTGTGTGTAAATTAGAAAAAGAATTTACCGGCAGCCAATGATAATGAATTTTAAAGAGGAACGTGTTCATTATTGAACTTTAAATTACATGACTGGCTTTCCAATTAGAGTTGAGGAGTCCTCCTGGTACTGCTCAACTATAACTCCTAGCTTCTCCAGCCAGGATGGCAGTGATAATTCCCGGGATTCTAATTTACTGGTATCTATTGAACCACCATCCATGCTCAGAACTTCTAGACCAGGGATGTCAAACTCACAATGTCACGTGATGTATCGCGATGTATTGTGACTTTTTTCATTGCTGGCAATGGGGTGGGCGCGGTTTCAGCATGACGCATCCGGCCCATGGGCCGGCAGTTTGACACCCCTGTCCTAAACAATTTAGGAATTCACTTAATATTTCAGCAGACAATTTGTTTATTAGATCTAGAAAAGCATGAAGATAGGCATTTGTCATATGGGATACTAGCAAATCTGCCTTGCATAACTGCAGAAGGTAAGACATTAAGCAGAAGACCACAGAAAGGCATGTTGGAGCCTTGATGAAAGGTCATGAAAAAGGTAACAGATGTGCCAAAAATATAGTCAGATTTTTAATTACAGGATGCTTCTGTGATGCTTCATCCAAGGCAAGATCCAAGATGGAAGTGCTTAATGCTCCTTCATGTAGATACCAAATATTTTTGGAGGAAATCTAAAGAAATTATTTTGACCCCTTTGGGGGATGGCTGATGATTGTTAATGTGTGGAGCTGTATTTTGGAAAAATATCTATGGAGATTCTTAATAGACATTAAGAAATTTGGAAATGCTGCTTTAATAAACTGCTGGAAAAGAAGTTGACCATTCAGTTATCCAGACATTTTAGTACCAATAAATGAGAATTTTAGTATTTGATATATTTCAGGTTGCTCTTAATACTGAAGAGCTGGGAAGCAGTTACCGTACATCTATTGCTTGATCAAGTAGGTTTGGACCTGTTAGTTTTATTTTTCTTGGTAGATGTGAATCATCAGGAGCTGAGGTCAACTTGACAACTTTATTTTGCTTGATAAAGGCTGTTCCAAGTATACCAGGCCTGGCTGAATAAAGCTGCTCAAAAGAGGGTGACATTAGTTGATTCATCAGTTATTTCTAGTTAAACTAATGTCCACATTTTAAATAAGAGGAGACATATCCCAACAGGTACAATTCAAGTATTTACTTTAGGCTGGTCATCAAAGTACTGAAGTGAGAGAACCTTTCCTTAACCTGCCTGAGAACTGTGATATAAAGGAGAGTTTTGTCTTAGGAAATTTTAATATAAGACTTTATTTCGATTATTTAAATAACGCTACTCTTCTACATTGTCCTAGCAGTTGGAGCATTTCTGCTTTGGAGTTCATTTAATTGGGTCTCATTCTTTCATAGGAGTCCCTTAATTGTTCTAATAAAGGCATGAATGGGCCTGTTAAAATGTTCCTCTTTCCACAGCCTCTGTCAAAGCTGATTCAAAAGTATAAACAGCGGTGGAATGCAGGAGATCTCTTGAGTTTCAACTGCACAAATTCTACACCATCAATTCTTTTTCTGCCTCTGAATAGCTAAGATGATTATTCAGGAATTCTGTTTTTTTTCCAGGCTTCAGAAACGCAGCCCACTCCTTGACTGAGAATCAAAGAAAAAGTATTTACTTGGGGATTTTCTGGGTGCCTCCATTTTATTTTTGGCTCCCTTTAGAAAGTTAAGTTAGAAAAATGCATTTGCCATTCAATCCGGTAACAGGTTTTTGTTTGGGTGTGTGTGTGTCTCTTTGTGTCAGCCTACAAAGCTGTCTTAGAGAATCAAAACATTTCTATTCAGTAACAAAAATAATGTAGCAACACTAAAGGTATGTGTAGAGAAGGGGGAAGAAGTAATGATTGCAGACATTGGGACATAAAGGTTTGAATTGTCACAGAATTGGTATGCGTTGGGTAAAATAAAGGTTATCTAGATTCTTTCCCAAATTACATTTTCTTCTACCTCCTCCCCCCCCCCCCCGCCAATCCTTCTCCCAATTGGTCTCCAACTTTATCCTAGAGGCAACTTCTGCTGAGAAAAGTAGTTGGAGAGGTGAGCAAAGAGAAAGGGCTCTTGTGTTTGAAATCTACCTTATTAGGACTGTGGCACATTCTGTTTTAATCATTGGCTCTGCCTGAGATTTAATTAGCCTTTAGGGTTGTTTTCCCAACTTGGATAAGGTTGGCAACAGAAGTGACAGTTGATCTGTAGTGTAACTCTAGGCTAGAAAAGTGGGAGGTGATCTGTTTTTCGCAATTGTGCTTGAGCTCAGTGGAATATTAGGAGATTGATCAGAAACATCTTTGTTTACTTACAGATTTATTGATTCAGCCGAGAAGATCTTTTTTTTTAAAAAAAAATTCTGACTGCTAGTTTGTAATTTAGTTCCTAAACCAGTGATGGCAAACCTTTTAGAGACCAAGTGCCCAAACTGCAACCCAAAACCCACTTATGTATCGTCAGGTGCCGGGTGGGCGTGGCCCGTTGGGTGGGCGTGGCTGTGGTGGTAACAGCAGACTGGGTGGGACTAAAAAGTTCAATCAATCAATTACAACTTTGCGAGATCTTTTTTCTTCCGCGAGAAGTTGAAATTGATCAATTGATTGAACCCTTTTTTTTTTTGCACACGGCGGTGGAGGCCTAAAGGAAAAAAGGTTTTATAAAACCCAGCTGAAGGCATAGGACTGGGGCGACGGTGCACATGCCCACAGAGAGGGCCCTGCGTGCCACCTGTGGCATGCGTGCCATAGGTTTGCCACCACGGTCCTAAACAATAAGCATTTTTTGATCAGACATTTAGTCAAGTCTTCAAAAGGGGGTTTTCAGTAGCTGGCTAAATAAAGGATGGTGGATAAAATAGTCCAAACTTTAGAGATGCTTATGACCGCTACTGATTTGTGAAGGTGTTGTAAAGCTCCTCTTGATAGCTTTTAATAAGAGAAGCTTCTTAAAAACAAGGAGGGATACTAAGTGCAACAAATGAACACTGGAAAACCATCATAGCTTATGGGCTGATAACCTTGATCGACAAGTTTGTTTATGCAGCACAGAACACTCACCAGAAGCTTTTATGATGGCAGTAGTTTTTCAACCATTGTCAGGGGGATGTTGTGTAGAGCTCACTCCTTTTTTTTTTTTGACTAACAGCTTCTGTGGGATATCTCTTTCACACGATGAGTCACTGAATAGATAAAATGTGTTATCATTTATTATTTAGAATGGTTGATACAAGTTCAGCTCTACTTAATAGTCAATCTAGGCAGCTAGATTCTTATCTATAGACAGTTGCCAAACACAGCCTGGGTCTGTGGGATGCTGGCATTAAAACAAATGATTTTCCCGATTCTGCTATTTGCCTATCTTAAGATTGCAAGCAGATAAAACTTCATAGCAGTGCCTCCATTCTCCGGCAATAGTCTCTTTGATCCCTCTGCGTGTGTGTCTGTGTGTGCACACAAGCACTATTCATCTTGGCACATTAGGATACACAAAAGTGGCAGACAATTTTCTCCCCAATTTAGTTTATGAAAATGTTTTAGCTGAAGCCTCCTGTGTTCGCAGCCTCCTGTGTCTCCCGAAGAAGAAGAAGAAGAAGAATTACTGTCTGGCTTAAGCCAGCATTTCATAACTGGGCAGGCTGTTTTTCCTGTCAGGCTGCTGAGTCAGGCTCACTGAATTATTTATTTATTTATTTATTTATTTATTTATTTATTTATTTATTTATTTATTTATTTTGGGGTGAGGAGAAGAGGGTGGGGTGTTTGTACAGGGCTTGAGAAATACCTTCTGTTACCCACTGGGTTAGGTTGAATTGGCTATAACCCCCTCACTGCAGATCTTGTAATCTGCTTTTCGGGGTGTCTGACAATGCCTCTTTTGTGATGGGAGGGGGAAGAAAAGCAACCGTTTCTTTTGGTGTGTTGGCAAAAACATCTCTGGAATTATGGCCATGAGAACTGTTGAAAGAAGCCTAAGCTGAATAACTAGTGTCATTTTGCCAATGGGTTATTTTCAGTGGCTTCAATTACATTCTTGCTTCTCCCTCCCCCTCAACCGCATGGGTGCTGTGTAAATGTAGGCTGAGCTGCAGTTGCAAAGCCACTAAATGAATAAACCCTCTTTGGAGTGAAATAACACATTCTCCTCCCCTCCCCTATTTTCTCCCTCCCTCCCGTTCCCCGTCCCCCATCCATTTTCTTTTAAAGATCCTGCTTGCTTTCCTCATAATATAAATATCCTTGGTTTGGGATATTTTGCCTTCAGAGTAGCCACAGGAAGTTTCCTTTGGAAAACGCTGCATTAGGAGTTGGGAGAGAGGTTGGCTTTTTCAGTGTGGCTTCAGAGGAAAATATGAATTTGTTTAATGGTGGATTTGCATTGTACTTTTCACAGACTCAGAGGGATGCTTCTAGCAGCGTCTAACTTTTGCAGCATTTATGTGCACCAGGGAAGTGGGAAGGAAAAAAGATGGTGCATCCTTAAAATAGTTCACAATTCAAAACAAAAACAAACAAACCACCAAACAAACCTAAAGCTCTATTCCCCTCCCCCTCTGACCCAGACATATTTTAAACCGGTCAGACTAAAGGTTTACATATACATTTTTTGTGAATGGCAAAGGTTTTCAGTGTCTGACTTCTGTTTGAGAAGTAGCCAGCAATGACTAACATCCCTTAATCCAATTTATAAAGGATTTCCTCTCTTAAAAAAGCAGCACATTGTTTCTGTGTTCTGTGTTTACCTCTTCTCAGCAAATAGAGAAGGGGAGAGAGCTATAAAAACAAATAATTCCATCCATCCATCCATCCATCCATGTATGTTGTATTGGTACTGGGTTTCTTGTCTGCCGTCATCACTATCTTTTTGTAAATGAGATATAGCCCAAATGGGAAATTTCAGCAAATTCTCTTCTCCTTCCATCTTCTGCTTCTTTCAACTACCGTACTTTCCAAAATGATCTCCGTAGGATTAGGTATAGACACAAAAGCATGCAACTTTTCCTTCCCTTATTACGTTTCTGAAATCCGATTTTTAAAAATAAGATTGCTGTCTATATAAATAAAAGCATCTTTCTGGCAGATGCTCAAAACAAAAGTTCCTCATCTATGATGTCTTCATACTTCTGGACACCCAAAGACCTCCCATATCTATGGAAAGTTGCTCAGCTCCCCAGTAATTGTGGGCTAATTGAATCATTTGTCCATTCATGGCTGGGTACTTATGCAGTTCTCCCCAACCATTTCTGTGCAGTCAGCACAGAACCATGCAGTCTGGTTCCAAACCCTTGATTTCTTTTTAAAGGCAATTCCCACATTATCCCAAGACTTTATCAGAGAAGGAAACAGACAGACAGACAAACAGACAGACAGATAGGTCATGTCAGAAGTTGATCTCTGTTTCTCACAAACATACCCATTGCCTGAGAATCATGGGATTTGCAGTTTGACACACATGGAGGGCACCAGGTTGAAGAAGCTGGAATAAGATATCTGCCTAAACCAGTGTTTCACAACCTTATAAATTTTAGGGTTGTTCATAATTCAATTCTCAGAATTCCCCAATCCACACATCTTAAAGTTCATTAGGTTGAGAAACATGGCCTAGAAAGACAGGTTGAGGTTGGACTTTCACCCAGTGGTTCTGTTTGTACCTCAGTGGATAATTGCAGAAGGTAGCTCTGATAGACAATTGTTTATTGCTTTCACATTTATACAGTGAGTTCTAGTAGGACCCCGATTTTATGCCCCCAACCTCAATAAATATGAACCTGCTTTAGTCACTGAGATATTTAGATGAAGTGTGAAAGTGATCATGCTCAGTCAGGTAATATTTTGGATGAGGGTCAATAAGTGGTCATTTTTGACAGGAAGTCAGTATTGGGGGTATATGATGGTTCTTCTATTATAGATCAGAATATGTTTTCTCCAAAAGAAAAAATATGGAAACATTCCTAGTGGTTCTGGAAGAATAAATGACTTTTGAGGAATAACCTGAGCTACCGCGTTTCCCCCAAAACAAGACCAGGTCTTATACAGTGGTGGGATTCAGCCAGTTCGCATCACTTCGGCAGAACCGATAGCTAATTTTTTGTTGCCCAGGCCCAGAATGGACTGCTGGAAGCAGAATCCACACAGAGAACCAGTTGATCACATATTTGAATCCCACCACTGGTCTTATATATATAAAACAGCTTACAGGGCAAGGAGGAGACCAGCGCAGACAGGCAGGGAAAGCTGAAAGACCGCGTGGCACAAGCCTCCCCTGCCGCCCTCCTCCACCTGCCGCACTTTTTCCTTTTCCAAGCAGACTAAGCTTCCAGTCTCCATCAGTTCTCTATCCGGACAAAAAGTGTTTGGGTGCCTATGGGGTGCATGGAAATTGAGCAAATTGAATCGATGTGCTGTGTGGCTGCCAGCTCGCGGGGACACAGGGGGAGGCATGCGATCCCAATCCACTGCCCACTCCGTCCCACTGTCTCTTGGCTTGCCTGCAGCCATGCTGGGGCAGGCTGCTATGCGGCGCCTTGGAATCGCCTGCCCCATGCCTCTGCCTCCCCCTGCTGCCAGTGCCACCACACAAGCCCCCCCATGAGTCAGGCGGCTACACAGCACATCTGGATTGCCTGCCTCCCCACCTTTGCCTCCACGCTCGGACTTTCCTGTGCTGTGCCAAGGGGCCGGCGGGCTGCTGCTACTGCCGGACACCGTCGGCCCCTGCACTCTTGCCACCCCTTGTGCTGGCCACGCCCACCCCTGGGCTTATTTTTGGAGTAGGGCTTATATTAGTCCCACCCCAAAAAATCAGGCTAGGGTTAGGGTGGGTCTTATTTTCAGGGAAACATGGTCACTAGAGATAACCTGCCTTTTGCTGATCTGTCCATATCGACTAGTGCAAAATGCAAGGCTCCAAACTAGAAAATGTGTTTTTTTCCCCTTTAGGGTTAAAAAAAACCCCTGAAATAATATAGAGGATTCCCTTAATATGAATTATGATAAGGATTAATGAGTCAACAGAAGTATATATTATTCCCCACACCAAAGAGAAGCAGAGATGGTCAATTTGATTCTTTTATCCAAAGAAGAGAGTATTATCTAACCTTGTTTCTATTTTGAAATTGCTTCCGGATTTTGTGCTTGCAATGGAGGGGAAAAAATATGAAATTTTGAGTTTGTTTTTGCTAATTAGATAGGCTTATTGTTATAGAAGTGGCTTGCACATAAAAAGGTAAAGGTTCCCCCGCACATGCATGCTAGTCGTCTCCGACTCTAGGGGCCAGTGCTCATCTCCGTTTCAAAGCCGAAGAGCCAGCGCTTGTCCCAGGACGTCTCCGTGGTCATGTGGCCGGCATGACTAGACGCCAAAGGCGCACGGAACGCTGTTACCTTCCCACCGCAGTGGTCCCTATTTTTCTACTTGCATTTTTACATGCTTTCGAACTGCTAGGTTGGCAGAAGCTGGGACGAAAAGTAAAAAGTTGCAGTTGTAATGTTGCTATCTTCTACTGTGCTAAAAGAGAGTCAGAAGTTGGTGCTTTTTTCTCTCCTTTCCCCTCTTTACACCATTCTTTTTCTCTTCCCTCCCCCTTCTCCTAGTTTTTATTACTTTTTTTGAATTTCTCTTTGCATTTTACATTTTGATAAACCAATAAAACTATTATTTTTTTTTTTTAAAAAAAAAGAAAAATTGGTGTGAAATCAATTTTATTTAAAACAAATTACGCAGGCTGTTTTTGTAATTAAATCTCAGGATGATTCACAATAAACCTAACATAGACAATGAGTAGTAAATAATGACACAAATAAAACCTGTACAATAATTTACTGCACTTTAGCCAATTTGCATAATTATTTTATTATCAGATCTTTGCATATAGATGATGAAGGTAGTTTCACCAAAAGATTTTCTCATTAGCTGTTAAGTTGTCCAAGAAGCTTTGTAGATAGTATACTGTGCTTAATTTTATTTATTTGTCCAAAAGACTTATTTATCCACCCATCTTATGAACCATAATTATGGGCGGCTCTCAAAACAACAATAAACACATATAAACTATAAAAATATAACAAAAACTTGTGTCACTCTGGAGGAAACAGTCACACCCTCCACATCCACATGCAACTGTACTGACCTCTATCCTCGCTCTACCCCAAAGCTTGTGGGAATAATGTACATATTAATATATTATTTGGGCATGCACAAAGGATTTGAGCAAGTCTCTTAGCAAGGGCTCCTTAGTTAAGATAATAAAATCCTTCAGGATTAAAAAATTGGAAGCAGATGGTAGACTAGTTAGACACTTGTCAGTGTAAAGCAGGGGTGTCAAACTTGCCACGTCACATGACGTGTGTCGACATAATCGTGACTTGTTTGTTGTTGCCGGCAATGGGGTGGGTGCGGTTTTGCTATGATGGGCTGGCAGTTTGACACCCCTGAGGTAAAGGAACACAGACATGCTCACATGTGTGAATTTATAAATAGAATATATAGAAACCATGGGTGATCTCAAGTCCAACACTTGAATGATTAGTTTTGCAAATTGGGTAAAGCCACAGCACCAAAAATGAGCTTAAGTAGCTAAAATATTACTTATTTTTAAAGATGATAACCTCCATTTTCATTGATAAAATAATCCCAAGTAGTACATGACAACATCTTCCTATTGAGGACCACACCTTATTAATGATGCTCTGTTTAGAGACAGAAGCTGGCACTGAATGAACAGGAATCAAAACTGGTCAGGGCCACTGATTTTTCATCTCTCTGTCCCCTAAATACACAGAAACTACATTATGTTAGATTGGAGATTATAAATCGCCTGTTCAAGTGCTAAAATGATGCTCAGTGAGATAATAACCTGAAGTAAATGTATTTTGTTGGGAATATGTGTATTTAATTATTCTTTGCCTTCCTCTATATCAAGGGTGTCAAACTCAATTTCATTGAGGGCCGCATCAGCATTGTGGTTGCCCTCAGGGGGCCGGGTGGGCGTGGCCTACTGGGTGGGCGTGGCTAGAGTGCCTACGGCCTAGTGGGTGGGCGTGGCCAGCTCTACATCGTTCGCATCAAGGGTGCCTATGGGGGCCTGGGCAGGAGTGGGACAGATCTGAGGGTTTCTGGCAGAAGGAGGGTCTCTGGGCCAGGGCCAAGGCAGCGGGGGCCATTCCCTCACTGTTTCCAGGATGGCTTCGCGGGCCACATGAAACCACTTCGCGGGCTGGATCCGGCCCCCGCGGGAAAGCTGCCTAGAGTCACTTCATGAATGAGGTGACATTGAAGTTGATAAATAAGTATGCAGACCGTACATATTTTGGTAGGATTTGAACAATGATTATACCAGAAAATATCTAGGAATTGTGACCCCAGTAACTTCTCAGTTTAGGCACTATGCCAAGCATGGATATGTATGGCTTTCAGATGCTTGTGAACGCCATATCTTATTGGACTTAGACCCACTTCACAAGGTGAAAGATGATAGGAATCGCATTTCAAAAATCCCTGAAAAGTTACGTGCATTCTTCTATATTCTGCCAATGAACAATAGATGATTTGGTGTGGTGAAAATGGAATGTATTGGTATTGTGGTCTGCTTGTGTACTTTATGTAAGCATCTGTCCAGTTAGGATTAGAACATAGAATTGTTCAGTCCCATCTGAGGTTATAATGGCTCTGTAATAAGACCTTAAATATTTTTTCCTGGATTGGTCTGCAAGCTTTCCTACCATTTCTTCCATCCTAACTATATGAAATTTCAACATCTTATATCTCAGCCTTTCCCAAACTTAAAGGCTGCTGGGAATTACATGCATTGACTCAACAAATGGAAAGTTCTCACCTTAGGAGCAGTCCTTTAACCACCATTCATAGTTACAGTGGCCTCAGAAAGGATCCTTTACGGCCCATAAAACGTTTCTGGTTGTCAAAAAAATGTTGTACTGCTTCCCCAAGGTCACATGACCACATTTTAGATGCTTGGCGACCTGTTTGCATTTACAGGTTTTCATTATCTAGCAACTATTTGTACTTTCTTTCCTTTCCTTTCCTTTCCTTTCCTTTCCTTTCCTTTCCTTTCCTTTCCTTTCCTTTCCTTTCCTTTCCTTTCCTTTCCTTTCCTTTCCTTTCCTCTACAGTATGTTGTTGTTGTTGTTAGCTGCGAAGTCGTGTCCAACCCATCGCGACCCTATGGACAACGTTCCTCCAGGCCTTCCTGTCCTCTACCATCTTCTGGAGTTCATTTAAGCTCACGCCTACTGCTTCGGTGACTCCATCCAGCCACCTCATTCTCTGTCGTCCTGTTCTTCTCTTGCTCTCAATCTTTCCCAGCATTAGGCTCCAGAGAGTCCTTCCTTCTCATTAGGTGGCAGTATGTACCAGTATGTACCATCTCTTAATTGTGAAATCAATTACTTTCCATGGATTGGAATATACCCATCTCTCTCATAGGTGTATATTAAAAGAATGGTCAATCCAGTTTTACCAGTATGAAGGCATCATGCCACCAGTATGCCTACTTTCCTAGTTATCTTACCCATATAAGAGGAAATCCAGCTGGTTTGGAGAATTCTTGAGAGGCAAAGCTCCATGAAGCTAATTCATTAGTTCGCTATGATGAAACAGCTTCCTATTTAGGCATATTCCTTTTATAAAGACATTGTTGGGCCTAAGGCCATTGCCAATATTCAGAAATAGAATTGTCTTAATAATGTTATATTGGTTTATAAACAGGGTTCATCACATACTTTTTGTGTTTTCTATGAATTGACAATTATAGCCATCAATTAACTATGAATTCACTTATGCTCAGCCTGCAAGTTTAATAATAACTATCCCAAACACTGGCTTATTGTCTTGATGGGATAGACTGTCATGGCTATGAATGACTCCGAAGATCACTAGAGGTAGGTAGCAGTAAATAATCAGAAGGGGCTTGCATTCTCTTGTAGTTTTTGCAAGCAGCAACTGATAATGGATCAGCAACTAAACAGTTCTGACTTTGCTTGCAGTCGAGCTTATACCTGGGTTCTCTGTCAAAATAGTTTCATATCCTTTGTGCTTGTCATTCTGCTTTCTAGCAACTTAATACCTGCATTTTAATATTCTCTGTTAAGAGCATCTGCTCTCCCGATTTGGTATCTATTAAGTGTGCTGCCTTTTCTTTAGACTGGTCGCTTTACACTTTGGTGAATTAAACCAATGCTGTTAAACCCAGTTCTCCTTTAAGGGCTTTTGTAATTGACAGATAGGAAAGTTGAATTTTAGAAATGTGCTGATCACTGTTCTGGGAAGATACACAAAAGTTTGCGTTGCTCCACAGCGAAAAGAGAGTTGCAGTCAGTATATGATCTTGGTGTTGATTTGAATGTGGAAGCAAGGTTCCAATTTTGATCTGGCAAGGCGATCTCAAACATGCCACTACCTTCCCTCTTGGCTGTTTTGTATGTTGCTTATAGAGATAAAGAGAATAAAGCACTCTGCATTCTAACTTGTCTCAGCAAATGGCAGCGCCTGTCTCATCAACACTTACCTGCAAATAAAATATGGCAGTGGAGCCCTTTCTAATCCCACCCCCATCACAAGGGGAGTTAAACAAGACCATATCTTGTATTCTATCCCACTGCTATTTCAATTGCATTGCTCAGACTGTAAAATACTGCAATCCATTTCACACACGTATACACACACACAAAGACACACACCGCCCAGAGCTATACAGTATTACTCTGTGCTGCTGCCTGCTTGCCTGCCTGCCTGTCTCAGATAGGTTTGGAGGAGCCTGCAAACACTGGCTAGTTTTTACCCTGGGTAAAGTATACAGTCACGTAGTTGAAAAGAAAGATGGTTTTGTTCTCTAGAATGCATTCTAGATGCTGACAGAAATTAATTACCCACAAATAAAAACAAAACCAAGTATTATAAGTACTTAAGTATCACCTTTCATTTGTCACATGTAAGCAACAAATTGGTGGATTTTCATCTTCCGCACAGTGGGCCTCAAATGTGATAATTAGAATCTTAGTCATAAATGCAACAAATCTGTCTCTGTGGCAGTGAAGCTAAGATGATCTCACTTTTACCCAGTGATGTACCAATCTGCCCTTTATAAAGATCTAACATCCCCCAAAAGCAGTTTAGTTTACAGATAGTCCTTACTTAGTGACCACTTGTTCAGTGGCCATTTGAAGTTACGATGGCACTGCATGAGGAGAACTAAAAAGTGGTCCTCAAAATTGCAGCCATCACAAGGCATCCCCACAATCATGGGGCTATGATTCAGACCCTTGGAAATCAGATTGCAATTATGATGGTTTTTGCATCACACAGTCATGTGATCACCATTTGCACCTTTTCCTGCTAGCTGTTCACAAGCAGAGTCAAAGAGGAAACAGGCAGGAGATCTCAAGTCACTCCTGGAGGTTGTTCCTGCTCCTGTTGGTTTTCTCCTGAGGAGCCCCCAGATGGTATGGGGATCTTGTACTCTGTAGCATCTGTCCCAGACTTGCCCTTAGTCCATAGGGTGTACCCACAGCACCTCCTCATAACTCTCAGACTGCTTGCCTGGCACATGGTTTCAATGGCATAAGCAAGCTCTTTCGGATTCCTGTCTCATCTCATGTCGCCACTAAGCAAATGTGTCACTTTATGATACATTGCTTATTAATGGAAATTCCACTTCCAGTTGCTGCCATAACTCAAGAACTACCTGCAGTTTAGGATAACAGTTCTTATCTGGCCACCTAAATTATCCCCAGTGGTTTGTTGAGATTTAAGTAAGGATCTCCTTCAGTGTGACTCACATGCAAATCTGCTATCTGAGATATTGGTTGAAATTAAACTTTGGAATTGTTTATTCCAACTTGTCAACAAATCTTAACTCTTCCCATGAGAAAACTGCAACTTAATGATGTTTCTTGTTGTGTCCTCTCAGCTTAAGTATTAATAGCAGTGGATCCGTAGAAAACTATTTTGGAGGTAGGGCAACATGTTTTGAACCTTGATTTACAAATTTCCAGATCCAAAACACCGAATTATATTTAGGGAACTTTTATCTTAACCCTTTTGCTGCTCATAAAGGTGCTTTCCCTCTTTTCCAGAGAAGCAAGGTTTAGTGCTCTGTCATCAAGGCTTCAGCTTGCTATTACCATAGATATTTTCAGAAATAGCCACTGAATCAATTCTAATTAATTTTCTAGCACTTCCCATTTGATCACATTTGTAATCTGCATTGATATACTCTTTTCTTGCTGGGATATGGGCTGGGCTGGGTCCAAAATTATATATTTCTTTGCAGATGTTTCCACTGAAATCTCTAAGGTAGTTGCTAAATTTTGCTGTAGTGCAATTGTCGTCAGAAGCCACTGGCTTGAAGCTTGTTAAGGCTTGAATTGCCTCCTTGTTCTGAGGATTATAAAGGTAACTGTCTAATGCTCTTTGCTGTCTCAAAGCTCTTCTGCTAAGACATAGATCAGTTTCTCCTGTCCTAAATGTTAGTAGTTACAGTATATATCTTATAATAGCCAAGAGGCCCCAGGAATGTATAGCAGATTATCCATTAAATAGCTTAAGCTATAGGTTGTTTAAATAAGTTTAGGAGCAAACTGTTGGATCTCTTGAGTCCTGGGTCCAGTCAGATTTTGTGCTGGAGTTGAATTCTTGCAGATCTGTGCCTCACTCTCCTTTATTTCCTTTTGTCTCTTCTCAAAGAAACCCATCGTAGTTGTAATAAACTGTAGCTTCTTTTCAAGTGAGGATGCTACCCAATTTAATATAAATACTTCAATTGATATGCCACCTTTTAAAGCAGATAAATGTTTTGGCCAGTTATATAAAAGAGTTAGTAAGACTGGCTGTTAGCCACAGGCTCTCCCACTGTTTTAATCATCTTGGGACTATGATATAAAGGGGAGAATGTTTATTGGACAACAGTGCAGTTTTCAACCCTATCACAAGGATATTTACTTAACATTGCACTTTATGTTCAAAAATTATAATGTGTGATAATCCTGATCTTTTTGGTGCTGAGATGAAAAATGGAAATATGTAGAAAATGGATCAGTGCAGCTATTTATTAAAGTTAATCCAATCGTCCCAGCTTCTGCCAACCTAGCAGTTCGAAAGCACGTAAAAATGCAAGTAGAAAAATAGGGTCCACTACGGTGGGAAAGTAACAGGGTTCCGTGCGCCTTTGGCGTCTAGTCTTGCCAGCCACATGACCATGGAGACGTCCTCGGACAAGCGCTGGCTCTTCGGCTTTGAAACGGAGATGAACACTGGCTCCTAGAGTCGGAAACGACTAGCACGCATGTGCGGGGGAACCTTTACCTTTACCTATAAACAGGAAGCAAACCCTACACTCACTGGTACTGATGATGTTTCCTACTTAAGTAATGAAATGTCTGCAAGTAAACAATCAAGCTCGAAGACCACTAAGCGATTTGTTAGATTTACTAGGTATCACCTAGAGCCAGGGGTCCCCAAACTCCAGTCCGTGGACCGGTACCAGGACGTGGCATGCCAGGAACCAGTCCACACAAACAAGCAAAGCTCCATCCATGGGATGCAGGCAGCACACAAAACCACGCACCCTCCAGTTTCTCCACGGAACCAGTCCCTGGTGCCCAAAAGGTTGGGGACCTCTGACCTAGAGGCACGATGTTGAAGGCCATTCTTTATATTAATATTTACAGTGGGTATTTTTTTTCTAAATTATTTTCATTCTTTCAGTGTACCAAAAATGCATAATGGAACCAGGTATCCTTTGGAAAACTTACTTGGTTTTTTACAAGACTTCAATAAAAAATTTGACTAAAATGTAGAATCCTATTAACTTTCAGTTTGGTCAGTTTTGGCTTACTTTTGAATTTGGATGTGTGTTTTTATACAGCATTTTTATAGTTATTATATAGGGCAAAGAAGGACTATATTTAGATTTGGGGAGCAGAAAGAATGTGTGTGGTTATTTCTATACAGGTCTTAAGACGGTACAAATCAAATGAGAGCAGTAGGTGTGGCTTTGCTCTGATTGCCTGTAATTGTGAACATGATCTGAGTAGAGTGCAGACTTCATGAATCTTTAATTGTGATCAAATTTCACCAAATTTGCTTTATTTTCTACCATGGGGCAGAGAGCATTGCTCAAAATTTTGAACTAGAATGGGAGGTATCTATTTCAACTTAATTTGAAGTCATTCATACATATGCTTTAGTAAAATATAAACAGTAAAATCCAGGACTCTTGGCATAAGCCACTAGACTGCTAATTTTGCTCTGATCTCTGTCATTTAGGATAAAGGAGGAAAAAGTATTTTTAAAACTAAATGCTGGCTATTTTTCAGCATATCATTAGCAATGCCCCCCCCCCTTTTTTAGCTCTGTAGAATGTAGAACCATAATCACATTCCATTTCCAGCAATGCAAACTCCTCACCCTAGATTTGAGTGGGGGGAAAAAGTCATTAGCTTTGCAGGAACCAATTGTGAAGCTAATTAGGCACATAAAGGAGCACCATCATTTTGGGACTGTTTTGCTGAATTTAGTCTGAAATGTAGGGCAGTTTTCTGTCAGTAATTGACCCCAAAGCAGACTATGGTTGAAAAGCACCTCAATATTAGAGCACACTTAGCTGAAATCTCTTGGGAGGATGTCCTGATGAAGTTTATAAAAGGTCTCTGTAAATTAATGAAAATGTTTTCTGAAAACCATCCTGTGTAGGGCTGTAATTTAAAAATGGAATATCTAAACTCAAGCAAGCAGGGGAGGAACATGTAGCAAACTTTATTAAACCAAACTAAACTTTGCCTCCTCCGATTCATGGGATTAATTTCCAACCCACAAGGCCAAAGGCTGTTCTAACTTAATGGGAATTAACAGTGAGAGGATCCTACTTTTAATTTGAAAGGATATTTTGGGCTCTAAAAGTATTCTCACTCCCTTGGTTTCTTCCCACATATTTAACAAATACTTATCTGTAGATGGGTTTATTTCTGCTTGATTTACGGTGCCTTTCCGTGACTGGGTCTAGTTGGCCAGAACCATCTATAGCAGGGGTAGGCAACCTTGGCTCTTTTGTGACTCGTGGACTTCAACTCCCAGAATTCATAAGCCAGCCATGCTGGCTCAGGAATTTTGGGAGTTGAAGTCCACGAGTCATAAAAGAGCCAAGGTTGCCTACCCCTGATCTATAGCAAGATATGCTATAATTAAACCCACATCTCCTGGTACAGTTTATCTGGCTGTTACCAGGAGTTGCTGTTTGGGGATGGTGCTGAAATTTCCTTTTAAAGTTTGTCACCAAGCTATGTGGGGGAACAGGTTTGCTGGAGCTGGATGTAACATCAAACAGGCAAAGCAGATGAATGCTCAGAGATATAGGCACAATGGTTTTTCATGGTGTCCCAGATATTACTTTGGTGTGGGTAATTTGTAGAAATAAGCAGTCTGGCAATTTTTAATTTCAGTAGTTGTAATGATCTAGGTAGCCAGGGATTTCCACACATCATCAGATGGAATCTTGGAGAGCTATTCTTCTGACCTTCTAACTTCTGTAGCTCTGTTAGACAAAGGTCCCCATTCTCTGATGACACCCACTTATGATAAACTTTATATGTTTGCCCATTGCCTTTTCTGCACAGTTTTAGGAACGAGGTTAAAAGGGGCATGATTTATTTTGATAAATCTATATCCATGAAGAGATGGCAATCTACATTGGTGGTTTTTTCCTATGATGCTAAATAATGTGTATGTCCCTCAAATTCACATCTGTCTACCATCTTATTGATTTCAAATCGGACTCCACATAGCCCCTTAAGAGAGCTGATTATCCCAGGATTTCATCTACAGCATTTTTCTAACAAAGGCAGGGAATGTTGTCTCAACGTGTTCAGTAAAGATATTACACAGCATATTATTTTGGATGTTGGGTTAGCCAGAATGTATTCACCTATTTAATAGGATCTTTTATTTGTCTACAGTCTTAATGAGCAATCAATCAACCTCATTTTTGTTGCTTTTGTCTCTCTGCTGTGTGTTGTACTAGCAATTTTATTTTGTCTAATAGACATGCACAGTAATCTACAATGGTGAAAAACAAGGTTTGTAAATCCTTTGAAACTATCTGTAGTCCTGCAGTACTGTGACTTATTATGCTCTTTAGCAGGTCACTATGAAATATACATGTGTGATAAAAGAAATGTATATCTGTTGACTTAGAGCAGTGTATGTTTGTAGTATAGAATTTACAATCATGGATGGGAGCAAAATATGTGTGATAGTGAACAGGATGCCTACTCAGTGGTTCAGCATTGAGCAGGGAGGAAGACAGGGATGTATGTGTGTGGTGTCCTTTACTTACACAAACATATATAAAGAATTCTTAAAGTGTTACTAGATGCTTGTTAGTTGAAGATGTAAACTTACATACATACTTATATGCAAAAGGTGTCTTTTTATTAGCTGAGAACTTGAATGCTTTGCAGTTATTGCATGATGTAATAAGCAGCATGGATCTGAAAAGTAATATAATGAAGACAAAGTAGTTGTGTTTGGAAGTGGAAATGGATGATAGAGCAAAACTAGAGCAAGAAGATGAATGTATACAACTTGGAAAATGTTTACAAAAGATGGGAAAAAGAATGGAGGAATTGTAACGTGTGTGAATGGTAGTCACTAGTATGTGGTTGGTTAAGAAGAATGAAGTCTTCTTTTTTGCTTTCTCTTCTACCACTTCGGTGTCGAGGAATGAAGTAAACAAAGCAAAATGGCCCTGAATAAGAATATGCTTCTGGACAATTAGCTATATAAAAGTGAGACTTAGTAGCCAGGAGAAATATAAAGGTAAATTGAATTCACTTGGAGTAAGTGAGATACTTACGAAGTGTATGGTAAACAAGAAGAAACAATCATTAATGAGTGATTGTTGAATGAACATGAATTGAATACATAAATGAGCCACGAGTCCTAAAGAGGTCATGTAGAGACAATGAATGAAGACTGAATCACAAAACAAATATATGGAGGAAGAATGACTGGGCTATGACAAATGAAAAGACTGAGAAAGTCATGGTTAAATGAAGCTGATGAAATCCTCCAGAAGAAAGATGTGAGACATTTAGAGACAAAAGACAATGTATGGATCAATCAATCAATCAATCAGAAATAAGGATAGTTTGTATTTGCAAGAATAGAAATCCATGGGGAGCTAGAGTGAATAGCATTGGTATGAACTAGATTTACCTGTATTTTTTTTCTTATCCTGCTTCTTTAATTGGGGGGGGTGTTGTTTACTATTTCTCAATCTATTTCTGTATGTTGCAAATGTTGCTCACCCTGAAAAAGAATAGTAAATTGGCTATGTATGTCTCTAGCATCCATGGGTTAATGTAGATTATTTGGTACAACTGGGAATAGTTGAGAACTGGGATTGAGGGAGATAATTTTTTTTAAAGAAAAGCTAACTTGGAATCAAAGGGATTATGTAACTACATATCTATAAGATATATAGTTTAATCTATTAACTGTTTGTTGATTTTAGTTGATAACGTTAAATTTTGCAGTTCCCACGATTCAGAGAATTCCAGATGCAGGCTTAATATACTGTATTGTCTTAATATTTGTTTTTAAAAAGGGGTGGGGAGAATTTCAGGTTAGTAGAATACACATTTTCAATACAAACTTAGATATCCCATTCATTAGTGTATATATTCTGGGTATTTGCAATTATAAATATAAATATTCTTTCTATAATCTGCATGTCTTCTGGTGGAAGAGAAGAATCCTAAATAGCTTACTCTAGAACATTCAGAATAGCCTAATGAATACAGCTTTAGCTGGTGGGAGATGAATGTTATCTAATAATAAAGCAGACAAAGGCAACCTTTTATAGCTGGACCTGCCTTTGTTTTGTTTTTTTGTGTTTTTGTGTTTTTAAAAACTATATTCTTGGCATTGGAGTACTGTGGCAGACTTGACAGTGATGTAACAGTGGTACCAGAAAGTTTGAGAAAGAAAAACTCCAATGTTGAATCCTTTTATTTTTGCACTTGAGGTTTGTGGATTTTAAATAATATCAAAGCATGAAACTGATTAAGGGGCTTATTTCACTGTTTGCTTTGATTCTTTTTTATATACCGTAGTAATTTTATTAAAGATTTTAACTACAACTGTAAAACCAATACAAACTGAAAAAATAGAATAAAAAGAGTAAAATGTGCAGACCAAAAGGAAAAAGGGGGAAAGTAGAAATAGAAAAGAATAAAGAATAAAGAAAAAGAAAAGAAATATATAAAGAAATGACTTCTCATCTTCACCACAAGTATAAACAATTTAAGTAACTTATCTCTTTATCTTAAAGTACAACAAATTATCTCTTCTTCTCATATCCCATTTCTGAAGTATAAGCAAATTGTTAAAGCTTGGTCATTTCAGTGGTGATGTCAATATAAATCCATTAAAGGTTACCAGCAGTGCTTTTTTTGAAAAAGAAAAAGGTGCCGGAACTCACACATGTCATACAACCCGCCTTGCCTACCTTACAAGGTTCCATCCAAAAAAGGTGCTGGAACTCCGTTCTGAGCGTTCTATGACAAAAAAAAGCCCTGGTTACCAGAGATAACAACCTGCCTTAATCAGATAAATCAATTCACGTTCTTTCCTTTTGCTTCTAACAAACTAGTTCTTTCCTTGATTCCTTTTCACTTTTTTTGTTATCCTTTTTCACAAAATTCTTCAAAACTGTAACAAACCTGTTTTACATACTGGGGCACAATGGCTCAGCCATTAAAGACTGACAGCCCAGGTTCTAGACCTGGGTGCCATGTGATGGGGTGAGCTCTTGTTACTTGCCTCAGCTCTTGTAAACCTAGTAGTTTGAAAGCATGCAAATGTGAGTAGATAAATTGATACCACTTCAGTGGGAAGGTAACAGCATTCTGTGCCCCTCGACTTGCCTCAGCTCTTGTAAACATAGTGGTTCAAAAGCATGCAAATGCGAGTAGATAAATTGGTACCATTTCAGTGGGAAGGTAACAGCATTCTGTGCCCTTCGGCATTTGGTCATGCTGGCCACATGACCATGAAAATGTCTTTGGACAATGCTGGCTCCCTCAGCCAAAAAAATGGAGATGAGCACTGCCCCCTAGAGTCAAACATGACTGGACAGAGAATACTTTCACCTTTACCTTTACTTTCCTGAAAGTTAGAAAATTAATCAGTAGAACAACCTGCATCCAGAAGTTGTGAATGTGAAGAGACTGGACAACCATTTATCTGAAATAGTATAGGGCAGGGGTAGGCAACCTTGGCTCTTTTATGACTCATGGACTTCAACTCCCAGAATTCCTGCTGGGTATAGGGGTTTCCTGCCTGAGCAGGGAGTTGGATTAGAAGACTCCAAGGTTCCTTCCAACTCTTTTACTGTTGTTGTTGTTGTTGTTATTATTACCTTTCTCACAAAATTCTTCAAAACTTTAACAAACCTCTTTTATAAATCAAATATATCAAAACTATCCAGATCACTGTCTTGATTTTGTTATTTGTATACCCTTTTTAATTACTAAGACATTAAGGATTGACAGAAGCTCATCCTTTGCTGTAAAGCATGTCAATCCAAAGGTTCCTAAGAGCTGAAAATCACTTAACAAGCAATTTCTAAAAGTGATTCAAAAAGGAAGTGTGCAAACTTAAGTGTCTTTTCAAATGTGTCAACATGTTTTGAGAAAGATGGTTATTTCCTCATCTCCCAGAGGTCTAAACACACCAAAGTCTGCTAACTTGTGATCTCCTTGCAAGGAGCAGCTGCCTGGAGCACTTGTGGGTAATCTCAAGTCTTTTCCTTATCCGGAGAGAAATTAACAAATAATTGGTGTACTCATCCGCTCCTCATTCCGCTGTCATCAACCCGGCTTTTCATGAAGCCATCTTCAGTCTGTCATTTGTTCCTTGGAAGTGATTTCTCTGTTTTAAAATGTTGTTTTAAAATGAAAGAATGTGCCTCCTAATTTAACTTTAGGATCTGGCAAGCTGGATGGGTGACCATAGATTGCCCACTATTGCCTCAAAGAACGTATGTATTTCTTTAGATACATCCCCACTCAGCTTACCAAGAGTCATGCCAAAACCAAGCTATTTAGTGGTCCACTCCTTCCCTGACGGGTCTCAGTGAGTTTAGCAAATGGTGGTCACAGACTTCTGAACTGGTATATCTGCCCACTTTTAATCTCACACGATGAACAGGATCCTAGGAAGAAGAAGAAGAAGGCAAATTGATTGATTGGTCTCAACTGCTTAATATCTTGGGCTGGGAAGAGGATGAAAAGTAATGGAGACTGGCCTTCTGGAGTCCCAGAGATGATGATGTGCTGCCTGAATCTGGAAGGAAATGTCTTTTTAATTCCTTATTCTTGTGTCCAAAGCACAACAGTAGCAACAAGTTTGGCATTCTCTGCTCATTATTCTCTTAGATTATATCTACTTTTTGAAAGATGTGGATACAGATCCCACTAGATTTGATGGGCCTTTCACTGCATAATGAGGTGGGTCTGCTAATTTTAAAGGCATTGGAGAAATTTACCTAAAAAGAGAAACTTCGGCTAATTCATCATCCACATATTTTTTGGTGTCTCTGACACCAAGGATGCAATCTGCCATTTCAGGATTGGTCAGTTCACAAATGAAAGACAAGATCAGGCAACAAGAAAAATGGAGAGTTGGCTTTAGGCTACTGTGTGGTACAGGTGGCCCTCACCAACCATCCATTCATTGACTGTTCAGACTTGCAATGGTGCTGAACAAGTATTTATGACTGATCCTCAAAGTTCCAGTCATCCCAGCATCCCTGCAGTTACGTGATCATTTGCTATCTTCTTTGCCAGTTTCTTACATGCAAAGTCAATGGGGAAACCAACAGGAAGTTGCAAATGGCAATCACATGAGGTCCTTGCTAGATGATCTGTGATGATTCACTTAATATTGTCAATCAGAAGTGCTGGAATTTTCCATTGCTAAGTGGTGTGGTCACATGACATCATGTTTTACAATCACAATGAAAAGTCCAATTGTAATTGCTTTCATTTACCAAGTTCAGGGGTAGGCAACCTTCGCTCTTTTATGACTTGTGGACTTCAACTAACTGGCTCAGGAATTCTGGGAGTTGAAGTCCACAAATCATAAAAGAGCCAAGATTGCCTACCCCTGACCAAGTTCTATCTGTAGTGGAGTGCTACTTTCCAACAACTTATTTCAACCTCAGTGGGGGAACAAGGAGGAAATGGATTATTAGTTATGTATAAATCTATTCGTAATGGCTCTTTCAATTCTTAACGCATTGTTTTTTGAGGGGGGATTATTGTGAAGAATAGCTGTGATATTTTGTAGTATGAAATTTTGCAATTTCAATTTCTAGGAAGATCATCTACTCCACAATTTCCACTTAGGTAATCAGAAATTGAATAGTTCGACTTTAATTAACTCTCCTGGTCTTTATCCAAAATTATTTTCCTTCTTCCTAGCCTTTTTCACAGGGAGCTTGCAATTAAAAACTGAAAAAGGAATATTCTTTTTAGCTTCTTTAAAAAACTCAGATGCAAAGGGATTTATTCAGATTTTACTTATCTTGCAGTAGAGGGATATAGTAATTTTTTGGTCAGAAAATTAAACTTTTATCTTGCTTTGAATGTCAAGAATAAATCCACAGGCTATGAAACCAGTTATTGCCTTTTATTTTCCTTAAAAAATGAAAGGCATTGTGTTGCTTCACATGTATCTTGATAAAATTAGCACCTTTGAAGTAGCCTTGATACACTTCTGCAAACACTTGTCAATTATACCGGATAGCCAATAAAGCAAAATTATTAAGGTATTTCGAACTGATCTAAATCAAGCAGATAACTCCCATCCACCCAAGAAAGCCTGGTTAAAGAATAGGAATTATAGAAATTAAATTAGATTTTTATAGAGATTGTAGATATTTATAGAGATTAAATTTTATAAAAAGATAAGTCAATTTATGTTCCTAGATTATAGGTTTAATATATTTTCCCATTTCAAAAGGGTAAGGAATCACGGTGCATGGGATGGGGGGGATACAGTTTTGATTGGAAAAAGATTAAAGACTTGCCAAAAAAAAATCCAGGGGCCTCAGATTGCTCTCCTCTTTACCATAGGATAGCTTGACAGAGGAGTTGGGTTGTGGTTTAGCTGCTATATATAGTCATGCTTACTTTTTCTTGAGTAATCATTAACCTTTTGTAACTAAACATGAAGTCTTTAATCATTTGCAGAATAATGACTCTTCAGCCTCTGGCTACAAGACTGGTGGATTGGGATAAATCAGCCAGCTGGCACCCATCTGTCTATTAATGAAATAAACTCAAGTTTTAAAAAGTAGGCTATGTCTAAGTGTCTTGACTTGAAGAGACATGTTTTTATTGAGGGAGTGTAGATACATTTTTGCTGTTCTAAAGAGTGCCATAAGAGTTCTGTTGCTTTAGCTATCTTTTAAACAGGTTGGAAGATGTTTAAAACTGCAGCCCGGTCTGAAAATGAAAGTGTTACACTGTCAATACCCGGTAAATATGATTTATAGGACAAGGCATTGTTGCAGATTGCAACTCTGGTTGATCTTAATGCACAGAATAAACTTGTCATCTAGCCCTTGGCAGATGTTGCTTGGTATCAGAAAAATTATTTTATTCAGCTCCCTAAAAGCTTATATGGCTTTGGTGGAGAAAGGGCATTGAAGAATTGAAGTGAAAAAGAGGCCAAATTGTTGGAGTCTCTTGGGTGTGGCTTCAAAACATTGTTTTTATTCCTTCAATTCTAGAAATATATCTCAGTAGGTACTTCCATGTGCTTCTACATCCATAGGGAACAGCCAGGATAATAGATCAAAGATAAATATTATGCAATACAGACAATTATGGAAGAATTGAGCATGCTGAGACTGGAAAAATAGGCTTTTAATATTCTAAAATTTAACATCTGGAATAAATGTTGGCTGAAACAGGTGAAATACTAAGGCTATCAATTCTTTCTGATAGCACATACAATAGTATGTTGTGATCACCAAGAACCACATCAGATATTAAAGGTAAAGGTTTCCTCTGCCCAGTTGTGTCCAACTTTAGGGGTGGTGCTTATCTCAGTTTCTTAACTGAGGGAGCCACTATTGTCCAAAGACATTTTCCAAGGTCATGTGGGCAGCATGACTATATGCTGAGGCACACGGAACACTTGTCACCTTCCTACCAAAGTGGAACCTATTTATCTACTTGCATTTGCATGCTTTTGAACAACTAGGTAGAAAGCAGCTGGGGCAAGAAGAGAAGCTTACCCCATTGCATGGTGCTTGAGTCTCAAAACCGAGCTCTCAGCTTTCCATCCATATCACATCACATTAATTAATCAATCACATCAAACATTAGGAAAGTGCATTTCCACGTGTGCCAATAATACTTCCATTTGCGCTTCTGGTTTTGTGCAGTAGCGCAGCAGCCGAGGGATTGCGGGGCTCCGCATCCTGTGGCCAATTTTTTTTCTGTTTGGGGACCCTAAATGGGCCTAAACTTACCTCACAGAGGTGACAAAGAAGGAGAGGTGCCCCGCCGACTGTGGAGAGATAGCAGTCAATCCGGTTGTCTGGGGAAAGCCCTCCAGAAACCAGCAGAAGAAAGCCTAGCTTCACTCCAGAGTCTAGCCCAAGCTACATGCAGCTGAAGCCAAAAAGCACTAATCTAAGCTTCATCGTAAACAACGTGTTTGGAACTGGGTAAGAATACTGATTTTCTCTCTTCTATTTGATAATTGATTTCCTGGAGAAAAAAACCAAGAAGCAAAAATCCTCTGAAAATGAGAAGGAGGGGGACTCGTGGTCTACCCTCCCACAGATGGAAGCGGTGAATTAAACTTTTATGGGGGACAGAAATACATTGAAATGAAATGAATATAAGGCTTAAATCTGGATAAGTTTTAAATTTGTGGAATTAGTTAAGTTATTCTTTTTCAAAAGATTATTGATGAAAACAGAAAGTAATTGCCTGTTTTGAAAACTGAAAAATGAACTGGTGCTGACATCCCATGGTGGATGAAAATATACAATTGTAGTTGGTCTGATACAGGAATTGGCAAAAAGCCCAGAAAAAGATAACCTGTTTTTGTGACCTTCAATGTTTTAACTTATCAGAGAAGAGCTGCAACAAAGAAAAGAAAATATTTTGGGCTATCTACAAAGCGAGAACCATAAACCTTAGGGGGAAAAAATGATCCTCCTGGATTATAAATACTTATTGAACTGTGACTCTAAAGCTGTTTGCAGACAAAGGAAAACTTTGATTTTTGGGAATCATGGAACATCAGAGATATCCAGAAAGAACATATCAAGAAAAAACAAATACTTTCCAGGAGGAAATGTATGCTATGATACAACTAATAAAATTACAATGACTTCAAACCATGACAAAATTAAAAACAATTTTGAAAATATAAATGAACACATCTTCAATTTAACCTCACAACAAAATACTCAGAAAACAAAATAGAGAGTGATCAAATAAAGCAGACAACTGAATATAAACTAGAGGAAAGAAATTGAAAGATGGAACCCAGCAATGGAAGGAATTATGACTTAATCCAGGCAGAGAAAAACTTGAAAGGAATATCAGACATGGAAAAGATAACCTACACTCCAAGATTGCAAAATAAGTCTGAGGACAAGAAAAAAGATTTGTCAAAAAGGATTATAGAGCTGTCAGGAGAACTACGAGAACTTGAAAGACAAAAAAAATGATAAGAGAAATTAAAAGAGAGAAAGAAAAAGATTTTCAATAAATACAAAGGGACAAAACATTCCTATAAAAACATCTTACTTGACTTGTCTCTTGTACCTACAACAACATCTACAAGACTATGGGAAGACCTTCTGGTCCAGCGGAGCATACTGATTAGGAAAGATGTTTAGCAAAAAAAAAAAAGGCTAAAGTTAGAATTAAGAAAGTAGATGATCAGATGGAATATCTAAAGTTTAAACACCTGTTTGAATATGGTTAAAGAAATAGAAAATTCTGGATATAAATGAATTTTAGTTTAAGAAGGATAGGCCCCTCAAGTAACATAGTATTTTTTTATGATATGAGAAATATAAAAATGTTGGAATGGTTTATATGAGGGAAATGTTTTAGATACTTACGTTTAATTTATTTTGAGAAAATTTCAATTGATAAGAATGAGTAGATTTAAAAGATTAGATGATTGGACTTATTAGATGGAATATTTAAAGATTAAACATTTATTTGAACATGGTTAAAAAGAATAGAAAAATTCTGGATATAAATGTATTTTAGCTTAAGAGAGACATGTTTCTTAAGTAGCATACTATTTCCTTCTTTTTTCTCTCTCTTTTGTTTTTGTTTTAAGGTATGAGAAATGTAAAATTGTTGGGATGGTTTGTATGAGGAAAAAGATTTAAATACTTAAGTGTAATTAACTGAAACAAATCTTAACTGGTAAGAATGTTTTGAACATTGTGGGGAAAACAAATAAGAACTTTGAAAACAAGATTTATGACAAGGTAATTAAGATGATTAATTAGAAAAGAAGCTTTATATTGATGTGGTTGTTACTTGTAGAAATACTAGAAAAATGTTTATATTCAATTGTTATCTAAATAGTAAGAAATGTACTAATTCAAGGTTGATAAAAGAGAATATTATTGGAAGAAGAGAAAATCAAGGAAAGCTACTATGTGGATTATAGTATTATAGAAATTGTTATTGTTTTTAAATATAAACCCAGACAACATGCTGTTTACCAAATATTAAGGTGATTATGTTAAAAAATAATAAAATATATTAAAAATACTTCCATTTGCTTTCTCTTGTACCATTCTGTTCTAGAAGAATTCCTAGTCATTTGGTACAGTGTTCAAGAGATCCCATAGGGTTTGTGAAAACACCTTTCTGCCAAAATAGCGATATGATGAGATGTAACCCCAACAGAAAAACAGTGTATTTGTTTCTTACTTGATAGAATTGTCCTAATCTAAAAGAACAATAGAAAAATAAGACCAGTAGTAGCAGAAAATTTTACAATCCTCTGATTCCTGTCACAACTATTTTTAGCATTCCTGCTTGTTAATCTGAATGTGATTGTTTTTTTCTGAACTGAAATCAGTGTAAACACAATCTGTGCTGTTAGCAGCAACATTTAAAAAATAAAATACAGTCTTTGGGGTAATTTTGTAAATTACTGCAGTCAGTGCTTTTTTTGCAAAAGAAAAAGGTGCCGGAACTCACACATGTCATACAACCCACCTTGCCTACCCTACAAGGTTCTATCCAAAAGAGGTGCCGGAACTCCGTTCTGAGCGTTCTATGAGAAAAAAAGCCCTGACTGCAGTCAATTTGGGCATGTCTATGGTTAGCAACAATCGTGTTGTAAACAAACTGGGAATGAATATTTAAACTGAGACAGTTGCCTTTACATTGATGAAAATAAATGATAGAAGCCAAATTGCTCCCCATCTAGGCCTAGGTATGTGGGAGAGATATGAAAAACCAGCCTTTTTTGGGTTGTTCCTGCCACCTGTCTCTAGAAGGGAGTGGAAGGTTAGTGCAGAGGTCCCCAACATTTTGGGCACCAGGGCCTGGTTCTGTGGAGAGAGGTTGTTTTGTGTGCTGCCTGTATCCAACAGATGGGGCTTTGCTTGTTTATGCGGGCCAGTTGCTAGCATGCTGCGACCCGGTATTGGTCCACAGACTGGGGGTTGGGGACCCCCTGGGTTAGTCGACCAGTACAGGTGTCTCCAAACATGGCAACTTGTGGTTGGGCAATTCTGGGAACTGAAGTCCACAAGTCTTAAAGTTACCAAGTTTGGAGACCCCTGGACTAGTGGAAGTGCTGAGTGTCTCAAGTGTTTGGGAACTTCTGCAAGTTGCTAACCCCTGACCTCAGACTTGCCAGAAGCCATCCCAAGAAGGAAGTCTCTCGTACTCTTGTGAGGCCTGGGGAAGGAAAAATTGTTGAGGAACGTCCACTGGCATTTATATGTCTGTTACTGCTTTGCTTATTAACCCAACTTACCTTTTATCCTTGTTCAAGGACTGAACCAATTTTTTTTTATAATAATACATGCCTTTCATATGCTTTTTGAAAGGTCCACTGATTTTTCCATTTTAATTTTTGCCTATCTACGGAAGAGATCTAAATCTGCTTCAACTGTTATGAAGATTAGTAAAGCCAAACATGTGGGCAACAGCGAGCAGCCTACCTACCACCTTACATGTCGATGAAAAGCAGGTTTCCACCTATGCAGCATGGATGTCTGCACTTTGGGAGTTTTTACAGGCACAGTGTTGGCTTTCATGCAATCCCACATTCGGTATTATCAGTGTGCTCATGCTGAAACCAATTTAAATGCAATATGACTGATGGTTTCCATAGTCCAGACATATGTGATCCATATGTGAACCTTGCCCTAAGGTTCATGGCTGGCTGAGGAATTCTGGGAGTTGAAGTCCACGAGTCATAAAAGAGCCAAGGTTGCCTACCCCTGGCCTAAGCTATGTCAGAGGTATGATCTGTAAAAACTGTTTTCACTAATTTTTAATTAACATCTGAATAGGAATCTAGTCTCCTTGATAATTTGGAGAGAAAGGAGGAGTATTTTGAACAGTACTATGGTTTCACTGAACATATAAAAGTTTACATTTTTTCAAAATAACTTATATAAATGTGTCTTGGAAATTTTCTTAGTATCTTAGGGAATCACTCCACATGCATATGCCACAAAGCATGTATATCTAAAGAGATCAGGTTTTGGCAAATTTATAGCATATATTCCAACTTTTTTCTAAAGTCTTATTTTAACTTCTCAAAGATGAATACTGTAGACTTGATTTTCAGAGGAAAATACGGAGCTGAATTCCTTGGCGTTTACTTTCAGGGACTTCACTGAGATTTCAAGGAGAGTTAATGGAAGGGAAGTTCTTACAATTCATTCCTTTATTAGTCATTCTAATTAATGTTTCAGTTCTGTAAGCTAAATTTTTTAAAAATGGACCTATCTTTTAATAGGAAGTTGGAAAACAATCACTTTTTCTTATTTCTACTTAGGGTTGTTTGGGACATTCTCCTAGTATCTATGATGCCTTTAAAAGTGAGAGAAAGCTATAATTTTATAACTAAAATATTACAGCGGGAACGGAATGGCAGTTCAGGGTGATTTTTGGACTGTGAAAGATGAAATTGCTTAAGTTGTCAGTCATCAATTCCTGTATGTTTGGTAAAGATGTGGCATTGAGGATGATCCTCAGCTGGACTCACTGGAACTAGATAATCCCCAGACTTTTGCAACTTGAGTTTCTTACCAAAATACTAAGACTGCCTTTCCACCCCAGCTTTTTGGCACCGAAAAGTTCAATTTCCTTAACTTGAACCTTTCATCTTTCCTAAGCCTGTAACTTTAGCTTGCAAACCACAATGACAGTCTTGCATGCTTTGGTATTCACTTTACATAAGGTTGAGGAGCTGAAAGCTGATCCACGGGAGAGGCGAATGGATTTTAATTGTACTAACATATGTTGCTATTTTTCTCTTATGGTTTATGTGGCCTAGCAGGATGCAGCTTCGTTCAGTGATTCAATCTGTGCCTTGCCTGCAGCTGTTTGGGGGAACTATATAAGCCATTGAATGAGTTTGCTCCAGTGAGATGCCATGGCTACAGTAGTCGTGTTATGCTGAATTCATCTGCAAAGTAGATGAAAATAAGACACCTGCAACTCTTATCCTCATAAAACCTGCCAAGGCATTAAAATTAAATTACAGAGATTTTATTTTATTTAGATACAGGCAGTCCTCACAACCACAATTGGGTCGAAAATTTGTGTTGCTAAGTGAGATAGTTAAGTGGGTTTCGCCCCATTTTACAACCTTTCTTTACCCAGTTGTTAAATGAATCACCGGAGTTGTTAAGTTAGTAACACGGTTGTTAAATGAATCTGGCTTCCCCATTGACTTTGCTTGTCAGAAGGTGACAAATGATCCCAGGACACTGCAACCATCATAAATATGAGGCAGTTGCCAAGTGTCTGAATTTTGATCACATGACCAAGGGGATGCTCCAATGGTCAACAGTGTGAAAAGAGTCCTATAAGTTCTTTTTTTTATGCCATTGTATCTTCAAACAGCCACTAAACAAATGGTTGTAAGACAAGGACTACCTGTAGAGTAAGGCACTCGTGGCCCCATATTTGTGGAACTTTCTTCTTCGGTGTGTTTGGTATCTTTCCTTTTTTGGGGTGGGGTGGGGAGGTAATCAATTAGATAGGTTTTCTGTAAAAAAAAAAACCAAGCTATTTAAACAGAGAAGGTAGATAGGATTTTAAACTTGAATAGTTTTCAAAGCCAGCAGTCTTAACAAATTTTTAAGTATTTTCTATGCTACTCTTTTTTGCAGTCATAATTCTCTATGCTGATGCAGTATGACTGTGTTATTATAGCAACTATACATTGCCTCGGAGAAGCTTTTGTTTTGAAAGGCGGCATTGAATTCTTGAAATTAATTAATAATGATTGGAGAGGGAACAGCCATCCAGTGCAGAATGCAGCTTTTGTACTTGCTCTATTGTTCCGCTTTTTCCCCAGAGAAAGAATGATTGCACTCCAAATTTCTTCTTTTTACCTCTAGTTTTGTGGTGCATTTTCATGCTGTTTTTGCATTCTGGGCAGTGATCTTGTTCCAGAGTAGCAGAGTCTGCTTTGGGGAACCTAGCAGTTGAGCCCAAAATTTCTGTTGCTAAGCAAGGCAGTTGTTAAGTGAATTTTGCCCCATTTAGCATCCTTTCCCCGCCACTTTGTTGTTAATTGAAACAGGCTGTCATTAAGCAAATCTGGCTTCTCCCATTGACTTTGTTTATTGGAAGCCAGCTGGAAAGGTTACAAATGGTGATCACATGATCCCAGGGACAGTGCAACTATCATAAATACATGCCACTTGCCAAATGCCCGAATTTTGACCATTATTATTTAGCTTATGATGAGAACATGATAGAAGAGAAGTAAACATATGCACACAATCTACGTAATTATATACAAAATGTCTATGGCAGTGGCCCCATAACTGTAACCATGGGGATGCTGCAATGGTCGTTAAGTGTGAAAAACAGTTTTAAGTCACTTTTTATAGTGTTGTTGTAACTTAGAACGGTCACTAAACAAGTGGTTGTAAGTCAAGGACTACCTGTAATCAAAGTCTTGATGTTGGAACGATCATTCACAGCAGAACTAGGATTTATTCCTTTGGAGAATGTTAGTTGTTATGTTTCCAATATCTCTGGAAGACACCAGGTAGGAACAGATATTTTGATGTCCCAAGATTATATGTTTATTTTGCTAGTAGGCTTTGCTAAGTTAAATTTTGTTGCATGTTCTCCTAGACCAGGGGTAGGCAGCCTTGGCTCTTTTATGACTCGTGGACTTCAACTCCCAGAATTCCTAGACAACAGAATTCCTGTCCTAGACAACTACTAATCTGATTCTATCTCTCTCTCTCTAATAAAATAGGTCTTGGTAAAACTATTTTATGAAAAGTTACCTTTTGAGCCTCAACAACTCCCCTGAGGTTATGAAACTTCCTACAACTTCTTCCTGTGTATGTACTGTCTATTCTGGGGAGCCCCCCCCAAGACTATGAAATACTCCCCGAGGAACCATTGGCCTTTCATAGCAGCTAGGTGTTGATTCTGAGTGCTTTTCTACCCACCAAAGATAGCGTGTGGGGTTTGCTTCTCCTGAAAATCCACACAGGTTGGCCATTAAATCAAAGGCAGAACATTCATGCATAGAAAATTGGCCCATGGTGCCTCATAGCATAATTATGTACTTGTCTGTAGTATGTTGTGTGCTGCAAGAATTAGCAATATCCGGGTTCAGCCCTAGTTTGATTTATTCAGATTATCCCACTGGAAAAAAATCATTATGGGTGGGTTCATACCTGCTTTCTTTCAGAAAGTTGTAAAAAAGACAACTATTTTGGTGTCTTTACACCTGCTAAATAAATGTCTAATATTTTTTGTGCTCAACTGGAGCTTTTTGCATCCTTGAATGGTTTTGTGGCAACAATGACCTTTTCTTCTTTGCATAGGCCATATTTTGTCTGAGATCCACTGCCATAGGACAGGGTTGTTAGTGGGAAACATGCAAAAAATGTTTTTGGCACAATGTGAAAGTTATAAAAAAAATTAAAACAAAAGACCCATTTGTGAATTTGGAGTTTTTCCTCATAGAAGGAAGCAGAAAATCCCTGCATTAAGCAAATGAAAACAAATCACACTCAAGCAGGATCATTGTTCCCAAAGCTTTTTCTGGAAACTAGAAAAGCATTTCAAAAAAAATTTATGTGAAAAGGACATAAATTATTTAAAAGCTGTTTTTAGGCAAATAGTTTTATTGAATAGTTTACATGTGAGCCATGTTAGGATCCAATATGTCCTTTGAAGCTATTGTGCCAATCTTCCCTGTACCTTTTCAGAACAAAACTTCTTAAAATGTTGCAGCTGCAAAACACTTTATTCTTAAGCTGAAATTTATGTACGTGCAGATACTCTGACCCAATTTTGGTTGAAGATTAATTGTAATGGTATGGGTAACTTTGAAAGTTTTATTTTACTCTAGTTTGAAAAAGAATATGGGGCGTAGATTGGAGAATTTTTTAAATATTGAAGATCTATGCAGCTCTTAATCATCATGCACATTATTTGTATTAAGCCATATTTTTTGTTTGCTGCAAAGTTTTTTTTAAAAAAATGTTTTTAATATAAAGCCAATAAATTATCTCAGTCATTATTATTTGAAGCAATGTTTCTTCAAACATGGCAACTTTACGGTGTGTGGGTTCCCAGAATTCCCCAGTCGGACACTCCTACATTTTAAAGTTGCCAAGTTTGAAAAACTCTGATTTAAAGCAAGGTTATAGGTAGTGTTGACCCCACTCTTCTCAATAGACCTTGCCATTTTTTTTAATCAATTCAGCATGCTTAATATTCTCAGCTCTCACTCAGAGCTTCTTCTTTTTTTGTATTGATATTTCTGCTTGCATTTAGCCTCTCTAACAACTTTATTCAGACAAACCTTTTAGGTATTTTGCTTCCTGAAGCCTGCCCAGGCACTCAGATGGCATCTTTGGCAGAAGAGTCCTGTTCTTGTGCTCACCTGGAGTGGCAGATGCATGGGCATGCTCAATGTTCAGTATTTTGATTGCCAGTGGCTCTTCTTTTCTTGACAGAGAACACACTATACATTTTTTTCTCTCCAGGGGAAAAAAAATTCTTCTATTTTGCTTGGTAAAGAGGAGGAAATAGAGTTGTGTCTGAGAGTGCGTGCGTGCGTGCGTGTGTGTGTGTATCTGTCTGTATCTCTCTGTGCCTGTGTATGTGATTTTCCTCCATTCTTTGAATAGCCAGGGCAGTGTAGTAGATGATTAAATGATTATAAAAGTACATATCATCTAGAAAACTAGAAGCTGGAGTAATTTTTACGTATTATGTTACTTTGCCTACCAGGCTTGGCTAAAAAAAAGGGTGGCTAGGGCATGCCAGGGCATGGCTGATAGTATTGTCTCAGCTTGGAGTGTCTGTTGCTCACACAGAGCTAGATGAAAAATTCAGTGTTAGCAAAATGAGCTATAGATTGGCTTGCATCCTCCATTCCTACCATGGAGCAATAGTGCCTCCCTAAGTATGTAACTAAGATGTTTCATGGGCATTTTCTTTCATCTGTAGACTCTCTCTGAGTGAGGGAGGGAAGGTAGCCCAGGCATCACTGCAGCAATCAAAAAGATGTGAAAATTCATTCCAATTTCTTCATTTTTGAAGAAGAAATAGCTTGATTCTTTTGTTGTTGTTCTTTGATGGTTTGTCTTCATTTTCTGTGTTTCCTACTGCATTTGGTATCCTTTCTCCCTGTTACTTGACCAGTCCAGGACAGCTATTAATTTTTTTGTTTTTCTCCCACCTATTCATCTAGCACATGGGTGCCAAACTCACCGCGTCACGTGACATATTGCAATGTATCACGACTTTTTTCCCCTTGCCGGAGCTGGGATGGACACAGCTTCCACGTGACGCATCCAGCCTGCAGGCTGGCAGTTTGATACCCCTGATCTAGAGAATCAGCCAAACACCCATGTGAAAAGATAGTGGTTCAGATTGCTATTTGGCTATGAAATTCATTTGAATGTCCTGAGCTTGGCCATAATTTTTCTAATGTAATCAACCTCACAGGATTGTTGGGAGAGAGTAATGTCAGAAATATATATGCTTCTGTGAATTATTTCAAAGAAGGATGAGAAATCAATTTTCAGGCTAATATCTTGTTATGCTAAGTGGTTAGGCAAAAGATTTAGGCAAAAGATCATCAGCCTTGTGAAATACAGGTTCAAGGAGACATGTACAAAGTCAACACAACATATATCATTTGTTTAGAAGTTTTGAAAACCATTTACAGATGTTCTTTTTAACAGTTTTGCTTGGGTGGAATCTGATACTTTCTATTCATAGAAAGTGCTTTGATCTAGCAGTTTTTCATGGTTGGAAGGGGGCCCTCCAGCGAATACACTTTCTCCTAAGGCCTAAGCCATCAACTGTTCCACAGCATGTTTTGGAGGCTACTTTAAAAAAAAAACATACAGAGGTTTTCAAATGGAAGGCAACGTTGAAGACTATTGCTTGCTTCCTTAGCCTTTTCATGGTTGGGAAACTTTAAAAATAACCTTCAATGAATTCTGTAGAACAGGGGTGTCAAACTGCCAGCCCATGGGCCGGATGCATCATAGCGAAACCGCGCCTACCCCATTGCTGGCAATGGCAAAAAAAGTCACGATACGGCGCAACATGTCACATGACGTTGTGAGTTTGACACCCCTGCTGTAGAAGGTAATCTCTCCTTTATGATAAGCTCGAGTGCTGGTGTCTTCATGGATAAATCCATATGGTTTTGTTGGCAACAAGAAGGAAATTGCTTCCCACTACCGTCTTTAAGGTCCAATCCTACTTATCTGAATAGAAGGTAGTCTTCGACTTACAATGATTTGTTTAGTGACCATTCAAAGTTAGAATGGCACTGCCAAAAATGGCTTATAACTGTTTTTCACACGCCTGTTGCAGCATCCTCATGCTCACATGATCAAAATTCAGACTCTTGGCAATTGGTTCCTATCTGTGACAGTTGTAGTGTCCCAGTTTCGTGTGATTACCTTTTGCTACCTTCTGACAGGCAAAATCAATGGCCAAGCCAGATTCACTTAACAACCATGTTGCCAACTCCACAACTGTGAGGTTTCATTTAACTAGGGCGAGCATAAAATGGGGCAGAACTCACTTAATAACTGTCTCACTTAGCAACAGAAATTTGGGGCTCAGCTGTGGTGGTACGTCGAGGAGTACCTGAAGTCTGTTCACCCAAATGAATCACAGATATTATATAAGCCGCAGCAGAATCATTTAGGCCTCGCAAAATGAAACAGGCTTGAAAATAGGGTATTTTGGCAGGCGCTGCAGTTACTATAGGAGCCTCAGCAGCAGTTCTGGGCCTGGAACATGATTATGGGCGGTGCTTGTAAATTTGCAGAAAGTTGCCAGGTGATCTCAGAAACGCATTTATGATAAACTGGCAAGCGGGATGCGTTGCAACCAGTTATCCGGGATGAAACTTGAGCTGTGCTGTTCCTCACTGGATTTTTGGCTTTTCCGTGCTCTGGGGGGGCGTGGTTGGCCAAGAGAGTCTTGAGTTGTTTCCATGGTTATTCTCCATTTCTTTTCATTGAAATGACTTGGATAAATATGCTATTGCCCAGGTATCTGATGTAGCCTGAGTTGAGGTCCCTCAGCAATACATTTTTGCCCTCCTTTAACCTGGTTGAGAATCCCTGCCTGGAAAGACTCTGCACTTCAGTTTTAAAAAGCATGTAAAAGCTTTGATTTTCCAGGTATTAGCCACTAGCGATTGGAATGCCATCGTTTGCAAGACCAGAAGGGTAGTTTCCACTGTAAAAATTCCTACTGACAAAATCACATTCCTTTTCTAAAACCAGTTCCAGCTGACTCATATTTCCTCCTATGCTAAACTTCTGTCTACCTTGGGTAATAATCTCTAATAGTTGGCCGTTGCATTTTCATTACTTGTTAGCAGCGTTCCATAATTACACTTAATGTTACGAGACAGAAATCTTCAGTGTTGTTTATCCAGTTATTTAACTCGTTCAATTCTCTGATGACCTGCTATAGTTATATTAGGAAATCTCTAACCAGGTGCATTTTCAACAGTAATAACAAATATAAATGTTTTCTTTGCCTCCATTATCAGCATAACAATTTAATCAGGGAGTTTCTCCAGCCTGGCTATGACTAGACCAGATGTGACTATGTAATAAGACTGCAGCCCTTCAGATTTGATCTTTAAAAGATATTTCAGAGCACCCAGAAGTGTGAAGGTAATCACTTGGCAGTATTGTCAAAGGCCTTTTCCTAGGATCTGAGAAAAAACCCAGCTGCTTTCAAATTGCCAACAGTTGCAAACAGATGCCAGCTCCCTGCTCCAAAGAACCTCTGGGAGATTCAAACTGAAGCTTTGCTCAGCCATGCTATATTCACTTTATCATTTCTAGAGACATTATTATTCAAGGCTTTAATTTCTTCATCTAAGTAGGTGGTAATGTTGGCAGTAATGAAAATCAGTAGGACACCTGGTATATAGGAGGTGTGAAAAAGAGAGTTTGTTTTTACCTGATAAATATCTTGCAGAACCTCCTTTGTACACATTTAATAAAAGTGAGACAGCCAAATCCTATAATCACATGGCTATGTTTATCTTGTCTCATAATTGTCCAATGTTGTTATTAGTAGCAGTGTGTCAATGCAGCTTCCTGTTTAGAAATAGAATGTGCCTCTCTGTTCCATATGTTGAAAAGGAATCTGACTTTCCACAGACTGACCAAGGAAATAGTACTATTGGTTCCTGGATCTCATTCACATTTTAATTACATGGGGGGAAGGCTTGATCTGTACTGCAAGAGACCTCCACAATTGTGAAGCCACCAGTTGATATGGACTTCTGTGCAACTTCTTATAAGTGTCGGATTGGATTGTCTATATTATTAAGCAGCAATAGGAGGAACCTTGTTTTAGTCCTTGGACCTCTGTTATTTTTTTCTTATCTTATTTAGACAATGTACACATGTTGTTAGTGGCGAAGTTGTGTCCGACCCATTGTGACCCCATGGACAACGTTCCTCCAGGCCTTCCTGTCCTCTACCATCTTCTGGAGTCCATTTAAGCTCATGCCTACTGCTCCAGTGACTCCATCCAGCCACCTCATTCTCTGTTGTCCCCTTCTTCTATTGCCCTCAATCTTTCCCAGCATTAGGCTCTTCTCCAGTGAGTCCTTCCTACTCATTAGGTGGCCAAAGTATTTGAGTTTCAACTTTAGGATCTGGCCTTCTAAAGAGCAGTCAGGATTGATAACCTCTTGGACTGACCGGTTTGATCGCCTTGCAGTCCAAGGGACTCACAGGAGTCTACTCCAGCACCATAGTTCAAAGGCCTCAATTCTTTGGCGCTCAGCATACACATACAGGTGGTCCTTGCCTTATGACCACAATTGAGCCCTAATTTTCTGTTGCTAAGTGAGGCATTTGTTAAATGAGCTTTGCCCCATTTTATGACTTTTCTGGCCACAGTTTTTAAGTGAATCCCTGCAATTGTTGAGTTAGTAACACAGTTAGTAACACAGTTACTAACTACGTGAATCTGGCTTCCCCTTTGTCTTTGCTTGTCAGAAGATTGAAAAAGATGATCACATGACCCTGGGACACTGCAAACTTCATCAACATGAGTTTCAGTTGCCAAACATCTGAATTTTGATCTGACTGTGGGATGCTGCAATGGTTGTAAGTTTCCTTAATCAGGAGGTAAGGGAGGAGCCCTTACAGGGGCGGGCCGAGGAGTTCAGCCAACATCTGGTGGACAAAATCGCTCAGATTCGGACTGGTTTGGACTCTGACTGGGCAGAGTCTGATGGGGAGGAATCGAGCGGTCTTGAGAGTAGTATTATCTTGACTGAGTTTGATCCTGTGACTACCAAGGAGGTGGGCAGGATTATGGGGGGGCTGAGCTCTACCACCTGTTTATTGGACCCGTACCCCTCCTGGCTGGTTTATTCAGCTCAGGAGGAGACACAAGGCTGGTTCCAGGCAGTGATATCTGCTTCTTTGAGTGAGGGTGTCTTCCCTGCCGCCTTGAAGGAGGCAGTGGTGAGACCCCTTCTCAAGAAGCCTGCCTAGACCCAGCTATTTTGAATAACTATCATCCGGTCTCCAACCTTTGCTTTTTGGCGAAGGTTTTTGAGAGTGTGGTAGCGCAACAGCTTCCTCTGTTCCTGGAGGAAACTGATTATCTTGACCCGTACCAATTGGGCTTCAGGCCCGGGTACAGCACGGAGACGGCATTGGTCGCGCTGATGAATGATCTCTGGCGGGCTCGGGACAGGGGTTGCTCCTCTGTCCTAGTCCTATTAGATCTCTCAGCGGCTTTTGATACCATCGAGGGCAGAGGTCCGCCCCGAGGCCTCTCGTTTGTGGAGTTCCTCAGGGGTCGGTCCTCTCTCCCCTCCTGTTCAACATCTATATGAAGCCGCTGGGCGAGATCATTCGTGGTTTCCGGGTGGGGTATCATCAATACGCTGATGATACCCAACTTTTTCTTTCCACCCCGAACCAACTCAGTGATGCCCTCGACGTGATGTCCCGTTGCCTGGAGGCGGTTTGGGTTTGGATGGGGAGAAACAGGCTCCGACTCAATCCTGCCAAGACTGAGTGGCTGTGCGTACTGGCATCTCGAGTGAACCATTCTTCTCCATCTTTAACGATGGGGGGTGAGGTGTTAACCCCTGTTGATAAGGCTCGTAACTTGGGCGTCCTCATGGATTCACGGCTCAGTTTGGAAGATCATATAGGAGCCGTGACCAGGGGGGCTTTTCCCCAGGTTCGCCTGGTGCGCCAGTTGCGGCCCTATCTGGACCGGGATGCCCTGCGTACAGTCACTCATGCGCTCGTGACCTCCCGGTCAGACTACTGCAATGCTTTCTACATGGGGCTGCCCTTGAGGACCACTCAGAGGCTTCAGCTGGTGCAGAATGCAGCTGCGCGAGTAGTAATGGGAGTTTCCCGATACTCTCATGTAACACCTCTTCTCCGCGAGCTGCATTGGCTTCCAGTTGCCCTCCGGGTGAGATTCAAGGTGCTGGTGATGACCTATAAAGCCCTAAATGGCATGGGTCCGGATTACCTTAGGGAGCACCTGCTGCCAGCATCAGCTTCCCATCATCCTGTGCGCGCCCATAGGGAGGGCCTCTTTAGGGTTCCGCCGGTTAGAGATTGCCGGCGGGTGATCCCCAGGGGGAGGGCATTCTCTGTGAGTGCGCCTGCCCTTTGGAACGAACTGCCGATGGAGCTTCGGACTGCCCCCGACCTTCGCTCGTTTCGCCGAGATTTAAAAACTTGGTTGTTTGAATTGTCTGGCCTGGACTGAGGGTTTTTAAATTATATTAATTAAATTAAATTAAATTAAATTAAATTAAATTAAATTAAATTAAATTAAATTAAATTAAATTTTTAATTTTTAATTTTTAATGTTATCTTAATTGTGGGCTGTATGAATTTAATTTAATTTTATTCTCTTTTGTATTATTTTTAACTTGCCCTGTGAACTGCCCTGAGTCCTTCGGGAATAGGGCGGTATATAAATTCAACTAATAAATAAATAAATAAAATAAAAAACAGACATGTCACTTTTTTCAGTGCCATTGTAATTTAAGTCATTAAAGGAACTGTCGTAAGTCAAGGACTACCTGTACTGCTGCAACAGGAGTGTGGGATCCTCTGATACCACAAGTAAAGGAAATAGAGTAATCAGTCTGAACTACAACATGGGGCCAGCTGTCTTTATTTAGGTTCCCAAAGGTTTGCCTTCAGCTGATTTACTATGCTCTGCCTTTAAATGAAACTTTCTGAACCTCTCCTTCTCCTCAAAGCCATGGGACCTCTTTGGGAGATAGGCAGTGGTGGGATTCAAATATATGAACAACCGGTTCTGAGGATGCCACTTCGGAAGTCCATTCTGGGCCTGGGCAACAAAAAATTAGCTACTGCTTCTGCCGAACTGGTGCGAACCGGCTGAATCCCACCACTGGATATAGGTGTGTAACCTATGCCCCAGGACTCCATTGGAGCCTGCTAATGTTGAGTGATGTCATGAAACTCATCCAAAGTTGTTACTTCCATATCATTTTATATGTATCAGAAGGGGCAATCATATTAATTACAGATTTGCATTTGATTATTGGAAAACTTAATTGTGATTTAGTTGCTATTAAGCTTATCCACCCACCCAATTTAGGGAGTGCAGTCCCACCCACCTACATAAAAGTTTGATATAACCTTTACCCCATTCCTCCCCAAAACATAGTTGCCCACAGTTTTGTCATGAAAGTGGAGGGCTTTACTTGAGCCAAAGTTGCAGAAAAGACTGCAGGATCTGCTCTGCTTACAGACCATCGCTTCTGGCAAAGTAATGGCTGTCTCTGCACAAATGCAGTGAATCTGCACTCTTTTCCACTTTCTCAGTTTGGAAATATATTTGTTTGTTTGTTTTGTTGTTGTTATTTGGACAGCACTGAATAAAAATGTTAGAACCTACTGATTAAAAGAGTTGTCAAGGAGTCTCCCTACTTCTTCTTAGCATGTTTTTACAGTAATAAGCATAATCAGAGGGAACAATAGTAAAAAATAGTTGAATGCCATCATTTGGGGAATATAGTTAAATAGGAAATCTGGCGTATTTGTACTGTATTGGCCATAGAAGCATAAAAGTAAACATAATTTAAAACTGCATTCCTATACACCAATATTCCTGTGGAAAAATACATTTCGGGACTGGTGCAACCAAAAAAATACTGCAGTGATATGCATCAATTTTCCAGGTTACTGTTTTACAATTATATCAAAGCAATTCCATTACTGTTATGTTTATTTTAAATAACTCTTATATTCACATAGAACTGGGAGAAGTTAACTAAAGAGTTCAAGTTGATGTCACCTAGATCAAGTTTAGGATGTAAAGAAATAGTTACAAGCTTCAAAAACTAAACATTTCGTTACAGTTATATTCCATTTAGGGATAGTCATATAATGTAATGACAGTCTTAATTATTTTCTCTATTAAACTTCAGGATTGGAAAAGTGCAGGGAACAAGATGTACAGTTGTTGTTTTTTTAATTCACTCTTTTGAGACCCCAAAAAGACAATGGCAAAACAGTCCCGATATGTTGTGTGACGTCACGTGATGTTGCGAGTTTGACATGTCTGATCTAGATTTTAAAATACAGTGGTACCTCGGTACTGCACTGCTTTGAAACCCATCAAATTTGCTACTTAATGTAGTTTGACGTGAACATTTTGTCCCAGTAATTATCTTTTGTTTAATATTTGACACACAAGCTAGCACCTGTTAATGTCAGCTGCCTTGTGACTCACTACATTATTCCCTATGTTTTATACCTGAAGATGGAACGGAAATTTTGAGACAAATAAAAAATAATTATTACAAATTGGGAAGTTGGCATCTTATAAAGAAAACTCCAGCACTGCATTTACAATATTTTCAAATATGCCTTAGAGCCCCATGGGATTTCTTAAAAAATGAAAAGGAAGGCTTGCAGCCAATGCTTTACTTGAAAATGTACTTATTGCTTTTCCAAAAAGGCCAAAGGTAAACAACCACTGTAAGAAGGTGGCTTAAAAGGCTAACAGGTAGTATTTTGATACTGTACAACTTGCGATGTCCTGCGTGACAATCATCTATGCATGAAAAAGTCCAAGCAACAGCCAACACATTCTCAAAATTCTCAGTGTACCTCCAGAAACATCTTCCAACTCAACTATTATGGCTTAGTATTATGTAGACCAGAGGTCTCCAACCCCCGGTCTGTGAACCAGTACCAGGCTGCAGCATGCCAGCAACTGGGCTGCACAAACAAACAAAGCCCCATCCACGGGATGCAGGCAGCACACAAAACCATGCCCCCTCCAGTCCGCGGAAAAACTTCTCACCATGTAACCGGTTCCTGATGCTCAAAAGGTTGGGGACCTCTGATGTAGACATCAGGCCAGTGATGCTGGTGCAATCAAGCTGATGCTCAGCTTGCTAAGACTTGCTAAGGGTGTTTCCATTAGATATGAATAAAAGCATATGACTAAAAAAAAATTCCCCAAAAGACTGCTATAAACCTAAGCAATCAAGCTACAGAGGGAGAATTTTTTCTCTAGAGAAGGTACCACGGCAAGCAACGTGTGCCCCAAAAGAATCTAGAATACATTATTTGGAAGGTATGACACTTGATACTTTCTCTTTCTCTTTCTTTCATTCCACTGCCAATATTTACATCCCTCCTTCTCTTTGGATTCTCCAGAGGCTCACCCGGGGCACCCACTGCCCTTCATTTCCTTATTCTTGGTTTCTTGCATTCTCAGGGCTCAACTTGGCCTGTCTGAAAGGTGCTCAAGGGTTACCAGTTTTTATCCTCGCATGGGATGATGAACTGCCTGCCTCCCAAGTGGAGCTCCTTGTTACCGTCCTTGGAGTCTGGCTGCAGGACTGCCCTGGAGTCATGCCCTGGTGTATGCTTTCTCCAAAGCAGCTCTTTTGGGCGGAGCACCTGGGAACTAAGTTGGATGCAGCGGCGATGCTGATGAACTGTGATGCCTGATTCCATCAGGACACAGATGATAAACAAGGGACCCAGCCCACTTGGGGGTGAAATGGCTGTTTTTCCTCCCAACATACAGGTGGATGCGTTGGCTTGCCAGTCTGGAAAAAAAAAGCTTGGCATCCTGGAGACTTGGCAACTGTGTAAAACTGATTAAAACGAAGGCACAGCTGCGTCCTAATGCATTTGATCTCCTGACTTGCTAAGTTTGATACTGAGTATTGCTCAGGCACATCCCTAAGGTCATAAAAACGCTAGATTTTTTTAGGTTGGTTTTTTTTAAAGTACTCTATTCTTTCATTGGATAAAGCGACAGTTTTCCCAGCAAGCCACGAACTTGCTGGCTATGTTCCCAAGAGCCAGGAATGGCTCCTGCATAGCACTCAAAAGCAAACCCATAATTCCATAACAGCTGAGCTCCATGGTATTGCTATATTGTGACACCCTCTCCATGTGTTACTACAATAATCATCTTCCCCAGCCAGCATGTACAGTGACTTCCTGGATGTCTGATATGGAAATGGATCCACACACTTGGAGAGTATTAGCTGGAAGGAGGCTGGCTAGACATAACAACATACTTCTGAAGGATAACACTAAATTATTTTTCACACACACATTTCAATTCAAAGTCAAACTGAGATGTTTGACAAGCCACGTATTGCTTGTGTGAATGACTGGTTACACGCAACCAGTTGTTGGTAACCGCTTGTATCAAGGCAAGAGATATTTGATTATTATTTATTTAGGCTAGGTAAAATGTAACTGTTGCACAATAAAATAAAAAATATTTTGAGGATAAAGTTGTGGTATTTTATATCTTTTTCTCCAGAAGCTAAAATCTGTTTGCATGATGGACTCTTCATTTTATTCCTGCAACTATCCTGTGAGATAGATTGGATTGAAAGTGGTTGGTTCAGAGACCCAGTGAGTTTCAATAGTGAAAGTGAATCTGAACCCAGGGTATTTATTTGATTTTTATTCCACTTTGTTATTTTTTTAAATAACTAAAGTTGGCCAATATACATAATAGTCCTTCCACCTCATGCTTTCCCCCACAAAAATAGTCCTGTGAGGTAGGTTGGGCTCAGAGCAAGTGACTGATCCAAGATCATCCAGCTGGCATCCATTCCAAGGGCAGGACTAGAACTCACAGTCTCTTGATCCAATTTCTTACCTGCTATACCCACAGGATGTGCTCCTTTAATTGCTTTAAGGCAGACATGTCAAACACAAGGCCCGGGGGCCGGATCCGGCCCACAAAGTGGTTTCATGTGGCCCGCGAAGCCATCCTGGAAACAGTGAGGGAACGGCCCCCACTGCCTTGGCCCTGGCCCAGAGACCCTCCTTCTGTCAGAGACCCTCAGATCTGTCCCACTCCTGCCCAGGCCCCCATAGGCACCCTTGATGCGAACGATGTAGAGCTGGCCACGCCCACCCAGTAGGCCATACGCACTCTAGCCACGCCCACCCAGGAGGCCACGCCCACCCTGGCCATAACCACCTGGCCCCCTGAGGGCAACCACAATGCTGATGCGGCCCTCAATGAAATTAAGTTTGACACCCCTGCTTTAAGGGATGATATGGTAGTAGCCCCTTTTTATCACAGTGCAAACTTATATTCAAAAAGCCCCCAATACATGAATTTTTAGCTACATTTAAGAATCTATAGTGGATGTTTGGAAGTTTTCTGATGTCAGTTCAGTTCCATAAACTTTAGTTTGCTTTCCTCACCCTTTGAACAGAGTTGGTGGATTTCCCTTGCTGTATCATGCTTATTTTGGCTGTACTTCCACTATAAAGATAATGAGAAATCTGTCAGAAAAGGAAATATGATGGTTACTTTCAAACTTTGTGTTCATCTGATAGGAAAAGGAAATGTTCATGAATGTAATTTTTCCCTGGGAGACTCACTGGCTTTGCCATTGGCTGACCTGATTAAAAATGACTGTGGCTGTTTTGCAGTGGTCAAGATGATGAAGAGAAAAAGTGATGTTGAACACCTTCTCTTGAACAAAGGAAAGACTACCTACTTTGAATATTACCTTTGTAGCATTTTAGATGATTTTCTTTTGACGGGTTGTGGAGGTAGGAAATATCAAAGCAGAGGCAGAGCTAGGGGGCACACAGTAAAAAATACTCACAGATTGTGCAAGTATAGATAGTCCTCGGCTTACAACAGTAGGTTTAGTGACCATTCAAAATTATAACGGCACTGAAAAAGGTGATTTACCACCATTTTTCACACTTACAATCTTGTTTAGAATGTTCGTACTGATTTGGTAATATAATAATTCTGCATTTGTATGAGTTATAAAAAGCAGATGTTGCCTTAAAAGGTAGACTCACCAGTTAAAACCAGTGCTCCTTGGGACAGAAATTCATATGTAAATCTCTTTGAAAGATGAATCTTTGCCATTTCAGCTGCAAAATGTCCTCTTTGACAAGTTACCTTTAATTCTTTAAAAGGGAGCAAGCAATGAACAAAGGTTAAAGTACAGGAAGTCTTGGAGTCTGTAAGGATAGATTCAAGGGTAGGGATAAAATAAAGCATAGAGAAGGCCAAGGAAGGGCAAATTTGAGTTGGTTCAAGGAGTAACCCCAAAGTCAACATAAAGTCTTAATAATTAGTCCAAGGTGAACGACCTGAGATTATTGAACCATGTTTGCTCCCAAAATCTTAATTGCCGTTTGCAGAGCCCCTTGATAATTAGTTGATAATATAGTAAAATGTTTAATGTAAGAAATGGAGAAAATTAAAGACATGTGGAAGAATCATCTTAACATTTTTAATTTTAGTTTTAATTAAAATAAACTAAAATACAGCTTTTGCCCTGCCTTTGGGGGAAAGCAGTTCATGGCATTGCATTCAAAGGACTAATCTGGCTTTCAGCCCCAAATAATAAGATGTTATTGATTGACATTAGTCTTGTAATAACTAAGTGTGGAATGATAATTGCCAGAAACCCATAGCTAACATGGACAATAAACTTGAGCATAGATGAAATCATTTGAGAGTGACATGCTAGGAAATAGTGAGAGGACGAAGAAACGATAAGAGAAGAGTCTAGAAAGGAGATGGCCAAACAATTTGGATCAGAAGTAAGGTGTGGTTGGCCAACAGGGTGGAGCAGAAGGATTTGATATTTATAATATTGTTATAGAAGAGGTAATAAAACTTGAGAGCAGGTTGGATATTGAAGATTCAGGGTTATATGAGCATGGGAGATCCAGGAAGAGGAGTTGGATGTCATCGTATATACCTCATTTAATACGTGGGAAGGAATAAAGTGCCCACAAACAGATCCCATAGAGACCCCCAAGGACAAGTAGTGAGGAGTAGAGAAAGCTTCCTCTTGTAGAAAGTATCAGAAGTGATTACAGAAATATAGAGGATCAATCTGGCCAGAGATAGAAGGCAGCAGACAGCCAAGGAAATTGGAGTCACAGCTGAAACTTTGGTCTTTAGCAAAGAACGATTTCTGATGAGATTTAAGTGAAGGTGATTTCATTGAGATACTAAAGAGAAGAAAATAATCAAGACTGTAGAAAAAGGGAGGAAGCACACTCCAGGAGCTTGAGGTGGGGGAAGGGGGGGATGGGAATAAATGGGAAACCATAAGCAATGAAGATGTGCCCAGAGAAGAAAATTCTTATGATTAAGTGTAATAGTGAGTGAACCAGCAATTGCAAAGTTGGGTGTGTGCTGCTCATGATTGCCAAATCAGTTTTTTTCCCCCATTTGTTTAGGATTTGTTGATGATTTTGATGGGACCTAGGTGTAAGTTTGAACTCTGAGAGATTTGATCATGTGTTTTCTCCCTTCCCCCCCCCCAACTTTTTTTTGTCAACTTTCCTTTTCTAGGTTAGGATTTCTGAAGAATTCAAAGACTACATTTTTTGTTTGTTTCCAGTGTGGGCCAAGATGGTTCTCTTTTTGCTTTTGGTAAAACTGTTCATTTAGAACTTCTAGGTAAACTTGGTCAGCATAAATAGGCTTGGATGGATGCTACTTTGTGTTCCTTTCTTGCTTACATCTGCTGTCCAAAGGAAGCTGCCTAAAGTCAAAGTTCACTATATATCTGTTTCCTTTAAACATTTCTGTATCTCTGACTTTCCCATCATTTTATGACAAATGATGGAACAGTTCCCCAGCCAAATGTTATCATTGTATAAAAAACATTGTGTTGATCTCTATGGAACCATGAGCCTGATCAAAATGTTATTTATTTTGATCTTTGCATTCAGGAAATGACAATATGGTGTGGAGGGCATCCCATAGTCCTTAAAGACTTGTTTCATTCTTAAAGCTGTACGAAATAAGTTAGTCCCCTTGTGATAGTACTTTTGCTTCTGATATAGTTTCCAGTCTATCAACTGACAATGCAGCATTATCAGAGGAAATAATCTACCAGGAGTGTGCGTGGACTGAAAACACCAGGTCCAAAACAAATTCTTCCTATATGAGCCTAGCAGTCTGATTTCTCTGTGGAATCTTGCTTGTTTACCTATTCTTATCTGGCCAAGCTTTGGTATTTTGTCTGGCAGGCAATTCCTGTGAAAAGCAGCTGTCCAAGCAAGAGAGCAGTGCTTCTGGTATTAAAGATCTGTCTGTTTCTGTGTGGGTGTGCATGTATGTCATGTTTTTTTTTAAGTCAGCTCTTCTGGAAATATTTTCTTTTCTCCTCCCCTTCTCTTTTAAGATCAGGCCGTAAAGGTTTACGTTCATCTCGCAGATTTCAGTGTTTACATGGAAGCCACAGGTAAAATGAAAATGGTACTTAAAGCCACTTTCCTCGCATTGGGTTGGAGACGTGGTATATCAGTAGACCTCAACAGCCTCAGACTAGGAAAAGTGAAACATATGGAACATTCAGGAACCACAACAAACTTTTAAGTTTTTAAAGATATACTTGCCCAACTATTTCCCAGACCTTATTGGAGTAAGAAGAAGAAAATATCTTTGGTGGGATAATCAGAATATAAGATAAAAAATGGGAATCAAAAGAAATCCTAGTGATGAAAATGTTCTGTATTACTTTTACTTATTACTCATAACTTTCTGGAGACATAAATTCAGAAACATACAGTGAATCCCCAGTCTCTGATCAGCGGTAAACCCTTCTGGTCCTCGAATGAGCTTAGAAACCCTGTTCAATGCAAAGAGTTACAGGGAAGTAAAGATCGGATTTATGTTACACCTATCCCTCCACCTTTGAAAAATCTTGGGATGTAAACAGTTCACCTAGTCCATCTCTTTAACTTGTACAAATACTTTAAGATTAGTTTAATTGGAAAGTTTCTTGTCCTCTTCATGTTTAAAAGAATATCTCAGAGATCGGCAAAATCTCATTCAGGATGCTCAGATGATAAAATAAGTAGTATTTCCGTTCCAAAAAAGAAGCATCCTTCACTGGACATTATGAGCAATGCAGGAGGCAAATGGATGCGCCCTAACCTCACAGCTGCCTAACTGGATCTCAGACTCTCAGCAGTTTAGCAAGTAGCAATTCATCAGCCCCACCTTCAGAGCAAGTTGCTTTAACTTGTCCTGGTATTCATCTTGGCTTTGGCCTCAAGGAAGCAAAGGTGCAGCAACAGGAAGCCTCTGCCATACTTGCCAGGCATCTGCATACATTCTGATGTCAGATTCCTGGGAGGCTGGGAGGGGACCCACTTTCTCAGCTTTGTTCTTGTCAGGAGAGAGGGTTGTGTTGGGCTATTTTCTGCATATGTATTTTCAGTGTCTTGCGCCTTACAGTTGAATATGCAGGTTGCTGCCTCATAGTGTAGACCAGAAAACCAGAATGGCTAGCTGAAGAATTCTGGGAGTTGAAGTCCAGAAGTCTTAAAGTTGCCAAGTTTGGAAACCCCTGGCCTAGACCAGTTGGCTAATTTCCTTCATTTTTCCTCTGTGTGTGTGTGTGTGTGTGTGTGTGTGTGTGTTTGAAAGAGACTGTTTATAACTGATGATGAGCACCTCTTTCCCTATTTAATGTGCAAAACTTGAACTTGAGAGCCAAATTTAATCTTTGAGTGAAATATTTAGGGCTGCATTTAAAAAATGGTGAGCACCAACACAAATTTTAATTAAACATTGTTAAATATTAAATACTGTACAGTTGATATAGTTATACATCAGGCATTTAATACATTTTCCCAATCTGACATAGTAAAAATTACAACTATATAGGATTTTTGGCACATGCTTAGGAAAACCACCTCAATAATAGGCTATAAGTTTTGCACCTTTAATTTGGTTAAAGATGGCTTACTTGACATCTTCTCATTTGCACAAATCCTCTCTGTCTCTTGATGGTCTTTTCAAACAATTTATGTAAAGCTGCATTAACTGTAGTTACTGTTTTTGGCCCTGACAGCTTGCTTCTGGCGTGCTAGATCATGAGTTATATATTTGGGTCTCTCAAGTAATCGTGCATATTGATTTTCTGCCTGAGATTAATAAAGTGGCTACAAAAAACCCCACCTGTGTCTCCTGACACTGGTTCTTCATTCCATTGTCTCCCACAATCTTGCTTCTAAACATTTAAATATTTTCTTCCAGGAGGCCAAAATTGCCTCTCGTTAATCTTTGGAGAAAATGTTTGAAAAAGGAAGCCCGCCCCCATTGAGGTTCAGTTTTGTATCATGAAGTTTGCGGGGGGGGGGGGGGATGGAATTAACATTGTTTTGTTGAGATTGTGGTATTAGGGTGAAATGTCAGGCCCAATCATTTCTTTATCCATCTTCAGTTTGAAGTATTGATCTGTTTGAGGCCTTTTTCAAAAGTTCTTGGTGACTTACTCATCTGCTACTGCAGGATGATCTGGTGCGGAAAATAAATGGGATATTTTTGTCTTGAATGAAGGTTTGCTTAAAGACAATAGAATAAGGGATGCTTCCCACATTTGACAGGAGCAGTTACACATCTTTCCCATATTTACAAGCATCAGGTTGCCAGGACTCCTTTAAAATATGCTTTTGTCTGCCTACACATGCATATTTTATATCTTAGACCACAACAGTTTTAACATAGGCCTTTACAAAAATGCTTATATATTTTAAGTTACAGTGTTCATTACAATAATCTATAACTAACAAGGCCGTTAGGAACTACATATGGCTTTGAAATACGGCTTTGTGCTCTTAAGAGATGAACTACTAGTACCTTTTAAAAGCAACAGTGCTCTGGTGCAATTTGCAAATTCATATATTATTGATTAATCAATGATGACTGGCAGCCAATCAGTCTAGTCTGCTAATCGGTTACTTGCCTACAGTCTTTTAAAAGATAATCTTGTTGTCTTAGCCAGTTGCTTCATATATGACTTTGAAGGAGTGGTAAACTGCCAGACATATATGTGTTGCTGTTATTTCTAGCTTTCTCTTCATAGTGGCCACAAATTGCATTTCATTTTGGGAGTTTTCCTCTAGGAAGCAAACATTATGTTTGTCACCAAATAGTTTGGGTCTCTTGCTTCATGTTCATCCTAACAACAGCCTGCCACTTTTTTCTTTGTCCAATCTAGAGTCTAGACATTTCTTCCAATATTTCAAAATACATGTTTATTAGTAACACAGTCTTTAAGTGACAGTCTCCCTCACAGCAATGTTTCAACCATATTTAAATGTTGGCATATTATGAAAGTGAGAGTTAAGGCTCTTTTTGTTGCATAAGATGGTCTACAAAGGATTTAGTCCGAAGTATTAATTTTTCCCCTCTCTCTTTACAGATGAAGCAGATTATGGAAATTTTGGTTCAAACACCTTAACAAGGAAAAAGAAAGCTCTGGTGACTCTCCGGAATGACAACTTTCGCCGGCGTCCCCATGTTAATATCAGCATGCCTCAGGACTTCAGACCCGTGTCTTCCATCATTGATGTGGATATTCTGCCTGAAACTCATAGAAGAGTACGACTGTATCGTCACGGGTGTGAGAAACCACTTGGATTTTACATTCGCGATGGGACCAGTGTAAGAGTGACTCCCCATGGGTTGGAAAAAGTTCCTGGCATTTTCATCTCACGGATGGTTCCTGGGGGGTTAGCCGAGAGTACAGGCTTGCTTGCTGTCAATGATGAAGTCTTGGAAGTAAATGGGATAGAAGTGGCAGGAAAAACCCTTGATCAGGTGACGGACATGATGATTGCCAATAGCCATAATCTTATCATCACAGTCAAGCCAGCAAACCAAAGGAACAATATTATCAGAAGCAGTCGGATGTCTGGGAGCTCTGGCCAGTCTACGGACAGCACTGCCAGCCATCACAGTTTGCCTTCTTCTCACGTCCTGCAGAACTTCCACCCTGACGAAATGGAGAGTGACGAGGATACTGACATCGTAATTGAAGGCTGCCTGGAACCACAGCCCATTCCAAAATCTCACAGTCTTCCTTCTGGTAGCCTTTCCCGAATCAATGGCAACAGTCTTAGCCACAGACTACAGAGAGACCTAGTATTCAACAGCTTTGGACGAGAAAGCAATGGCAATATTCACAAAATCCTTAGTTCCTTAAAAACTGATCCTCGACATAGTTTAGTTATTCCCAAAGGAGGCATTGAAGAGGATGGAACTGTGATAACACTTTAGTGGATGCTTTGAGTTGTATTTCTTTCTGGAAGTGCCTCCTGGAACAATTCGATCTTACATGCAGAAGAGCGAGAACCATCACTCTCATAAATGATCTGACGTGTGAGATATGTTACTTTCCAGGAAGGACAATTTTTGTGATTAGACATAAAAGTATTGTTTGGTATAACTCATGAAAATTGTAAATAAGATTTCTGCTTCATCAATTAATCTCAGAGGATAACAATTTCGTTATCTTCCAAAAACCTATTTTCTGCCACTAGGTAATTGTTTCCTAGCTTTTTTCACACAGAGAATTGACTGTATTGCACCTAAATCTGAAAAGGTGGCCTTTAAAGAATGGCTTTCTATATTGACTATAGTTGAGGACATGCTGTATTTACTCCTTTCCCCTGCCCCTTTTGGAAATGAAATGTTGACCAAATGATTTTGTGTTTGTATATGTCTGTACTGTATGTACAAAATCTTACATGGGTGAGGAATTGCTATTGCTGGAATAATTTCGTTTTAAATCAGCACCCCCTGCTGGTCATTGTTAGATCTGTCTGTGTAAACTTAAGTTTTCTGTTTATTTGAAAAAGTTGCAGCATGAATGCTAGTTTAGTAATGCACCACAATAACATGGGATGTGCGTTATATTTTTATTATTAAAGTATTTATTAGACAAATGCTCCCATTTTTGTGACCATTGATTTCACTTTCTAATTTGCTAACAATATTGAATAACTGGAACTTAGAATCCTGTCTATGTTCTAAGCTAACATAAACAATTACACTTAAGTTTCTCTAATGATTTAGAATTAAAATGAATTCACTGAGTCTTTAATAATTAAAATATTAATTTGGGGGAAGGCAACCTATATTATTTGTTTTCTAAACCTTGTGGAGCTACCTATCCTCAGAAATCTAAAATACCAGCAGCATGGTAAGACACTAACAGACAAGCCTACAAGAGCCCTGCTCTCAGCTCTGCTTATCTATTCTGAAATGCCACAAGTTGTTAAAATGGTTTATAGAGAAAATATGAATATATTCCTGAGATGCCTAGAAAGAAAATAGAATTGTTTTATGGTGTATTTTTCTACTTTTAGCCTTTTTTGTTATTTACTGTATACAATTGTGTATTAAAGTGTTTCCAAAGGAATGAGCTTGCTTTATTTAATTTAGAGTCTAGCTTTTGTTTACTTTTACAGGTAACTTTTAGACCTGGAGTTTTAATAGGAAGTAATTTATTATCAGACTTTGAATAAAATTCACTAGTTCTCATTGCTGAACTGAATACAATTACCATCTGTTGCATTTCAGAAATTCCAGTTTCATAGCTGCAGTTAAGAAATTCCAGAAATGTGGAGCTGAACTTTGAAATTCTTAATGACTCAGCTGAACTGGAGTGGGAGCTTCAGTGATAATAGTTGTAGCAACAATGCCTGACTAGTTGTGCAACTAAGATTACTTACTATAAATTGCTGTGTTTATGTCCATGGAACATTCATGATTATTTGAGATGAAGGCTATATTGTTTTGACACAGTTGTCAGGAATTAAATATAACTTGAGTACTTATTCGTTGTTGGGGGGAATCTTTGCTTTTTAAAATTGTTATTTGGGGGGTTTACAATATAGGCGGGTTTTTTGCAAAAAAGATTTCAATATCTATTAAAAGAAAAATGAAAAAAATTATTTGTTTGTATCCAATAGGCCAGCATGTATCCTTTCTCCTCTTTTTCCTTGATCCTCATGTAAATCTGTTCACAAGTTAGCAACCTGAGAAAAATCAAGGCATTCACAGAGGAACAGGAGAATGAGCAGTGAATTCATCTCCTGTTTCACATACCCTATTGATTCAAACCATATGGGCTGGTCAATAAGAGAGGAATAGAATTGTCAGATTTTGCAAATCCAGTCAGTGAGATGGTTTAAGCCTGATGATGCTCTCCAATTGTGTCCAATTTTCGGCAATACTATGGGCCAGCATTTGCCTTGTTTTTATTCTAATTTATTTTTATTGCTTTTAAAATAATCACAAAAAAGAAAAAGAGGGAAGAAAATGCAAACATTCATACATTATCAAAAAAAATACATAAGTGCTTAAAAATAAGTGAAAAAAATATAACTAAAAAAAATTAAAATATAGAATATAATTTCATTACAACAGTAACTAGCTGTAATTCTCATGTCTCAGAAGCTGAAAATGCTGCTGGTCCAAACAATGTTGTTAACAGATGTTGTAGCTGAAAATATTGTACTGTTGTGTCTCTTTATCGCAGCGTATATTAGAAGTTCATTCTCATCATCTATCAATTGGTCCAAAGTCAATATCCCTGCTTTCATCCAATTTTTCCAAATTACCATCTTTTTCCCAATGTTTAAATATGGGGTTTCTCCATAAAGTCATGGAAAAAAGGATTACATTTTTATTAGATATTCCATTCTGTAGCTTTCTAATGGATTTATTTATTTATTTATTTAGCATATGGCATGTGGACTAGCAATATAAATTAACATTTCAACTAGATTAGTAGAACCCAATAAAATATCATGTTAAAAAGATCTATGTTCAAGTAACAATATCTAGCCCATCTAACCAATGAAGTGCAGCATTGTTTATATTTAAAAAATCAGATACTGAACTGATATGTGCCCTCGGCTTAAAGCTGGTCATGATGTGATCTATAGTTCGACATGGGACCCCGCAGTCACATTGAAAGGAGGATACTGTACCCCCTTTACACACAGAATCCCGACAGATGCCATGTGAGGCATCTGAGATAACTAATTGATATAATTGTTCTATTTAAAAGTTCTATTTAGAGCCTAAAGGTCCTCATCTAACCAAACATGCTATAAATAGGTACAGGTAATCCCCAAGTTACGAGTGTTCACTTAACACTTGTTCAAGGTTACGTGATAAGTGCCCCATAGTGATTTTGGTGCAATTGCATATAAACCTAATGCCCCTGATATGTTCCCTTATCAGGTATCTCATCATACAATTGACAAAAGTTTTGACATCAAAAGATCTATACATGTTTTATGCCAATCAATACAGCCCAATTACTCCTGGTGTTTTACCACCTGCCATTTTTAAAATTCTTTGTTTAATCTCAGATAGTGGGGCAAAGTTGTTTTTGTGTATCATCTAAGTGTGGTAGGTTTATATTATTTAGAAAAGCCCCGATATCGTCAACCAATATATTTTATCTGGTTTGCTATACCGTACACCCTGAATAGAATTTTAAAAATTGACAATGTATATCCTTTGAAGTTTTACATATTTCATCTTTTATCTCTAATAATAGGAATAATTGCCCTATCTTTCGCTTTAAAAGATTAACCAAAATCTTAAGCCTTTCACCATTTTCCCAATATTTCTGCCATAATCTTATTACCATGCCTCTTCTCTGATATTGTAGACTAGTTCCTATTTCTTCTATATTTCTCTGTACAAAGTAGTAAATGTGCATTTAACCATCTGTGCCCATAGATATTTCACCTTTCATTTTCCCTTTTATTTTTAATCTTATTTTTGTATGATGTATAAACAGTCATTTGACCTCAGATGCAAGATTTATATGCTTCCTACCCATTCAAAAACTCGGGTACTTGAAGTTTCTGATTCAAATGAAAGTATTGCGAAGTCTCTATCCATATTTGTTTTTATTCTAATTAAATTGTAAACAGCATGAGTTGTAACAGAGGATCCAAGTATATTTTCACAGCTACAGTTTAGCAATGAGCTATAAAAATCACAGGTATCTACTTTATTACATTTTCACTCAGAGGGATTAAAGAAGCTGCACTTCCTCCAAGCTCACATAGCTGTTCTGGAATTTGCTGCCAATTGTTTTCATATCCATCAATACATACACAGCCATTTCACTAGCAAAAGTAAAGTAGTTGTGCATGCCTGGGAAAAATAGCTGCTTAAATGATTGAAAACAGATGCTTCATAGAATTCTTGTGCATGTCAAAACATCACTTTCAAAGGATTTACAGTCCTATGAGCCATTTATATATGCACATACAAACATTACTTTGAAAGCATTTTTTCAGTCACGTGTCTTCAAAATATAGTTCAGAGAATTCAAAGCAATGAATAAATTCATTAGACAATGAAGTTTAAGTCACATTTAAAAAGTCAGTTAACACAGAACTTTCAACAGCTTTATAATAGATCATTTGTTTATTCTTATTTATGTGCCATCAAGTTTGTGTCAACTCTTAGTAATCATATAGATTTTCTTCATGACAATCTGTCCCCTACCTAGCCTTTCAGGTCTTCCATTGGTACATTCATTGCCACTGTACCTGAATCCATCTCTTCTGTTGTCATTCTTTTCTCTTTTTTCAATCTTTCCCAGCATTAGAGCCTTTGTATGTGTGTGTGTGTGCTTCCACAAGGAGAATGTATTTGTGTTTCTCATGAAATCAATATCTATCTAGAATTGGTTTTTTGGTATATAAATTGACTTCTTCCAATCAGTTGGCCACTATGCTGGCATATCTTACTTACAGTAGAACTTTTACTGATTCTTACTCTGTTGTTTTGTAATATTTCATTGGGTCCTCCATCAGTTCTTTAGCCTTCTGACTTTGTAATGACCGGAGTGTTGATCTAACTCCATATTTTAATACTAGAGATTTTGGTAAGTAGGGAGTTATCTTCTAAAGTATTTTGGATATGGCATCTCTATGATACAGTATTTTGGTATACTATTGATGAAAGAAAAATCTTCATCAGGGTCCAGTCCAAGCTGTGAGTAAACAAAATGGAGACTGCTTTTAGAAAGAAGGTAGTAGTTTATTAAAGAGCAGAGCCAGACAGAAATGAGGCTTTGGGAAAGCTGACCACATGTTGCTGGGAGTGGTGGGTTTTTATACCTTCTTGAGTTTTTGTGCTTGGAGTTGTTCCTGTGGCATGAACTTTGATCTGAGGTTCAGTGTGCCTTTCTGGTATTCTAATGGTGGTGGGTTAATCCTATTATGTCCCAAAGGTCATATCCTGCTTCCCTGGGGCTGTGGCTGATGACTATGTCCTGTGTTGGATTTTTTTTTGTGAGGGGTTGTTGATTCTAGGGAATCTTTGTCTTTCTAATCCCATCAGCTTCAAGCTTCCTGGCTCCAATCTTTCTGACAGGATTATCACATCTGCATTTCTACAGACCTGGTTTCTGCCTGGGGCAGATAGACTTGGGGGGGGAAGGAGGTCCTGCCTAAGATTTTCCATTATTCCTTTGGGGAAATATAATATTCTGCCTTTTTAATTATTTATTATTTTATTTTAATTCCATTTATATCCCGCCCTTCTCCGAAGACTCAGGGCGGCTTACAAGCTTAGCAGTAGCCTTCATTCTATGTATATGCCTGCTTATTAGGGCTTTCACACACACCCCAAGCGGCATTATTCTTCATCAGGGCACATTATTCTTCATCAGGGCACTTGATGGCACATAAATAAGAATAAACAAATGATCTATTATAAAGCTGTTGAAAGTTCTGTGTTAACTGACTTTTTAAATGTGACTTAAACTTCATTGTCTAATAATATCCCCCAAAATATTTCTCTTGGGGGAGGGGATGACTTCCCACACTATATTTGAACAATTCATTTTTAGTGCCTCAAATTCATGTTTGCATAAGTTTTGATTGATTTTATTATACTGTCAAGCTATTTCGGATAATTTCTGATAGTTTTCATTTCGTTGAAAGTGTTAGCTATCTAACCTAGTTTTGTACCTAATAAGCATTCTATCTTCCCAAGTAAGTTATGACAAACGAGAGATTTTAAAAACTGGTAACTGCAATCTACTGACTTCTGAGACTTTTAAAAATTTCCCCATGTAGCCTATATTTTTGTTGTTAGTTGCAAAGTCGTGTCCGACCCATCGTGATCCCATGGATAATGCTCCTCCAAGCAGTGGCGTAGGGTGGGTTGTCAGCACCCGGGGCAAGGCAAGTAATTTGCGCCCCCTAACCGCACGCCTGGCACCCCCCCTCCACAGTGGGCGGCAACCCGGCGGCTCGGATCGGATTCGCACAGCCAGCACTGCAATGAGAGTGAGTGAGCCAGGCAGGGGCAGAGAACTGCGAGTGCGAGCGCCCCCCCAGATGTTGCACCTGGTGCAGCTGGGCCCCCCCTGCATCCCCCACACTACGCCACTGCCTCCAGGCCTTCCTATCTCTTCTGGAGTCCATTTAAGCTCACGCCTACTGCTTCAGTGACTCCATCCAGCCACCTCATTCTCTGTCGTCCCCTTCTTCACTTGCCCTCAATCTAGCCCAGAGGTAGGCAACCTTGGCTCTTTTATGACTCCTGGACTTCAACTCCCAGAATTCCTGAGCCAGCACAGCTGGCTCAGGAATTCTGGGAGTTGAAGTCCAGGAGTCATAAAAGAGCTGAGGTTGCCTACCCCTGATCCAGCCTATAGTTGGGGGGGCGGGGAAGGGCAAATTCTGAGCAAGCCATCTCAACATCAGCCTAGCCCTGCTGCCTTCTGCAGAAACAAAACAACAGGTTATAAAATACAGGGGTGAAGCAAGCTTAAATAGCTGTGGTGTTCCCTCAACAGATTCCTACATGTACAACGCTGGGAAGTCAAGACAGGAAAAAAAGAATGGAAAAACATTCTTTATTTTCCTCTACAACAGTGCTTACTCAGGCAGCAGTCATTGCCCTTTGGAATCCTGGGAGTCGAATTCCACCCATCTTCAAGTCAGCTAAGATTGTAGGACACAACCCTGTAGTTCAGACATGTCAAACACAGGGCCCGGGGGCCGGATCCGGCCCGCGAAGTGGTTTCATGTGGCCCGCGAAGCCATCCTGGAAACAGTGAGGGAACGACCCCCACTGCCTTGGCCCTGGCCCAGAGACCCTCCTCCTGCCAGAGACCCTCAGATCTGTCCCACTCCTGCCCAGGCCCCCATAGGCACCCTTGATGCGAACGATGTAGAGCTGGCCACGCCCACCCAGTAGACCATACGCACTCCAGCCACGCCCATCCTGACCATACCCACCCGGCCCCCTGAGGGCAACTGCAATGCTGATGCGGCCCTCAATGAAATTGAGTTTGACACCCCTGCTGTAGTTTAAAGTGAAGGGGGGGGGGAATTCCGCATTTGGAGTAAAGCAGGCCGGGATATGCCAAAAAAAAAAACCAAAAAAAAAAAAACCCACCACCACTCCCAGGAGCGCCGCCTGAGGCAGGATCTCTCCCACGTGACCTAAGCACGCGCTTCACCTCAAAACACTCGCTTTCGCTCCACCCTCTCAACTCGAACGTGAATAGAAGCGCGAGCGAGTAACCCCAACTGGCTCACATTGTCCTTGCCGAGCTTCCGTAGGGGAGGGGAGGGGAGGGGAGGGGAGGGGGGGGCAACAATGAAGCTGTCATTTCGAGGGCTTCCAATTTAAAAGGCGCCGAGTCAGGTGACAGACGGGCGATTCCGGGCTGGGCGCGGTCCGGAAGACGGGCGGGAGATGGCGCAGGCGGCCGGGGCCCCTTCGGCCAGCGTCCCGGAGGAGCCACCGCCGCCGCCGCCTCCTCTTCATTCCTCCTCCTCGTCTTCCTCGTCCTCGAGCGCCGATAGCGGCCACGTCTCGCAGAGTCACAGCAGCGCCTCCGGCATCGGCGACCAGCACTCGGCGCAAGGCGACGCCTTGGGCGGGGAGTTTCTACTGGCCGCGGCGGCGGCGGCGGCTGACTACGCCTCCTACCTGCTCCCCTCGCCGCTGGAGAACGTCGCCTCAGCCGGGCAGGCGAGTTTGAATGGTCGCCGGGAGGCGCCTTCTTTTGCTGGGCGGGCCGGCTTTGAACGCCAGCCCGCTTCGAAGCCTCGCGCGTCGTCCCGTCCCCTCTTCGTCCTTCTCCTCCCCCCTCCCCCTCCCCGGCAATAGCCTCGTCCTTCAGACGGCGGCCGTGAGTGAACTCCCCGGGTCGTTCTGTGAGGCATTCTAACGTTGCGGTCTGTAGTGGCTGGCCGTAACAGTTTCGCCGGCGGCGGTGTTCGGCTTCGTAGCAAATTGGCTTTAAAATCCCAAGCGAGCCAAGAAGGTAAGGCCGGCGGGAAGTGGCGGCCGACGGCGGAGCGTTACGCAACCGGTGGCCTTCCGAGGCTTGCTACTGCCTGTTTTCCCTCCCACCCGGTTGATTGCACTGAGTTTATCCGGAGGTCTAGACCAGGGGTCTTCAAACTTGGCCCTTTTATGACTTGTGGACTTCAACTCCCAGAATTCCTCAGCCAGCTTTGCTGGCTGAGGAATTCTGGGAGTTGAAGTCCACAAGTCATAAAAGGGCCAAGTTTGAAGACCCCTGGTCTAGACTCTTTCACCACCACTGCCCCTCCCCTCCCCCACCCCCGCCTGCGCTTGCCGTTTTACTTCGTCTTTGAATGCTTTATTTCAGAGGTCTTCAAACTTGGCCCTTTTTATGACTTGTGGACTTCGCAACTCCCAGAATTCCTCAGCCAGGCATGCTGGCTGACCAATTCTGGGAGTTGAAGTCCACAAGTCATAAAAGGGCCAAGTTGGAAGAGCCCTGCTTTATTTTGTCTTGCTTTTTTTTTTTTTTTTTTTTTTGCAGATCGGCACTTTAGACAAGAGTCTGGAAGATTTATTGATCAGGGTAGATGAGTTTGTGGGAATGCTGGACATGGTAGGTAATGCTACTTCAAAACGCCTGAGTTGTGTTGCAAGTCTCTCTTGACGGTTTGTGGGCTGTCACGTGGCTGTTGGGTGTTGAAAGCAACCGATGATTGAAGTTAAAAGGACTGCAGAAATCATACAGATGAAGTTATACAGATAGCTTTAAAATTGTAAGCATTGTTTGACACTTATCTTTGAAGTGTCCTTATAACAATAAAAGATACCGGCGTTCAGTTCTGATTGGTATGCAGTCTTGTAACCTGTTTTCCATAACGGCAGCGTATAATAAACTGTTGAAATCTACATTTAGCAAATCTAGAAGCATTTACAGATCTTTTCTGAATGAAGCCTGGCATTAACGGAGTTAGAAAGGACTTTGGAGGTCTTCTAGTCCAACCTCCTGCTAAAGCAGAAGACCCTGTGCCATTCTGGACAAATGGTTGTCCAATCTTCTTACAAACCTCCAGTGATGGAGCACCAACAACTGTTAAATCAACTTGTATGGGTTGTATACATTCATTTGGAAGATAACTCAAGTTTGTGTACCATTATAAATGCATTGGTTACATTTTATCAAAGGTTAGTCTCCCAGGTTTGTTACAGTAAAATATGTATTTTTTTTCTTAGGTTAGAAATGATTCTTCTCAAGTAATTAATGAAAGTGTGCCACATATTCATGCAAAGGCAATGGAAATGAAGAAGCTCTATAGAAAGATTGACAAACTAGAGGTATTGTGTTTCAAATGTCAATATTTTATTTCTCTTTACAAGGCTAAAAGAAATTACTTTCAATTTTACTTTTATTTTGGAGGTTAGGTCTTATTGTCAGCATAGCAAGAGATAATTCAGTGTATTGATTCTTTGCAGATCCTTAATCATAATCTATATTTGAAAAATATTTCCAGCAAGAAATTGTGAAGGACAAGTATGTTTCTATTCACACTGCTTTCCTAATATGTTTTAATAAACACACATATCTTTGATAATTGTTAAACATAAGGGAGATGCCATTTCACTTACTTATTGAGACTCAGGTCACCTACAAGTCTCAATGAAGGAGAATATTTGTAGCTCAGGATTGAAATGAGGGATCCTTGGTGCTCTCTGAGCTTGCTTGTTTTCTTGCAGATGGTTCATTACCCTTACTGGGTAACATCAGTACTAGTCACTAGCACTGATGATGTTACTTACTTAGACTAATGAGACATCTGCAAGAAAACAAACAAGCTCAGAGAGCACCAAGGACCCTTCACATACAAGTCTAATCATATTACTATTGCCCAGGAAATTCCTGTCATAGAAATGCATTTTTGTATTTCAAATCTAGTTAATCTCTACATGTAGTCCTCGACTTACAACCATAGTTGAGCCCAAAATTTCTGTTGCTAAGCAAGACATTTCTTAAATGAATTTTGTCCCATTTTATGCCCATTTTGTCCCATTTTATGCCACAGTTGTTAAGCAAATCGCTGCAGTTAATTTAATACGGTTAAGTAAATCTGGCTTCCCCGCTGACTTTGCTTGTGAAAAGGTCACGAAAAGGGCTCACATGACCCCAGGACACTGCAACTATCATAAATTAGGAGTCATGCATCTAAATTTTGATCATATGACCATGGAGATGCTGTAACAGTCGTAAGTGTGAAGAACCATAAGTCCCTTTTTTAATGCCATGGTAACTTTGAACAGTCACTAAATGAAGTGTCGTATGTTGAGAACTACCTGTACTTATTCTGAAGTTCTTGTCATGTATGCACATGTCTTCACTCTTTACTGAATCTTCTGATTTTTGATTAGTTCAAAATAAGGTGAATTTTGTGGGTTCTCAGGTTCCCTTTTGTTTTATGTTGCATCATGTTTTCATATTTCTTAACTAAATTGAACTTCCAAAGATCCAGTTCTTGACTAAACCATGTTTGCTGCTGTCTCATCCAGTTACTTACAACCCATTTAATTTTGCAAAGTAAATTGCAGGTCTTGACATTTATTACTCAGCATTATCTGTTTTCCTCTTCCTTTTTTATTATTACAGTTCTGTAAAGTAAAGTAGGATGACCTACTCAATTGATATATTTTTTTGCTGAGTAAGAAAGTTGGATTCTTTCCAGATTTATTCAGTATTCTAATTCAAAACTAGGAAATTGAACCACCCTTTGTTAACATTCTGTTAGAATGGTTGTTGCTATTTTTTTTCTCTTCTTTTAAACCAGGCTTTTGTAAAAATGATTGGTAGTAATGTGGCTGGAATGGAGGAACAGATCATAAAGGCAGAATCTGACCTTGGAAATTTTCCAAATACGTTAAAAAAATTATTGTACACAATCAACGTGCCATCTTTTTTAAATGTAAGTTTTTTTATTAAGGCTGAAAAGATGTGAGATACAAACCGAAATTAGTTTATGGAGTAGATTATAGAAACCTTAAATTTAGACTTCTTGAATATAGCAGGAACAAATTGATGCAAATCTAGATGCATAACTCCCATAAGCTCAAAGTGGATGATCAGTTATTAGGAATTCATAGGTTTATGATACATTTACCCCAAATAATTTCCAAAATAACTGTCGGTGAGATAATTTTAGATTTTCAAAGAATGTGAGAATGGGGGGAACAAATGATTATTGTAATATTTATTTAAAGGATATTTTTTCAGGTCTTCCTTTGATAAATACAAAGGAAGTTACCACTGGGCTTGGGCCTGCTTCCTGCCACATGGGTCCCACATCCTTGATCCTCTTCCCCCCATCACACCTCACTTCACTTTTTCTGATGATTACCTTGTGAAGGAGAAGTGGCCAGTCTACTGCATGGCCTTCCTACAGTTATATAAAGCTGTGTGATACTGGCCTGAATGTAATTGCCATTTGGAAAAGGCCACAATTACAACAGATAGTCCTTGACAGACTGCCTTTGTGTATATAGTCTTTCTAACTTTCCATAAGTTAGACCTCAAACATCAAAAATTATACATCTCAGGTCCTCTATACAGATCTTTGGCTTGAGTCAGTAAGCTCATCATGTAGAAGAGGATGCAGTGGAATGAGCCATCTTGCTCAACTTCTCTGTTTCCTTTCTGTGGCTTACATGTGTTTAGAAAAGCTGCGTAAAGATACTTGCCTGAAATAAATACTTTGAAGGACAAAAATCCATTCACTGATTTGGGAGTTAATCAAATAAAGGGAATAAAGATAGAAAGGTTCCCTATCTTGAAGTACTAGAACCTCTTGCAGATAGTGGCTTCCCTATGGCCTGTTTGTTCAGTATGTTTTTCATTGACCTTAACTTAAAATATTTTATTGGACAACTGCAGCATTGAAATCATCTGTATATATTGAGCGTGTTTGCATGGCAGACTGACACGATTATCAAAAGATTAGAGTAGCTCCAATTAGGAATAGTGAGACTTATAACCAATAATGAAGTGGGAGGGGGGAGGGTAACATTCCCCTACGGCAGGGGTGTCAAACTGCCAGCCCACAGGCCGGTTGCATCATGTGGAGGTCACACCCACCCCAGCTCTGGCAAAGGAAAAAAAGTTGTGACACATCACGTGACGCGGCGAGTTTGACACCCATGCCCTATGGTTTCAAAGCAACTACTACTATCATTTACTATGAAGGCAGCAGCCAACATGGACCTGAGAAGACAAGACTTGGCTTTTGCACCCATTTTGTCCCCATTTGTCATGCATCACCTGGGTCTCTGGGACGAGGGAGTGGGGTAATATGAAAGAAACGGCTGGACTCTTTCAAAGTGAAGTCAGTTAGCATATAAGTGCATGAAAAAAGGTGTAAAATATGTCTGAGGCATCAACGCAAGCCTTTAAAATGGCATAGCTCATTTAGTGATTCAGAGGGGTTTTTCACTTGTGCTCTGTATATTGTAAAACTCCACAATCCTAGCAGACTTTTCATGAAAAATAAATAGCGGATGAATTTCTGACTTCCATTTTAGATCCTATCATTTGTTCCAGAAATCCCTTATGTGCACTGAAATTTAAATGTAGTTTTATCTTTTCAAAATCTGCTTGGTATATTTCATGGAAGACACACAAACTTAAGAGGGACATTTTTTTTCAAAACTATTAAATTTGTGAGTTCTAAAAAAATCAGGTATACAAGTATTCTGATGTGTAGATTTTCATTTCAGAAATCATCATCAAGGCAGGATCAAGCTCTGTATGAGCCTCTTGATCTCTTCAAGACTGAAGACTACTTTCCTTGTCTTGATCAAGGACAATGTATGTGATTTAATTGAAAGCGGAGAATGTCATCAGTAAGATCCATTAGGTTGTTGCTGCACTTTTTTCTAGAAAACTACGGTGCCTTCCTTGTGTCCCAGTTTGTCTTCAAGTGTATTTACTTCAGCTGGATTTTCTGTATAAATAATATACTAGTATCTTAAAGCACAATCTAATATAAGTGGCAGCTAATTTTATCAAGAAAAGATAGTATGTATATTATATAAACTGTAAGCAAGTCTAACACTATCCTCTTAATTGAGATTAGACAGAGGGAATAAATTGGATTGGATACACAGGAAGACCTTCCAGCCATTATTTTCAGCCAGAATAGTTCAGAAAACCAACCTATATAATTCACCTCTGTATTTCCCTCTCTCCTAGGATAAGAAAGATTTTACAGCCATTTATCAAAACTCTGTTCCATGGTTTTCTGGCTAAATTCTTTTGAAGATTAACAAAGACTATATGTAGAGAAATAAGTGGGAAAAACAAAATATGCCGCGTTTCCTGCTGTTAATCTCTGTACCACAGGCATATTTTTTAAATAATAGTACTTAGAAGTGCAATAAGGACCGAAATATACATTGACGCTAGTGATCTGGATTCTGTTCAACACAGCAAGAAGAAATCCACTGGCTGACTAGAGCATAGTAAAAGCAACTTTGTTCTTTGAAATGCTGTATGCATATTAAAGAAAAACAGCAATATGTACAGATTGCTAAACTGCAGAGGCAACTGTTTCATAAAGTTTTTCATGAATATCCTTTTATATAAAATGTGAAATGTTTGATCACCAAAGCACTTATATCTTAACTTGTAACTAAGCATTTAAATTAAATTTTAGATTAAAATGCCATTTTAAAGCATGTTGTTCATATCTTAACTACAAAGCGATCGTTCATATTCTAAATGCATTGGAGAAACTGTAACAAGATGGGTTTTTTTTATAATGTAAGATGGCAGAAAAAGAAAGTATTAATAGCCAAGTCCCACAGTCCCTGCCACAACTATACACTATGAATTTGTGGAACAAAGGGGGGGGCGAGGGAGTCTTTTACTGGCTTTTTTTTGTCGGAAGGCAACAGCGAACAGGGCCTTGATTTCCATATTTTTCTTTTTTACAGAGTATGACTTCTTCCAAGAACTATTCTAATCCTTATTCTGAAGTTTGCTTAACCATGACACACAAAATGTTGATGTAAAAATGAAATGGGGTTTATATACCATCTATGTGAGCCACTAAGATGATTTATGATAGGGACTGCTTTATCACGGGAGCATGTGAAAGTTTTATAGAATCCAATTTGAGGAATCACCTTTCTGTTTGTACCTCCATCATATTATCAGCCAAGTATTTCTAGTCTTCAAACTGTGGGAAACAAAGTTGTATTCTTCAAAACATTTCGGATTTCAGCTCCCATTAATTCTAGGCTGCATACCCCATTGAAAAGTGGAGTTATTGGTGCTCTCTGAGCTTGGTTATTTGCTTGCAGATGTTTTATTACCTATATGTATTTCTGACAAGTGTGAAAATAGTAATTCAACAAAGGGAAATTGGGACTAAATTGATAGGAAGGTGTATATTTTTTCATTTGTCCTTTTCATTACCAAATCAACACAACTGTGAACAACTTAATCAGAATTCTAGTTTTTAGGAATTTACACTTACTAAGGGTAACAATATACCCATTTAAGGCTTTTTAAGTTTTACTTCAAGGGGAATTCATCCATCATGTTTGGTATAAGTTCAAGTTGAAGCATTTCATTTTCAAATCTGACCATATAGCCTTTTACACGGAAGCAACCGTTCATTGCACCTAATATGATATATGGTAAATTAGTAATGTCGGCACATAAATCAGAAACTATTCAATCACTCCTAAATTAATAACTAAATGTAGGGAAGAAAAGTGGGTCATGTGATTTTACTGATGACCATTCAAAAAACTATTATAGATGATTTTTCACCGTGGCCTCTGGATTCCTCTATGTGAATTACTAGCAAGATATATAACGAGGTGGATGCAACCAATAAGATAGAACCAAAGACAGCAGCAGTAATTAGAAAGGTGCTAATATTCCTGACCAAGGTCTGGAGTGTGAATTGAACAAGGATATTGTGTACCTGGTTCATGGATATGATGCCAGATGGAGTGAAAGTATTCATGAATGAAAGGTCAGTCACTTGTCACAAGCAGTACCGTAAATGAAAAAACGCTGCAACCAGGTAAGTTCCCCTACTTTTCTGTTTTGATAATTCATGATTGTACAAAAATGAAGCAGCCAATTGGAGGACCACTCTTGTCACTGAAAATTTGGTCAAGTTAAAAGGAAACATGCAGAGCTCACGTGGAAAGAAATATGTTTTCAAAACTTCCACCAGATATCTTTTTTTAAAAAAAGTAAATGCTATCAAACTGCGGAACACTGAAAGTTTAAAACACAAGATACAGAATAAGAGTGGGAACAAGCCCAATATTTCACCAGAAAACACATAAGCAGTACTATTGGAGAATAATTTCATATTCTAGATGTGCAATGTAAAAGTAGTGTTCGCAGACAAGCATGGAAAATCTTGACAATTGTCTATTCTTTGTACGTGAAGTTGATGAATAAAGTTCCAGAAGAATATCTCATATGGCTGCTCCAAACTGAACTCATGACCTCCCAAAGGCTAATACCCACTAGTGGACCAAAACCACTGACAATTCACTTTGTTGCTCTGGAAAAACTAGCTGCTAGCACGTAGTTTGAACCTGTGATCAGAAAACAGCGGGCAAGTGAGAAGAATTACAATGACCCTGTTTGTGACAGCCTAGCAGTATGAATAGGTTTACACCATGTGCTCCTTGCAATTGCAAAGCATGATTCATGCCTACTCAAGGTTTACTGCCACAAAACACCACGTGTCCCTTGCCGTTGCAAAGCAGGAGACATGCCTACTTGAGGTTTACTGCCACAAACATTTTGGGGGGACAAAATGTTTTTACTTTTAAATGGTATGTCCTAACCATTCCAAAAGTATTCTGACCTTGAAACAGCCATGTTATGAAATAGCTATTCAAACTCAGAAAAGGGCCCTTTTTATACCAATATTCAGCGCTTCCCAAGGCCATCAATGCAGAGGTGTTTCATTAAAACACTGAAAAGGAACAAGATGCCATCACTATAATGATGAGAAACATATATAGTGTGAAACTCCAGTCCATATAACCTGCTGCTGGCTGGGTTGGGCTCCCACCAATTAACTAAGCACTGAAGCAGTATACTAAATTACTACAGTATAGCACAGATGCAAAAGCTGTGTGTGGCTTCACAGATCATTATATTAATTTTGCTCCTCCATACTCTTGAGCCAGTACTTGCAAAGAAATGAACACCAGTTTGGTAGGGATTAAATCAATCGTTCTAGAAAGCAGGAGACCATGAGTTCTAATCCCACCTTTGCCATAAAAGCTAGCTGGTGACCTTGGGCCAGTCACACTTAGCCCAACTCACAGGATTGTTGAGTTGGGGAAAATAGGAGAAAGGAGTGTTAGATATATTTGGCACCTTATTTGTAAAAATAATAAAATGTGTGATAAAAATAATTGAAATGTAGCGGGCTGGTTCCAGAGAGGTTTTTCCACGGTCCATGGTTTTGTGTGCTGCCTGCATCTTGTGGATGGGGCTTTGCTTGTTTGTGCGGCCCGGTTGCTGGCATGCCACAGACTGGTACTGGTCCGCGGACCAGGGGTTGGGGACCCCTGTCTTAAGCAAAAGCACTACTATTGTAACAATTCCATTTCCAATGCTGGTAAGAAATCAAATAATTATACAGCAATATTAAAACAACAATAGCAATGACACCCAATAAGTGTATTTATCCTTTTATAAAAATAAGACTATATACTGTATGAATTTGGACCAAATAGCAGTTCAAACTCCCCTCTGTTTAATCTTGGAATCAACCATCTTCCAGAGAAGGTAACTCTATCTTTGCAGTCCTTTATCTGCAGTCCTTTTATTTTGTGCCTAGTGTATAAGTTTAGACAATGTTATTCTTCAGAATCTAATATTTCTCTCAATAACCCTGAAATATGAAATAAGAGCCAGGAAAGCTATTCTTGCTTTAGGTGGCCAGGTCTTCCAAGTCCTTCATTTCTGCTACCTAATTATCAGTGCTAGCACAGGTGTGACCTTTCAGTTACCTTTCAGTAATAAATTCTATTTAAATATCTCTATCTTGATATAAGGCTTCATGAAAGAACAGAAACCAAACCAGTAAACCCTCTTACAATTCTCTGACATTTATAGAAATCTAATAGCCTGCAATGCAAGTGCTTAAATTGCAATTATTTACATGCAGTTTCATCAAAACAAGTCTTGCCATAAGAAACATTTTTAATAACTAAAATGCACTATAAAGTCTGCACACCAAATGTTTTCTGATAGGGCAGTAATAAGTTATGCTGTTCACGTTAATAGCTAGTTATCATCTAGCAACTAAAGATTAACCTGGATCTGGAAACTGTTCAATCATCCAATGCCCAAACATAATATTTTAAAAGTAGTAATAAAACTGCCACAGGCTTAGTCTTACTATTGTTTAAAAATGTCTACCAGGCTTAATAATTTTAGACAAAATTATTATCTATAGGTAGTATCAAACCATCGGCTACTATGACAGAATAGTTTTCACTCTGCATTTGAAGAAAAATAACCCTAAGCTTATAAATGCAAACATTCTCTCACATACTGCCATTATCATAATCCAAGAGATTGTGTATCAGTCACAGTGCAACATATTCCTACACTAGATTGCTGAATAAGTTGCCATTAGTCCCATATTCCAAGACAATTTTTACAGCAATATAGCAAAGTGTCAAGAAATTATTTCCAATTTTGCTCTTGAATATTTGTCAGCACAAGAATTAACAGACATGAATGTAATACCTGTACCTTTCTGGAATAAAATGCAAACTAGAATGCTGACAGCAAGCTATGGCATTAAGTAAAATTAGCTCTAGACAGCCATTTTAGTCTACATCAATTTTTCCACCTGGACATCTTCCAAATACAGAATTCTTCACAGAATTCTTCACAGAATTCTCTAGCGATAATGGCATAATTAAGAATTATGGTAGCATATCTGGGGGATATATGTTGAAGACAAATACATCTTAACTGAACAGGCAGCTCCTAACTTTATTTAATCCAAGATGCATAATCAGTACTTGGAAATGAAGGCTACAAAAAAACAATGGCATATCTATAAAGATCCAGTATTTCTTACTGAAGTTCAGAAACAGCATTTGAAATTACCTCATGTGTACCATTGTATCTACAGGAGCAAATAAGTTGTTTTAATATTATTATCCGTATTTTTGCATTGTACTGCTATACAGTGTACTGCTGTACACTGACAATTTGAGTATTTTTGAAGGTGACAAGGTCATATTAAAAGCCAAGCATCTTAATTTTGAACGGAGGGATGATTCTTTTACACTGTGATAACCGTCTAACCAATTTTGATATTTTACCAAAACTATACACTTTATTTTTTAGAAACAATTGGTATTTTCTTTTAAGAAAAAAACTAGAAATTTGTTACACAATTGTATAAAATCCCATGGACAAAACTACATCATAAGCAAGGGAACAAAACAGAACAAAAGGAACTAGAACTTCAGGTATTCTGAAATACACCCCCACTGCACTGTTTGTGTTCACACAAAATAGTGAGCTATGATTCTAAAAAATCTAGTTTATCATTCCGGAGCAGCCCATTACTCTGGACTCAGCCTTGGTACCGTCCACCAGTCAGAGAACTACAGTAACCTGTGCTTACCTAAAAGCAAAAACCTTTCAAATTAGGTCAAAACTAAGGTTCATGAATGTTATACATCTAATGAACCAGAATTCAAAATAGGCATCCAAGTCAGCTCATTTGGGAGCCAAAAGCCAGGTCTAAATTTGAATCTAATTTTGACCTTAAGCCTTTTCTTCCTGCTGATTTCTTATTATAGTCTGTGTTAGTGATGGAAAGAACTAAGGGCTGATCAGGCAAAGTACAAACTGCTTGTGAATGATAAATCTTTTTTTTATAATTCTAACTTACTACTGTATGCAAATGTAGCCAAAGAACAGTAATATTACAAAAAAAAAATAAGTAAGTGGAAGTTTCTGATGTAATATGCAATCTTGGTTGCCTGATATCAGAACTATTAATTTTTTTAAAAAAAATTATACATCCTCCAATTCACAATTTAAATTTAAACTGTGTTTTACATTTTTAAGTTCTGACATATTAAAGCCCAAAAGCACAGATGGCTTAAAGTTTTTTATTGCCTTTAGGCAGAAGTATCTCTTTCTCCCAAAAAATGATGCAACATCCACTTTCCATGCACACAGACTAGATGACAGCAATTCTAGTTCTTTTTTAGTGGGATATGGCTTCTTGTGAAAATAATCTGCAAGAAACCTTTTTTGGACTTCATTTGAGCTGTGTTGGAATGGCTTTGGATTTAACACCAACACATGAAGATCTTCAACTGAAGACTCTCCCTTGATTTCAGTTTTAGGATCAGACTTTTGTCGTTTGGAAGGCACACAATTCACCTCATTTGCTGGAATTTGGGCTGAACCATTATTTATAATAAAGAACGGTGGATCCTCATCACTTTGGTCTTCTGAAGCAGCATAAAGATGATCAGACCGTTTCCTCTTGGCTGAAAGAGAAGCATCGTCATGGTTCTCCCCGTTCACAAGTGGTAGATCCTGCTTCTCATCAAGGTCAACCTGCATCTTCATAGCTGCCGTGTTATCTTTAGGAGCACTCTGGCATCGAAGCAAATGCACAGCTATAGCTGTTAGACTCATGTTGCCAGTGTACACCCCACAGCAGTGAATACATTTAAAAGCAGGAGACTTCAAAATGGCATGCACAGTTGGCATGATGTGGTGCCGCTCTTTCAAGTGGATTTCATAAGCATCTGTGCTAGTGAAAATACCATAACAAAAAGGGCAAGTAGAAACTTTCTTGTTTTCTCTGCTCATTTCAGCATCCTCTTGTTGCAGTTTGATATACAAAGGAATAAGTGTCCTTGAATTTACACCAGCAAGTACAGCGAGGTGCACTTCTCTTTCACAAAGTTCTTTCGAAGTTATACTGTAGTCAAAATGAGGGAATACTAGATGATCTTCAGAATCACTCAGAAGCTGAAACCCTTTATCATCATAATCTGAGTGCAGTTTCTTCTTTCCATTATGCACAGTTCGTGTGTGAGCCACAAGGCATTTTAAATCATGGAAAATACTGGTGCAGAAGAGGCAAGTTAACCCATGGATAAAAATATGTTTTACCAGCTCTGCCTGAGTTAGAAAGCATTTACAAGAAAAACATCGCATGGTCTTATCTTTTAACCACCTCAGAAAAGGCGCACAGGCCGCAACTTTGTCTATTTCACGAGTAATCTCCGTCTTCGATGTACTACATTTGTGGGCCACTTGCATGTGGACTTGATAGACATTTGATGGGAAAAGCTCGCTACAAACAGGGCAAGTCTTCCACTGCTTAGCTTGTTTAAGAACTAGATTCATTGCAGAGCTGGTTGGAGAAGTCTTGGTCTGAGGGTTTGTAGAAGAACTTAATGCAACAGAAGAGGGCACAGTAGCAGGACCCTGAGACGGCTGGGCAACTGGGCCAGATGGCATCAACTGAACAGGCACCTGAGGTGGTGGAACAGTTGCCACCCCACCCCCTGGTGTCCCAGGCAAAGTCACAGAAACTGGTGCAAGAGTGTATGTAGGTATTCCATTAACTTGTTTGCCAGTTGGAATTAACTGTCTAAGCATAGGTCCAGTGGTAAGTAAAGTAGCATTCTGAGACATTCCAGGTCTAACAGACTGATTTACTGGAAGAACGTCTGGTGTAACCGGCTGATTAAACTGTACAATCCCAGGTCCAGCAGCAGACTGGTTTACAGGAAGAACCCCTGGTGTGACTGGCTGGTTAAACTGAAGAACTCTCGATGTAATTGTTTGGGGAACTGGAAGAATTCCAGATCCACTCCCCATAGGCCGATTTACAGCAAGGATCTCCGGCGATGAAGGCCTGTTAACTGGAACGGGACCAGGCCCTGGCATAATTGGATTGCTGCTAGTTCTGACTGACTGATTACCTACAGGAAGGAGAGTAGGTCTGATAGGCCGAGTGTAGGAAATGACTCCTGGAGGAGCAGCTCTGCTTGTGTTTCCTGTGGGCTGATTTAGGCAAAAAACTCTGGGTCTTACTGGCTCTTTTACGGGGAAACGAGAAACAAAGACTGGTTGGGAAACTGCAGGCTGAAGACCAACACTATTCTGATTTTCTGGGCGAGGACCAGAAAGAAAGGCAATATGTAACCGGTTGGCAGAAGTCGAAGCTGTCATACTATTAGCGCTGCTCAAAGGTGCAACCACGTTATGAACTGCTTTCGTTGACACTGTATTTTGATTCTGATTAACTGATGGAAGTGAAAGTTGAAAATGTGATGTAGAATTTGATCCTACCGAGGTAGGAATCAGTTGTGAAACTGTACCAATTGCTGATGGCTTGGGAGCAATATTGACAATCTGCAGTGACTTGGTTGGTCCTGTTTTTATAGGCTGAACTGAAATTACACGCCCCAATATGTTCTCTAGATCTTTATGTACTTCAGATGTTAAGACATGATATATTAAAGAATCCCGGCTATTTGCAAAAGCATTACACTTTTTACAGTAGTGATCAGTAAAGTTCTCTTCAGTCTCATCAGGCCTCTCCTCAAAATATGTGCTTATTAGATTTTGAAAATGGCTTACCAACACATGTTTCTTTGTATTGTAGTACAACATATCGCTAAATTGACATTTCTGGCATACAAAGTTTACTGCATCATTCCGGAATTGTCTCATACCACCGCTCACATTATAGTTTTGTATTTTCTTCTTGGAGTGAAACATTCGGAGATGTTTTCCTACTGTCTTAGAATGTGAAGCAAATGAACATTCTGGACAAGGAACAACTAACTCTTGATCCATTTCATCTTCATGGTAGCGGGTCAGGTGGTTTTTGAAAGAATTAAGAAATTTTGAGGAAAATTTGCATAAGCTGCAGCAATATGGATTTGTTCTATATCTCTGAAAAACAAGAAAAAAGAGCATCATTTGTAGAATTCCCAAATAATATATGTATCAACTGGTTAATGCAGCAGTACCAAAAAAAAACCACATCACAGTCTTGTTAACTGGATATGAACTCTTCTTCAGGAGATTATAATTATCTAGTTTTCTTCTCTGTTTTAAACAATATTAATATAATACAAATAGTATGAGGACCAAGGCAGATGAAATCTAAACTTTTTGCTGCTGTTGTTAAGAATCAGTAAAATTACTATAATACCAGCAGAGTGGACTCCAGCGTAATCCAAGAGAAATAAATGAGCGAAAAAAGGGAAGAAACAATGCTCTTCTATGTCATACAGGTTACACAAGTATTACCAAAACAAATGTCAAATTTCTATTACCATCTATGGTTAAAAGAAAATTAAAGGAATATATCAATGGAAATCTTTGGTCCATCAAATTAAGACAAAAATTTAAAGCAGAATAACAGCTGTAATAACTTGATTTCAAAATGCTGAAAAAGCAACCAATTATTCTGTATGCAATTCTGACAATTTAAGAAAAGTATAAAAAAAAGAAATAAGGCAACTGAAAAACTGCAGAACAATCAACATTTTTATTCCATTTTCAGAACATCTTCCCGTTATCAAACATCTGAATCCATTTAAATCTGAAAATGATGATAACTATATTACATACCTTTCTTTTAGTAACACTATCCCAATGAGACACATCATTCCATGAAGTACTAGAGAAATATTTTTCTCCTGGATCAAAACTTTTCAGAGTCTAAGAAAAAAGCAAGGTGGTAAGAAAATAGCCCATAACTAAAGTAAAATGTTACTTAATACCGTTAATTTAAAATTAGACTGGGATTCCAAAGCTAGGTGTAATACCCCAAATATTTTTTTCAAATCCTCTAGCCCAAGCAAACCAGTTACCAAAAAGCATAACGTATGACCGTTATTTTAATTTTTTTTTTTAAAAAAGACAATTCCACTTAATTGGCATTACCACCCCAACCATAACTGCTTTCATCTTTCTAAATGATTTTCAGAATGACTTTTGGCCAAAGTAGGCCCACTCATTTGAAATCAGGAATTTTATCTGGTTTGTGCCAATCTAAGCTCAGCACTTCACATTCTCACAATGCTGAAGGTCTTCAGTAGCAAAATTTCTGGCTCAGCGATGGAGCAGGAAGAAAGTCTGGAAGTCACTGGGTGAATTTTCCCTATTGAGGAAAATTCTCACCTTGCCCTGTTTTTCTTTCTCCTTTTGAAATCAAGATGGCAGGGCACTCCATGATGCAACAGCAAAATTTTCTCCCATCCACTGCTTAATTCAATCAAATTTCTTGGGTTTTGAGGCCACCTAACTTCAAAAGGATTCAGAGCAGCTTACAATATTTAAAATTTAAGGGAGATGGGCTGATTAGAAACACAAAATATAAATAAATAAAAATAAACAAAATATATGACTTATAAAATATGAATGTCCAGACAAAAACCACATCAACAACATTCACAAGAGATTTGACAAGTGCTCCAAAATACCCTACCCCCCAATACTGGGAACAAAACTTGGTCTGTAGGGAATTCAAAAACAGTTGAAGAGAGGGAATCATACTATACTGTATATCTCTGGGGGAATGTTGCTCCAAGAGGCACATGCTTCCATGAATTCAATGTACTTTTTCCTGTTATCAATTCTACGTGTACAGTAAAACTAAACTTAATAAAGTATTAATTGAACCATGCATTCAAGTTTTAAGATTTCTCATCCATATTAGAAATATATAATGATATTAAGCATGGAATATATTTTCTTCAGCTAAAATGCATGACATCTAGCTATTTCAAATACTATCCCACAGGGTTGTTGTAAGAATCATATTAGCAAAGGAGGAATCACATATAATACTGTGAGCTTGTACAGCAAAATCAGGACATAAATGCAATATAAAAATAACAAAAACAGATCTCTTCAGAGTTTTAAATATCTATACTTATGTATACAACTGATTTGGTGTTTTAGTTATCTCGAAAAGATTTCTTTATGAAACTGAGGTACCTTATAAAATTTATGTGATTTGCCTTGATTTAAAGATAAAAACCACTATACTTTAAGACATTTACATAGGTGCGTTTGCCTAATCTGTATTCATACACACATTATAACTGCAATATTAAAATATGTTTAAGCCACATAAAACTATTGAAATCCAAAATAATATTTATTCAGTTGTCTAGGTAGAAGTCTAAATTAAATTAAATCAAGAAAACTAGACAAAATAGATAAATTTAGGTTAAAAAGGTGGTTTTTTAAAAAAAAAGTATGTATTTTTTCCTTAAAAGACCCAAACAAGTACTCCTCATTTAACAACCACTCACTCAATAACTGTTCAAACATGTGAAAACACTGAATGAATAGTCAGAATTCCAGCCATCACACAGTTCCCCTGATTGTAATTTTCAAAGTTCCCTACTGGCTTCCCATGAACAAAAGTCAAACAGGCAGAGTGACAGTATACAGCCTTGCCGGACTCCTTTCAAAATTTTGAACCAATCAGTGGTTCCTTGTCCACTTCTCACTGTTGCTTCTTGACTTGCATATAGGTTTCTCAAGAGACAAATGGTCTGGTACTCCCATCTCTTTAAGAACTTGCCACAATTTGTTGTGATCCACAAGATCAAATGCTTTAGCATAGTCAATGAAGCAGAAGTAGATGTTATGGGAAACATAGCCACTCAAAAATAGCATCTGCTCAAGCCCAAAAATCCAGTGTACAAAAATCAAGGGATTAGTTAAATATTTTGGATGCAGAGTCTATTGAGAAAGACAGAGACAGCAAAACCTAGAGAACAGATTGGCTTCCCGTGGAGCCACATGAGAAACTGGGACTATTGCCTCCACTGTCACACACACACACACACACACACACACACACACACACAGAGAGAGAGAGAGAGAGAGAGAGAGGGGGGGGGGGGGCTACCAGGCACAGTCAAAAAGTTTAATGTGGCCTGTGGGCTGTAAAATGCCCAGGTCTGACCTAGCGCCTACCCAAAAAGGCCCCATGTAATAATATAGCAATCCAAAGCTGAGACAAAGCTGGTTGAACTATTCAACTATCTTTGTTAAGAAATGGAGCTAAGCAGCCTAAATAAAAGAAACTGCTTTATAAACATAAAGCAAACAAAATAAGCTTTATTGATCCTGATGAATCGAAAAGTAAGACAAAGTCGATGCTCTGGTTGAAGTGAACTATAAAAGCCTTCTTCAATAAGATGTCTGATTGAAGAATGACTTGTCCCACATTGTCGGATAAAAATGTTAAGTCTGAGATCACTTGATCTAATGATCATGAATGAAAAACACTACCTTAAGGAAGCAAGCAAATACAGGAGACAATGCTAACAGAAATTCACCAACTTCTCAAAGTCAAGAAACAATAAGAAAAAAACCATACATACCCCAGAACAAGACTACAGTTAAAAAAAACCTGTAAACTTGATTTATTCTATTAACTAGCTGTGTTCTTCATCAAAGTCCCAAGCCTACAGTAGTAGAACAAGCCCAGCAAGTTTTCAAAATCAACACACTTCATACTCATGCTCAACCATGTTCCCAACCTGCCTCCTGCTCCGTTCAGTACTAAATTTCCAATTAGAAGCTATGTGGGAGATAGAGTTATTTTGTCATGTGATCCTCTAAAAGAAGAAGTTCCTCATGCTTTAAATCCATGGCGTTCCCCACTCCTATCTTCCTTTTTACCATCCCTGTTCTACCTCAATTAGGGACTGGCAGATCCCCTCCCTGTTTCCATCTTGGAAAGTGAGGAATATGTTCTCCTGCACCTCCAAAGAGAAAACATCTCCTAAGAAAGAAAAGTCCTGCCATGCAAATAGAGGTTAACCGCAGACCATTTTAAAAAATTTCTGCCCAAGACTACAACTTTTTAAAAGAATACAATAAGACAAAGTGAGTATCCAGAACTTCTCCAGAAGCAGTGTTTGAAAAATGAATTCTCCACTACACACCTCAAGATTCCCTTCCAATTCCTAGATTGTCCACAAAAAAGTTCTGATGCCAGCATAAAAGTAAAAAACTCCTCTCATGCCAGACTACCTATATCCAGCCTTAGTAGGGTATCTTCATACCAACTTGAAGGTATGTCAGGACCCACCTCAATCCACATCTTAGGAAATAAGAACTCTTGGATGCAAGTTTAGTCCAAAAGGAAAATGTTTACTAGGATGGAATCGATTGTGGCAATACAAGACGGAATCTAACAAAGTTACATTTCAATCCTATATAAAGCATTCCCATTTCAGCCCCTCCCCTCGTCCATTTGGTCAGATGTCAGGCCCTTCCATGGGAAAGGGAACTCTCCTTGGTTTTATGGTTATTGCTTCCTTTTGTAGTAAATGAAGATGCAATCCAGATCTGTCTCTCCCCCTCCCTCCCCTAGTTCAAATGTTCCCTGTTGTTTGAAAATGCCTAAAGTCTATCCTCTCCCCCCCCCCTTTGGAGAGATGGCAGAATCCCCAGAATAAGCACATTGTTCTACCTATACATTTATGAAATGTGATATAAATGGATTCTGACAGTATGGATGAAAACTCAAAATTAAGGAAGGTGTCTTTAACCACAAATTTTGTAGCTTTTCTTTATTATGAATTCTACTGGTAGGATGTCATCATCAGGATCAGAATTTTTACTCTTTCTCTATTTTTTTGGTTTTAGTGGTTTCTTGTAGAATTTCTATCTCATTCACTAATTTTTCCACTGAAATTAAATTATGCAGTCAATGCTTCCTTATAATGATACAGTACTGATTTTGTGGCATATATCCATGTTAGTCCTCTCCCTCTCTCATTTTCCTCTTAACAATTCACTACAAATCACTGCCATTAATATCTGCCAGTACTGTCTTTATCATTATTTCATAGAAAGTAATTTCTTCCTCCAATGTAATAAAAATATGGAATGAAAGACAACTTAGTAGCATAGCTTCTCCTCATGCTTAGACAAGAGATTGACAACATTTCAAGCCTCCACCAAATAAATGAACCAGTAAAGAAAGGAAAACATGAAATATGATGTTTAACATCTGAAGCTTTGGAATGGGCAGGCATATATAAAAATATATATTATCAAAATACTGCTGCTAAAATGTAGCAAGAGTAAGACTGATGAGTGAAACAGTACAGAGACTGAACCAAGAAAATGGTTGTGACTACTGCAACCCATAAAGCAAGCAGATCCTAAATATCAGATACATAAATATTCACTGTTGCCTACTGAATAAAATTTACCAGACTAAACCAGATTTGTAGATCACCAGACTGAGCCCAGAGAAGGAGTCAAACGAGTCATCAGTCTCAAGTCCCTTCGTCCAGCCCATCTTGAATTCCATTGACTCTTAACAACCACCAATTGGCTTTGACTGTTGGTAGTTGATATTTTTGTGGAGAGCATAAACGAGCAATAAATTTTTATGTTCGTTTGAATTGCCTGGACTGCTGATTTTCCCGCATTTGACAGACTTGTCTAAAGGATGATATGACTCTAGACAAAGCTTTAATTAGAGTCCAGCGCATCTCATGATATACCTATTGCTTCACAACTCGAAACGGTAACATAGACAAATCTTTGCCATGCAACAGAATGGCAATTTTCTTCCAGGGATAGAAACAATACCATACAAACCCAGTTTGTAAGAGAGGATTAAGAGAGGTCTTGTAAGAGAGGTCTTGAAATAATTTACTAGGACTTCACTACTGAATTATAAGTTGGGGGGGGGGAAACTTATGCAAAGCTAACAGTTCCAGAGCTCTATATAAAATCTAAGCATTCTTTGTGTTTCAAAAGGAAGCGTAGTCATGACCAGAGGGAACAATACTTCCATGACAAACTCTGACCACCTGACCAGGAAGAATAACAGGGGAAGGGAAAGAGCCTGTCCCAATGTGGATTAATTCATTCATTAGAAAGACACCAAAAACAATTTAAAGCATCCCAGTGCAAACTGTAGCATTTAAAGAACAGTTTAAGAACCTATTACAGCCAAGGAAACACCCTTTCTCCCCGATTTTGGTGAATAAAAGTGCCTGTCCATATTTCCGGAACTATATAAAAGTAACCCTCTTATATAAAAGTAACCCTTTATATAAAAGCAAAAGGAACTGTATAAATGTTACTTTTCCCATGAAAGCATGGCTTTAACTTTTGATTAAAAGTTTTGATATATAGATTAAAATTTAATCATTAAAAAAGTTAATAATATATTTTTGACCTATCCTAATTTCAATGAAATTACTAATTTTATTCATGGGCAGCTTGTACAACTCATTTATTATTTTACAGTGTCACAGTATTACAAAATTTGACAATGCTATCTTTTGAAGTATAGGACCCTACTTTTAGTTTTTCCAGGACAAAAACTTACTTTAAAACATTTTCCACGTTTTGGGTCTCATGAAATCATTTCAGAAATGCTATGTATGCAATCACAAAAGGCCTTCCATTTTTCAAAAGTTTTCTTCTTTACCTGAAGTAACTCTTGACAGCTGTCAAGTCCAATATCCACAAGAATACCCTTCACTTTCTTCCGAGATCTTCTTATATTATCAAGATTTTGCACAGGAATTTGAAACATGTCAAACTGCCTGAAAGACAAAGACACAAAACAGAGATACATTTCTCAATATAATTTCACATATAACTGGAACGATAAACTTTGGTATGAAGCTGTATAACTTCCATAACAATTTAAGATTTGAGAAATGAAGAATACACAATTTTGTTTGAAATGACTGAAATTAGAAAAGACTAATTTCTTTCTTGGAAAGAAGGTACTGCTGTAATTTAAACATCAACAAGGGGATTTAAAAATAAACACTGTTTAGAAATGGAGCCTATCATGAAAACCAATCTGGAAAATCAGTGAGTTGGCATACCTGAGGATTTAATATGGACTCAGTCATATCCAAGATAGTTCTGTATATCGTAGGTATAATATACCTATGGACATGACTGTCCACTGCTGAGAATATCAGACAATATTTCACCCGATATCTAACTCAGATATAGTGGTAAGTCTATCTAATTCAATGGTATGAAAATCACCAAAAATTGCTAGTAACTATGGTTGGTAAAAATTGAGTCTATCCATGATTTTAATTACTCGGGATGCTTATAGGTATTAAGAACTTAAACATATACGGAACAACAGTGAACGTTATAAATTTGCAGTGAACCATCTGTTTGCCTAGAGGCACGTAGCAAAAATAAGCAGGAAGAATTGAGGAACAGCTTGCAGACAGTATCTAGAATCGGTATCTCCTTCGTTCCATTCTCTTATATGCATTATGATGAAAACATGCTTTATGAATCTATGTTGAAGTTTTCTGTTGCTCCAGGCAAAGACATATTTATTGTACCTGATCAACTTGAGGATACTTGTGATATTTTGTCATCTTTGCAGTACAGGTAGTCCTCGACTTATAACAGGTCATTTAGTGACAGTTCAAAGTTACAACAGCACTGAAAAAAGTGACTTATGACTGTTTCTCAGTCACAAATCTTCGAAGCATCCCCATGATTATATGATCAAAATTCAGATGCTTGGCAGCTGGTTCATACCTATGACCGTTGCAACGTCCCGGAGTCATGTGATCATCTTTTGCAACTTCTGACAAGCAAAGTCAATGTGGAAACCAGATTCACTTAACAACCAGGTTATTAATTTATCAATGCTAGTGAGTCATTTAAGAACTGTGAAAAGAAATGTTGTAAAATGGATCAAAGTTCACTTAACAAATATCTCACTTAAAAACAGAAACTTTGGGCTCAATTGTGGTCGTACCTTGAGGGCTACCTGTATACTTTAATCATCTCAGTAATTTAAAAATTACAGACATGTGGAAAAAGGAGGTATAACCATATTGAAATTTTTGACTTTGTTAACAGATTTGATCTTCATTTCAACAATGAAGATAAAAGGGATACAATGTATTGTAGATTGTACTAGAAGATGCTTGATGATAATGAGAAACCATCTGTCAGAAGACTAAAGCTCAACCAAAACTGGACCTTGCAACATAGCAATGACTCTAAATATTCCAATAAATCCACAAAGTAATGACCAAATTAAAGCCCTGATCTATAAATCCTATTGAAATGCTGTTGGATGAGTTGAAATGGGCTAGGCATGCAAGAAACTCCTCAAACATTACATAGCTGAAAAACTGCATAAACAAATGGTAAAAAAAATAATCTTCCCATTTGATGTAAGAGACTAGTAAACAGTAATAAGAATGCCTTACTGGGATAAAGAGTGGTGGTGTATTTGTCAAAATTCAATTCTGCCATTTATCATTAAAATGTTGTGGAAGGCCTAAAATGCATGTTTAAGAAAAGGGCAGGCAGGGCCCATCCCTAGACAATCCTTTAGGCATGAATTGACTCCATGTTTCTATGTCATTCTTAACCTGCCAAGACTTCCTCCACTAGGGCTACAGGCTGCCTCTAGCCACAGTGCCTAATTTATGGCATTGGTAAAGGTCTAAGTGAAATATTAAAAGAATAAATAATTTCAATTATAACTACACAAGGGAAAGCAGATTCAGAGAGAACCTATCTTGTTTTAGCTAGTTCCAAAAACCGAGGATATAAGCCATTTTGAGTTGCTTAGTCCTTCAGCAGAAAGAGCTAAAGAGGTCAATTTCAAACCCCTCTTACAATACCATCCTGCACAATTCTTTTCCTCAAAATTGAAGATCATCAATTAAAAGAACAACTCTGGACAGAAACAGAAACAGAAACACATCTATAACTCTGTAAACTGTAAACCAAAGATTTACAGCATAGGATAGCTCGTAAATCTGTCACATATCCTAAGTCATTATCTTTGGTTCACCATTCTAACCATTCGCTGAGTGGTTAGAATGCAGTACTGCGGGCTACTTCTGCTGCCAGCTTCAGCAGTTCAGTTCTCAACCGCTCAAGGTTGACTCAGCCTTCCATCCTTCTAAGGTCAGTAAAATGAGGACCCAGACTGTTGGGGACAATATGCTGACTCTGTAAACTGCTCCGAGAGGGCCATAAAGCACTGTGAAGCAATATATAATAAGTGCTATTGCCATTCTATAAGAGGTTCTTAAGCTTCTTCAACTCCTATGGCCTTCCTCCCCATTGTCATATATCCCTGCTCAAAATTTCCTCATTTTGAAACTACTAAGATAGGAATAAGGATCCAAATTTCCCATTTCTGAACTTAAGATCTTATGGTGTTTGAATTAAATCCAAGCGAGCTAAAACCCTAATTTTATATATAAGGACATTACAATGTTTTTAACAGTCACTTACCCCTACATCAGGGGTAGGCAACCTCGGCTCTTTTATGACTCATGGACTTCAACTCCCAGAATTCCTGAGTCAGCATGGCTCAGCTTGGAAACTTCTCTTTTCCCTCAGCATGGCTGGCTCAGGAATTCTGGAAGTTGAAGTCCACAGAGTCATAAAAGAGCCAAGGTTGCCTACCCCTGCCCTAGATTAAGCCTTTCTTGCAGAACCACCTTTCATACATGGTAACCTGGGAACAGCTCCCATCTAACTTTTTTCTTCCTTTGCCCTTCTATTTGTCTGGCTTTTCTTGAACATCTTGAAATCTTTATGATCTACTCTGACATCACAGTTTATTAATCTGATGTGTTGAAATTGTCCGAATGGCTTAAATGTCACTTAGATTTTTCCCCAGTAAGCTGCCCTCCGAGTAGGTGAGACTACAACACTTATCTCCCCAGTCATCACAATCACGTTGTTGTTTTTTCTCCCATACCGGAGGCCATGCAGCTTGGGAGACTTTATTTGTTTGGGAAGTTAGCTAGATTTTGCAAGTTTACAAAATAGAAGAATGCATTATGTTTTGACTGCCGCAAATTCAGTTGGGAAGAATGTCGGTTCTGAACCCCAAAACTTGGATAATTTTGCATAAACGTAACCTGAAATGGAGCTATGTGATTGTCTATTCATGCATGGAAATGTAAAGAAGACAGCTATCGTATGCAAGGCGGATCCCCGTTCATCACGTTTACATAGTGTGAGTGTGTGTGTGTGTGTGTGTAAAACTAACATAAACTAATCCTGGTAGACAATAAAATATTACAAAGAAGTAACCAGCACTTGAACAGCGTAGGCAGGTTATTTTATTCTATCCCTAGAACCGAAAACACTGAAGCTGCTTCCTAGTTTCCTCTTGCAGGTAGGTAGAAATATTAAGAGTGAGAAGTTTTCTTTTCCCAAACTGGGAGCTCCATTTCAAATGTCGGGAGAGTTGGGCGTCCCGACATCCCTTTAAGTTACGCAGAAACGATACTGGCAGCGGGCTTCCCACGCCTGAGGGGAAAAAAAGGAAAAGGGAAAAAAAAAGCAAGCAATCCAAAAGCTTTAGGCCGATTCTGGCGCCCCGTGAGCGAAAGGAGTTCGGGTCGAACTCCCGACTCGCAACCGAGGCTGGAGCAGCACCGGAGCGCAGATCCCTTGCGAAGCGGGGCCTCCTTTCCCTCCATCACCGCCTTTCCGTGCACCCGGGAAGACAGCAAGCAAGCAAGCAAGCAAGCAAGCCTGGGCACGGCCTCTGGCTGCCGGCCGAGCCTCGAGAAGGTGCGCGAAGAGAGACCCGCGAGGAGGTTCTTCCTTGGCGCCAAGCGTGACAAGGCTTCGCGCCTCGGATGGAGAGAGAGAGAGAGAGAGAGAGAGAGAGGACGCGGAGTCAAGCTTCTGCCTACATCTGCACAGGTTGCACTTACCTGTCCCGGCTGCAGGGGGCGCCTGCTGCCTGTCCGTTCCTTCCTCGATGGTGACTCCCTGAGGCGGGCGGACGCGATGCAACCTTGCTCGGTGCCGCCGCCGCCGCTCCTCTTCTTCTTCTTCCTCCTCCTCCTCCTCCTCTTCCTCCTCCTCCTGCCTAGCTGCTATTGCCTGGGCGGACCGGTGACTCGGACCCTCAGTCAGCAGCCGCCCCGCCTGTCTCCGCCTCCTCGTCTCGACCTGCAACGCGCGCTCAGCACCTCAACAATACGGGCACCGGCGGCGGAGCAGCATCATTGCGTTGGCAGCGCCCAGCCGGCCGTGCAATATCGGACTCGGCTTCCCGCACCACCACTGAGCCCCCCGCTCCCATCCACCCACCTCCGGCTGCTCCTCCCTCCTTCCAGAGCCAGAAAGGGAAAATGGCGCTCGATTTGTCCCAGGAAGTGACGTTTCTCTCATTTGCATATCGGTCAGTGGACCAATAAGGAGACGCTTGTTCCACACCTCCCATTGGTTAATTCCATCAGCATCAACCCTGGAGGAAAGATAAGTGTTAAAAGGGTGTCCTTGGGGGATCGTGGTGAAGTCCTGCAGAGTGTCTCCCACTTTGCCTACCTGTAACCTCAACTTTCCCTCTCTTACTTTGGCACTTTTTCAACCAAAAAAAGTGAAAAGGAGCAACGTGATTTTGTGTTGTGACGTCATCACTGAGGGTGTGACGCGTGACGTCATCCCATGTGGTCCTGTCACGTGGTCATGCAGCAGTGCTCTTGTTCATGTTAATAGAATGTTGTGGAAGGTTTATTTGCATCAGTGTATTTTTGAAAGCCCCCTTCATATCCAACAACCAATGAAATCCATCCTTGTCAAGATGCTGTGTTTTCCTTATGACAAAAAAAAAACCCACTGGACCCTTCTTCCCAATTCAGAGTATGCAATCCTTTGAGTTTCCCTCAAAGAGCAAGGCTAAAACCATTGTAATGCCATTTACTTAAAAGATTATTTCGAATCATGTTGAAAAACTGATGACAACTTTTACTTTCTGCCATATGACGGATGATGAAAGCAGAGAATACCATCACAAATAACTTTCATGGAGAATCTCAGTTGTAAATAAATCACCTGCTCAATAAATTGCAATTGTATGATTTTGCTCTTGGACTTTTAAGGTTTATCCAAAGAACAATCAATAATTAATTAAAATAAATCCAAATTGCATAATATGAAAAAATTCCATTTTCCATCTAAACTCAAACCGTTGTTTCTACTTGTCGAATGTAATATAAAACAAATTTACAAAAACGGTCATGATTATAATTAATTTTATTTAGACCAGGGGTGTCAAACTGCCGACCCGTGGGCCAGTTGCATCATGACAAAACCACACCCACCCCAGCTCCAGCAATGGGGAAAGTCGCAATATGTCACGACACGTCACGTGACATGGTGAGTTTGACACGCCTGATTTAGACTTATAGCTGCCCACTGTAAAAGAGCCATTCTCAAAGTATTCTTTTTTTAGATAGAGCATTGAATACTGTATATCCAGGTGCAGTATTAAATGGAATATTATTATTTTCCATCCTACATTTAATCAAAACAGTATTTTCACTGGTGCGGAATTAGTCCATTTAGGTGCAGTTCCATACTTTAAAGAAAATATTTCAAACATATTGTAGTTTGGATTCTGAGATGGAATTTCGAATAAAATGTAGACATCTGAAGATGATTCAAAAATGAAAAACAATTTTGAAGGAGCTTAGGATCAAGCTACATAATCACCGCTAGTATAGACTTTGTTACCTTATTTTATTTCACTTTTTAGACTTCTTGGCTATCTTCATTATCATTGTCCAAGATGTTAAAAGAAAAGATGGGTCAAGAACAAGCGTACAACTTTTCAGTTTTTCTTATCTTGATAGGAGATTTGTTAAATTCATATTGAGGAGATAATCTTTCTGAAATAATCCTTCAAAGACTCTTCATACTTATCTATTCTGCAGTTTTGTTTTTGCCACCTACATAAAATACTGGATTATCATCAGAATACTGATGGAATTACCACATGTAAGGATGGTTTTCTTGTCTGGACTGCTATTCCCCTAAAAGAAGGTATTAACAGTTTGAAAGTACTCCTAGATCCAGTGCTTTTTTTGTAAAAGAAAAAGGTGCCGGAACTCACACATGTCACACAACCTGCCTTGCCTACCCTACAAGGTTCCATCCAAAAAAGGTGCCGGAACTCCGTTCTGAGCGTTTTATGACAAAAAAAGCCCTGCCTAGATCTATTTGTGTCTTTAGAAGCTTAATTGTTCTCTGTGGTATGAACCACTTGGATGAGCTTAGGGCAGTGGTAGGCAATATTCTCAGAGTTGAAGTCCACGAGTCATAAAAGAGCCAAGGTTGCCTACCCCTGGCTTAGGCCATAGAGCCAACTACAGCTTTAATTGGATAGCCTTCCCTCAAGAACCCATGCATGGGAAATTTCTTACTTAAAGCAATAACTTATATATGCCATCTTTGAAAGTAATCCAGAAACTTCAGTTACTTTTTAATATTTCAGCAACAGTACCTAGGGTGTTATCATATTATTTCAATATTACACTACCTTCTCTAACTTCTACTTTGTTTCCAATCTTAATTTAAGATGCTACTTTTAGTTATAAAACTCTTCATAGTTTGGCACCAATAGCTTAAGGAGCACCTCTTTCCATATAACCCAACCCATACTTCATCTTTACTGGTCTTGCTCCAGGTGCCTTCCCATATAAGATTTAAAAAAGGTGCTTGCCCAAAACAGGCCTTCTTAGCGATCTCCATCAGCTCAGAATGCCTAATAGAATATATCTGATCTACATGCCAAATATACTATTCTTCTGGCATGAAAGACATTTTTATTTTCTTTGATTGCTTCTCATATGTCAATGGGGCATTTGAGTTAATACTTTTTGCTGCTGTTTTACTATGAATGACCAGTTTAGCTGTGTTTTTAATGAAAAAAAATGTGGTTTTAATATTTTGGGAACCTTCCTGGAAAAGATAGATTGTAAATTTTATTATAAATAAAAATATAAAAATGATTCTCAAAAAACTCAAATTCTTTATACAATTGCACATTCCCCTTCTTTTTCTCCCCTATCCCAATCCCCAAATATAGAGAGTTCCCAATTCTCCAGAGCAGATTTGGGAAGACAGCAGAGGGGAGGAAGAATTTATTAATTCTACACATATCATTGTTAAACATAAATTATTGGCCAGAATCTCATTGTACTGGGATGCTTACATTACAATTCTCACCTTATTTACCGGTAATTCTGTGCATAAAACTGAATTGTCCTGAGATCTGTATTACTAATATTTTGATTGATTTGATTTGATAATGTCTCATCAGGTCAGTGTCAACTCTTAATTACTGCAGACATAGTCCTTAGCCAGGGCGATGTCTCCCCAACTTAGCCCTAAAGTTACTTACTTTTTATTTCCTTCAGTGTTGTTGTAGGTCCTTTACAGAGGGTTCTCAATATACAGTAAATAAGCAAAGTAATGGGGAAAAGAACATGCTAAGAACTGACAAAGGATTTCAATAGCAAAGAATATTTGTAACTCTTAGGGTATGTGGGAATGATCTGGGAGATAGAAGGAAGAACTACAGACTAGGCAACAGTCAAATAAGTGGCATCTTAGCCTGCAGAAGCAATGGAGAACTGGCAAATGTCTCAGAAAGGACCCATTCTGATTTTATGGACTGTAAAGGTGAGAGGAAAGAAATCTTTTAAGTCTGAAAGTGCTTCTTGTCTGGGCTCTTAAAAAAAATTAAATTAACCAAACTGAGGAAAACATATTGTTGTGCAAACCATTTTTTTAACAAAAGCACTTACTGTTTCTTGTGTTTTGTGACAGATACTTGCTTTCCCAAAGCTAGACAATTTCATAAATTCATTGTTGATGTTAAGATACTGGATATATCTTCCTTTAATGTCTAAACTTGGTAGAAGAAACTTATTTTCTATGAAGTCTTACTCAGCAAGGAATATCTTAAATATTCTATAAAGTTAATGTTGATTGCCTTTTCTTTTCCATGAATACCTCAGTAAAGAGATATTTTATCCACGGGAAGAAATCTACAATCCAAGATTATTGTTTACAACGGTACTTATATCTATTTTGTAATTTTGTATTCCAGAGTACATGAATGGCATGTAATGTATAGATGTGTTGATTTCCTTCCAAAAGAGCTTTTTCAAAAGGTAATTGGATTTTCTAAAGAAAGTCTTTTGAAAAACCACCTTTGGGACAATCACTTGGATGACTGAGAATCTCCATAGACACTTAATTTTCTTCAGTGCCTTAAATAAGACTCACAAGTATAGCTTTCCATGTTTACCCCATAAGCAATTTTTTCAGCCTGTTGCATTTTATTTTGTTTTTAAGAATACATCCTTCAACAGGGTAAAATAGAGAAAATGGGAAAATCTTCATGAATCATAAAAGAAGTTGCCATAATCAGAACCAGGATGACTTTTTTCATATAAGAACAGAACAGAATAACAATTGGAAGGAACCTTGAGGTCTTCAAGTCCAACCCCCTGCTCAGGCAGGAAACCCTATACCATTTCAGACAAATGGCTATCCAATCTCTTCTTTAAAACTTTCAGTATTGGAGCATTCACAACTTCTGGAGGCAAGTTGTTCCACTTATTAATTGTTCTGTCAGGGAATTTCTCCTTAGTTCTAGGTTGCTTCTCTCCTTGATTTGTTTCCATCCATTGCTTCTTGTCCTCCCCTCAGGTGCTTTGGAGAATAACTTGACTCCCCCATCTTTGTGATAAACCCATAGGTATTGGAGCACTGCTATTATGTCCTTTTATTCATTAAACTAGACATACCCAATTCCAGCAACTGTTCTTTATATGTTTTACCATGTTTTCCCGAAAATAAGCCCTATCCTGAAAATAAGCCCTAGTTTGATTTTTATGTGTTCGCCTAATGAAACCCCTACTCCAAAATACGCTCTAGTTAAGAACCTGCCTACTGTCCCACCATCTAGTTGCACAAGGTGGGGTGAGGTGCACACGTAAAAATCTGAAAGGGGAGGAGGAGCCTTTCTCCTACTACAGAAAAATGACATTTGCTGCAAACCAGCAAACAGGCTCATTCTGAAAGGTGGACCAAGAGACTGTCTCCTGCTACAGAAAGTTTGCATTTGTTGGCTCTCTAGATAAAAAAGCTGGAGATTGCAGTGTTTTTAAGGGCTAAAAAGATTAGTGCTCAGGAGACAGGGGAACAGTATACTGGGCAGGTGAAAGGAAGCGTGGATCCTTCAGGATCCAAGCTTTGTTTCTCAGGCCTAATGCAGGAATCCCCTTCTGTGCACAGAAACAGCCTGCCTTTTTTCAGCAGGCAGTTCTTTCCCTATGTCCATTTAACAACCCGCATGGTCACTTAGCAACCACACCTGAGAGAGGGAGGATAATGGTCATTAGGTGAGGCAATCACATGGATGCCTTGCTTAACAACCATCATGACTTGTGACTGTAACGGGCAGGCCAGATTACAGTTGTAAATCGAGGCCTACCTGTACCACACTCATCTCTACATCCACCTGGTGAATTTACCACCCACTCTAACGATTTTAAGAGTAAGGATCATTTGAGATCTGAAGCACTGTGGATCAAACTTCAATCTCTTTGCAGCAGGAGTGTCAAACTCGCAACATCACGTGACGTGTTGCGACGTATCGCAACTTTTTTCCCATTGTTGGCAATGGGGTGGGTGCGGTTTCGGCATGACGCATCCGGCCTGTGGGTTGGCAGTTTGACACCCTTGCTTTACAGCCTAGACTCATCCAAAAGTCCAGTAAGCAGGCACTCAAGGGGTAAGAAGTCCCCGTCGTTGAGAGACAACAATCAGATGAATCCTTGGGTAGCCTTTGGCTAGCAAGAACATTTGGCTGGCTTGCAATATTGTTGGCCAGCCCTGTGCAAGGGGTACAAGATTTCATTTATGATCAGTTATAAATCGTAATAGTTAAAAACCTTGAGCTTGTCAGCTGGAAAGACAACAGTCCAGGTTCCAGCCCCATGTGACAGAGGGAGCTCCCAATGCTTGCCCAAGCTCCTGCCAACATAGCACTTTGAAAAAAATTCAAATGTGAGTAGATAAATAGTGGGAAGGTGACAGCATTCCACGTACCTCAATGTATAGTCATGGTGACCATGTGACTATGGAAGTGTCTTTGGACAACACTGGCTCCCTTGGCTAAGAAACAGATAAGCACTGCTACCTAGAAGCAGACACAACTAAACAGGGGAAACCTTTACCTTTTAAAAAATAAACAACTATTTTACATATGCCTACTTCTAAAATGGTCAAGATTAACTTTCCCAACACAGTAAGCTATAGCCCAATTCCTCACTTTCCTATTTAAGCATAATGGTTTCTTCTCATTTTTTGTCTACCTGACCTTTTTGCTCCTTTATAATGGGGGAAATACTAACTCCCTTCTAAAATGACATTAGTTCAGCTTTCTAATAATTACTTTCCAACATAGGCACAATCTTTTTCCATAAATGTTATCTGACTGTAGAGGACAGCATTAGGGGAAAGTTCAAAGAAGAGAGTCAAAACACATAATTAGTATCTCCTTTAGTTTACAGTTAAGTAGATGACAGAAATAGGAAGAGTTGACTGATGTGATGGATTAAGCTACAGTGGTTCAAATAGTTTGGATTTTGAAAAATGCTTGACAAGTTTCAATCCAAAGTATATAGGTTTTTTGGAGTAAGTTCTTATGCCTTTTTAAATTGCAGTTCTTTTGGTCAGCTAATCCCTAGCAAGATTTTTCACTATTAAACCAAAACATTCATTATTTTTTCTTTGCGGACATCTCTATACTGAAATCACACTAATCAGGGATGATGTGCTGATTTCATTCAAAGGAGAACAACCTATAGCTCATGGGTGTCAAACTGTCGGCCTGCGGGCTGGATGCATCATAGCGAAACCGCACCCACCCATTGCCAGCAATGGCAAAAAAGCCACAATATATCGTGACACATCATGTGACATTGAGAGTTTGACACCCCTGCTATAGCTTCAGTTTACCTTGTTTTTGAGATATGTAAGCATCTGATATTCCTATATGGAGAATCAATAAATAGCACAGGTGAGAAAATTCTCTTGGGAGAACGGTCCATTGGAAAATCAAATATTCAAGTTGTAATCTTCTAACTGCTAGAATCTAACACAATACATCATTCACAATTGGGGAGAGGGCACTCACCCTTTCTTCCAAGCCATGAATTTTGCCAGTCTAAAACTGGCTCTAAATTTTGAGCAATATCGCAAGATGGAAGATATGGGGCAAGCAGCATACCACTTGCATATACTTTTTCTATAGCAGATATATAAATACATTGATGCTGCCACTTCATAGCTAGCTAAATGTGGGGCTGACTAGCATATACTGTATCTAAGGGGCAAGAGACACATCTCCTGAAATTAACATTGCTCTATCCTCAACCCATGAAGAATTTTATGTATGCCCCTATACTTATTAGATGTACATTTCCCTCAAGTATTGCATTTATTCTTCCATCCAATACTATCAAAGGCTCTCAAGTTTTCATCTTGCAGAATAATTTTGGAATTGCCCTACCTCATTGCCTGATTATATAACAGAAATCAAGGAAAATTACATATCTTTTTCTTCGAAGGTGTATTTTTCCTTGAAATCATGTGTTAGCAAGAAATAAGTGGCCTAACATCAGGACTCACATCATTTACGGGGAAAAACATTTCATGGTAAATGAAGAAAAAAAATATTTATTTTGATGCCTTCAAGTCAACAGTCTTGATAAATAATATTTAAAAACCCACCTTCCCCTTTTCCAAACAAAGGGTAAATAATGCAATGTCTGAGTTATAGATTGCAATGAAGCAGAAGGCTATGTTTTAACCTCTGAAAGCATTTTGGGATGCTAAGTGGTTCCTTTTAAATCAAATTTCAGAGACATGGATTGGAGCTCAGTTGCAACATTTAGGTGGTAAACACTGCACCTCTTTTAATAAATCTAAATAGTACAAAATTCCAGTTCCTCTTCAGCAATCTCCCTTCAAAGGAAATTAAATCTGAGTAAGAAACTACTCACTGGTAAGAAAACAAGGTACATTATGCAACAGAATCACTACATATTGAAAACTGCATGTTTATATTTTTATGATCTATTTTATTTCGTAAAAGAAGGCATCTTACTCTAGAAACTGCATTCAACTTTTTTTTAATAAGGTGAAAACAGAATGGTATAAATTTATGGAGGTTTTGTTTGCTACATGTTAAATATTGAAGGGATTTTTGTTCAAACACAAGGTATTACAAAGATACAGGTTGAAAGAGGATGGGAGTAGCAGAAATTACATCACTTCTTTGCTACCATTTTGAAAAACTAACTACATGACCCCATCTTGTTTAAACTAGATTAATATTGTGGATGGGAAATTTTCATGTTGCCACTTGAGTTAAATCTTGTAATATAGAAGGCAGACCCATTGATCATATTTCTTTTTCATATGGTGATTTATAACATCAGTTTAATCAGCTTCAGTTTTCAGTGGTTTGCCCTGTTGCATCATTGACACCCTTACATGAATTAACATGAAGTGTATGCCTCCCAGCATACACAAAGGACAGCACAGCAGGAGGCTGATGGTGCAGATCAGCAGAGGGGTTGGACAGCTCCAGGCGATAACTGCTCACTCAGGATAAGCCTAATGAGTTAAGCTGTTGACAGCCCCAGGCATGGTCAGCCTGGTGGGAAGCCAGGATCTACACCCATTGTCACCTGCACTGGCAGGAAGCCCAGGTTTGAACTGATTGGATGCCATCCACCTGGGCAGGTACAAATAGACGCCAGGCTTCCCTGTTTCCCCAGTTCGTTCTGTTCAGAATAAACTCATCTTTACCCCAGCTCTGTGTCCGTCTCTATGTGAAGCACGCGACTTTACATAACATATGTATGTACATGGCTACAGAACATTTGCAACAAATGATGATTATTTTTCTGAATAAACATCACATTAAGAAGTAATATGAAAATTTTATTAAATTTGAATCATGGGAAAAAAAGGTATACAGACATAGCAATTCGTTTTGGTTCACTAAAACCACACACAGATTATTTTATTGCCAAACTGTTGCTTGTATGAGAAATATACACTGCGTATCTTCACAAGCCTCATATAGTTAAAACTGTTTTCTTATAAAGTATTAAATGTTTTACATTAAAGGATGTCTAATACTGCAACTATTTTAAATTATTTCAATTAACAGGAGATAAATGCTTTTCAGTTTGCAGTTACAGAAAGAAAATAACTCAAACACATTTAAAACCAATGTTTATACGATATTTGTAAGTGTAAACCAAGAGCAGAAATTTCAGGCAAAATTATAAAGAGCCAACCTAAATATGTCATTACAACAAACCCATTTGTCATTCATGTTTTTGAGAACAAACATCTGATGGAATCCCATTACTGGATCATTGTCCACCTACCATGAGAGAATACAAGCTTAATAAGTTCATAAATAAGATATAAATTCCACAATAATTTAAATATTATAGAAAAAAGCAAGCAAATGCATGCATTTCTGAGGCTCACTGGTTTCAGCAGAAATGCATCAAAAGGATTTAATGCTTTTGATAAGATTGTTCCGGATCTGATGCCATATTTTGATAGAGCTATTTTATGCATTATATTGCAACTAACATACTTCGAGAAAAATTCTGTAAAACAATTTAACACTCTGGATGCCTTAATATTCCGGCTTTAATGTTAAGTCTTAGAAGCTTTGAATAGATTTTAACCGCAGATATAACAAATCTCACCTTCAATTGACCAACAACCATACTAAGGATACAATTATCAGGAGCTGGCTGATGATCCTGGGATGTTATATTATGTTGAATTTTTTGGAAAGGAAGCGTCTGTTATAAAAAAAAACCCATTAAGTCCTCAGAAGATACCACATATCCATAGAAATCCACTGAGGGAGTCCATGAAAACTCTTATCTGGCCTTCCCATTAAGAAGCGTTTTCCAAGTAATTATTTAAAGTCACTGCATGAAATGTTCAGATAACATTAATCAATTATGTATTATAGCCTGATAAATAACATACCAGCAGTTTTTCCATAATTGAAGCTTTTCCTTGGAACTGCTGACCTTCCCAAGACAAACAGGAAGCATCTGTCTGTGAAACAGGGACATGTTTCAGTAATATGCATAATGAAATTATCAAAGAAAAGAAAATATACAAATAAATAATCAGAGATCTAGCCTCAGGCAAGAAATCCTCAATGAACTATCCACCCACCCTCCCAAGACTTTTGCAATAGTTTCTATCTATTGGACCTCGGAATGATAGACAGAAATTATTCTTATAAAAACCTGTCAGAGAAGGAAAGAAAAAAAGGAGCTGGAGAGAGGAAGAAGCTACCAAAATATGTACCAATATCCATTTTTTTGCCACTGGCATCTTCAACTCCTCCATTCATCACTTGACAGGAATTTCTTAAAAGTTTAGCTATATGTCGCTCTCCAGAAAATAAAAAGATTGTCCATTTTGGTTTCTAGCTTAATCTCCATCTGTGCACACTCACGGTGTCAATGGGAGCAAAGATAATGTAACAGCAAAAGGGATGCTAAATTATAATAGACATAGATCAAAAGCCATAAAAGGGATATGGATAAAAAGGAGTTGGATTTCAATCCAAACTAGCCCAATCTCCCAGAACACCTAATAAGAGCTCACCAGCCATGCCAACCCCAAACCGTGACTTATAAATACAAAGGCCAAACTGCCTATTGAGAACAAGCTGCCAAACTTCTATTCTGGCCAGCATGAAGCAAAACAGCTACAGACAGTCCTCAATTCATGACCATAATAGAGTCTGCCCATTATGGTCATAACTCTTGATGATCATAAAGCAAGATATTCATGTGATCAACCAATTATACCTTTTTTGCAGTTAATTATTAAGCAATCATTGTTCTCTATAGGGCATTTTTGACAGAAACGGAGGAAGTAAACACTTGTTTTGGGCAAAACCATTGTAAATTGTGGCCACCTGACTACATGATGTTGCAAATGGCTATAAGTCTGGGCACCTTGCCAAATGCCCAAAACATTGTCATGTGACTTCATGGGAGGGACAGAGGCTGGGCTAATACCTTTGGAGGAGGTTATGTATTGTAATTTCAAACACTTGCTGAGAATCAGTTATAAGTCAAGGACCACTTGTAGTTGTTTTCCACCAGCCTTGCTTGAAATTGCTCAATTAATGCCTTTGAACTACAACTTTTGCTGTTTAGTAGAAACAACAGAGCTTTCAAGCCAATAATCCATTCACTGCATCAACTGGATAATCACTGTTTGAGCAAAGACATGTTGATACATACATAAAAGGCACCTAATTGTTCCCTACTGGTATCAAACTGTTGATAATACAGCTGTACAAAACTTGTTCCAATTTGCTCCCACATTGGCCTTTCTGCCATTTTGCAGACCTGCAAAAGAGAAAAAAAGGGCAGTCTTTATTACCAAAATGGAAATACCAGTTGAAAACCAAGCAAGGTAATCGCAACCTCACCTTATGTACAACCAAGTCTGAAATTAAATGAAAGAATGGATAGAAGTCTACAAAATTTGAATCACTTCATGTCACGTAGGTTTTAAATTTAGACCTGTAATATACACCAAGTCTTCTAACTCACCCATTCACTCTTTCTTGTTGATTTTATATTATATTTCTATAATTATTTAGTTGAAAGTATATTCCAATAACATGCAAGCATGTTTAATATTACAGCACTGGCAGAATTCCTACGTACAAGTAAATCCCATTTACCACAGTAGGGTTTAATACTAAAACATGCATCGAACTATGAAGCTGTAGATCCATTTAGGAGTTTCACTGACTGGATTCACAGGTCATACAAGAAGGCTGTTTGGTTTTGTCTTAGTATGTTGAATGAACAGAAAGAATGGGTTTGTTTAACAAACTTGCCTTAGATGCAAATTATTCCCAGTGAACACAATAGGTCAGATCTGAGTAAATAATGGGGGAGGGGAACAAACCGCATAATCCACACATTTATTTGCCACACGCTTCCTCCAAGAACAGGCACTTTTCCGTTAATCTTGAAAATATACACTATTCCTGAACTTGCGTGTTAGCGACTGTATTTCCTAGAACCGCTGTCTCCATTCTCTGAATGCTGGGGGACCAGGCCTCTTCTGGACGCAATGTACTGAACTCCGATCGCCCACCCGTTCGTTCTTCGGTGGGGTCGTTTCCCCGGAGCAGGCGGAAGCTCCCTGGGGAGGATAATTTGGAATTGCTGGAGGCAACCAAACTCGTTGGCGTCTAGAAAAATATTGCGTAGATCCGATCTGGGGGACGTTAAAAGCAGCGTCTCAAAGGTGCTTTTTCAAAAAAAAAAACAACTACAGTAGACATCTCTCTTCCCCCCTCCCCCCACACACAGACTTTGAATCTTCTTGGATGAGAATTAGAATGTTTTCAAAGGAAAAGAAAACCAAGAAAGTCCAGTTACCTTTTGGAAAAAACACTTTCAGGATAACCAGTATCTGGATGGTTAAGAATTTCCATAGACAGTTGGAAGAGCGTTTCTCAAACTTGGCCACTTTTAACATACGTGAATACTGGAAGTTGAAGTCTACCCATTTTAAGTGGCCAAGTTGTTGTTTTTTTTAAACTGTTTTAAAGCTTCCAATGTCACGGCAAGCAACTGTCCTTTTTTTGATTGCTCTTTTATGTAAAGCCACACGCACTCTAACAAGCTATGCGGACCTCCCCCTAATCCTGCATGCCGCCGTTTGCACGTTATATCACTCCAGACATCGCCAAACTCGCTCCGACGCTGACACCCGATGCCGACCCGCGCCTAAAGCTTCCGGAGCTGCGATCTGCTTTTATCCTCGCCTATCGCCAGCACCAGGTGTAGAAGGGGACCGGGGCACTTCTCCTGAATCTGGAGGAAGGATTCAGCCCACGAGTGCACCGGGTCCGGTGGAAGCGCCAGGGGAATCTTGCAGAAATTCGAGCAAGCAGCAGGGCATGAAAAGCACATGAGATCGGAAGGGGGCCGCCGCCGCCCCCATCCCCGCTATTTGTGGCTGGGATGAATAAGATACGGAACCTCGCGAAGTCACAGTAGGAGATGCAACTCACAGGGAAAGGTCAGTCTGAAAATCGAGCGCCGCAAAATCGCGCAGAAAACTGTCTTCCAGGCTCCCGCAGTTTTTCAGTCCATCTGCCCATTGAAAGTCTCGGTCAGCAGCGTTAACGCTCGATCACCAGCAGGTGGCGTCCCGGGCGAGCGGCAGAAATCGGATACGTCACGCCTGCCTCGTCCAATGGTGGCTTGACCGCCAGCTCTTAAAAAGTACTTCGGAGGCGGGATGTTTCCGTTTAATTTCTGTGCTGATTTCGGTTTGAGCCGGAATGGTTTGCTGTAGTAGCAAATTAAGTTTGCAGTATAAATACAGTTTTATACTGTAATCTCTAAGATCCTCTGAATTCAGTCGAGCATGTGAAATAGAATCTCTTGGTATGCAGATAACAAATGTTACGTTAGGAATTAGAGCCATTTTTGGCGTAAATTGGAGTAGAAGGTATTTTGGGATATACGGTAGTTTATGAGCATGTGCAGCTATACTAAATGTTAACACATCAGAAAACCGAGATCTAGAATAATAACGCTGATGCTTGTCATTGCTTCTGATATAATTCCTGCAAGTTGCAGAAATACTACCTAGTAAGTATCTTTATTAGAATTATATGTTGCACCTTGTTTTCTCTAGGTAATAAATAACGAGTACTGTACAGATAATCCTTGATTTACAACCATTCGTTTAGTGACCTTTTGAAGTTACAACAGCACTGCAGAAAGTGACTTACGACCATTGTTCACATTTCGGACCCTTGCAGCATCCCTGGGGTCATGTGGTCAAAATTCAGATGCTTGGCAACTGGTTCATATTTATGATGGTTGCAGTGTCCTGGGGTCATGTGATCACATTTTGTGATCTTCTGACAAGCTGTCAATGGGGAAGCCAGCTTCTCTTACCAACAGTGTTACTAATTTAATTGCAGTTATTCACTTAACAGCTATGGCAAGAAAGGTTGTAATATGGAGCAAAACTGACTTAACTGTCTCACTTAGCAACAGAAATCGAGTTCAACTGTGGTCCTAAGTTAAGAACTACCTGTACTGACTTTTCTTATCATGGTAAATAAGGGCCAGTAGATAACGGGCACTTTCCACATTATTATTTTTTCCTTTCAATTATTTAGTGACAACACTTTTTCCAGAATGCACCTTCTGTAGAGGACTGCTTTTTTCTCCAATATCAGATTACACATTTAAGGATGGAGTACATTTTTCCTGGGCAAATATTGCACGATTTCCACTTTTCTTTATTGTTGAAGTTATCACTTGCTTTTCCCTTTTAGATAATCTAAAATAGCATGTCTACTTTTAAAAATGCAAAAAACAAACAAACAAGATATTGGTTAGATTTCTGTAAAGTACTGGGCAGGCTACACTAAATAATTCTCAAGACCCCATTTAATCCTTGCATTGTATGATTTCCAGGAACTTTGTTCTCCCATAACATCTCTACAGACAAAATCTCTTTTATGCACCTGGCAGTTTGCTGAAGATCAGTGACATAAACAGGCCATAACTAGGAATATGCCTGACTATCCTTATAATCAGGAAATAGGCAATAGACAGTTATCTTTATTTCCTGCCACTGGGCAGTTCTATTGTTATTGCATAAAAGCTGGTTTGTTGGCTGAAGACTAGATTCTCTTTGCAAAAGGAGATCAGATTTACTTGGAACTCTGCACCTCCACAAGCTCATTTGACCGCCTCTGGTGTAATGTCTCAAGCTCATTTGACCGCCTCTGGTGTAATGTCAGTGTATGGGAGCGGAACAGCACTTGTGTGACTTTGCACTTAGAACTATATCTAACGTGGTTGCTTTTGGTCCATTAGAAAACCACTAAACATGTATTGGTAAAAAGCTAAATATATCTTCAAGTTCGAACTCAACTCCTAGAGTCTGTATGAATGAAGTCTTACAGCAGGGGTCTTCAAAGTTGGCCCTTTTATAACTTGTGGAATTCAACTCCCAGCATGCCTGAGGAATTCTGGGAGTTGAAGTCCAGAAGTCATAAAAAGGCCAAGTTTGAAGATCCTTGCCCTACAGCATTCTGGACATTATGATGGAGGTTGTTTGCCCTTGTCGTTTTTAAAAAAATGTTGTTTGTGGGTATTTTCAAATCAATCTGGATTCTTGATAGCAATAGCACTTAAACTTATATACCGCTTCATGGTGCTTTACAGCCCTCTTAAGTGGTTTTACAGAGTCAGCATATTGCCCCCAATAATCTGGGTCCTGGCTCCTCATTTTACAGAGCTGGTAAGGATCGAACTCCTGGCAGTGAGCTGAATTAGTCTGCAGTACTGTATTCTAACCACTACACACACACACACACACAGCCCACACAAGCTCTGCCAGGTGCTACCACCAAAATGTTCATTTGATGCTTAAATAATATCCAACATTATTGCATATACTGGTAGATGGGGAAACCTGAGCATTTCCTGATTTTGTGGAATATTTAGTCAGAAGATGCTAGGCAAGAACCTAATCATTAGTTCTTGAGCACAAGGCTAATTCTAATATATAAAAACTCGTAAGAAAATAAGGCCTTCAGGAGGCGGTAACATTGACAATGAAATTACAAGTTATGATCTGCCTTGTCTACCTGATCTTTACAACTACCAGTAGTAAGTCAGATCACACATTAAAACAAGATGACTTATTGATTTACAGGTAGTTCTCAACTTACAACCATTCGTTTAGTGAGCGTTCAAAATTACAGCTGCACCAAAAAAGTGATTTATGACCGGTTTTCACACAACTGTTATAGCAGGGGTCCCCAACCCCCGGTCCATGGACCAGTACTGGGCCACACAACTGGTCCGCACAAACAAAAGCCCCATCCGCGGGATGCAGGCAGCACAAAACCATGCACCCTCTGGTTTGCGGAAAAACCTCTCTCCACAGAACTGGTCCCTGGTGCCCAAAACGTTGGGAACCTCTGTATTATAGCATCACCATGGTCACATGATCAAAATCTGGATGCTTGGTAACTGGCATATATTTATGATAGCTGTGGTCTCCTGGAGTCATGTGACCACCATTTGTAACCTTCCCAGTTGGCTTCCAATAAAGTTAATGGAGAGAGCAGATTCATTTATCAACTACGGTACATGATTCGCTTAACAACTGCAAAAAAAGTCATAAAATGGGGGTACAACTCACTTAAGTGTCTTGCTTGGCAATGGAAGTCAAGGACTATCTGTACTTTTTTATAGCTCATCTAACTCAAAAGATTCCACAAGGGTTATAGCAGGTTTAACAAGTCAATTTTAATAAAACTAATCATAGGCTGCCAGGATGAGATATAACCGCAAACTATGGTTATATAAATAAGGAAAAGGGGAAATGAATCATAAAGGAGAACTTCAGCTGCAATATATTCTCCATTCAACAAGACAATTATTGAATGTTTTGTAATGGGAGTAGTTCAAACTGATCCACAGTTTCATAAATTCATTTAAAGTTGAGAGTGCTACTTTTCTTTTTCTAATTCATTGCCATCTTCCTTTGGCTTGTACTCCAGTTCCTCATTCTCTAAAGGTGAAACTTCACTGTCCCAATCATCTTTACTGTATCTCTCCAACAAATATTCCTCAGGATTAAGGTCGTCGTCGTAAGATTTCCTAGCTTTCTTCCATCTCCTTTTCTTTTGGTGTTGCCGTATCTCAGCCAACTGTGTCTCTAGTATTGAAGTCCCTTCCAATACCTCCTTCTTTTTCATTTTTTTGTATTCCATTATTCGCTTATTTAATGCTTCATGATCAATTCCAAACAGATTTGTGTGGGTGGAGGGGTCCACATGGGTATCAGCCACAACGGATCTTTCCTCACTGCAAGAAATGGAGTAAACAATGAAACAAAAAGGCCTAAGATATCTGATACTTGCTTATACTCCTGATTTTTGCTGATTCCTTGCAATCTGTACCACTTAGGGAAGTGTCTCTTACCCTCCCAGAGTTTTAAGTCATCCCTGTAGTTAAAAGAGGGGATAAAGATAGAAAAACCATGTAACATAATCAGTCTTTCAACTGCTCAACTGGAAATTTCTATAGTCTTTTTCTAGTAAAAGGCATTCAATAGATACAGGCACAAGGGACGTGGTGGCTCAGTGGGTTAGGAGGCTGAGCTTGTCGATCACAAGGTCAGCAGTTTGGTGGGTCGAATCCCAAGTGTCGCATAACAGAGTGAGCGCCTGTTACTCGTCCCAGCTTCTGCCAACCTAGCCGTTCGAAAGCATGTAAAAATGCAAGTAGAAAAATAGGGACCACTACAGTGGGAAGGTAACAGCGTTCCGTGCGCCTTTGGCGTCTAGTCATGTCGGTCACATGACCACGGAGACGTCCTCGGACAAGCGCTGACTCTTCGGCTTTGAAACAGAGATGAGCGCTGGCCCTTAGAGTCGGAAACGACTAGCACACATGTGCGGGGGAACCTTTACCTTTACCTAGATACAGGCAGTCCTCCACAGTTCAATTACTTCAAATTACCATTTGAAGTCAACAGCATTGAAAAGTGACGACTATTTTTCACACGTATGACCATTGCAACACCTGAATGGGTCACGTGGTTTACACTCGGGTGCTTGTTAACTGACTCATATTTATGACGTCTGCAGTGTCTTGGGATCATGTGATCACCTTTTGCAACCTTCTGACAAGCAAAGTCAATGGGGAAGCCAGATTCACTTAACAACCGTGTTAACTAATTTAACAACTGCAGTGATTCACTTAACAAATGTGGCAAGGAAAGTCGTAAAATGGGATAAAACTCACTTAACAAATTTCTCACTTAGCAACATAATTTTTTGCTCAATTGAGGTTGTAAGTTGAGGACTACCTGAGGATATTTTTCACTAGCTCAGGATTGCAGTTGCTTTACTAATTTACCTGAAATCATTCTGAGATAATTCATTTTCTTCTTCAGGCCCCATATCAGCAATTGCCAATAATTTCTCAACCTGTATCAATGTAAAAGGAATGAAAACATTGAAATTGTCCAGAAATAAAGACTGTTCTATTCACAATCCTAATATAAATAAATTCCAAATCCCATACATTTTGTGTGTTGGCTTCAAGCATAACCCAATGTTAAAAAGACTTCCACTTATCTTGAAAATTATTTGTGGTCAATAGGACTTTTTTCAAGGCTCTCACAAAGAGATGAAATCTGTATCATTTTATGAAAATAATTAAAAAATATTAGGAGTCTTTGGGAAAATTGTGGGACCTCCAGAGGAAGAAATGGTGGACTAAAGATGACTGAGGCAGAATGAAGAGATGGTGAATAGAATGGCTCTTCAATTATTCTTGTCCAGACAAGGCGAAGACTTGAGATCACCTACAAATGCTCCAGACAGCTGCTCTTCTCAAGGAGAACACAAAATAGCAGTCTTCAGCAGGTTTAGAGCTCTAGGAAATTGGGGAATAGGTCAACTGCAGTTGGTACCCTTAAAGATGCTATATTTGCATACTTTTTTTGTAGTCATTTTGTAGGAGATGACTAGGCAGGGGCCAAGAGAAGGGTTAAGTGCATCATCAATCAGGTTCCTTAACACAGGTCAGCAAGCCTCAATGGGTGACTGTGAAGCAATGTATGGCTTTCATGCAGCAGCTGTCTTGCTACAACTGTTTGTAACAGGCACCAGGTAGTAGTCATAATGAGCCATGTGGTTTTTTCACAATCTTTTTTTCCCTCCTAATTATGTTACTCTACCTTTACAAAAAAAAAGGGACGCGGTGGCTCAGTGGGTTAGGACGCTGAGCTTGTCGATCAGAAGGTCGGCAGTTTGGCAGGTCGAATCCCGAGTGCCGCGTAGCAGAGTGAGCGCCTGTTACTCGTCCCAGCTTCTGCCAACCTAGCAGTTCGAAAGCACGTCAAAATGCAAGTAGAAAAATAGGGACCACTACGGTGGGAAGGTAACAGCGTTCCGTGCGCCTTTGGCGTCTAGTCATGCTGGCCACATGACCACAGAGACGTCCTCGGACAAGCGCTGGCTCTTCGGCTTTGAAACGGAGATGAGCACCGGCCCCTAGAGACGGAAACGACTAGCACGCATGTGCGGGGGAACCTTTACCTTTACAAAACATAAGATAGCTATGTAGTTTACATACATATTATACACATGCTGTAAACATATAATACGTATGTAAACTATATACATGTAAACAGAAGATTTAGCTATCTTAAGGTTGTATAAAGACAAACCTATTATAAGAAACTAGCCTGTTATATAGCAAACTACAATTTTAAAGAAAAGAACTTCAATTAAATTATCCTAAAAATACAGACATATAGGAAATGTCTTTCTTACCTCTCTTATAGCCTCCTCTTCTCTGTCCCTAACAAATATTACTGAAGGAACATTTACCCGGATACGATACGATATCAGAAGATGTCTAGAAAGAAAAAAATATTCTAACGTCTATATGAAGACAACGTAAAAGCATTATCTGCAAGCTTCTTTCTGAAAGATGGACTAGGTTTAAGTTATACACGTAGGCCTCAAATTATGCCCATAGTTGAGCCTAACGTTTCTGTCACTAAGCTAGGCAGTTATTAAGTGAGTTTTCCCTTTTTATTACTTTTTTTTGCCAGAGTTAAGTAAATCACCTTAGTTGTTAAGTGAATCATGCAGTCATTAAATGAATCTGTCTTTCCCCACTGGCTTTGCTTATCAGAAGCCAGCTGGGAAGGTTACAGATGGTGATCACATAACCACCACCCCAGGACAGTGCAACTGTCATAAGTACATGTCAGTTGCCAAGCACCCAAATTTTGATCACCTGATCATGGGGATGCTGAAATGGATATAAGTGTGAAAAACAATCACGTCACTTTTTAGTGCCATTGTAACTTCAAACAGTCACTAAATGAATAGTTGTAAAGTGAGAACTACCTGTGGGCAATTGTTCTGTTACTTCCAGGTGTCAAACTGTGAAGGAGTCCCATTGTATTTTTTTTATAAGCATCCCCATTCTACAGGCCAACACCAGCCAATTCTTAAGGGATGTTTGCTTGACCATACATACACCATACTGGTACCTAATATATGATGCTTTTCTCTGTAGAATTTGCTGAATACATTCATCCTTTTCTGCACTGCCAGAACTCTTCCAATATATGCGACATGCTGAAAAATCCGACGTGAGGGAAGCCTAAGAAATTTAAAATACTAAATTTAAATGCAATTTCACATTGGAAAGGAGCGCTACAAACAATTCTATTACAAACCTACATAAGTGATGGAGATTGCTGTCAAAACAAGTGCTATTAGATCAATGATTGGTGGTGGAACGAAGATATATTTCTACTTCACAAACATTCAAGAGGGAATTATTACCCAAGAAAGAAAAAAGAACATAAATTGAAGGATAATTGTTCTACAAGAAAATGGAAGAAGCTATCAGTTATATATAAATACAGTTTTCCCAAGAAGTACAAGTTCCATTTTAAAGTAGGGAGGTTCCAATATTGCAGATACAATTGAGCGTAATCTTAATTCTGCTGGAAACCAATGGAAATTACACTATTATTTAGGTGTTGGAAGAAATTTAGATGTCAGTACATTTCTACATATTTCATGGGATATTCGGAAATGAAATAGCTACACTTATAAACTTCTGAACATACCCCAACTCTCCAATGACAAAAGCAAGTTATCCATACGCTTGGATTTTAAATCAGAGAAAGTCAACTGAATATAACACAGTAGCAGGAAAGCAAAATGTCCCATTACTGGGAAGCACCAAACATCAAATATTAAAAACTAACAAAAACAACGAAGATAGCAGTGATGCTGGGAACTCTCTATAAAAGAGCAAAGAGTCTTTCCTCTTCCCTACTGGAAAAGGATGGTTGGGGTCTTCCAAAGAAACAAAATCCTGAAGAGTTTAGGGTTAAACACCAATGTAAAGAGAAGTACAGGTAGTCCTCAACGTATGACCACAATTGAGCCCAAAATTTCTTTTTTTTAATAGTAAGCTTTTTATTGTTTTTTTCTCTCTACGTACATATGTTAATTTTTCAATCAGTGTGTGATCTGGGTTCATAAAACGCTAATACATAATCAAGTCCTACTCTTTGGTTCTCTCCTCTAGCCATTTGTAGAATAAATTCCAGCTTTGGTAATATTCTGTTTCTTTGTCTTTCAGCCTCATAGTTAGTCTGTCCATCTCAGCGCATTCCAGTATTTTTTTAATTACTTCTTCCTCTGATGATATTCATTCATTCTTCCAACATTGCGCATAGCTTATTCTTGCTGCCATTGTAATATGTAGAACCAAATATAAATTTTGCTTATTAATCTTTTCTGGTATTATACCTAATAAAAAAAATTCAGGATTAAATACTACATGTTCTCCTAATATTTTTTTCTAACCAAGCATGTATTTTTTTCCAGTAGGCCTTTACTTTGTCACATGTCCACCAGATATGATAATACGTACCTGAATTATGTTTACATTTCCAACATTTACCTGACACATTTTAAAACATTTTTGCTTAATCTTGCTGGTGGCAAATGTGTTGGAGGGAGAGAGCATGGAGGGGGAGGCTCAGCTAATCTCAATGTACACATGTTGTACTTTGACAATAAAGGTTTATTTATTTATTTATAAAACATTTTATAGAAATTTTCTTTATACACAGTTGACATCGTCAATTTATAATTTCTCTCCCATAATTTTTCTAATTCTATATTATAACCAAAGCTTTTCGCCCACCTTGTCATTGTCTCTTTAGTTTGTTCATTTTCCATCTCTAAAATTAACAAAAAACTATACATTTTCTTAATTAATTTCTAATTAGAAGTTAACAATATCTTATCAAATACAGTTTGTTCTTTATAAAATTCGTACAGTTTCACATCTTTTCCATATCTATTCTGTATTTGTAACAATGCCCACCATGACATGTTGATGCCCTGATTTTCCAGCTCATTTCAATTTTAATGTCCCATCAGTTTTCAAAATATCTCTATATGTCCAAGTTTTTTCAAAATCTAACAAATTTGGGTGTGAGAAAGCTTCCGTCGTTGATAACCACCCTGGAATTTTTACATATATTTTCGTTTTAATTTTTCCCCATACTGTTATCAAAGCATTTCTAATACAGTGATTTTGAAAATACTTATGGATTTTGTTTTTCCCGTACCACAAAAAAGCGTGCCACCCCAATTGTAAGTCATGTCCCTCCAAATATAACAACCTTTTATTCCTAAGCATTATCCATTCTTTCACCCATGTTAATACAGATGCTTGATAATACAAAGGCCACTCAGGTAGGCCAAAGCCTCCATTTTCCTTAGCATCTTGCAACGTTTTCATCTCTATTCTAGCTTTTTTTTCCTTCCCATACAAACTTCAAAATTAATGAATTCAACTCTTGGAAGAATTTTTCCCCAAGTTTTATCGGAATTGTTTGAAATAAAAATAAAATCTTAGGCAATATATTCATTTTAACTGTAGCAATTCTTCCTAGTAATGACAATTGTAAATTCTTCCACTTTTCCAAGTCTAGCTTTATTTGTTTCAATAACCTTGTATAATTGTCTTCTTTTATTGTTGAGCATTTGGCTGATAAATATATACCCAAATATTTAACCTTTTTCACTAAATGTACCTCTGTTGCTTCTGACAATCGGCTTTTTTGCTTATCCGTGAGATTCTTAACTATTATCTTAGTTTTTTCTTTATTTATTTTTAGTCCCGCCATTTCTCCATATTGTTCTATCTTCCCCCACAATTTTTTGATCATCTCCAAGAGTTCTTCCAAAATAAATACTAAATCATCAGCAAATGCTTGTAATTTATATGTTTCACCCTTTATCCCCAAGCCTCTAATTTCTGTATCTTGTCTTATATTTCGATTTAAAACTTCCAAAGTGAAAATGAATAACAAAGGGGATAAAGGGCATCCTTGCCTTGTGCCTTTCCTTATTTCAAAGCTCTCAGTACAATCTCCATTCACAATCACTTTGGCTGTTTGTTTGTTATATATTCTTTTTACCATATTTATAATATTCTGTCCAAAGTCCATTATTTGTAATTGATGAATCATAAATTGCCATGAAAGATTATCAAATGCCTTTTGAGAGTCTAAGAATATTAATGCCATTTGTTTCCCTGGATGTAGCTCATAGTATTCTAATACATGTATTATCACTCTTAAGTTATTTTTAATTTGTCTCTTTGGTAAAAAGCCATTTTGATCTGGGTGTATAAATTCAACTAAATATTTTTTCAATCTCTCCGCCATTATTGAAGTAAAAATTTTATAATCCACATTGAGCAATGAGATCGGTCTATAGTTCTTAATCTGGGTCAAATCCGAATCTTCTTTTGGTATTAAAGTAATATTGGCATTTTAGCTTCTAATAAAAGTCCATTACAAACATCTTTCAACGGTTCGCTTAATATCTCTTGTAAGTTCTTATATAACTCCGCCAGAAGTCCATCTGGACCTGGTGTTTTCCCATTTTTTTCTCTCTTTTTGGCCTCTGTTATTTCCATCATTGTAACCCCTTCATCTAACATATTTTAAAATGTCTCTGAAATCTTTGGAAGATTACTTTCTTCCAAATATTTTACAGTTTTCTCTCTTGAAGTCTCTTCCTTATACAGTTCCTTATAGAATTCTTTAACTATCTTTTTTATTTCTTCATTTTTATATTGTAAATAATCTTTCCCATCGAGTAAATTATGTATCTTTTTTTTCTTTCTGTTTTTTAAGTTTATAAGCTAACCATCTTCCTGGCTTATTGGCATTTTCAAAACATTTTTGTTCCGCTCTTTTTATCTGTTCTGCCACTTTTTCTGAGTCTACCAGATTTATGTTTTATTATGTCCATTTCTCTTTTTAAAGTCTTTTTTGTGGATTTCTTTGCAGTTCTAATTCTAACTTTCCAAATTTTTCTTTTAATAATACATATTGCTGTTTTCTCTGTTTATTTTTCCTTGCCATATACGTTATAGCTATACCTCTAAGGTACGCTTTAGCTGTATCCCATACATTTTGTGCTGTTGTATCTTCTTTTTTATTTTCTTTGAAGAAGAATTCCATTTCTTTTTTGTTAACTCTATAAATTCTTTTTCTTTTAATATGGAACGATTTAAAGTCCATCTTGGCCCTTTTTGTATTCCTTTCCAGGTCATTTTCAAAGGATTATGATCTGCCCATATGCCTGTTTCTATTTCAATGTCCTGAACGTTCATTCTCACGTCAGCAGTCATCCAAATCATATCAATCTTTGACCAGGATTTTTGGCTATTTGAATAAAAAGTATATTGCAATTTTTGTGGATTAACTTCCCTCCAAACATCTTGAATTTCAATTTCCTCCGCCATATCAAAAAAATGTCTTCGGTAATCTTCCTCTTCCACTTTTCCCTGTTTTGTTACTTTTATAGTCAATTTTTCCATCTATTATTGCACTGAAATCTCCTAGTAGGCAAATATTTTGATACTCCATTTCTATTATTTTTCTATGTAAGTTTTTGTAGAATTTTTCTTGATTATTATTCGGTGCATAAATTGCCTCTTTCTGTTCTTCTGTTTGTGCAGTTGCTCATTGGGTCCTCTCTTCTGTTTGTTTCTGCTCCTTACTCTTCCCTTGGCTTAGTTTCACTCCATCTAAAATTGACCTATTCCTCACTTCAAAATCTTCTGCTTTCCAAATTGAGTCCAGTCTATATCTTGTATTGTTCCAGATTATTAAGATGCCTTCCGGCATCAACCACCTGAAATTTATACCATTGGCAATCAGCTTCGTGGTCAAAAAGTGATACTGTCTTCGTGTGTCTCTAACTCTCTTGGGTATTTGCTTTAAGACCACAATTTCTTTATTTTTATATTGTATTGGTTCATCTCTAACTTTCTGTAGTACTCCATCTCTTGTTGTTTGGCAGCCGTTGGGACAACTGGGAAAAGCCGGTGCTCGGCTTTCCAGCTTGGTTTTTCTTCGTCTAGCAACCCTTAAAGGGTCGGAAAGTTGCCCTGGAGGGGCAATGAAGGAGGAGGGATACTTCAGGAGCTCAGATCAGGGGGAACCCGATCGGAGCAAACTGTAGGACCCTCTGGAAAAACGAAGGAAAAGGCTGCCAAGATCCAGCAGCCATAGTCGTCTCCAGCAGGAAGAAAAAGGACTATAAATCAGCGGAATTTCAACTGCGTACTGAAGCTGGGTGAACAAGATTTTCTCTTTCCTTCTCCTTGAGGATTATAAATGTTGAGCCCCTGATGGGAAAGGGCTGAAAAGTAAAGACCACCAGAAGGATTAAAAGCGGCGAGTAATTATAAAGAGGGGGAAAGATTCTTTGTTAAAAATATCAGACATTGATAAATAAGCCAAGGAGGACATCTAGTGGAGAAAGAAGAACGAAATTTCTGATATACTGTGAGAATTGAAAAACCTGTTGTGGACTGAAGTAACCTTGACAAAGGACACCTGCAAATGATAAGACTGCCTTGCTGTGAGATTGAGATTCAAAGCTACTTTTATTGAATTTGGCTAAATCTAAACAGATGTAGTTTTGGCTTTAGATTGTAAGCTGTAAAATGACTTCATCAAATATTACTAGACTTATGAAGAAAATTTCTTCTGCACCCTCAGTAGGACAATCCAGTCCTACAACACAGGGATCTATTGACGCAAAGTTGGACCGTGAAAAGATAAGCACTGCTCAAAGTGAAACACAGACTTCATTAAAATTTCTTCAAGAACTTATGTTAAAAAATCAAGAGACATTGGAAAAAAACCACCTGGAAATGCAAGAAAATCACAGAAAGACGCAAAGTAAACTGGAGAAACTAAATGAAGAAATTTTGGATAGAAAGGGAAAATTTGAAGCTCAGAATCAAATGATAATAAAAAATCAACAATAAATACACAAAATTGAAGAAAAAACAGATGAGAACGATAAAAAGATAGAAATGTTACTACAAGAAAATGAAAAATTAGAGAATGCAATCAAGACTTTAGAGATGGAAAAAGCGCAACATTATTTAAGATTTCAAAATATCCCTGAGGATAGAGAAGAAAACATAGCGGAGGTGATTATTGACGTCCTGGAGGAGGCTCTGAAGGCAGATCGAGGAGAAATTCAGCTAGAGGTAGATGAGACATTTCGCTTCAATTCAAGCTACGCAAGAAGAAATAAACTGTGAACATGTAAACATGTACGGTTTACAAAGAAGACAACAAGAGATGAAGTACTACGAGCCCAAAATTTCTGTTGCTTAGTGAAACAGTTAAGTGAATTTTGCCCCACTTTACAACATTTCTTGTAACAGTTGTTAAATGGATCACTGCAGTTGTTAATTTAGTTGCACGGTTGTTAAGTGAATCTGGCTTCCCCATTGACTTTGCTTGTCAGAAGGTTGCAAAAGGGGATCATATGACCCCGGGACACTGCAAGTGTCATAAATATGAATCAGTTGCCAAAGAACTGAATTTTGCTCATGAGGATGCTGCAACGGTCGGAAGTGTGAAAAATGATTGAAAGTCACTTTTTTCAGTGCTGTTGTAACTTTGAAATGGTCACTATATGAACTGTTGTAAATTGAAAACTACCTGTAATAGCCTCTCTCAAGGTGATACCATTCATGTAATAAGGATTTTTTGAATCCTTTGTCTGCAGCCATTACTAATATGTTGAAGGAATACTCTGTTTTAAGCCCTCCTGCTAGTAGATCACGAGTAATGGTACAGCTGTGTCTACAGAGCTTTTTTTAAATAACTTCCAGCTGAGTAGGACTGCAAACTCAATGTAATAGCATAAGCAGGTCTGATATAAAATGGCATTATCAATTTATAACAGAGGAAGGGAATGATGGACTTCAACTCCCAGAATTCCCAAAGATGCTTTTCCATGAGGCAACTGGACTTTCTTGCTTTCCTTTGAAGACGTTTCGCTTCTCATCCAAGAAGCTTCTTCAGTTCTGACTGGATGGTGGGGAATGGAAAGATTTATACTCCTTGCAGGCAGCTGATCATTTGCATTCTTTTAGCGAGTTGTTAAAGCTACCTGGAGGCTTCTTTGTGTCTTCAGGGTCCCATTGGATGAGTCAGTAGTCCATCTGCATTTAAAAGACAAATACCACTCTTTCGAAGACAGCAAAGTCTACATTTTGGACAAAGAGGACCGCTGGGTGAAAGAGGGGTCAAAGACGCCATCTATGTCAAAACTGAACAGCCCTCTCTCAACAGAGGGGAAGGAATACGGCATCATCTATCTCCAGTCTACAACACAGTCCTTTCAGCAGTTCCAAGAAGGCTCCACACCCATTTGCACTACTCAGGTGACCCTGAAGACACAGATAAACTTCCAGGTAGCTTTTAAACAACTCGCTAAAAGAATGCAAATGAACAGCTGTCTGCAGTAGTATAAATCTTTCCATTCCCCACCATCCAGTCAGAGTTGAAGAAGCTTCTTGGATGAGAAGCAAAATGTCTTCAAAGGAAAACAAGAAAGTCCAGTTGCCTCGTGGCAAAGCATCTTTGGGATAACTATGACCTGGATGACTGAGAATCTCCATAAACTCCTAGAATTCTTGAGCCACCTCTGATTTATAATATAGTAAAACTGCTCTTGATACCATGACAATCCAATGCAATAAAGAAAGGCAATAAACCATATGCAATGCATGTAGAACAGTTGTTAATGCAATCAAATGCAATAAATCACAGCAACATCTGCACAGTTTCCTGGACACAATCACAAAATCAGATGTTTCTGCTTTGACACATAATTAAATGATTTTGCCGGATTGGTATGATTTGTACTTGCCTTAAACACTTCCACATTGAGATTATAAAGTTCTTGGCCAACTAGAGGGGTGCTCAGTAGGTCCCTCACAGCTTGAAAAAACAGAACATCCAAAGTTTTCTTACGAATGCTATCTGGTTTCCTAATCTTCGGAGGTGATAGCTTTAAAACATTTGTCAAGCTGGATGATTTGTGCAGCTTTAAAAAAACAAGAAATTGCAGAAAACAAATAATTTTAGCATTAGGTATAACTTTTTAGAGTGGAGTGCATTTCTTTAAGGATCCAGTAGAACTGTCATAGTTTTTCTGCTTTTCGTTACTTATTTTCCCCATACTTTTAATACCAACTTGCCCATAATAATTAAGTGGAAACAGTAGTTCCTACCATTCTATAGAAACTGAAATGAAAACTGGAAACAAAGAGGTGAATTTCAATTACATCTCATAATTATATAGCTGAATTTAGATTTCAACGTTTACATATGTATAATCACATTTCATTATATTTTAACTTTTAAAAGGAACTGCCTACCATATGGAGAGGTCAAGCATAACTCAATATTAAACAATAGTTTCAATTATATATGTTTATCATATATCTCTTCATATGTCATATTTTCTTAAATATATGTATTTAATTTACAGAGATGACATATTTCTTCTACATAACCAGAATATGAACAAGACTTTTCAGCATAGCTATTTCAAATACCTATATTCTTAAATTTTGTTATTTTTATATACATATCCTATATAAATATTTGAGTCCTTTTTACAATATCTGTAAATAACAACCTAATGCTGCTATTTAGGTGTTAATGTGGCTTTATTTTATTCCTACACCACTCTCTGATGAAAACTGTGAATGTCAAAATACAATAGCATAACAATTATTTACTTATTTCTAATTCAGTATGAAATACAAGTTCAATGAAAGCAAAAAGTAGCTGCTACTGCTTTATGCAACTTGAACCCTCCCTGAGAAAGCCACATGATCTAGTACAATTATCATAATATAGGAATTATACAAAATTTATGAAATATGCTGATTAAGACATTGCCTTTAGATTAAGGCATTTTTTTTGTTCTTACCATTTCAGATCCAAGTGTAGGATTAGAGTACCAAAACTTCTTCCTTTAAAGATTAGAGGAAAAAAATAACTTTTCTGCTTTAATAACTATAAAAATATATTTTCCTGTGTTATTTTATTTTGCAAAATCTACCTGAAAAATAATTTTAACAAGGGCGCTAAATAGTTTAAAAGCGATCACAACTCACTCATTAGTTCTACTTTTTGTTCATGAAGAAACATGACATGCTTCACCAATAAAATCATAACTTACTATTACCCCTTATAGCAGTTTTTCAACTTGGACAACTTTAAGATGTGTGTATTTGAACTCCCAAAATTCCCAGCTTGCATGCATGTTCACACATCTTAAAGTTGCCAAGGTTGAGAAAGACAGCCTTACTGAAACACAGTAATATTGAATAATTAAAGGTTCATACCACACATAAGTAAAAGTCAAATCAGCAAATGAAGATGGCCATTCAGAGTTCTAAAATTTATAAGCTTAGACTCAGTATTTTACAATAACCTAAGTCACAACAGACTAACTTAAATACAGGCTTATTCATCATAACAGCTAAACATTCAATAAAGCATTTATTATTGTCAGATAATAGAACAGTATTTAAAAGCATTGTATGAACTCTGCACAAGCAGGTATTGTCCTAATCAGTGTAACATGCTTAGAGTCAAGTTTAGAAGCTGCCTTCTAAAACCATGCAAAGAATGACTCTTTAAGGCTAACACTTAAAGTATCTTTAACTCCGAACCAGTTTCCTTAAGTACAGCTTGCTTCTGAGTATATAAGGCAGGGCTCCCCAACCTTGGCAACTTTTAAGACTTGTGGACTTCAACTCCCAGAATTCCTCAGCCAGCCTGGCTGAGGAACTCTGGGAGTTGAAGTCCACAAGTCTTAAAGTTGCCAAGGTTGGGGACCTCTGATATGAAGGATAGAGTTGCAAGTGCAACGGCTATTTTACTCTATTACTTCTGAGAATGATTTGGGGCAGGGGTAGGCAACCTCGGCTCTTTTATGACTCATGGACTTCAACTCCCAGAATTCCTGAGCCAGCCAAGCTGGCTCAGGAATTCTGGGAGTTGAAGTCCATGAGTCATAAAAGAGCCGAGGTTGCCTACCCCTGATTTGGGGGGAGGCGGACGTACCCGAGAAATGGGGTCAAGCTTGTGTTAAGAAGAAGAAAAATCGGGGGGGGGGGGTTGGTATAATTTAGAAGGGAAAATTGCGACCAGGTTTGTAAGAGCTCTCGGTTAGGAGAGCGACCCTGCCCATCGCGCCGCGGGAGGATGAGCGAGGCTCTTCCGGAAAAGATGAAAGAAGCAAACATCTGTCCGCGAAGCCATTATCGCTCCGTATTTCAGCACCCGCTGAGTTTGTCGGCGACAAATGGAGGGGATCCACTCACTTTTTTTTTACCAGGAACTTTCTGAGCAATTCATTAGGGGATCGGCAGAGTCGTCTGGAACAGTGCAGAGCCCGAGAACAGCCGGGGCAGGTTATCGCGGACGGGCCTCCCAAAGCCGGAAGCAACCAAGGCAAACTCGCCTGTTTTCTTACGGAGGTGACAGCGGCGGCGGCGGCGACAGCCACCCTCAAGCCGTTTCGAACGTTCCACATTGTAACCCAGAGTTCTAGAACGCCTGGGAAGGCGGGCCCAGCCGCGCTTCCTCCGGATGCGCGCACTCGCTACACCCGCCTGTAAGAGAGATCCTTCTACAGCGCCCCCAGCGACGAGGAGGACTTCTTGGGGACATGAGCTTCGATAAAGTCACCTCGTTTATGGTGCCCGATTTGGTAGACTTACTATCCGCTGTTTCTCGAGGAGTTAAGGCAGCTTGGCTTGCTTTATTTTGGATGGGCACAGTCAGTTCAGACTGGATTTGGCATTTGTATCCATCTATTCTATCGAGTCCTTCCCAAGGACGTGGGAGAGGCAGATGTGGATATTGAATAGTACTATAATTAGAGGGGTCGTTGCAAGATGTCAGCTGTTCTGAGTAAAGCTGTCTTTTCCTGTAAAGTCGCGTGCTTCACATAGAGACGGACACAGAGCTGGGGTAAAGATGAGTTTATTCTGAACAGAATGAACTGGGGAAACAGGGAAGCCTGGCGTCTATTTGTACCTGCCCAGGTGGATGGCATCCAATCAGTTCAAACCTGGGCTTCCTGCCAGTGCAGGTGACAATGGGTGTAGATCCTGGCTTCCCACCAGGCTGACCATGCCTGGGGCTGTCAACAGCTTAACTCATTAGGCTTATCCTGAGTGGGCAGTTATCGCCCGGAGCTGTCCAACCCCTCTGCTGATCTGCACCATCAGCCTCCTGCTGTGCTGTCCTTTGTGTATGCTGGTAGGCATACACTGCATTTCCTACTGACTGATGGTAAATTGGTCAATGCTGATGGTATTCAATGGTGCCCCAGTTGTTTTGGGATTGCACTCAAGGCACCTATTACTGTGGTCCATTGCACAGTCAGCCAGATGTTCAGACTGGATTTGGGCATTTTAGTCCACCTAGTGAATCCTTCCCAAGGACCTGGGATAGGCAATATCGTTATTATTATTTCTCCATAACAACAATCTTGTGAAGTAGGATAGGCTGAGAGCGACTGGGCCAAAGTCATTCAAGGAGATTCCATGGCCCACAGGAGAATCAAATTTTGGTCTCTCCAGACCTACCGATAGTCTGATATTACACTATGCTGATGTATGTATTTGTTCTTTTTCTGATTATATTATGGGACATGTTTTCCTATCGCCCAAACTAAAAAAAAAATAGCAGCTCCCATAATCTATCATTCTGGCCACATCTGAGAGTTACTGCTCTACTATGAACTTGTAAATTTCACCTCAATAATATTTTACAGGATTAAACATCCAGGAGTTCTTCAGTAACATACAGTATTTGCAATGATAGACACTACAAAATTTGAACATGTAGGATAGCTTAAACTATATGTTCCCAAATTTCACAAGTATGGTATATATGCACTCCTAAACACATCAATTATCTCAAAGTTTTCCATTAGAATATATATTTATGCATACATAATAGCTGTCAGGACCCACCTCAATCCACATCTTAGGAAATAAGAACTCTTGGATGCAAGTTTAGTCCAAAAGGAAAATGTTTACTAGGAAGGAATCGATTGTGGGAATACAAGACGGAATCTGACAAAGGTTACATTTCAATCCTATATAAACCATTCCCATTTCAGCCCCTCCCCTCATCCATTTGGTCAGGCTGTCGTCAGTTGCTAGGTGTCAGGTCCTTCCATGGGAAAGGGAACTCTCCTTGGTTTTATGGTTATTGCTTTCCTTTTCAGTTGTAAATGAAGATAGAAACCAGATCTGTCTGTCCCCCTCCCTTCCCCTGTTAAAACATCCCCTGTTGTTTGAAAATCGCTTTAGTAACCATCCTCTCCCCCCCCCCTCGGAGAGATGGCAGAATCCCCAGTAATAGCACATTGTTCTACCTATACAATTATGAAATGTGATATAAATGGATTCTGACATTCGGCTCTCCTTTCAGAAAAAAGATGAGTCCATCTGTGGGGAAAGAAAACATATAAATGTTAGCCTGGTTTGTTTGGATATTCTGTATGAAACCTCTTAAGCAACTTAGGTGCTTTAATATGGAGTTTGTTAACCCACTCATTTTCTGAGGAGGGGAGGTGTTTCCATGCCACTAAATATTGTATCGTTCCATGGTGTTTTCTGGAATCTAAGATTTCTTTCACTTCAAAATGTTGTTCTCCTTCCACCATGATGGGTGGTGGTGGTGGTGGGATTTTTTCTCGTAGTGGAGATTGTTGTTCTCTCTTTAATAAACTGCAGTGGAAGGTTGGGTGTATTCGTCTAAGATTTTTGGGTAGTTCTAATTCAACTGTTACTGGGTTTATGATTCTTTTAATTGGAAAGGGTCCAATATATTTTGGTCCTAGTTTTTTACAGGGTTGGAGTGATTTCAGGTATTTTGTGGATAAATATACCATCTCTCCTACCCTAAATGGTGTGGGATCAGTTCTTTTTTTGTCTGCCTGTGTCTTGTATGCTTTTCTGGCATCTTCCAACGCTTTCCTAATGATTGGCCATGTATTTTGTAATTGAGCAATCCATTCCTTCAGATCAGGGATAACCGGTTCTTTTGGGGTTAGTTCTGGTATTGGGTTGAAACTCTGGCCTGTAGCTACTTGAAAAGGAGTGTAACCTGTGCTTGAGTGGACTGCATTATTATATGCTACTTCTGCAAAAGGCAGTAGGTCCGTCCAGTCGGACTGCTGAAAATTAATATAGCATCTCAGATATTGTTCAAGTATATTATTAAGTCTTTCCGAAGCTCCGTCTGTCTGAGGATGGTGACTAGATGACAGTCCTTGGGTGGTTCCTAAGAGGGATAAAAATTCTTTCCAAAATGCCGACGTAAATTGCACCCCTCTGTCAGATATGATGCGTTGTGGTACCCCGTGCAATCTGTAAATATGCTGTACAAAAAGTTTTGCTAATGCTTTTGCAGTCGGGATTTTTTGGCAAGGTATGAAATGTACTTGCTTAGAGAACAGATCTGTGACAGTCCAGACTACGGTGTTTCCATTACTATCTGGCAGTTCTACGATAAAATCCATGGCTATTTCTTTCCATGGGGCTGAGGGGTTTGCCACCGGTTGTAACAGACCTGGCAGTTTCCCTTGCAGTCTTTTGGCCATCGCGCAAATTTGACAGCTACCCACATAGCTTTCTATGTCCTTTTTCATAGATGGCCACCAAAATTGCCTTTTAGTTAAGTGTAAGGTTTTTACAAAGCCAAAGTGTCCTGCTGATTTTGTATCATGGCACAGTTGCATGAAATTGATTCTCTGTGTGGCAGGTATATATAGCTTCTCCCCCACCCACGGCAGTCCATCTTTAATTGTGCACACATGTTTATTTTTCTGGAACCATTTATCACTTTCCAAAGATTTCCTAAATTCTATTCCAGTTTGGCTATCTACCTTCGGCTTCATTTTTTCTTGTGCCCTGGTGGTGACTGGTGCTGCCAGTTGTTGTTCCGGTACAAGTGGTTTAAAGTCAGTAACTCTTGTGCTGTTATATTGGGGCATGCGGGATAATGCACCTGCAAGGAAGTTCTTTCCCCCCGGTAAGTGTTTGAGAGTGAAATTGAATCGGTGAAAATGTTGGGACCAGTGGGCTTGCTTAGGAGTGAGCTTCCTGGGCGTTTTTAGTGCTTCCAAATTTTTGTGGTCTGTCCAGACCTGGAAAGGTATTTTATTTCCTTCTAAAAGTTGGCGCCATGTTAGTAATGCCCACCTCAACGAGAATGCCTCTTTTTCCCATATTGGCCAGCGTTGTTCTGTTTCTGTGAGTTTTCTGGATGTGTATGCGCATGGTTGCAATGTCCCCCCATCATTTTCTTGTAATAGTACGGCTCCTACCGCTACATCACTCGCATCTGCCTGTATTACAAAAGGTTTGTCGGGATCTGGGTGTTTTAGGACAGGTTCAGCAGAAAAAAGTCTCTTTAGCCTCTCAAATGCTGCTTGACATTCCATTGACCATTTCAGAGGCTGGGTTTCACGGGTGACCCCCCCTTCGTTTTCAACAAATTTGTGAGGGGCATGGCTATTTGGCCAAATGCGGGGATGAATTGGCGGTAGAAGTTTGCAAACCCCAGGAAACTTTGCAATTGCGTCCGTGTGCGGGGGGGGTGCCCACTCTAGTACTGCCCTGACCTTCTCAGGGTCCATTTCGATGCCCTCTGGAGATATGCGATATCCCAGGTAGTCGATTTTTTCCTGATGGAATTCACACTTCGATAATTTAGCATATAAGTGGGCAGCTCGCAACTTCTTCAGGACTGCTCTGACTAGTTTGATATGTTCCTCTTTGGTTTCTGTGAAGATAAGGATGTCATCGAGGTAAACCAGGACCCCCTTATATAGGTGCTCTCTCAGCACGTCATTAATTAATTGCATAAAGACTGCGGGGGCCCCTTGCAGTCCGAATGGCAATACTTTGAATTGATAGCACCCCATTGGGCAGTTGAATGCAGTCTTCCATTTGTCTCCTTCCTTAATCCTAATACGGTAGTATGCTTCCCTCAGGTCTAGTTTGGTAAAAATCTTTCCTTTCGATAGGTGGGATAACATATCCTTCATTAGGGGAAGGGGGTACAGATTACATTCACTAATTGTGTTCAAATTTCTATAGTCCACAACCAAACGAAAGGACCCATCCTTCTTCTCCCTGAAGAGAACTGGGGCGGCCACTTTGGGTTTGGCAGGCTCAATAAATCCTCTTTCTAAGTTTTTCTTTATGAATCTCTCCATTTCTGCCATTTCCCTTGGGCTCATGGCATACATCCTGGGTTTTGGGAGTTTTGCCCCAGGTTTGAATTCTATGGTGCAGTCTGTGGGGCGGTGGGGGGGAAGCTCATCTGCTCTTTCCTCACTGAAAACCTCAGCCAGGTCCCTGTATTCCTCCGGTATCTCTGGTAATCCCTTCTCTTTCCCCACTGCTGCTGTCTCCTCCCTCTGGGTTGGGGGGGTGCTTTTGGAGTCTAAGTTCTTCTGCCCCCCCTTTGGGAAGTTGAGTTCTGCTGTCCTCCAGTTTATCCCGGGGTTCCATTTCTTCAGCCATTCCAGTCCTAGGATCATTGGGCATTCCATGCCTGGGGCCACTATAAACGTTATGTCCTCTTCATGGGGCCCCAGTGATAGGTGGATTGGTAAAGTGGCTAGGGTGGCTGGTCCTCCCCCTGCTATTGTCCCATCTAATTGACTAAAAGAGATTGGATGTTTTAGCCTCCTCACTGGGATGCTCAATCTCTCCACCAGCGTTGGGCTGATAAGGCAGCGGATGCACCCAGAGTCTATCAGAGCTTTTATTTTGGCTGCTTCAGGCATAGGGGAAGCTAATATAGTCACTGTCTTAAGTATGGGTGGAAGGGGTCCACTTACCAATGGTTCACCCTCTGAGCTGTCTTCCGAGTTGTCCACCGTCCCTGCGGTGCAGGCCGGAGTCCAGTCCCAGTTCCTGGCAGGAATTGTGGACTCTACAGCCTCTGTCCCTTTCATGGAAGATACTTTTGTGTTGCCTTGGGGCTTCCCCGGCTTCTTGGAGGATGATGCCTCTGGTTTTCGTGGGGGGGCTTTTGAACGACATTCTGCAGCACGGTGGCCCTCTCTCCCGCAGTTGAAGCAACTTGTTGATTTTTTGGCTGTGGCTGGTGGTTTTTCCCCCTCGCGTGTTTGCTCGGGTGGCAGGCTCGGGTGGCAGGCGGCCCCATGGTTTTCCTCTGCGGTGTCTCTGCGGTGTCTATTTCCACTTCCTCCGCCAGGATGTACCAGTTGTCGAGGTGGGGTGGGTCTCCTCGAGGCAGGCAAGCATCATACAGGTCGTAGTTCAGACCGTCTTTGAAGTGGCTAAGGAGGATGTCTTCTGGCCAGTTCAGCTTGCTGGCAATGGCTCGGAATTCTTGGGTATAATCAGCCACTGCTCGCCTGCCCTGCCTCACCGTTTTGATTCTCTCCCGGGCCTTACGGTCAGCCAAAGGATCCTCGAACCATCGCCTCAAAGATGACATGAATCGGTTGAAGTCGTTGAGTTCTGGGGCGTTGGAGTCATGCAAGTTCACCACCCAGTCTGCAGCCGTCCCGTCCAGGGCAGATTGCACAATTCGGATGCGTGTTTTGTCACTGGGGATGTCCCGTCCGTACTCTTCCATGTAGCTGAGGACTTGGGTTAGGAAAAATCCCAGTTGTGATGGCTCCCCCTTGAATTTGACTTCCAGGGGCGGGAGTCTTTGGCTGGAGCGTTGTCTGCGCCGTGGCCGGTATCGCTCCTCATCCTGGTCCCCATCTGTGGCTCTGGGGGGGGGGGGTACTGCTGAGGCAGCAATTCCTGTTCCATTGGATGGCCCTGGGGTTTCAGGTGTTGGATCCCCTCCGTTACCTTTCCAGTTGCGTCCCCAGGCACTGCCTCGGTTGCGATTTTCAGCTCGCTCCTCCCTCAGTGAACTCAGGGTTGCTTTCATCAGATCAATGGCCTTTTCCAGGATCCGCTCCTCCTCGCTGGCGTGCAGGGAACTCTCCATCTCTTGCCTCCATTCCGGTTGGTGGTTACTACGCCTCAGGGTCTTTCCTCCCGAAGCCTTTTCCCACTCACTTTTCCTTCCAACGCCCATCGACCACCGGGGTTTTCGGTCGTACTGCTCCACCGCTTCTTCCCCGGGGGAATATGCTGCTTCAGCTTCCCATTGTCTCTGGGATTCCATTTGGGGGGAAGACTCCCCCTCCATGGGGCTTCCCTCCTCTCTTGCTTCGTCGCCAGACATTTGTATTTGTTGCAAAGTCCCCCGGTAAGGTTTCCCCTTCCAGGTTGACTCTTAAAGCAGATTCCGTCTACTGTCAGGACCCACCTCAATCCACATCTTAGGAAATAAGAACTCTTGGATGCAAGTTTATCCAAAAGGAAAATGTTTAGTCCAAAAGGAAAATGTTTACTAGGAAGGAATCGATTGTGGGAATACAAGACGGAATCTGACAAAGGTTACATTTCAATCCTATATAAACCATTCCCATTTCAGCCCCTCCCCTCATCCATTTGGTCAGGCTGTCGTCAGTTGCTAGGTGTCAGGTCCTTCCATGGGAAAGGGAACTCTCCTTGGTTTTATGGTTATTGCTTTCCTTTTCAGTTGTAAATGAAGATACAAACCAGATCTGTCTGTCCCCCTCCCTTCCCCCGTTAAAACATCCCCTGTTGTTTGAAAATCGCTTTAGTAACCATCCTCTCCCCCCCCCCTCGGAGAGATGGCAGAATCCCCAGTAATAGCACATTGTTCTACCTATACAATTATGAAATGTGATATAAATGGATTTTGACAATAGCCTTATTTCATAACTGAAATATTTACAGTATTTTGGAATAAGCCCTGTTAATTTTAATGAAATTTAATCTTCATTAAGTCAGCTGCTATTTTCAACATAACAGCCTATCCCACAGATGATATTTGGAGAAACATCTCAAATACCTATAGCAGTAATCCTTATTTGACAACAAGCCCTTCAAATACTGTATCATATAACTGGGACACTCATCCAGTGCATTTTAACTGGAAAGAGATGACATAATAAAAAATAAAGTAAAAATATCTATTTTTCAAGTTTGTTTTCCATTCCATTTAATAAAGAACAAACAGAACAACATAAATGAACAAAACATACCCCAAAACATGCTTATTTTTTTTTTCCAAAGAAGCTAAATGGAGATCTGTTGTCAAATCGATAAAAATCAAATTCATTACTTTGGTATAAACTAGGAATTTCCAAACTTGGCAACTTTAAGCCTTGTAGGCTTCAACTCCCAGAATTCTTCAGGCAGCATGACTGGCTGAGGAATTCTGGGAGTTAAAGTCCGCAAGGCTTAAAGTTGCCAACTTTGGAGAACCGTGGTATAAACATTTAAAGACAAATATAGAATACTTTATCCCAACAAGGCACTCATGTTACTCATGGACTTCATGAGGGACCGGGAGGCCATTTACAGCAGCCAGAATATTTTCAACCATACTTTCCATCATATGGCGGCGGGCTTGTGAAGTTGCAGATCCAACGTGGGGTGTTATGATGACATTATTTAAATGCAATAAAGCATGATCTCTGAAGGAAAAAAGAGAAAAGTTGTCTGTTTCTTTTAAACTTGAAAATATAATGATGTGTCACGCTTATGGAACTGAACTGAATATGGGCATTTATATATTTTGGTATTGCAAAGTTTTCAGAAAGTAGAATCAGATCATTAATATTCCGCAGTTCTTAATTCAAGCATCTCCTCACTGCTGCTTGTGGTAGCACAGAAGCACAGTAATGGGGAATACATGGACTCTGTCCATTTTTCCTTGGAAGTGTTTATTATCCCATAAGCCAATTCATAGGAGAGTGTTGACAGGCAACATAATATGCAGCTAAACCATCTTGCAGAAATGTGTTCTGCACTGCAAGCATTGGGAATTCTGAAGTGGAGAGTTGAGGACTGAAACATTTATCAGTTGACTCAGTTTAGATGTTCCCACACAACACAACTGATTGTGAAGAACTGGGATATAGATTTGGACAGGGATAAATCTAATCCTTTCATGGCTAATTGACTGCATCAGTTGACCCTTTTTTAGTGTCCTCACAACACATTCACCCAGTTAAGTGGATACAGTACGGTGTATAATAGATGTACATCAAGCTTAACTACTGAGAAGACTAAGCTTAGCTAACTAACCAGGTATGACTTGAAAAAAGCAGTCTATCCTGAACCATGGGGAGCTGGTCATTTTTAGCCCAGTCTTCTCATACTGTAGAGTGGTGGCTGTGGGAAAAATACGAAGAAAGCTACATTGCCTTGAACTACTGAATGCAAGGCAAACATAATCGTATAAAAATAAACAACTGATCTTTAGAATTTGATTTTTTTACTCTTGTTTATTTCCATTTCAGTTCCCTGTGCTTTCCTGTGGCCAGCAAGACCAATCAGTCCTTCTAAGATCCTGAGGTTGTTTTGAGTTGCTCCACAGAAAGGAAAGCTGGTGGTGTCCTAAGCATTTGTAAGTCCTTCTTCTGGGGGCATATATCATTTGCCTTGGAACATTTAAAACCAACTTTTCAGTGTGACTAGGGAAATGATGCATTTGTCTTGGCTAAAAATTATGCTACATTCCTGTTGCAGATTAATTTTCATATTTGGAGAACTTAAATCAACTCACTGTATCACATAATATTCATGGAGAATATCTATCCATATTGTCCCTAATTGCTGACAACACACCAGTCAATAAAGTAATATACTATTTCGTCAAATATAACCCTATTGATTAATAGAGAACATTTGCTTTCTTTGGCATGAATGGCCAACTATCTTATCTTAAATAATCCTGCAGTCTAGATGAATTGGAGATGAGCCTGAATATATTTTGGGATAGAATACTTAAAATAAAGGAATAAGCAGAGCCCCAAAATTCACACAGACATATTAATACTAAATGCATGATTTTTTTTTTACCTTGGTAGTGGCTCTGGATACGTTACATCCAAAGCTGCAGCCTTAATTGTTTTCGTTTGGAGAGCTTTCAGCAGTGCATCTTGATCAACCACTTGACCTGAATTTAAAGCAAATGAGAACAATTTTTTTTTACTAGCTCTATCATGACATACTACTTACCAAACTAAAATGGGAGACTCATTTCTTTGGATGATAGTAGTAAAACATTGTTAAATGTGACATACTCCTTTCACACTAACAGGTTGACATTTCTGGCAACAACCATATTGGAACAAATAAAAAAATTCCTTATATTTTAATGAGGAGTGGTTTGAATGAATGGGGTCTGAACTAATGCAGTCCTATCAGAAAAGGGATTTTGGGTTACAAGAATTAATCAGTTAATATATACAATAACTCAGTTTGAAATTGTTGAGAAAAAGAAAAGTTCTTAGTGGAGAAATCATTTTATGACTTTATACAATTCTACGAAGCAACCTTGATCAAAATATTGAACTCTATTTTGCTAAACACACTATATCACACAAATATTGTATATTTGGAAAATATGTGAAAAGGGCAGCTAAAATAATTAGCAACTCCATATTATAGTGAAGAACATGAACAATGTGCTGCTGCCAATAGTTTCTTACTGTCAAAACATAAATTTTCTTGGCAGGAGAGGAATGGTTAAGGAGTTGTGAATTTAAAAAATATTTTATATTTTGAACGGAAAGAAGGTGAAAGCAAGCATAATTCCACCTAAGGGAAAGGACTGGAAGAGTGGTTATTCTAGAAAAATGATACAGGAAATGCTTTACTGTTACCTGTCTGTTGCATGTGTACATTTGAGTCTTTTATTAATATTTGTAGTCCTCAGGTTGACTATTATTTCAAGGAGATGTTTTAGATAATGACTAACATTTACAAATTAAAGCAAACATTTCAATACTGCTAAGCTTGTAAGCCGCCCTGAGTCTTCGGAGAAGGGCGGGATATAAATGTAATAAAAAATAAATAATAAATAACATATCTCTGCTGATTAGTTAACTGAAAATAGACCCTTATTCACCATGTCCCATGTATGTTGTACCTCTGGAGATAACTTCTTCATAACTGAAGATCAGAAGCACAAGTGCAGTAGTGAGAAAAATAATCCTAATGTAAAATGGATAATGGCCATCTAAGGAGGAAAATGGTATTTCAGGAGGCCGTTCCTTAGATTAGTAAGGAGATATGCAGCTAGGGAAATGTTAGCCAGGAATTCTAAAAAATGGGATGGGGCATGAACTGGGAAGAATAAGTTTAATCCAGTATGGGTATTTAAAAACATTACAATATCTCAAGCTCTTTAATTTAGATGATGCAGATGAGTTATAGACTACCTTAAATTTTCCTGACAGAATTTTATTTGTAATTCCTTACTTTCCCTCATGTCATAAATGATTTTCATTTCATCATATTCAAGGAAAATGTGGCTATAATGAGTTTGAAATCATTATACTACCTCTACAGATGTTGACAAGAGTGGCAGTGGGCTTCATGAGTTCTAGTTCCTTTCTCCCAATCAACTTGCATGTCTGAGGAGTCAGATTCACAGTCAACATCACAAAGTCAGCTTGTTGAAGTAAATCTTCCATCTTCTGGCAATAAACTGCACCAACAGCCTGCTCATCTGCCTCATTTCTGCAGAACATAATCATTTAGCTCTAATTGTTTTTTTTATTAAAGAAATTTACAAAAACAAAAATTTACAATATATCCCCAAATCCCTCCCACCCCAAACCCACCCACTTCCCCCCCCACTTACCCCCCCCACTTCCCAGAGCTAAATACAGGATTATAGTTACAATAATCATATTCTAAATAAAAATTATGCATAATATACAATTAACCAAATTCATAATGCGCTTTAACTCTCTTTTAACATACCGGTAACTACCAACAATGTACCAATAACAATATCCCACTACTCATAAGCTAAATGGTACTTTTTAGTCCCATATTTATTTTGAATATAATTTATCCATCTCCTCCAAACTGAAATATATCTTTCCTGTGAATGATCCTTCAGATAAGCAGAAATCTTAGACATTTCTGCAAGATTTGAAACTTTAAACACCCATTCTTCTACAGTGGGCAAACTATCCTTCTTCCAATATTGTCCCAATTTAGCTCTAATTGTTAATGCTAGCAATATTTCCACTGATGTTTCATACCTCCACAGAATTACCTTCGCTCATTTCGTAGTGACTTGAAAACTTGGTTTTTTGAGCTGTGTGGCCCAGACTGAGGGGTTTTAATTATTTAATTAATGGGGTTTTAGTTAAGTTCAGGGATTAATTTAATCTTAGTTTTAATCGATTTTAATTTTATGTGATGTATTTTAACTTTTAATTTTCCCTGTAAACCGCCCTGAGTCCTACGGCAATAGGGTGGTATATAAATTTAATAAATAAATAAATAAATAAATTAGTGACAAAGGCAATCTGAACATATTGGTACATCCAAAGGCCTCTAACCCATTACAAAAATGCCCCATTCTAACCATTCCTGAAGAATATCTCCCATTTTCATACCAGTGCCAATACAACTTAGGTTTATATTAACCTGATTCAATGTTGAAATGTTTTTTTTCTATCTTCTCCCAACACAAGTCTTGATATATGTACAATATATGTTGTTTCACTGGCGAGTATAGTGAAAATGAAGCAGATCTGGAATTTGTCTCGCTCAGGGCTCTCCAAACTTGGCAACTTTAAGACTTGTGGACTTCAACTCCCAGAATTCCTCAGCCAGCCATGCTGAAGTCCACAAGTCTTAAAGTTGCCAAGTTTGGAGATTCCCTGGTCTAGCTCCTACTGGTCTCTTCGGCTGTTGCAGGCATACCTTCCCACACAATATTCATTTATGAATCTAAAATATACATTTATGAAAGATTAGGAAAAAATACTATTTTGTACAGGTATCTCTGCAATGGGAGACAAATGGAGTTATTCATGGTGAGCACAAGAGAAAGGTAAAAATAAAAAAGTATAATAATAATGTAAATATGATCTAATCCGAGAGCTGGTTACCTTTGGCTTCTGTTATGATAAAGTATTTTCATCTCAAAAGCTTTAGCTCTTTGGGCCACCTTGTAACCAATCCTGCCCATTCCAATGATTCCTAGAGTTGAACCAGTTATTTCTTGTCCCAACCAGTCGACATTAAAATAGTTAGTGTCAGGGGACACTGCAATCTGATAACCTAGACGTTTAAAAACAAACCAAAAAGAAGTGGATTATGGTAGTACGAAATCAGTCAATAATCAATAGCGCAGGTCTCACTCTTTTGTTGCAAAACATGTTGACCTTACTGATTCTGAACAGTGGGTGGGTGCCACACCACTTCCTGGTACTGATATTTGTAGCAAGGTCTCAACTGCCTTTTGAAGGAAACTTAGAAATCTTTCTTCACAATCCTAGTTATGATATACGGAGATTCTCTACTGAATCCATTAGTAAGTGGTTGCTCAGAACACGCTCCTTGGTTTTATATTTTAGAACTGTATTATGGCATTAAAACCAGTCTATGATGTCACCATTGTCAAATTTAACTGTGCTGAGTTTGGAAGCTATGATGGCAGATGTCTGGGCAATACCAAATCTTTAAACTGGATTGGGAAGTAGGAAAAAAAGAATATTATGGAAGAAAGCAGAAGCAACTTCTTCCTTATAGGTGACATGGAAAATACAGATAATCCTTGAGTTACTACCACAATTGAGCCCAACATTAATGTTGCTAAGTGAAACGTTGGTTAAGTGAGTTTTGCCCCACTTTACAACCTTTCTAGTAACAGTTGTTAAGTGAATCATAGCAGTTGTTAAGTTAGTAACATGGTTGTTAAGTAAATCTGGCTTCCCCACTGACTTTGCTTGCCAAAAGGTCACAAAAGCTGATCGTGTGACCCTGGGAACACTGCAACCATCATAAATACAGGCTGGTTGCCAAGTGACCGAATTTTGATCACATGACCATGGAGATGCCATCATGGCCATAGGTGTGAAAAATGGCCGTAAGTCACTTTTTTCAGTGCGTTTTTCAGTGCCATTTTAACTAAATGAACTGTTGTAAGCCAAGGGGGAGGGGAATGAGGGGAATCCTCATTCAATAATTATGCAGGAAAAATAGGTCTGGGGTAGCAGTTAATGAACTACTTTAAAAAAAAAACCATTATCTGATAGTTTGTAAGTTCAGCCGGTTGCTACATCTTGACAAACCACCAGATAATCCCTAAACAGAGGCAAACCTTGCTAGTTCCTGAATGGGAAACTTGAGAACATTTCAGAGATGTAGACTAAAACAGAAAATTTAAAATTTTCTGGGATGAGACAATGGCAAAATACTTGGTTACATTATATCTACAAGGGAGCTTCTTAAAAAAACAATATGAACCAATGAAAATCAATTACCTTGAAACATAAAAGATTTAAACAGTCTCTCTCTCCCCCCCCCCCCCCAATAAAGGAGAATATTTGTTGCTCAGAGTTGAAATAAGTGATCCTTGGCATTTTCTGAGTTTGTTTTCTTGCAGACATTTCATTACCCAAACTGGGTAAAATCATCAGTACACCGAGGATGTTATCTACTTTGGGGTAATGAAATGTCTGTAAGAAATCAACCAAGCTCAGAGAGCATCCAGGACCCCTCAGTCTCTCCCCTCCTCCAGCATATTACCATTGAGTTATCAAAAATTAAATTGTACCTTCCACAATCCTTCTAGCAGAAGCCAGCATTAAAGCCATCCCTATATCTGCTGTTGTACTGGTCACTGCAAAAGGTGTATTAGTTATTTTTATACCAAAGCTGAAGATCAGTTTTAAATCAAGGTGGTCTGTTCCAACACCAGAGACTGCAATCACTTTTAAATTAGGTAGATCTTCCAGAAGATCCCTGGTAGCCTCAGGTTTAAAGGCCCACATAAATATTGCTTGGATTTTTTCACTAAGCACTTGCTTGTTTTTCAGATATTCCTGCATGGTGACAAGTTTAAGATGTTTTTCCAGAAACTCTACATGGTCTTCATAAACTCCACCTGGACCGCCAATGACGTTTATTAATGTATACGGTAGCTTCTGTTCTTCCACAATCTACTTAAACAAAACAAATAGAAATTACCTTTATAACACATACTTCTGTAACAACAGTATACAGTTATTAGTGGACTGATCTTAGAAAAGCCTATGGATAATAACACTTTAACCTTTAACAGTTTTTTTTCAGACATGTCACTATTAAAACCTATGATCTATTTTTACTGATTTGAAGATGGAGACATCTACTTGTTCCCATTCATTTAAAATTCACAGATTGTACAAAAATACACATGCAAATGACAGGTAAGAAAAAAATGCTGATGTACTGCTGCAGATATAGCATTTAAAGTTGCCCCCCTTTTTTCCCCTCAAAGCTCCCCAATTCTCTCCCCGTTTCACTTGATTCAAGGTACAAGTTTGCCAATGATGATCGATGGCACTTTTCGTTCCTCCTTTCCCACCTCAGAAGATATAAATTACCTTGCTAAAAGTATCAGCCATTGCGGAAAACAATCCAGCTTAGCTTGCTTCTGAATCGTTGTTTCAAAGTACAAGTTGGGAAGATAATCTTTAAATATCTCCCAGCCAGATTTCCAAAAAAGACAACAGTGAAGGACTTTGGAATTTAGAGAGTTTTCCCCCTCTGTTTTATGTTCACAACTAATTTACCTCTCAAGATGGGGACTGGCTAAACTCATCGAAGAAGCTTGTACTGATGAGTAAGGATTTGAAGAGAGAGATCCTAGTTTGAGAGTTTATTGTCCTATTTATCTAACTTGAGTGTTTCTCTTTAGTGAAATTCTTAATTATTGGCAATCACCTCTCATAATTTTTCTATTGGTTATTTCTATTTTGGGAGCATTGTCTTAACCAGAAAATACCTATTTAAAGAATGTAAGAGAAAAAAATGTATTTATCCTAACCTTCAAGAGTACTCCTTTCGGCTGAAATTACTCATACAATGGAACAAACAACAAATGGAAACAAATGGAAAAATCAGATAACTGGTATTTTAAACAAATATTAAAAATGGTAAGCACCAGCATATCAAGAAAAGCATTTTTTTCTGAATCTGTAAGTCTCTTAAAATTCAAATGATCATTCTGTGAACATTCTGAATTACCCATTTCTATATACCGGTAATAATTCAAGCTACAGTACAGAGATCCCTCATAAGAAAAGGGCAAAGTTTAATGGAGAACTTTGAATCAAGCTGTAAATTAGTAAATTGTTAAACTATTCTCCTAACCAAATGCAGCTGGATTATGTTCTTGATCATATTTCAGTCTTTGTATTTCAGTTGAATGTGTCTACTTAATTTTCTACTAATAAATTACAAGTGTAGTTGACTTTGGTCAGCTTATACCATGTTTTTTTTAAAAAAATAACCAAATGCTAAGTCCATCAGAACCACAATGCATTTTTTATTGGTTCTTAATTTCATTATGTTAAAGAAATTATGTAGGTACACACAAAGAGCAAAAATACTGTTACTTTTTTTTACTTCCTAATTATTGCATGAATATTCTAAGTTATCATTCAAGTCTCTTTGTAGATCTGAATAGTTTGAAAATAAAGATCCTATCTGAAAATGCTACATTTTTATTAAAAGCTATAGTGATTTTGGAAAATTACATGAATTAAATTAAAAATAGAAGAAAAATAATAAATAATTAAGCATCCCTTTTAGTACATCCTAAAAGTACATTTTCCTTTGCATAATTTAAAGGTATGGACTTTTGCTTTGGTTGAAAATTAACACAGCCACAAAGGGCTTTAAAGATTGATATAAGGTTTATATAATTACTGTGAAATGTTTATTCAAGTCTGATCACCTAGCTTAACTATATTATTTTTTAAACAGATTGCTTTATACAAGTGTTGCAATTATAAAGTTTAAAGTGCTTTGTATGTTTCTCTCCCTGTCAACAATATAAACGGTTTTTTTTGTTCCTGTTCCTTATTTCTAAACTTTTCCTTAAATTTTGCTTATTCCATTAAAAAACATAAAAAGCAAGGTTGTTCAGAACAATTTGTTCTTTGTGCCTTTTAAAATGCCATTATACAATCAATTATATCATTAATAGATTCAGCTTTTGAATGCCATGAAAAATTTGAAAGCTTCAGCGGTCACAATTTTCTAGTCAAGATCAGAAAACTATGTCTTGATTCATGTACTGCTTGGCAATATTATGTTTTGCTTGGTTTTGTGTCAATTCAACCATAGCAACTAATTAATAATATGTATATGGGTTAATGGGTTGTGTGAACTCAAGTCAACTGGGTTTTGTTCAAAAAATGTGGCTGAATAAAATTTAACAGTTAAGCAATCTCTCATCTAGCCTAGCAAACAAAATGTGCAAGGCAGTATGCTTTGCTGTATTTTGGTTGTGCTCTCTTCTTCATGTAATTGTCAAAAAAGGGGAACAGTTATCTGCAGGTGAGGAATACAGGAGAAAGATCATTTCAAACATGAAAACTATAACCTCAAATAATAAATATTTCTATGCTGGAACGATTCAAATTTTTTACATTGTTTGAGGTTGAACCTTGATATGATGTTTAACAGAGCCCTAAGCCTTAGCTCTTTCTTAATTTGTTGTTCTCATTTTACAAAGCCTGTGTATCTGTTTGCTAGAGATAAAGGGATGAAAGAATCAGAAACCCAACCACCATGATCAAAAGCCTCAGAATAAACTTTTTTCCAATGGGATGTTAATTATTTATTTATTAAATTTATTATCCATCCATCTTGTTTTGAAGTGACTCTGGGCGGCTTATAGAATTAATTTAATTACAAAAAATAATCAGTCACACATTTTGAAACTGATAGGAATATGTCGTCTGGCTATTTGTCATATTTCTCAGAAGTTAATCTCCTGTTCTTGGTAATTAATTTATTTTTTTGTATGTTCTCTGTCAAGTCATTTTGCGATCACTTCACTAGGAATGGGAAGATCATTGAGAACTGCCAGGATGTTTTCTACTGCTTCTTCTGTCATCATGTGCAGGGCTTGGTCTGTAGCAGTGCCAATGTGGGGTGTTATGATAACATTCTTCATCTGCAATAGCAAGTGATCTCTGCAGAGAAAGCAGGGTAAGATAATTTAGACTCGCCAAGTCCAGGCAAATAATAATAACAACAACAACAATAATAATAATGATAAAGGTGGAAGAGACCTTGGAGGTCATCTAGTCCAATCCCCTGCTCAGGCAGGAAACCCTATACCATTTCAGACAAATGGCTGTCCAGTCTCTTCTTAAAAGCCTCCAGTGTTGGAGCATTCACCGCTTGTGGAGGCAGGTTGTTCCACTGATTAATTGTTCTAACTGTCAGGAAATTTCTCCTTAGTTCTAGGTTGCTTCTCTCTTTGGTTAGTTCTCATCCGTTGCTTCTTGTCCGGCCTTTAGGTGCTTTGGAGAATAGCTTGACTCCCTCTTCTTTTGTGGCAACCCCTGAGATATTGGAACACTGCTATCATGTCACCCCTCACCCTTCTCTTCTTTTAAACTACACATAACCAATTCCAGCAAGCGTTCCTTGTAAGGTTTAGCCTTCAGTCCTCTAATCATCTTTGTTGTTCTTCTCTGTACTCCTTCTAGAGTCTAAACATCCTTTTTACATCGTGTTGACCAAATCTGGATGCAGTATTCTAAGTGTGGCCTTACCAAGGCACTGTAAAGTGGTATTAACACTTCACCTGATCTTGATTCTATCCCTCTGTTAATGCAACCTAGCACTGTGCTGGCTTTTTTGGCAGCTGCAGCAAATGATTTGGAAAGCAACAGCTAGACCAGGCATGTGAAACGTGCGACATCACATGACGTCGCACGACGTATCGGGACTTTTTCCCCATTGCCCGCAATGGGGTGGGCGCGGTTTTGGCATGACGCATCTGGCCTGTGGGCTGGCAGTTTGACATGCCTGAGCTAGACTGAAACCAACAAAAAGGATATTAACTTCAGCTGCCCAGTTTCTACTATGGAAACTTTTCTGTGGGGTGGTATCCATACTATCCAAGAGGCACATCCTGCAAACAGACTTTACTTGCTGCTTTGTTTCAATAGCTCTTCCTCCAGAGCAGGGGTAGGCAACCTCGGCTCTTTTATGACTCATGGTCTTCAACTCCCAGACTTCCTGAGTCAGCTGACTCAGGAAGTCTGGGAGTTGAAGTCCATGAGTCATAAAAGAGCCGAGGTTGCCTACCCCTGCTCTAGAGTTACTCCTGTTATTGTCAAAGAGAATGGGAATCATTCTCATAGACATCATTGGGATGATTAAAGAATGAAATGTGATCAATTTTTTTAAAAGACAAAACCTCTAAAATGTGTTTTGTGTACTCCAAATAGACCCCTTCTCAGAACTTAATTTATTGCACTCATATCGCACTTTTTTGACAACTCAAGCCAAAACTGAATTTATCATATAATTTTATCCATATGACCACCACCCTATGAAATTAGTTAAGTTGGGAAAGAAACTGGCCCAAAGTTGTCTACTGGGGTCAATAACTGAATGGGAATTTATATCCAGGCTTCCTCAGTTTATTTCCAAAATCTCAATCTGCATAGAATAAAAGGAAAAGTGTGGCATATATTTAAACTATTAGGTGTTTTTTTGCTATATTTTTAAGTGGATCTTTGCTGATTAATAAGAAGAGCTGAAAATTTAGAGGTGACTTTATAGAAAATGGGCTGAGTAGGAAATGAAGGGATATATGGTTTATTTTAGAAGACAGTGATGAGCTGTCGATGAAGCCAATTATGGAATTTTTGTGAGAAACTTAAGAGGAATATAATTTTGATGTTGGGATGTGATGATTGGAATTATATGGGATTATAGAAACAATGCAGAGTATTTTCAATTTTACAGTAAGTTGGAAGTATTTTTTTTTAATCTATACGATAAGGATAAAGGACAAATTGGCTGTCCTAGTCTGACTATAAATAGATTATTATACAGAAAACCCTTCTAGTGTGTAGACTTGCTTCTAATTTATTTTCCATCCTACCAATTCCTTACAGGTTTCTGGTTTGTTTAAATTAAAAGTTTGGATTTCAGTCCGTCCAAAGAAAATTACAAATTACGGATAACTCTAAACCAATGGTGAGATAACTGCAGAGATCAGTGGAAAAGCCACTCAACTCTTGTCATAATTTCATAAACTTTGGAAACAACCTCTGGGGAAGGGGGGAAAAAGAGGTGGCAAAACATGATGTAGCTTGGCTTATCATTGGCTCTGACTTTGTTTTAGATTCAGCCATTCAGATTTGCAGTCCTTAACAGATTACGGTACTACAAAGTTATGGGGTTTTGGTAAAGTTTGCCATTCCTGCTACAGCTCCAAAGGTGCCTTATTACAATTAATTCTCCTCTTCCTTTTCTATAACACAAAGAAAATGAGAGGGTGGCAAAAATAGTAAATTGGGCCAACATAGGAACTCCTATATTAAGAATGATCTTCTGAATCTATACAATATCATCATTACTTATTTCATGCCGGATTTGTTGTCCTTTTACCCTGATCTATGAGTATTGTATATTTTACCTTGGCAATGGCTCAGGATAGGTCACATCCAGAGCTGCAGCCTTAATAACCTTATTTTGGAGTGCTTCTACCAATGCATCATGGTCAATAACTGCACCTAGGAGAAAGGGGATTTGGGGATGACACAGATATAACAAAGAAACATAAAAGTGAATGGATGCTGCTTGTTATGAGATATATAGGTGAATTCTGTACCAGGCACTTAGACCTAAATAAATTTGCTCAGTAGAACTTATTTCCAATAAAAAATACTTAGGACTGCCACACCTTAAAATAAATATTTTAATTATATTCCACAAAACCTGTCCAAATCCATGATTGTAAATTGCTCAAGACCTGATCGTAAAATACTTACAAAAGCCAAATAATGCTTTCCATATTATTTTACTATACTAGCGCTTAAGATATAATTAATTCCCTACTAAGAATAAATTACAATTAAATAGCATTGTTCATTTTTATATAACAGATTAGTAGTTGTGAACAGCAACAAAATCTATGCTGTGGATCCTATCACTTCATTTGTCAGATTTCTCTAACATCCATAGAAAAAAATATTGTAGCAAATGCTCTCATTTCAAGGTTTATTCACAAGATCCTTTTTTAAAAAAAAATAATCATGAAATGACTAGGTGACCTGCTTATTGCATCACTTAATAAATTTGTTACCTCTTTGATATTTTCAATCTGGAAAGAATAAGTTGTGTTAAGAAGTATAGTCTTATTACTTTAACAAGAAGCAGTTTAACAAGAGTAGTTTGTCCATCTAAATTTTAATCTAATTGCTTGATTGAAATTTTGTACATTTGGATAGCGTTGCATCCTACCTCTGCAGATATTGATGAGTGTAGCTGTGGGTTTCATCAGTTCTAGCTCTCTCTTTCCTATGAGATTGTGAGTCTCTGATGTCAAATTTACAACCAGCATCACAAAATCAGACTCTCGAAGCAAGTCATCAATGTTTTTACAATACACGGCACCAACCTCTTGTTCTTCTTCCTCTTTTCTAGAAGGAATAAATGTGAAGACAAATTTTTATAAGAGCTTCTCATGGTGGCGTTATTTGGGAGGCACAGTCACTGAACAGCATAAATGAGAAATACTTTCCATTCTTCAGGAGCTTGCTATTTTAGGTCTAAAGACAGCTTTCCACTCCAGTGTTTCTCCTATTCAGTGCAACCTATGAAAATATCTGTGGTTCTTCTTGCCTTGCATAACAAACTTTTTGTTGTTCCAAAAATAACTGCTGCAGACTATTTCTTAAATGTGCCGGTTGTTAGTAACAACTCAGGTTGCTTACATAGATTATTCTCCATGACACTGATAAAACATAGATTTGAAGAAAGCATGTTTGTGCATGCTGCATTATGATACCTGATATCTTTTTATTATCAACCTGATGATGAATTAGATCCTAAATTTGCTTCTAAAGAGCATTCTCTCCAGAAACAAATACAAAATTAAAATAGTTTGGGATTATGGGGTTTATGATTACATGAGTGCTATTTAAATTCAACTAATAAATAAATAAATAAATAAATTTATTGGTGAAATGACATCTGGGTAAAGCCATGTGAGAAGAGGAATACGTGATGATGCCTCAGAAGCCATGCTTCTAGCTTCTGCTTCAGAGCAGATCTGAAGCAAACCTGACAACAGATGTCACATCCTTATTAATTGCCTGTGTTCAGGGGAATGGGATGTTCATAACCAGTCTCAATCCAATAGCTTAATAACCTTTGAATTTAATTTGCTGGAATGTTTATGCATTTCTATTGCCACTCTAATAACACTAAGAAAATATATGTTTCATTGGGCCAAGTTCCTGCAAATATATATATTGTATTCATAATTTCAGTTCTAGTCAAGTTTTTTGGCCAAACATCACTGCTAAAAGGCAGTTAGTAGAAAATATTTTTAAAGGCTCTCTAATGCTACCAAACGAGTTTCATATTTAAATCCCAAAATATATAGTATATTGCAGGGATCTTCAAACTTGGCCCTTTTATGATTTGTGGACTTCAACTCCCAGAATTCCTCAGTGAGGCACGCTGGCTGAGGAATTCTGGGAGTTAAAATCCAGAAGTCATAAAAGGGCCAAGTTTGAAGACCCCTGGTATATTGTATCCTATCATATATCATACCAATCATATTATACCATATCACATCTACAATATATGTCTCAAAATACATTTACCTCCGATTCCTATTGTGATAGAGAATCTTCATGTCAAAAGCCTTTGCCCTCTTGGCCACTTTATAACCGATGTTGCCCATTCCAATGATACCAAGAGTGGCCCTGCTGACTTCTACTCCTAGCCAATTAACAGCAAAATGCGTAGTATCTGGAGACATTGCAAGATGACAACCTACAACACAAAAAAAGAAAATTGAATAAAAAATATTAAGGTATCTATTCTAGTGGGATAAAAATTATTCTTCCCTTTCTCTCTTGCAGCTTCCTAGTTCTTTCATATGACCCTAAGCAGCAGTGGTTAGTCTTATTATCTGCTTATTTGGGATTTATCCGTCTGCCTGTTTGGATTTTGGCCAAAGAGGAAATCCCTCCTCCTCCTCCTCAATTTCTAAGTGTACCATTTCTGCAGAAAAAAGACTGGCAAACAGATCTAATTGTTCTTGTGGTGTTAAGGGGAAAGTCCTTGATGAATAGGCGAGTACGTTCAGAAACATTTTGGCTTATATTACGTGTTGATATTTACCTAAGTAACTTCTGCAGAACATTGTTACAGAAAAAATAAATAAATTGGAGAACAAATCATGCATGTTAGACAAAAATGCAACTGAATGCAATTGCTTAATCTCAACTCATTTTTAAATTTATTTAACAGTACTTGTAACCTTGCAATCTTAATAGCATTAAGAAAAACAAATTACAAAGAGTTGAAACAATCATGTTATCCTTTAGTACAGGGGTGTCAAGCTTGCAACATCACGTGACGTGTCGTGACGTATCGCGACCTTTTTGCCATTGCCAGCAATGGAGTGGGCACGGTTTCAGTCCAGCAGTTTGACACCCCTGCTTTAGTATAAGATTCACGTAATGCTTTCGGGAGTGGGTATACCTCTCTTCTAAAGATGCTACATTCTCTCTCCCTCCCTTCCACTACAGATAGTCCTCGCTTAACAACCCCAACTGGGACCAGAATATTAGGCATTAAGCAAAGTGTTAAGTGATTTCTCATGACTGCTTCAACAACCACAATCCCTGCATTCACGGTTGCAGTTATTAAGCAATTACATGGGTTGTTAAGTAGGCCTAGTCCCAGGTAAGGAGTATGGGGTGTCTCTTGGGGGGTGGGGGACATTCTGGGTGGCTCTGCTTAGGAGGTAAAAATCCTTCCTGCTGAAATCCAAGCAGGATTTCAGCCCCTGGGGGAGAAACACTTATGCATGGCTTGCAATGGAGCTCTCCCACCCCTAAGGCACCTTGTGTTGTTTCCTTACCACGCTGCCTCTCCACTCAGGAACTGAAAATCCTGCTTGGATTTCAGCTCCCTCTCGTCTCTAGGGGCTGGCTGACAAGAGTTCCATGGGGTGCAGATTTTAAATCATCAGGATTTAAGTCTCATTTCTGCACGTCAGTTCCCATCTGTGCCTGGGAAGAACACCTTTGGTGGATTGCATGAATGGAGTTCATATCTTCAGGATCTGAACTCTTGTTTCTCCACCCCACTGAAGGAGTTTGGCTCCCCTTTGCACCTGGAAGGGAACACCATTAGCAGGGTCCATCAACGGAGTTCAGACTTTCAGGAGCTGAGCTCCATTCCTCCACCCTGCCAAAGGAGTTCAGTTCCCCTCAGCAGGCAGCTCTTTCAGCTAACCCCGAGAGACAAGGAGTCCTCTCAGCAACAGACAGCAGTTTGCAATTTTTCCTGCCAGCTTCTCCATTGACTTTCTGGGGAAGACGTTCCCTCACAGAGGAGACATATAAGGATAGCCTGGAAGGCTTCAGATTGAATCACATCGTATTAAAATATTCTAAGTGGCAGGAGTTGAGTAATATCTCTAAAAATCACATAGTGGGATCGATGGTGTTATAGTATCAATTTTACAATGATATTTGTTGCTTTTTTACAGCTCTAATTCTTTCCTACTCAAACAGCTAGTTGAAAATAAGTATGTGAAGAAACAGATGGTGGGCTTAAAATAATCATAGGAAAAGCCCAATATTGGCCGAACAACTGCAGAAGAAAATTACTTACCTTCAACTAATTTTCTGGCAGATGCTAACATTAATGCCATCCCAATGTCCGCAGTAGAATCAGAAACGGCATGTGGAGTGTTGGTCACTTTAACACCAAAGCTACTAATTAGTTTCAGATTCAAATGATTCACTCCTACTCCTGAGTTTCCAATCACCTTTAGGCTGGGCAGGCTTTCAAGAAGCTCCTGGTCAATGGCCGGTAGACGCTCAAATACAAAAACAGATTTGATCTTTTCATGGAGTTCTTCTTTGTTTTTCTGAAATTCCTTCATGGTGATGAGATTGAAATGCTTCTTGAGAAACTCTACATGGCTTTCTAATATACCAAATGCACCGCCTATTTCAGAGATCAAAACACTGGGCAGTTCTTTTTCCATAATCTAGATAGATAGATAACCTTTATTGTCATTTTTTACTGTGGACACACTGGCACACATTAAAAATGAAATTCTGTTCCCTGCTCTCAAAAGTGTACACATACATAACACACTACATAACACACATATAAACACGCTATATACATACATATGTATATACCCACACCCTTACATATAAATACATATAAATATTAATCACTGAAAGAGAAGATAATGATGAGAAACATTCAACTGAGAAGTGTTTAATCTTTTAAATAACCAAGGATTGAAGTTTAGCGTACTGCCTGGAAATTCAGGATGAGGGAAGAATTGGTTGGGTTTTGACATTTGTATACTTATAAAGATAAGACTCTTGAGTGGGAAGGATATATTGGCTTGTAAAATGCTATTATTTTAAAATACTATTTGGTGGAGTCTGCAGATAATGTTTCCTAAAGAATAGTGACATCTTCCGTTACTGATCTTAATGGACAGACAATAATCACTAGGAATAGGTGATTAGATCCCCAAATCCTAAAAAAATGAAGGTCTTTAAAGAGATAACCATTATGCACTGCACTGCATTGTTATTTCTGGTTCCAGGTCAATGTGTTGACATTAGCCTATATATCTTAAATAGCTTGGAGTCAGGCTGCTAAAGAAATATCCCAATATACCAGGACTGCACAGCACTTTAGATTCAGTCCCCGGAAGATGCTTTAGAATAGATTATGCTGAATCACAAATGTAGCACAGAAGCTGGATCTTTCCTTCGAATATGGATAACCTACTTCAAGTGATCAGTAACGGTATACCCCGTACATTCCATTCATATCAAAGGCAGTTTGAAAGGATAATCACTAGTTGTCGCTCATCTATTTTTTATCTGCTTATTATGCAGTAGCTTAAAAATGGTTCTGCTTAAAGAGCTGGCCAAAATATTTTGCTTATAGAGCTGGCCAAAAATACCAGTTTCTTAAAATGATCTCAGCTCATTACTTCGGATGTTATCCTCCACAATGCTTTCTCTTAAGATTTGTAGAAGGTGGAAAAAGTTGCACTTCTCAGATGGTTATACTTGCCTTAAAGCCTATTAGCTACTGACCCCTAAGATAAAAATACCCTCAGTCAAGTCCTTCTTGCCCCAATGGATAAAAAGCAATTTTAGCTATTTTTAATCCTTGAAAAAAAATCCAAGCAGTTAAGTAATATGTTTTTGGAGCCCAACCAAGACCCCCTTCTTCAATCAAGCTTATGAAATAAATTTTCATTTATAAATTGAAATTAGGTCTATAGCAAACTTGAGCTAATACAATTCAGTGCATCTGGGATCTTCAGTGTGGTGCCAAAGCACATCAATGAGTCCCTCAGTGTCTATAAATTTCTTTCCCTCCCAAAAGTTTTAAAACATCCCTTTAATTTTAAAAGAGTTTGATAGCTGCCAAAATACCACCGACAGGGTCATCAGTAAGGCCTCTCAGCCCAATATGATCGTACAGGTATTTTCGGAAAATAAAATCTATGATTGGCCCATCTCATTATTTTGCTAGGAAGTGTGTCCATTTTCCCAGAAAAAGACAAGGTAAGTTGGGGGTGATAGATAGCATCATGGGGCTGCCCTTGAAGACCACCCAGAGGCTCCAGCTGGTGCAGAATGCAGCCGTGTGGGTTGTGATGGGAGCATCCCGATACTCCCATATTACACCCCTCCTACATTGGTTACCGGTTGTCCTCCGGGTGAGATTTAAGGTGCTGGTTCTTACCTATAAAGCCCTACATGGCTTAGGCCCGGGATATTTGCAGGACCGCCTGCTGCCAGGAACGACCTCCCATCGCCCGGTGCGCTCACACAGGGAGGGCCTCCTCAGGGTGCCGTCGGCTAGACAATGTTGGCTGGCGGCCCCCAGGGGGAGGGCCTTCTCTGTGGGAGCGCCGGCCCTGTGGAATCAACTTCCCCTTGAGCTCCGGATGGCCCCGGATCTCTGGTCCTTTCGTCACGGCCTTAAAACATTTCTCTTCCATCAGGCTGACCTGGACTGACGATAGGGATTTTTAAATAGAATATTTTTAATATTTTATCATTTTATCATTGGGGCTTGTTAGTTTAATCTTTTTTAACATTTGTATTGTGTTTTATTGTTGTTAGCCGCCCTGAGTCCTTCGGGAGATAGGGCGGCATATAAGTCCCAAAAATAAATAAATAAATAAATAAATCTTGAGGGCAAGAAGGGGTGGCATGGAACATCCTCATCAGCAGTTAACCATCTGATACATTTTGTGAATACCTGTTTACTTTTTGTGAATACACAAGCCCTTTCTCCATAATGGGCATTCTGTGAAACTGTCCCATGACAGGTTCTCAAAATTCTAAATATACCCACTTGTTGGCTAAAGATTTGGATGTATTGAAATCTTTAACACAGACTTTTGCAAGATTTTTTTTTCTGGTACTAACCGTGAGCTGATATGCACTTAGTAGTGTTTCCCCAGTGCTCTTTCGGTTAATCTTGTAGCGCTGAACACAAGTAATATTTTTCTTTGCCCATTTAAACCAATGTATCTCTGCCAAGCGAAAAGCTTTACATCTGAACATTATTCCTAAGTTTTTGATGCTGAAAAAAATGTGTTAACATTGGTTCAAGAAATAATTATCAGAAGCTGGGCTAATGGGGACATTCAATACACAAAACAACAAACATTCTTAAAAGTACACACTGCCACACATTGTAAACACTGGAAATTTTGCATACAGGTAGTCCTTGTCTTACAATTGTAGTTGAGCCCAGAATTATTGTCATAAGTCATAGCAGTCACTAAGCAGGTCACCACATAACTATGCCTGATTTTACAACCTACCATATTTTGCAGTGGACATTAAGCTAATGCGACAGCTATTAAGCAGACACTATGGCCATTAAGCAAATCCATTAAACCCGTTTTGGGCAAAAAATGTAATAAATCGCAGTCACAGGATGCTGCAAACAGCCATAAATGTGGGCTAGCTGCCAAGTGCTCAAAATGCTATCACATGACCATGGAGGGGATGGCAGTCAGAACTTTGAATCTGATTAGTAAGTAACTCTGGAGAGGTCTGTTGTAACTCTGAATGGTCACTAAGCAAACAGTTGTAAGTCAATGATTATTTGTACAGTATTGCAAAACTTGCATGTTTCCCTTTTTTAATAAAATGGCAGGAAAACAATGACCCTGAACCAATTATCTTCTCACTTCTAACACAAACTCAATAGGTTCTTCTGCAACAATTCCCCTAGTTCTAGCAGAGTACAGCATTGACTTAAGTTCACTGTTCTATAGCACGGAGTAAATCAAGCATTTTTTTCAGGTTTCAGAAGTCCCTTAGCTGGCTTGATTTTGTTTGAATTTAACTATATACACAGCACATCTTGCTTTCACATGTCACTGGTTTATTCTTTGTTTAAATTTCATCAGAAAGTCTCAACAGAGATCCTTTGTATTGAACTCTACATTGATAGGTCAAAAAAGGCACTTGAACTGACTCTCTGATTATGAAATTCTCTCAGCAGTATAAAGTTCCTAATTTGATAATCAGCAAGGGATTATCTTAATTTTCAGAGAAACTGAAAATATTAAGAGCAAGGAAGTCTTCCAGTTTTATATTCAGCTATCAAATATGTATTGGAAGAGTTTACAAGCTATATTACAATAATAAACATGTAATATAGTTACTGAAAAGCTCCATGTCACATTTGCCTTTTCATGTGTTTAAGAGTTTATGTGTACAGAAACACTGAAAATCAGACAGACGGAAAAGGTTGAAGTAGGAAAATTCCTCTGTCAGCCATTCAGTACATTGAAAAACTATGGCAAGTAATTTTGTTATAATCTACTAGTCATGGTTATTGGCAGATAAAATATTACATATTTCACTTGCCACAAGTTACCAAGAAAATTGCATAAATGTGTCCAGTCTGTGAGAAGCAAAATTGAGTTGAACAAGTCATTATTTACACTGTATTTTTTTCTATCTGAAAATATTAAAAGACTTGGTTCTTAACATTGTGCTAAGCCAAAATTTATTGTTTTTTTAATCCTAGCAAATTGCATGAACCCAGGCAGTTGTGTTTTCCTCACAAAGCCATTTGTGATAGTCTGACTTCAGATGTTATTCTATCCTGCAACTCAATAGTATCTTTTGTCCTACTTTCTTTGTGACTGAGTCCAAGTCTTTGATTGATCAGTATGGATACCTCAGCACCGGCACTGGCATTGAGTTTACTAATGACCAGCCATGGTTATAGAACCAACTGAATCGTACAGCATAGCATAGGCAAACTGAGAAAATCACTACTGAACTAATATGGATGGGCACTTTACTATTCAAACACAGCCAACACATAAATTAGCCAACATTTTAGCCCAGTATATTGTATGAGATCAGCCAATCAAAATGAGTTATCAGAAATCAATTAGTTTTCCAAGCAAAGATAAGCTTTCTCTTCGATTGTCTATATCAGGGGTCTTCAAACTTGGCCCTTTTATGACTTGTGGACTTCAACTCCCAGAATTCCTCAGCCAGCAAAGCTGGCTGAGGAATTCTGGGAGTTGAAGTCCACAAGTCATAAAAGGGCCAAGTTTGAAGACCCCTGGTCTATATAGAGAAATCAAACAACAGCTTTGCTTTTAATCTTAAATATACTGCTCAAAAAAATAAAGGGAACAGAAAATAAGACATCCTACTATTAAATACAGTACATCGTGTTGTTTAAGTGTTCCCTTTATTTTTTTTGAGCAGTATATATAAGATTATATATTTAATATATCTAGATATTAACAGAAATAGTTTGGCGTAGTAGTGAAGGTGCTGGCCCAGAAACGGGGGATTGCGAGTTCATCTAGCATGAAAGCTGGCTCGGGGGACTTTGGGCCAGTTCTCCCCCAGCCCAATTCAACTCACAGGGTTGTTGTTGTGAGGAACACAGGAGGCAAGAATACTAAGTATATTCGCCTCGAGTTTTCATAAAAATCTAATAATAATAGATACAAAAGAGACACAGAGAAGCATCTACGTACGTTACTAATTATTGCTACTCATAAGCGTTTGCCAGAAGGCAAAGGTGTCATTAGGCTGAGAAATCTGTTCTCGCTCTCCTTAATGTTGTTTGCTTACGGATAGACCCGAAGGATCAGCCATAACGTGGGAAAGGAAGAAACCTAAGATTCCGCTACGCTCAGCGAACCGCCTTCTCCAGTAACTGACAGCGGAGGGAGGAAGAAGGGCGGGGACAGCCCTGATATTTGGGTTTGGGTTTTTTTTTGTTTTGCCACGCATTGTGCCCTCGGGAGAAATAGATGGATTCTTTCAGGCGCTGACACGTATCTCTCCGCAAGGGCAGCACCGGCTGAAGCTTTCTACTCGGCGGACTTCTCCCGCTAACTCAGGGGTAGGCAACCTCGGCTCTTTTATGACTCATGGACTTCAACTCCCAGAATTCCTGAGCCAGCTTGGCTGGCTCAGGAATTCTGGGAGTTGAAGTCCATGAGTCATAAAAGAGCCGAGGTTGCCTACCCCTGCGCTAACTGATCGTTTCTCTCCTTCAGTTCCCCTTTTTCCTATCCCGCTTTGAACCTCTCCGGAAGTGACGGAGGGAACGGGACGAATGCTGACGCCGCTTCCTCCCCTCCCGCTAGCCTTGCGACGCTCTAGGATTTTTCTTTTGGTCTTCAGCGCTGGCGGGCTTTCGGTCGCGGCCGTTCCGGCTTGTTTGGCTGCTTTGTTTTTGGTGAGTGGTGGAAGAGCTGATGAGAAAAAGGAGTTGTTGTACGCGGTGGTTAGAAGGCGGTGCCCGGGACAGTGGGACTGGTTCGGGCGGAGGAAAAGGGGAAGGAAGGAGAGGTAGGCGAGGAAGAAGGGGTTCGTGTTCTTGTTGTTAGCTGCGAGGTCCATCGCGACCCCATGGACAACGTTCCTCCAGGCCTTCCTGTTCTCTACCATCTTCTGGAGTCCATCTAGGCCAGGGGTCGGCAACCTCGGCTCTTTTATGACTCGTGGACTTCAACTCCCAGAATTCCTGAGCCAGCATAGCTGGCTATGCTGGCTCAGGAATTCTGGGAGTTGAAGTCCACGAGTCATAAAAGAGCCGAGGTTGCCGACCCCTGATCTAGGCTCACGCCTACAGCTTCAGTGACTCCATCCAGCGACCTCATTCTCTGTCGTCCCCTTCTTCACTTGCCCTCCATCTTTCCCAGCATTAGGCTCTTCTCCAGTGAGTCCTTCCTTCTCATTAGGTGGCCAAAATATTTGAGTTTTAGCTTCAGGATCTGGCCTTCTAAAGAGCAGTCAGGGTTGATCTCCTCTAGGACTGACCAGTTTGATCGCCTTGCAGTCCAAGGGACTCGCGGGAGTCTTCTCCAGCACCAGAGTTCAAAGGCTTCAATTCTTTGGCGCTCAGCCTTTCTTATGGTCCAGCTTTCACTGCCATACATTGCAACTGGGAAGACCATAGCCTTGACTATACGCACTTTTGTTGGCAGGGTGATGTCTCTGCTTTTTATTTATTTATTTGTTTGTTTGTTTGTTTTTATATACCGCCCTTCTCCCGAGGGACTCGGGGTGGTGTACAGAGCAAGGTAGGTATACAGTTAAACAATAGTAAAAACAAATGAAACCCCAAGAGCTATCAGGCCAGGCCGGACTGCTGGAACAGGTAGGTTTTTAAGTCGCGCCGGAAGGTGCGAAGGTCGGGGGCCATCCGGATTTCGGTTGGTAAGCAGTTCCAGAGGGCTGGCGCACCCACTGAGAATGCCCTCCCCCTGGGGGCCACCAGCCGACATTCCTTGAGCGGTGGCACCCTGAGGAGGCCCTCTCTGTGGGAGCGTACAGGACGGAGGGGTGTTGACGCTGGCAGTAGGTGCTCCCGTAGGTAATCCGGACCCATGCCATGTAGGGCTTTGTATGTCATCACTAGCACCTTGAATTTCACTCGGAAGGCAACCGGAAGCCAGTGCAGCTCACGGAGGAGAGGTGTGATATGGGAGTATCGGGAGGCCCCCAAAAGTGTTCGTGCAGCTGCACTCTGCACCAGCTGAAGCTTCCGAGTGGCTCTCAAGGGCAGCCCCATGTAGAGAGCATTGCAGTAGTCAAGGCGAGAGGTCACAAGTGCATGGGTGACTGTACGTAAGGCATCCAGGTCCAGATAAGGTCGTTTTAGTGTGCTGTCTAGATTTGCCATGGCTTTCCTCCCCAGGAGCAAGCGTCTTTTAATTTCTTGGCTACAGTCCCCATCTGCGGTGATCTTGGAGCCCAGGAAAATAAAATCTGTTACTACTTCCATTACTTCCCCATCTATTTGCCAGGAATTGAGAGGGCCGGATGCCATGATCTTGGTTTTCTTAATGTTAAGTTTCAACCCAAGTTTTGCACTCTCCTTCACCCGCAACAAGAGGCTCTTAGTTCTTCTTCACTTTCTGCCATTAGAGTGGTATCATCTGCATATCTTAGGTTGTTGATATTTCTTCCGGCAATCTTAATTCCAACTTTTGATTCATCTAGCCCTGCCTTTCTCATGATGTGCTCTGCATATAAATTAAATAGGCAGGGCGACAGTATACAGCCTTGCCGGACTCCTTTCCCAATTTTGAACCAATCAGTGGTTCCGTGTCCAGTTCTCACTGTTGCTTCTTGGCCCACATATAGGTTTCTCAAGAGACAAATAAGATGGTTTGGTATGCCCATCTCTTTAAGAACTTGCCACAGTTTGTTATGATCCACACAATCAAAGGCTTTAGCATAGTCAATGAAGCAGAAGTAGATGTTTTTCTGGAACTCTCTAGCTTTCTTCATGATCCAGCGTATGTTGGCAATTTGATCTCTAGTTCTTCCGCCTCTTCAAAGTCCTGCCTGTACTTCTGGTAGTTCTCGATCCACATACTGCTGGAGTCTAGCTTGTAGGATTTTAAGCATAACTTTACTAGCATGAGAAATGAGTGCAATGGTGCGATAGTTTGAACATTCTTTGGCACTAATTGGAATGTAAACTGATCTTTTCCAATCCTGTGGCCACTGTTGAGTTTTCCAAATTTGCTGGCAAATTGAGTGTAGCACTTTTACTGCATCATCTTTTAAGATTTTGAATAGCTCACCTGGAATACTGTCACCTTTACTAGCTTTGTTGTTGCTCAGCTTTTCTAAGGCCCACTTTACTTCACATTCTAGGATGTCTGGCTCGAGGTCAGTGACCACCTCACTGTGATTATCAGGGACGTTAAACTCATTCTTGTATAGTTGTTCTGTGTAATTTTGCCACCTCTTCTTAATCTCTTCTTCCTCTGTTAGGTCCCTGCCATTTTGGTCCTTTATCATGCCCATTTTTGCATTAAACGTTCCCTTCATCTCTCCAATTTTCTTGAAAAGATCTCTGGTCCTCCCTATTCTATTGTTTTCTTCTATTTCTTTGCACTGTTTATTTAAGAAGGCATTCTTATCTCTTCTAGCTATTCTCTGTGTTCTAGAGTTGTGTTTTGTTCAATCGTAGCCATTTTAAGTTGTGTGGACTTCAATTCCCATTATTCCCCATCCTGCATGCTGGCAGGGGAATTCTGGAAGTTGAAGTCCATGCATCTTAAAAACGGCCAAAGTTGAGAAACAGTGCTGTGGGAGATGGCATGCTGCGCTCCAAAGAGTTTGGAGATTAGATCTGTTTTCTGGGGCTGGTCTTTGAATTCACAAAAAAGCCTTAAAGCGTATATTGCTCACAACACTCTTTTTTACTAGGAAACCACCTGCTTTTTAGAGAGTTTCTATTTCGCTATGTCTTGTATCATTGCCCCATAGAATCGGCTATATAATTGGTGTTCAAACAAAAAATTATAATATCCACTGCTTATACTAGTAATCCTGAGCTTGTGTCCTTAGCTTCTAGATAGTGTAAACCAACTCTTCTCACTCTGCCTTCGTATGAAAATATACCGTATATACTTGAGTATAAGCCGAATTTTTCAGCCCACTTTTTGGGCTGAAAAATTCCACTTCGGCTTATACTCCAGTCAACAAAAAAAACTTACCGAGGACTTGTGCGCGGCCGAGGCTTTGGTGCTTCCGGGATCGCCCGCACCTCTCCCAAGCCACCGCCGTCCGAGACCTGCCGAAGTTTGGGGAGGTTTGGGGAGGTGCGCGCGCACCTCCCCAAACTCCGCGCCTTGCCTGCCTGCTTCTTTCCGCAGCGGAAAGAAGCAGGCAGGCAGGGCGCGGAGGAACGGAGACTTGCCGACGTTTGGGGAGGATTGGGCGCCTCTCCAAACCTCGGCAGGTCTCCGTTCCTCCGCGCAGACCTGCCGACGTTTGGGGAGGTTTGGGCGCCTCCCCAAACCTCCCCAAACCTCGGCAGGTCTCCGTTCCTCCTGCCGACCTTTGGGGAGGTTTGGGCGCCTCCCCAAACCTCCCCAAACCTCGGCAGGTCTCCGTTCCTCCTGCCGACCTTTGGGGAGGTTTGGGCGCCTCCCCAAACCTCCCCAAACCTCGGCAGGTCTCCGTTCCTCCTGCCGACCTTTGGGGAGGTTTGGGCGCCTCCCCAAACCTCCCCAGGTCTCCGTTCCTCCGCGCAGACCTGCCGACGTTTGGGAAGGTTTGGGCGCCTCCCCAAACCTCCCCAGGTCTCCGTTCCTGTTTGGGGAGGTTTGGGCGCCTCCCCAAACCTCCCCAAACCTCGGCAGGTCTCCGTTCTTCCTGCCGACCTTTGGGGAGGTTTGGGCGCCTCCCCAAACCTCCCCAAACCTCGGCAGGTCTCCGTTCCTGTTTGGGGAGGTTTGGGCGCCTCCCCAAACCTCCCCAAACCTCGGCAGGTCTCCGTTCCTCCGCGCAGACCTGCCGACGTTTGGGGAGGTTTGGGCGCCTCCCCAAACCTCCCCAAACCTCGGCAGGTCTCCGTTCCTGTTTGGGGAGGTTTGGGCGCCTCCCCAAACCTCGGCAGGTCTCCGTTCCTCCGCGCAGACCTGCCGACCTTTGGGGAGGTTTGGGCGCCTCCCCAAACGTCCCCAAACCTCGGCAGGTCTCCGTTCCTGTTTGGGGAGGTTTGGGCGCCTCCCCAAACCTCCCCAAACCTCGGCAGGTCTCCGTTCCTCCGCGCAGACCTGCCGACCTTTGGGGAGGTTTGGGCGCCTCCCCAAACCTCCCCAAACCTCGGCAGGTCTCCGTTCCTGTTTGGGGAGGTTTGGGCGCCTCCCCAAACCTCCCCAAACCTCGGCAGGTCTCCGTTCCTCCGCGCAGACCTGCCGACCTTTGGGGAGGTTTGGGCGCCTCCCCAAACGTCCCCAAACCTCGGCAGGTCTCCGTTCCTGTTTGGGGAGGTTTGGGCGCCTCCCCAAACCTCCCCAAACCTCGGCAGGTCTCCGTTCCTCCGCGCAGACCTGCCGACGTTTGGGGAGGTTTGGGCGCCTCCCCAAACGTCCCCAAACCTCGGCAGGTCTCCGTTCCTCCGCGCAGACCTGCCGACCTTTGGGGAGGTTTGGGCGCCTCCCCAAACGTCCCCAAACCTCGGCAGGTCTCCGTTCCTGTTTGGGGAGCTTTGGGCGCCTCCCCAAACCTCCCCAAACCTCGGCAGGTCTCCGTTCCTCCGCGCAGACCTGCCGACCTTTGGGGAGGTTTGGGCGCCTCCCCAAACCTCCCCAAACCTCGGCAGGTCTCCGTTCCTGTTTGGGGAGGTTTGGGCGCCTCCCCAAACGTCCCCAAACCTCGGCAGGTCTCCGTTCCTGTTTGGGGAGGTTTGGGCGCCTCCCCAAACGTCCCCAAACCTCGGCAGGTCTCCGTTCCTGTTTGGGGAGGTTTGGGCGCCTCCCCAAACGTCCCCAAACCTCGGCAGGTCTCCGTTCCTGTTTGGGGAGGTTTGGGCGCCTCCCCAAACGTCCCCAAACCTCGGCAGGTCTCCGTTCCTCCGCGCAGACCTGCCGACCTTTGGGGAGGTTTGGGCGCCTCCCCAAACGTCCCCAAACCTCGGCAGGTCTCCGTTCCTGTTTGGGGAGGTTTGGGCGCCTCCCCAAACCTCGGCAGGTCTCCGTTCCTCCGCGCAGACCTGCCGACCTTTGGGGAGGTTTGGGCGCCTCCCCAAACGTCCCCAAACCTCGGCAGGTCTCCGTTCCTGTTTGGGGAGGTTTGGGCGCCTCCCCAAACCTCCCCAAACCTCGGCAGGTCTCCGTTCCTCCGCGCAGACCTGCCAACCTTTGGGGAGGTTTGGGCGCCTCCCCAAACCTCCCCAAACCTCGGCAGGTCTCCGTTCCTGTTTGGGGAGGTTTGGGCGCCTCCCCAAACCTCCCCAAACCTCGGCAGGTCTCCGTTCCTCCGCGCAGACCTGCCGACCTTTGGGGAGGTTTGGGCGCCTCCCCAAACGTCCCCAAACCTCGGCAGGTCTCCGTTCCTGTTTGGGGAGGTTTGGGCGCCTCCCCAAACCTCCCCAAACCTCGGCAGGTCTCCGTTCCTCCGCGCAGACCTGCCGACGTTTGGGGAGGTTTGGGCGCCTCCCCAAACGTCCCCAAACCTCGGCAGGTCTCCGTTCCTCTGCGCAGACCTGCCGACCTTTGGGGAGGTTTGGGCGCCTCCCCAAACGTCCCCAAACCTCGGCAGGTCTCCGTTCCTGTTTGGGGAGCTTTGGGCGCCTCCCCAAACCTCCCCAAACCTCAGCAGGTCTCCGTTCCTCCGCGCAGACCTGCCGACCTTTGGGGAGGTTTGGGCGCCTCCCCAAACCTCCCCAAACCTCGGCAGGTCTCCGTTCCTGTTTGGGGAGGTTTGGGCGCCTCCCCAAACGTCCCCAAACCTCGGCAGGTCTCCGTTCCTGTTTGGGGAGGTTTGGGCGCCTCCCCAAACGTCCCCAAACCTCGGCAGGTCTCCGTTCCTCCGCGCAGACCTGCCGACCTTTGGGGAGGTTTGGGCGCCTCCCCAAACGTCCCCAAACCTCGGCAGGTCTCCGTTCCTGTTTGGGGAGGTTTGGGCGCCTCCCCAAACGTCCCCAAACCTCGGCAGGTCTCCGTTCCTGTTTGGGGAGGTTTGGGCGCCTCCCCAAACGTCCCCAAACCTCGGCAGGTCTCCGTTCCTCCGCGCAGACCTGCCGACCTTTGGGGAGGTTTGGGCGCCTCCCCAAACGTCCCCAAACCTCGGCAGGTCTCCGTTCCTGTTTGGGGAGGTTTGGGCGCCTCCCCAAACCTCCCCAAACCTCGGCAGGTCTCCGTTCCTCCGCGCAGACCTGCCGACGTTTGGGGAGGTTTGGGCGCCTCCCCAAACCTCCCCAAACCTCGGCAGGTCTCCGTTCCTGTTTGGGGAGGTTTGGGCGCCTCCCCAAACCTCCCCAAACCTCGGCAGGTCTCCGTTCCTCCGCGCAGACCTGCCGACGTTTGGGGAGGTTTGGGCGCCTCCCCAAACCTCCCCAAACCTCGGCAGGTCTCCGTTCCTGTTTGGGGAGGTTTGGGCGCCTCCCCAAACCTCCCCAAACCTCGGCAGGTCTCCGTTCCTCCGCGCAGACCTGCCGACCTTTGGGGAGGTTTGGGCGCCTCCCCAAACCTCCCCAAACCTCGGCAGGTCTCCGTTCTTCCTGCCGACCTTTGGGGAGGTTTGGGCGCCTCCCCAAACCTCCCCAAACCTCGGCAGGTCTGCGCGGAGGAACGGAGACCTGCCGAGGTTTGGGGAGGTTTGGGGAGGCGCCCAAACCTCCCCAAACAGGAACGGAGACCTGCCGAGGTTTGGGGAGGTTTGGGGAGGCGCCCAAACCTCCCCAAAGGTCGGCAGGTCTGCGCGGAGGAACGGAGACCTGCCGAGGTTTGGGGAGGCGCCCAAACCTCCCCAAAGGTCGGCAGGAGGAACGGAGACCTGCCGAGGTTTGGGGAGGTTTGGGGAGGCGCCCAAAGGTCCCCAAAGGTCGGCAGGAGGAACGGAGACCTGCCGAGGTTTGGGGAGGCGTCCAAACCTCCCCAAAGGTCGGCAGGAGGAACGGAGACCTGCCGAGGTTTGGGGAGGCGCCCAAACCTCCCCAAAGGTCGGCAGGAGGAACGGAGACCTGCCGAGGTTTGGGGAGGTTTGGGGAGGCGCCCAAACCTCCCCAAAGGTCGGCAGGTCTGCGCGGAGGAACGGAGACCTGCCGAGGTTTGGGGAGGCGCCCAAACCTCCCCAAAGGTCGGCAGGAGGAACGGAGACCTGCCGAGGTTTGGGGAGGTTTGGGGAGGCGCCCAAACCTCCCCAAATGTCGGCAGGAGGAACGGAGACCTGCCGAGGTTTGGGGAGGCGCCCAAACCTCCCCAAAGGTCGGCAGGAGGAACGGAGACCTGCCGAGGTTTGGGGAGGTTTGGGGAGGCGCCCAAACCTCCCCAAAGGTCGGCAGGAGGAACGGAGACCTGCCGACGAGCCGCGGCCACACAGGGTATTCCTGTGTATTCAGGCTTGCAAAATGGCGGATCGAGCCTCTGCTGGCGGCAGAGGCTTGCAGAACGGCGGATCGGCTTATACTCGAGTCAATAACTTTTTCCAGTTTTTGGGGGTGAAATTGGGGGTCTCGGCTTATACTCGAGTCGGCTTATACTCAAGTATATACGGTACAAGAAAAGTAATAATGTTTTATTCTTGGTTTCTTACACTTATTCTCTTTTGTCCCTCAAAAAGATTATTTATTTGGATTAATCCAAACACACCTATATGAGTTGCCCTATAAATATATGCTGGAACTGAAGGCAATACATAATTGACAATTGCAAATATGACAACAGTGATGCCTTTTATTCTGCTTTAGGTAATGTGAAACGTGACTAGACTTCATGTACTTCAAAGACGTACTAATCAGAACATTAGGGAACTGAAAGAGAAGTTTCTAAAATTATCATAAGGTAATATCAGCATTACATATTTAAATACAAAAGAAACTGCTGTAATTATGACTCCCATAATATCTTACATTTTTAGTGTTTGTCCATATAAGTAAATAAGATAAGATAGCCTTTATTGTCATTTTTTACTGTGGGCACAACAACACACAACAAAAATGAAATTTAGTTGCTCGCTCTCAAAGTGAACACATACATGAACATACCTAAACATACTATATACAAATAAATAATTATTAATGGGCCAATGATTGAGTTGATAACAAAGCAAATAACAACATGTATTTTAACAATATGTTTCTTAATAATATAAGTTTCCAGAAGTATTACATTTATGGTTTTCTGCTTTTTAGAAATTTCTAGAAAATTTTCACACTGTTGCTCTTTGATTTTTCCCCCAAAAAAACATTCTTTGAATATTCACATATGCCTTATAAAAATAAAAATGAAGCTGTAATATTTGTAAAAATTTACTTCAAATTTTTCCATTTACTGGAAATATAATTTTTCTAGTTATGTTTATGATCACTCAATTTCTGACTATTTGCAAATCTCTTAGTATTCTCTCTCTGGACAAAAAAATATTCTGTGAGGTTGAAGGATCTATTTTATTTCACAAATATTTCACTGTATATTTTGGATTCTAATTATAGTTTTGGAAGCTAATCTTAAAAATGGAATAACTATAAAATAACAGTATCTTGGCCTCCTATGTTCATTATTTGGGTGACTAAGCAAACCCTTAGTGTTATCATTAAAATTATAAATTGCTTTCTGTACTTCTCTTACAGGTCTGATAGACGTTTTTCAAGATGTCGTATATGCTTCCACATTTACACAATGGCTGGCAAGTAGACCAGGCCATTCTTTCAGAAGAGGATCGTGTGGTAGTTAATCGGTTTGGACACGATTGGGATCCAACATGTATGAAAATGGATGAAGTTTTATATTGTATTGCTGAAAAGGTATAATGTTTTAGTTGACTTGGAGAAATAACATAGTATTGTGTTTTAATTAATAACATGCTTAGAATATGTGCTTAAGAAAAATGGTGTATTTCTGCTACTAGATATATTTTTCAAAAATAGCATAAAAAACTGCAGCTGAGAAGTGTGAATATTTTACCCTGAAAGATTCCCTTAGAGAAAAATTGGAAAACATTAAATACATCTTTGCATTCCAGTGATTTGCTAAACTCACTGAATTCCAGTATTTATTTTTAGCCATGATGTCTTTACATACTTTAAGAATGAGCCTTTTACATTCTGAAGTTTAAGAAATGCAATAACAAAAAAGTGAATTTAGATAAATTAGGAGAGAATTGATTTGTCTTTGGCTATTACTCATGTTGCGTGTGTGTGTATAAATTTAATTTAATTTGCTTAGGGATGTTGCCTTCATGTCCATATGTATAACACCACACTGTAAAAAGATGCAGCGCATTTACCTTTTCCCCCCAGCCACAGCTACTTCACACAGCTTCGCTGCAATTCTTGCCCAGCATTGCTACTACTGAAATATCTCAGAGGGCAATGTAGTTGTGGAGGAGGGTATTTTAATTTGATGCATACGTCATCTATCTGTTAGAAAGGCAAAAATATAGAGATGATATGGATGAATAGTGAAAATGGTATCTGAACTGTTGACAAGAATGGTATGTTTTCTGAATTGGAAATCATGGCTTTTGCTCTCAAAAAGGTTAGGAATGGAAAGCGAATAATTTCCTTGTAGCAAACCCCAAACCTGGCTTAGGTGGTACAATTTATTGTTTTTCTGTTTATTTTAATTGTTTTTACTGAAATACTTTGTAAAGTACTTTATGTTACACTAAACTAGGATTCTGTGAGATCTTGATTTATTAATGCACATGAATACACCATGTGTTTTGTGGCCTCAGAAAGCAAATGTATAAAAAACATGGCAGAAGTGAAGAAACTTAACTAGAAGGGACAATCTCCATTTCACTTGTAATTATACCATAACTAGAGAAGTGCAAAATGTTTTGAGTTTGGACTGTTTTAAATTTGCACCAAGAATGTTCTGTCGTTCTTCCAGCCTTACTAGCTGTGTTTTAACCTTAGCCATATTTCAAACTTGAAATATTTCTGGTGAAATTGGAGCGGCCTATTCTGGGCCTAAAATATTTCGTAAACTGTATATTTTTGATTTATATGAACAATGTAGGGAAGATTGCAGTGATTTGATACTTACAGATAGCGCTCACTCAGCAACTGTCTTATGGTGATGAAAAAGTAACTTTATGAGCTATGCTTGCAAGGCTTGCTTTGGAAGCAAGATGGATAGCATATACATTTAATAAATAAATAAAATAAATTTACAACCTTTGCAGCATCTCTTAGCCATGTATTTCCATTATAGTCATTATACGTTGTCCTGTATCTGACCTGTTTTTTGCTCCTCCCTCTCTCCTTACCCAGAATGGAGAGATTGCCTAAACAAGCTATCTATTTCTGAGCTGCGTTTCTCCATAGCACAATGCATCCCTAAAAACTGCTAACTGCAAGTTAAGAAGATCCGCTCTGTGACCTTAATTAGTTGATTAGAACCTTTTGCCTGATGGCAGACTCACAGCTGCTTCCTGTACCTGATAAGACTTTCATCAGTTCCACATCTTTGGTTTTTTGCTTGCTCCTGTGTTGCTGGGTGTACACTAGACAAACAGTGCTAGCATGTTCCTTTTGATATGTATTCCCCATTTGTGCCTGCTTACTCTCGTTCCTTTCCAATAAATGTAAATAAAAACATTAATTCCCTTATCCCAGCACTGGGATGAGTGTTCTCCGGAGTGAAAAAAATTGGGAAAAAGGGCTACAGTATAAGATTTGCCCTTTCTCTTGTACTGAGTTCCAGAAACTTTCTCCGCTGTTTGGGCTGACCTGGCTATTTGGGGTTGTATCCTTTTGACATTGTAAAACCAAAGGAAAATTGAAGTAAAATTATAAGTACTGTCACAGTGAGTTTCCACTTAGCCTCCTAGTTGCCAGTTCCAACTTTGGGCACTACATGAGGTCTATCTGTATGGTATTGCGTAAATACTATAGCCATAAATTACATAGTGTAGTTAGTTTTTTATAAGATTTTACTAGTCAGCAATTTGGTATATTTGTATCTATATGCTAAGAAATAAGTTGCTGTGAACAAAATTCTGCTTATGGAGCAAGACATGCTCAAATACCAGCTTCTCTGAAAATATGCTCCTGAGAGTTAGAGCCTTGAAGTGTAGGAAACAATTTGGGTTGTAATGAAAAAGAAATGAATGAATAAATAAACTCTATATTCTTCTTGCTTTCTTTTGCAAAAGATGTGCTGTTTCTAAATACTTCCATGAGCTGAAAAACTTATAGCGAAATTTCTAATTCTATTTTATGTATGGTTCTACATTATACAAATGAATTTTTTTAAAAAATAATGCATTGAAGAAAATATTTAAATTTCTGCATAAATTAAGAAAACCACGCAAATAGCAACAATGACTTGTAATTTGTATAGTTTCAGCAGAAAAGTACAATTTAGTTTTATTAAACCTGAGCGCAAATTACTTAAGCACTTCTATATTGCCAACTGAGTCCCTAGTTTATAATCAAATAATAATACAATTGAAAATTATTTAAAAGTTCTATTAAAATTTCAACTTAAAATATGTTTTCACAGCTTTATCCAACAACTTTGTTAATCTCTGTATTTTTGATGGGAATTTTGGGGCTCATTATGGCCATTGAGAATGTCTGACTTTTAATCATTGCAAGATGAACTAATGGCAACCAAAGAAAATTTCAGTGCTCTTGTTAGGGTAAGCAAACTGAACTTAAGCCATTTAGGACTTTTAAAATTCAAAACAGAGAATGTTTAGACAGTCACCATCACTCTGTATTTCATCTAGAAATAAAGCAGCAACCAGTGATCATTTCAGTAGAGATAATATGGTCATGCTGAGTTACGCAGACACTAGCTATTTGTCAAATTGTATGTAAGCTAAAATGTCTAAATTAGATATAAACGATCTTCGGTGTAATACCATATAATAATGTGCCAGAATTAAAATATTATGACTTTTGGTTTATGTTGATCTTTTAAATATTTTATTTTAATGCTTGTCAAAGAAAAAAAAATTAAACATTGCCTATGTAATTGTTTCAAGGCTGAGTTAAGAGAACAGATAATTCTAGTAACTTGGCAGAGAATTTGGCAGTTTTACAGAGGGAAGAAAGAGAACAATATAACTTTTGTATTTAAAAATCTCCCTCTGCAGAAATAGCAGATTAGAAAGGGTGAACCCCCCCCCCCCATGCTCTGGCTTATGAGCCCTGTTTGGATATCGCTGCTGTACAGAGTGAGTAAATAATTATAGTTGTAATACATATTTCTATATCATACCAAACTGTCGATGTACTGCAGTTGCATTTTACATTTAGGAAAAAGCAGTTAACCCCGTCAACATGGCCTGTTTCAGTCCTGGCAACTTCTTTCCATACACATTCTAGTCAGTAAAGCATTTTCTTCTGCTGGTTTGTTTTCCTTCTTGTTTTTTTGCAGTATGAATACTTTCAGACTTGACACTTCTATCCTGAAGTGTACGAAAGAGACAGACAGACAGAGAGATCTAGACCAAAAATGGTTTCCTGTCAGTTGAGGCAAAAAAAAGTACATTTTAGGAAGTTCAGCTTCTGTATTCTACCTTGTCTATTCTTAAGAGTTTATTTATCTCCCTATGGATTTTTAATTTTAGGAAACAGTACTGCATTATGTGATGCATTTCAATTCTAAATTGGCAGTGGTCAAAAGTGAAAGTGTGCACCTTTAAATAACCATTGTTTTTACTAATTAAAATTTGAGACAATACAGTACTTAATTGTTTCAAGATCAACACAAAGGTTGTATACGCTAATGATTTTCAGATTTCTAAAGATTCCTAAGAGGGTTATGTCTGTGATTTATAGTGGAAGATAAGCTTGGTTTTCATTCGTGGGCTTATTGCATGTAATTATATTGTGGCAAATATTTGTGAATTGTACAATAAATTGTTCTAAAAATGTTTTAAACACTTTGCTTATATTGCTTCCCCAAGAACTTTTACTGAAGTTGTAAAGTTTGGATAAAAGAAAAATGTGGTCTTTAAACCTTTAGATTATGTCTTTTATTCAAATTTCAGTTCAGTAGAGCTCTACAGGAATTTGTGAGGTTTACAGCAGTATTTGCTACTTTCTCCTGAATTCTTTAAAAATCTTTAATGTACAACGAGGGGTGATTCAGAACTTTAAAGGAAATAGCATCCTCCATGAAAGAAAACATATTTAAATTTGATTATCTTATCAAGGATATGTTCTTCTCTGTTTAAAATAAACTTATAGATTACTATCTTTAGATGTATTTTATAGTGTGTATTCAGTATTAGCAAAATGAGTAAGACTGCAAAATAATAATTGTATGAGTAAAATGTGAGGTTTAATTAAGTGGTAAGTTAAATAATAATGTATATAAATATTCATTCCTTTATTCTTTGTTTGCTCTTTCAAGTATGTGTATATATATATATATATATATATATATATATATATATATATATATATATATATATCTCCTAATTTCATTCATTGCCATTATTTTATTTATTGCATTTTTAGATGTTCTCCTAAAATTATGAAGTATCACTTCTAAAACAAAAATAGCTCTCAGTGATAGATAGGATTTTGTAGAAATAGGTAGGGTGAAGTATTTGGTGAGTAACAGCCAATTGGATGCATTTGCTTCCTTGTAAAAACTAACATGTATTAGCAAACATGCTTACTACTGAAATTTCTGTTTTTTGATACTGAAGGAATTTTATTCTGAAAGGCAGAAGTGTGTGATATGAAAAGGGAGTATAAAATAATCTGATACTTCTTTAAAAATTCTTTTTTTTTAATTGAAAAGTTTTAAAATACAATTTTCCTTTAAAAAACCCCCCTTCCCGCTCCCTCCTCCCCCCCCTACCTCCCCCCCTGCCCCCCTCCCTCCTCCCCCCCTCTACCTCCCCCCCTCCCCCCCTCCCCCCCTACTTCCCAGAGCTAAATACAAGGTATATATATATATATAAAACAAACCTAAGCAACCATATACTAACAACTATAAATTCTAAAATCCATCACTCTCTAGCTTATGTAGGATAAAACAAACCTTAGCAATATTAAATATATATATAAAAAACTAAAATAAAAAAGACACACTCTCTAGCTTATATAGGATGAAACAAACCTTAATAGTATTAAATATATATTAAAGACAAAAAAACACCTCAACCAAATCAAAAAACTTTAAAGTCAACTCTTCTGTAATCGGCCGTTCCTCTTCCAGTACCATATCTATAGTTATTCCAAACAAACAAAAAAGAAAAAAAAAAGAAAAAAGATTGCGAACAAAACTTTAACCTCCATTTAAGAAACTTCTGTATATTCCACCAAACTTTAATCCCAAAAAAAAACCTCACCCTTTCCACAAAACCACCACATATAAAAATATCTTGCGTCTACACCTAAACCTTTTCCCACCTCCCATACTTGACTACTTGACTACATCATAAAAGTTCCATAGACTACTGCAAATCCTGCTATTTTCTCTTCTTAGATCGTTTTGCAGCAGCACGCGTCACCCTCTGTTTTATAGACTCATCCGACGAGGTTGCATCTTGATCTCCTCCAACACCGTTGTCTTCTATCTGACCATCTTCGGCCTCTTGATGCACTCCTTCTCCAGATCCCTTTTCAGCTTCCAGAAGTGTTAATGGCGTTGCATTTAAAACATTATTGTAAAAATCACGCGCTTGCATCACAGTAACCAAACGGTACCTTTTACCTTCACCATCAACCCCACTGGGATCTCCCATCTGAACCTTATATCTCGTTGCTTGAGCTCTTGCACAAGAAATGTAAAATCCTTCCTTCTCCTTAGAATCTTTGGAGGAATTTCTTTTAAGACCAAAACTTCTTGATTAGCAATCACAACTTTAGTATCATAAGCAGCTTGTATAACTTCATCTCTAGTTTCCCTTTTTGCAAAATATACCACCACATCTCTAGGCAACTTTCTCTGTCTAGCAATCCATGAATTCACACGAAACACTTTATCCATGCCTCCTTTTATTTCAGATGCTGGCTGTTTCAACACTACTTCAAAAGCCTCAGAAACCAGCTGCTTTAGATCTTCCTTAGTATTCTCCTTTAAGCCTCTAATTCTAATGGCAAACTGCATCTGGTAATATTGAGCAAGACTCAGTTCCTTGTCCATTTTATCTTCATTCTCCAATACTTTTGCTTCTAATATAGCATTCTTTTGAGTCAAGTCCTCTAGCTTTTCCTCCAATTCTTCCACACAACGAGCCACTTTACACACTGAAGACAAGATGTCTACCTTCATCTCTCTGAGCTTCTGTTCCATCCTCTCCTCCATTCTCTTCTCCAGTTTCTCCAATTTCTCCTCCATCTGTGCAAATCTATCATTAATTGATTCCAAAATTACCTGGGTGTGTTTTTCAAGAGCATCTTGCAGGTCCTTTGATGTCAATACATCAGGAGGATGCAGCGCCTGCAATAATGATTGTTGCACCGGAGAAGTTCCAGCACTCCGAAGAGTTTTAGGGGGTGGTTTAGCCGCCATCTTTTACCAATTGTGACGCAGTTTCACTTCAGTTTTATAATCCAAAAAAAGCCCATCAAGCTGGAGAGTAAAATATAATAATCCTCTTCACCTTTTCCTCTTGTATCGCTCTGCCTGCTCCTTTAATCCATAGTCATTCCTTCAGGCAGGGGTGGTCGCAGACGGCTGGCTCTGCTCCAAGAAGTCAGGAGCAGAGGCGCCGGCCAGCTGGGAGCAGCCCAGGCTACGGGGGAGTTCAATCCTTCAGCCGCCCAAGCCATAAGCTCAGGCGGCCCTGGAGAACTCTACCCCTACCTGGGAGCTCGCCTCCTCCTCTTCTCCCGAGGAGGGGGCTTCGAATTCGCTCGAACAGCTGATCGGCGCTGTTTCGGGCGAAAAAACAACAGCTGAGCCGCGGGCAGCCCGGGAAGGCTGTCTCCGTCGCCACGGAGCCACCGGAAGAATCCCTTCTTTCTTTAAAAATTCTTACTTAATAGCAAAACTTATCGGAACTCTGTTTATTGTTTGAAAATAGATCTTTTAAATAGACTGGTGATGAACCTACCTAAATATAGCTGTAGTGGCTAACTGTTTCAATCATCATGTCTTGGATATCATTATGTTCTTGTGTTCTGTAAGTCAAAACCTATGTGTTTCTGTGTAAGCTTACAATATTATGAAAATAATTTATAAATATATTTACACTATAAACTTATTATTTTTCTCTTAGGTGAAAAACTTTGCTGTAATTTATCTAGTAGATATCACAGAAGTACCAGACTTTAATAAGATGTACGAACTGTATGATCCCTGTACAGTTATGTTCTTCTTCAGGTATATTTTCATTCTTACATTGCTTTTTAACTTGCATGTTCTCGGTAGGGTTTTTTCAGTGGGAGGGGGGTTTACAGTTCCTGCCTAATTATGTTGTTATGTCATTAAGTTACAATCTAAACCTGAAAGTAGCTTCTTTGGGGTTGATGTTGTTATTCAACAAATATTATAGCCTACTAGCTGGCAACAAACTAGCATTAGTAAGGAAAAGTGACAACACCAATCTTATTGAGTTGACTTGCAATTTTATGCTTTAGGTCCTGGTGAACTAGTTGTGAGTTAGAAATATATGACAGAAGTGTTTTTTATGATTATCATAACGGTAAGGCAAGTGGCATTCCCTTACCATAGGTAGTCCTTGCTTACCAGCTACTTTGCTTAGTAATCATTCAAAGTTACAATGGAGGGAAAAAAATAGCTTTGCAGTCAATCCTTGCATTTAGCACTGTCATAGCGTCCCCCAGCCATGTGATGGCTATTGGTGTGCTTAGCAGACTTAATAGAGAAGACAAAAGTGAAATCATAAATCACGGTCACATGATGTTTCACTTAACACCCAAAGGGGAACTGCGATCACACGCTTATCATAGTCGCACAATTTTTCTGCTTAGCGATTGTGGCGCTTGGTTACTGAATTTCTGGTTGCAATTGTGGTCGCTAAACTATGACTACCTATTAGTGTATCTCCAGTTGTCCCATAATTCATTCCTGTTAAACACTGCTTTTGGATCAAAACAGGTCATGCAAAATAGCTTGATAGAGTTTGCAATGAACATGGCATTCCCAGTTAGAATTATATATTGGTTTTTGCATATAGTTTACAGAGCTGTTCTGTATATAGCAGGGGTCCAGGGACTGGTACCAGGCTGTGGAATGCCAGCAACTGGTCCGCACAAAGAAGCAAAGCCCCATCTGCAGAATGCAGGCAGCACAAAAAACCGTGCCCCCTCTGGTCCATGGAAAAATCTCTCTCCATATAACCGGTCCCTGGTGCCCAAAAGGTTGGGGATCTCTTGTATATAGTTATTAAGAGGAAAATGCCAGCATAACTATTGGCCTTCTGTAGCAGTCCCAGAGAAAAGCTTATTATTTCCTGAAAAGAGAAATACTCCAGCCCACTACATTCTGTAAGGGTGATGGAATGTAGTGGGCCAGATTCCTAGGAGAGAGAGTGAGTGTGTGTGTGTGTGTATGTATGTATGTATGCTTGAGGGACGCGGTGGCTCAGTGAGTTAGGACGCTGAGCTTGTCAATCAGAAGGTCGACAGTTTGGCGGGTCGAATCCCGAGTGCCGCGTAACAGAGTGAGTGCCTGTTACTCGTCCCAGCTTCTGCCAACCTAGCAGTTCGAAAGCACGTAAAAATGCAAGTAGAAAAATAGGGACCACTCCGGTGGGAAGGTAACCGTTCCGTGCGCCTTTGGCGTCTAGTCATGGCCACGGAGACGTCCTCGGACAAGCGCTGGCTCTTCGGCTTTGAAATGGAGATGAGCACCAGCCCCTAGAGTTGGAAATGACTAGCACGCATGTGCGAGGGAACCTTTACCTTTACCTTTATGGAACAAAAAAATCCTGCTTGGAAGAATCACCAAGTATTTTCCTTGACTTTGGGGGCCTGACATCAGTCTTGCCAAACTGAAATAGCGTACAACTACATCATGCATATATTCTGACAATTCTTAGAAAGGGCCTGGCTTGCTTCTTACTCTTCTGGAATGCACCCCCTCCCTCCTGGGAATCTGGCCCACTCCATTCCACCACAATAAGCCACAATAATTTAACTTGGTATTAAACTATTTAATTTTCCCCGAGTTCATCAATTTTCTTAACTGAGTCTCTTGTAATTCTAGAAATGACATAAATGTGTGGAATTCTTTTCTGTTCCGATATGATATGGGAAGTTATTTAAATTGGTCATTTGAATTTGTTAAATTTTTATGTACCTTTCAAAACTACATATGCCATCTGGAGGTTCATCACATGCCTGGTAATATAGCACTATTTCCAATAAGTATAAATTGGTAATTTGGGAAAAAGATAATTAACAATTTTATTAATGGGACATCACTACTTTCTAATCTTATTAATGTCAACTACAGCCCACTGTTTTGGGATATCATTACAGCCTGAATTCATTGGGGATATACATATTGGTAACTATCTCACTGGCTATACAAATATATGCAGAAATACTTTAGGAGGTAATGCATATAAAATGTTAAACAATAAAATAAATATTTGTATAATTGTTTTTCTCCTTTTCTTTCTTAAAGAAACAAGCACATAATGATCGATTTAGGCACAGGTAACAACAACAAAATTAACTGGGCAATGGAAGACAAACAAGAGATGATTGACATCATAGAAACAGTTTATCGAGGAGCTCGTAAAGGAAGAGGTCTCGTTGTGTCGCCCAAAGACTACTCAACCAAATACAGATATTAACCTTTTGGCTATTTATTTCAAGTCGTGTTTCTTGGAAACTCATGGCTACATCTCATTGTGAAGATATATACAAATACGTTTCCTGGTTTTCATGGGAAAATGGCATTGATTTTGGAAATAAAAGTTAAATTTACTTTTGAATATAAAGAATTTTAAAGTGTCAAGTGCTTTCTAAAAACAATTCTATTTTTTTCTATAATGTCTTGCTGCTTTTTAAGAATGTATTTACTCTAGGAATGCATACACAGTCATTACCAAAATTGTTGGCACCCCAGAAATTTTTCCAGAAAATCAAGTATTTCTCATAGAAAAGTATTGCAGGAACACATGTTTTGCTATACACAGGTTTATTCCCTTTGTGTGTATTGGAACACAACAAAAAGGAGGAAAAAAAGCAAATTGGACATAATGTCAAACAAAACTCCAAAAATGGGCTGGACAAAATTATTGGCACCCTTAACTTAATATTTGGTTGCACACCCTTTGGAAAAAATAACTGAAATCAGTCGCTTCCTATAACCATCAATAAGCTTCTTACACCTCACACGGAATTTTGGACCACTCTTCTTTGCAAACTGCTCCAGGTCTCTCTTATTGGAAGGGCACCTTTTCCCAACAGCAATTTTAAGATCTCTCCACAGGTGTTCAATTGGATTCAGATCTGGACTCATTGCTGGCCACTTCAGAACTCTCCAGCACTTTCTTGCCATCCATTTCTGGGTGCTTTTTGACGTATGTTTGGGGTCATTGTCCTGCTGGAAGACCCAATATCTCGGACGCAAACCCAGCTTTCTGACACTGGGCTCTACAGTGCGACCCAAAATCCTTAGGTAATCCTCAGATTTCATGATGCCTTGCACACATTCAAGGCACCCAGTGCCAGAGGCAGCAAAACAACCCCAAAACATCATTGAACCTCCACCACATTTCACTGTAGGTACTGTGTTCTTTTCTTTGTAGGCCTCATTTCATTTTCGGTAAACGGTAGAATGGTGTGCTTTACCAAAAAGCTGTATCTTGGTCTCATCTGTCCACAAGACGTTTTCCCAGGATTTTGGCTTACTCAAGTACATTTTGGCAAACTGTAATCTTGCTTTTTTATTTTATTTATTTTATTTTATTAATTTTCTATACCACCCTATTCCCAAAGGACTCGGGGCGGTTTACAGGGCAGCATATAAAAGACAATATAAAAAGATAATATAAAATTAAAATGAATTAAATTAATTAAAGCCCAACAATTAAAACAATATTAAAAAGCTAAATATTAAAAATTAAAAAGTCCTCCTGGGTCTCCTGCCATAGCGTTTCATTTCATTTAAATGTCGACGGATAGTTCGCGCTGACACTGATGCTCCCTGAGCCTGCAGGACAGCTTGCATTCCTTTGGAACTTGTTTGGGGCTGCTTATCCACCATCCAGACTATCCTGCGTTGCAACCTTTCATCAATTTTTCTCTTCCGTCCACGACCAGGGAGATTCGCGACAGTGCCATGGGTTGCAAACTTCTTGATAATGTTGCGCACTGTGGACAAAGGCAAATCTAGATCTCTGGAGATGGACTTGTAACCTTGAGATTGTTGATATTTGTCCACAATTTTGGTTCTCAAGTCCTCAGTTCTCGTCTCTTTCTGTTGTCCATGCTTAGTGTGGCACACACACACACACACACACACACACACACACAATGCAAAGACTAAGTGAACTGTTCTTTTTATCTGCTTTCAGGTGTGATTTTTATATTGCCCATACCTGTTACTTGCCCCAGGTGAGTTTAAAAGAGCATCACATGCTTGCAACAATCTTGTTTATCCACAATTTTGAAAGGGTGCCAATAATTTTGTCCAGCCCATTTTTGGAGTTGTGTTTGACATTATGTCCAATTTGCTTTTTTTCCTCCCTTTTTTGTTGTGTTCCAATATACACAAAGGGAATAAACCTGTGTATAGCAAAACATGTGTTCCTGCAGTACTTTTCTGTGAGAAATACTTGATTTTCTGGAAAAATTTCTGGGCTGCCAACAATTTCGGCCATGACTGTATAAAGTTCTCTGAGTGGAATAGGGCAGTCATGTCTCATGCCAGTGTGAAAAACAGCTGCTGTAGATGCCTAATCAAATGTGCCTTGTTTACCTTTGGCACTTGTAGTCCTGAAAAATTAAAGTTATCTGGCACTTCACATTCTCTCTATAAAATAAATTGTCATGAAAGCCTGAGAAGAAGCCTTGCTGGTGATACTATGACCTGTAGATGGCATCTGGTTCTTCTGCCTTGATGTCCTCTAGTATTTAGGATCTGCTGATTAAAATGATTTGGATGCCTGTTAAAGCAGTTATTGGAAGCTTTCAATGTAAGAACCAGAGAAAAGCCTTTTGCCAGAATTTCAGGGGACCTGAATTCCCCATGGGGCAGCTAATGAATCATTGCCAAAATGGCTACCTGCAGAGGCAGGCAGTGGCCTTCCTCTATCTTACGGGCTAGGAGGTGAATATATTTCTTTTTCAGATGAAAGGCTGTGGGTGGTAGGTTACATCTGGTCTACAGGCCATAGATTGCCAATCCCTGAATTAAAAATTTCTCTTTTCTATTCTATGAATATTGAGTGTTTTTAATCTGGGTAGTTTTCAGTATTTAAATATTTTAACTGCTGGAGATCACTGTGTAAGAAACCTTGACTTCTTACAGGAAAGGCAAATCAGAAAACTAACACTAGTTTAAACAATATGTTGAATATTACTTACACCAAAAAGGCTGTTTTACTTGACAAATTAAAAAAAAAGATGTGATCCCTGAAATACTTACACTTCAAAATCATGACCTCATTTGAACATGTTCATGTCAGTTTATACAGTGATGAATTCAACTATATGCTCTTAGGCAATGTTATTAACATACCAAAACTGGGTACAAAATATATGGGCTTATATAGATAATAAGCATAAAAAAGATTTTTTCACATACAGTAACCACAGTGTGATCTTTTTATTTTTGGTTTAGTGTGACTGACAAATTGCAATTCGTAAATCATGTTTTATAACTTAAAGAGTATTGCACAAATATATCCAAAAATATATTTTTGCTTACTCACTAAACCATGATGAACCAAACTATGACTTAGCATGATATATGAAAAAGCTCATCCAGGTTCAGGTTATATTTCTGACATCCTTCGGTTATCTAATTTCCTTAGTTCATTCGCTGAAAATCGTAATTTTGTTGTTAGTAAATATGTACGATGTCCAACTCCCAACAATTTCAAGCAGTTCACAAGCAAAAACAAAAGAAACAATACAATGCAATAAAAACAAGGAACAAAAGTCCCTGCAAAAGGTAAAAAAAAGGAGAGGACAGCAGCAAAAATTAAGTTATCCTTGGAAGATACTACATCCATCGTAGTCAAAGGCCAGGGCAAAGAGCCAGGTGTTCAAGACCCTCTAAAACAGGTGTGTCAAACTGGTGGCCCGCCGGCCAATGCGTCACACACAGGATACGCCTATCCCTGCTCTGCAAAGGCAAAAAACATCAAATACGTCACGTGCTGCAATCAAGTATGATACCCATTCTCTAAAACAACATAACCACCTAGTTCTTGTAGAAAACCTCATTCCAGAGGGCAGGTGCTCCAGCAGAGAATATGCACTTCTGGATGCTGAGAGGTGGCATTGCTTAATCAAAGCAACCGGAGCATGCAAAACCTGAATCGAATCTGCTAGACAGTTACTACAAGAGGTAGGCGGTCCCTCAAATAATCAGACCCTGTTCTATGTAAGGCTTAATAGGTAATTACCATCACATTGAATCACACTCAGAAACAAACTGGCAACCAGTGCAGTTCACAAAGCAGGGGTATTACACAGGCATATCACTGCATATCTGTTACTGCCCATGCCTCTGCATTCTGGATCAATTGAAGATTCTGGGTGGTCTTCAAGGGCAGTTCCCTGTAGGATGTATTGCAGTAGTTAAGCCGTGAAGGGCCTCCTAAGAATATTATTTTAAAAATCATGGTAGAAATTGTTCAGAATTGCATTAATATAGCAATATGACTTCAAAAACACTTGATCTCAATAGAGGAAAACTAATTGAAATAGAGATTACACTAATTTTAACTATTAGCATGGAATTTTACTCTGCTTTCTTTGTACTTGATAGTCTTAACATCCATATATGATGTACCAAGAAAACAAACTTCAAGGAGAAAATAAAAACTAAACTTGATATAAAAGCTTATAAATATATTCATACAAAAATGTGTATGAATTGTCATGAATTCAATGTTATGAAGCTAGTTATCAACCTTTAATGTCACATTTAAAGAAAAAAAATCATAAGGAGAATTTTCCTTATTTATGTATTAAATTTCTATACTGCCCATCACACTTGCATGATTCTATATTATAGTTAATAATATAGGCCAGAAATATTTACAGCTTGATTTTTTTTGTAGCTGATGATGTACTGTGTATCCTTTAGTTATAGTCTTTTAACAAATATCTTAAAATTTGTACAAACGTAGACTGTACTCTTAAAATCTTCATGTTCTATCCAGTGTTTCCTTGATGCCTTCAGTTCTGTATAAAAATTACCATACAAACTGAGTTAAAATTAGGAAAACCAGATGTGAATTTAGCATATAAATAACTAAATCTTTCTATTTTTTCAACTGAATGAATGAAAATAAGGCAAATCATTTATTTTCCAAAATTTTTCAAATACAGAAAAGTGCTGTTATGAAAGGTGACACTAGCTCAACATGTTCTGTCTGCTGAATTAATCATCTGAATTATTTTTGTACAAATATGCATATTCATGCTTTCTTTACAAACAGGTAAGTCCTGGCACTTGGCAATCATTCCAAAATTTTGCACATTATAACTTTTATTCTCTGAACTGCAGTAAGAAAATGAATATGCTATGGCTGAGTTTTTAAAACAAAGATGGATCTGCTGAATTTTTAGATGAGATCTCAGAATTCATGGGTTTGACTGGGAAGCTGAAAAAGTGCAAACTATGTATGGTTCTATGGATTCACTGAATACTGAGTTTCAGTTGTGGAAATCTTTATCCTGTCATAAGCTAGCTATGTGCTTGTGCTTCTATTAATGTAAACAAGAATTTGTTTTAAAGCAGGGGTGTTAAACTGCCGGCCTGTGGGCCGGATGCATCATAGCGAAACTGCGCCCACCCCATTGCCGGCAATGGGAAAAAAATTGCGATATGTCGCAACATGCCACATGACATTGCGAGTTTGACACCCCTGTTTTAAAGGATGGGTTTCTTTTGAATTGGTTATGTTAAATTTATTGTCATAGCAGATTTTTAGCTATTACAACAGTAATGTGACTAGTTTATAAAAACAGAATCTCACCGTTCAGAATCTCCATTAGCATTTTCTATTCCAGCTTCAGCCATTAGTTCAGCAACATGCTTTTCCAAATCATTTATCCGTTCACCCATCTCATCCAGTAAAAGGTTAAAGAGCACTGCATTTTTAATTCATTTTTATTAGGAGTTTATATTAATCTATCTGAGAAAAGAATACATGGTATTCTTTATAAACAAAAAATAACAGGATTCACATTTGGTTTCTTTCTATTTTAAAAAAGTCCAAAATGATGTTTGCTCTATTTTATCTTATTGGGTATAAAAATATTGTTTTCATACTTCTTGCCTTATCTGATCTGAATGTATGCTACAGGATATTAAAAACTTCTAATGTGTATGACATTGTAGTTAAGTGTTTCAAGACTGAACATTATCTGAGGTCTTCAAATATAATTGTTGAGGCAAGATTATTAGTTTATTTTAAAAGAATACTACTATTATTTAATAGTTTCCTATATACTGTCAGCACTGTCGCAGTTCATAAAGTTGAAGAGGAATATATCTCAACAAAAATCTATATAGGAGGATCTAATATACTTAAATTGGTACGTTAACCATTAATGGTATTTAAGAATGCTGCAGAACTCTTGCTGTAAAATGAAAATTAATACTTTTCTAAAATTGATATAAATTTGCTAGGCTTACTGCTTTATGTAACATTCCCTTTTTTAGATTCTTAAGTGAAAAATTCAAATGGGAAGTTGACATGCTATACCATAAAGTAGCAGCTTCTGAAATGACTTCTATTTACAAAGACTTTTGATAATCTCCATAAGTATCCTTAGGAAATAAAAATGTGGCTAAGATCCAGTGTTTTGTTTAGAAGAATTCCCTCTTGTACAAAACTCTTATCAGAAAACAACCTGATTATAATCTCACTTCTAGTTCCCAAAAGCATTTCCTATCATCTTCCAGTTTATCTTTGCCCTGTTTTATTCCTGACAGGTGAACTCAAAACTATAAACATATTTTGGAAACTTTAGTGATTAGTCAAGCCCATTACAAATGATTTCATACTAATTTTAGAAAGGGATCTGAAAAGGATATTTTTTAGAGATAATTTATCAGTCAGGTCTTCAAAGTTTTCCTGCAGCTGTTGTAGGAGATTTTCTGCCTGTAGGTGAAAAAATACACCTATAATGTTAGACAAGTTACCACTTCATCCAGCCTTAGTAGCCTTATTGTTTACAGTGCATAAAAAGAGATGGCAGTCTATTATTTGAGGAACTGAGCTTTCTTTCATCTACTATGATAAAGGAGAGTGTTCCCCTAAAATAGCTAATGTATTTTGTGAAAATGCTATGATCTATAAAAGGAGTTTTAAAAAGGAACATGAAACAGAATATGAAATGCTGAGATTATATCTAATTTTTATATGGAAGTGTTCTTATAGGTTGCTAATTTTTAAACAGTATTTTAATATTTTATTAATTTTACATAGTATTAAAAGAAGTATTTTTTTTAATTTAGACATTCTTGAAAGAAATCCTTTGGGTTAAGAAAAAATTGGTCTCATTCCCCCACACTCCAAGGCACGAGTTTCTGGTACCATAAACAACAGACACTGATCTTCAGTGAAGAGATGTGGAAACTTTCTGAAAATCTTATTACTTTCCCCAAATGTCGTTCCCTCTAACGATACTGGATCTCAATGCCACAATCTTGGGTTATGAGGACCAAAATGCACCAGAGATGGGTTGTGGAAGATTTTTTTTATGCGAAGACCATCACTACTTGTCAGCTGAGGAGATACCTTGATAGCTTTATGCCTTTTGGCAGGTAGGATGCAGTAGGTAAAAATAGGTAGGTAAAAAGATGCAGAGGGTGTAGGGAGGTAACTATAAATGCCATCTGCCTTACTGATAAAGGAAATTATTTCTAGCTCAGGGTTGAAATGAAGGGTCCTTAGTGTTCTCTGAGCTTGGTTGTTTTCTTGCAGAGCTATTATTACCCAAACTAGGCAATATCATCAGTTTTAGTGAAGATGTTAAAACTGACCAGCACTGATGACGTTACCTAGTTTGGGTAAGAACTGATGATGTTACCTAGTTTGGGTAATGAAACGTCTGCCAAAAAACAACCAAGCTCAGAGAGCATCAAGGGCCCTCTTCCTTACCCCACCACCCGTCCTTTTCGTTGTCTCAAGTGATTGTGTGTATCTCTGCCGCGCGATCTCTCCTCAGCTACATTTGGTTCCCAATCCCCAAATATCCTTCATATTTGTGTCGGGGACGCTGCCTACAAAGAGCTGCCCCACACCCGACTTCTGCACCATACCAGCGCAATCGGCAAAGCCTCAGGCGAGCGTCGGGCGTACTCACAAACTGAGAGAGCTCCTTGGCGCTCTGAGGGTCACTGCCCGCCATGCCTGCGACGCCGCCGACGCCACTCGTCTCGCCCGCTTTTTTCTGCTCAAATTGCCGCCCTGGATGGGAGGGAAGTGGCTCCGGAGACAAAGCCGCCTTCCTCTGCCGCTCTCCGAGCATACCAGGCGGGCTTCCTCTTCGCCGGCGCGGTTACACGGCTACGATCTCCGGCGCTGCAGAAGAACCAATGCGAAAGGCGACGGTGACTTTTCCACTCCTCTTTGCCACGTGCCCGACGCGTCATTATTTTGGTTGTCTGTGATTCGGAATTTACAAAGGATATATTTCATTCCCAGCTCACCTCTAAGCAGCGAACGTATCACATTTTCCAGGGTTTTTAAAGTTTGAAAGATGGTTGTTGGTTGTTCAAGTTCAGCCTTGGGATATGCTTGATGATCAGTCTAAAATAGCTGAGGAGCTAGCTACCCAAGGCTGGATGGTCAGCAGCCAGCAAGAGAAGCCTTGGGTTATCTCGTTGTTGTGACTATTATTATTCATAGGACTGTTAAAGTAGTATTTAATTGTTTTTATTGTTTTAAAATGTTTTTAGTATTTTGCTTGTAATATATTTTTTAAGTGCAAGCCACCCAGAGTCATTGACTGAAATGGGTGGCTATAGAAAAAGGAAGGAAGGAAGGAAAAATATTCCAGTAGCACAGTTGGAGATTTCTCCCCCACTGTGGTAGCAATCCTAAAAAATAAAACAGATGTAGAAAGTCAGCACCCACCCACCCTCCTAGAGAAAGAAATATTTTAGGGGGTATTTTAAAAGGCAGAATATTATATTTCCCCAAAGGAATAATGGAGAACAATCTTAAGGGAGGCAGAAAGTAGCCCAAGTTTCCCCAGGCAGAAACCTGAAGAGGAGGCCAGCTTTTAGAAATGCAGATTTGGGGTATACCATTCATAAACAAAACACCTTCAGCCTCCATAGCTGATGGGATTAAGAATTTACATTTCCCCACCCAAAATCTAAACATGACCTTTAGGATATAATAGGATTAATCCTACACTAACAAAAAACACAAAAGCTCACCTCACTGCACAACCCAGAAACATTTCCATGTCAAAGTCTCAGAGCCCTATAAAGATCCATCCACTGTTAATTCCATTTGCTCAGCTGTTCCAGAACTGCATGCTGCCTGCAGGTTCTGCTCATCAATAAACTGGAAACTTCCTTCTAAGCAGCCTCCATTTTTATTTCCAGTGTCTTAGCCTCCATTTTATTTACTCCCAGCTTGGAACTAGACCTGATGATTTTTCTTTCAACAATGAGATTAGATGGAGAAAAAGTTGTATCTGCAGGGACCCAACTTTAAACTGCCTGGGAGTTTAATGCTTTTGAATGTTGGTGTTGGAGAAGGCTCCTGAGAGTATAGCCAAGAAAACAAACAAATGGATCACTGAACAAATCAACCAAGTTCTTACTAGAGGCACAGTGACCAGGCTGAAAATTGTCCTACTTTGCCCACATTAAGCAGAAACCTATCTCTCTGGTAAAAGTTTTAATGCTGAGAAAGATGGAAGGAAAGAGAAGATGATAACTGGCAGGAAGGTATATTGTTACAGTATGATGGGTTGGAAAACCTGAAAGACCAGGTTAGGGACTGCTTTTCATGGGGGGGGGGGAATCTATCTACAATATGTGATTGCTGAGAGTTTATAGCAGGGGTCTTCAAACTTGGCCCTTTTATGACTTGTGGACTTCAACTCCCAGAATTCATCAGCCAGCGTGCCTGGCTGAGGAATTCTGGGAGTTGAAGTCCACTAGTCATAAAAGGGCCAAGTGTGAAGACCCCTGGTTTATAGCAACTTAATGGCCCATAATCAGTCACTTATGCATCTACGCTGCAAATGCTTCATTCAAGAGAAGAGCACATATTCCATCTTTCATTCACCAAGTTCAAGATAGTCTGTATAATGCTCCCACTCCTCTGTTCCCAATAGCAACTGTGTATACAGTTCACGATGTAGAAAGGTTGCATTTTGTCCAACCCAAAGGTTTCTGTAAGTGCATAGCACATGAACAAAACAAACCTGTCTTGCTGGAAACAGAAATATTATTGTTTAGTATGTTTACTGTGTACATCTAGAACAGGCATGTCAAACTGCCAGCCCATGGGCTGGATGCGTCACACTGAAACCGTGCCCACCCCGTTGCCAGCAATGGGGAAAAAGTCACGATATGTTGCGCGGCATCATGTGACGTTGCAAGTTTGACATGCCTGATCTAGAAAGCCTTAGGCCAAAAATAAGTATCATAGTGTAAAATTTATTTGTGTTTTGTTTGTTTGCCACCCTCTCACCAGAAGGAGACTCTGCCAAAATCCTTGTAATAAATATTGTAGTAAAATTACCTTGAAAATCAACTAGGTCCAAATAAATATTAATTTTAATACCAGGAGCTGTTTATTTGAAAACCAAGGGTATTCTCAGAAGCTGTGCTGCCTTATTTTAACATGAAATTAAGATACGCAATATTCAAATCAAGATTATTTATTTATTTATTTATTTATTTAATTTATATACCGCCCTTCTCCCGGGGGACTCAGGGCGGTGAACAGGGCAATACATAAAAACTAGGTACAAAAATTAAAATTATTAAAACATAATTAAACAATGCCCATAAAATTAATACAAATTTAAAATTAAAATCGTTTATAAAAATCCCACCCCGTCCCATCAGGCCAGGCCAGCTTGTTTAAAGAGATGGGTTTTAAGATCGCGCCGGAAGGAGCGGAGATCGGGCGGGAATTAAAAAATAAAAAACAGCCTGGAACTAGGATAATATTAAAGACATAGTACAGAGATGAAGATCAAAGGCCAAAAAGTATGATATTTTTGCTAGTAGCATTTTAAGCCTTGTAAACTATAACATTAAAATGTTAATTTTATATCACAAGTATCTGTATAAAATACATTTTCTTTAATCTGGTGAGAAAAGAGAGACCACAGGAAAAGGCAAGACTAACACCTTACCACCTTAAACTCAAAAAATCAGCAACAGTTCTTTCCAGCCTGTTGCAAGAAAAGAAAGCGACAACTTGACTGACTTTGTTTGGCTTGAAAGCTAAGCAGGGCTGAGACTGGTTAGTCTTATATGAGTTTTCTCCAAGGAAAACAGGTAGTCCTTGACTTACAACCATTCATTTACTGACCATTCAAAGTTACAATGGCGTTGAAAAAAGTGACTTATGGCCATTTTTCACACACACACACCAGGGTCACATGATCAAAATCCAGACATTTGGTAATTGGTATGTATTTATGATGGTTGCAGGGTCCTTGGTCATGTGATCACCTTTTGCAGCCTGACAAAGCAAAAGTCAACGGAGAAGCCAGATTCACTTTACAACCGTGTTACTAACAACTATGGCAAGAAAGATTATAAAATGGGGCAAAACTCACCCAACAACTGTTTTGCTTAGCAATGGAAATTTTGGGTTCAGTTGTGGTCATAAGTCAAGCACTACCTGTATCAGAATTGTGGGTTTGATTGCAAAGTTTAAAAAAATCTAAATGCAAATCACTTCTATACTGTATTGTTGCCAAGAAAACCTACATATGTATGTCTGTGAAGTCACCAGGAATCAAGTTTAATAATTTACTCAAAAGAAAGTGGTGATATTTCAATGGATCTGCCATTGGATGGTGGATTTTTTTCTTTACATAAGAGCTAAGGAACAGAAGTGACACACCCTCTTAAATATTCCTAGTCACACTTAAGTATATAGAGGGCTTGCATGCACTGAAGAAAATATGAGACTGGCAGGACAGGTTTTACTAGAACAAGGCTATGTTTGTTTGTAATAGTAACTCTGTTCTGGGTCACCTAACTAGGAAGTTGGGAAAGGGCGATATCATAGAGCACTCAGAAGCATTCTGAAAAGTTACCCAGGAAATTTTTGTCATCTGTGTAGCCCCCCAACCAGATCAGCCCATTTCAAATTGATCTCCCTTTTGCTGCTTCTTCCCCACTCCTTGCATGCCAAATTTGGCTAGTTCTGTCAGTATTCAGAGACTTATCCTGCTGACAGACAGGTTCATGAGCTCATCTACATATTTTCTTTTCAATTTTCTGTTGAATTGGAAAGGGTAAAAAAGAGAATCCAATTAGATTAAAGAAGGAATTGATTTTTTTTAAAAAAAACTACAACACTTGATTACACTTTTTGTACACAGCAGGGGAAGCAATGTTTTCCAAATTACATGTGAACTGAAGAAATCTTATTTTCTCGGAGGATTCTGGGAGATGCTGTTGAAAACCAACACATGGAGGAGTGTGCAATTGACGGCAGAACTAGCTAATGAAAAGGTGGATGCCTCTGAAGATTAGCTGCTACTTGGAAATCTAGAATGCTTGCTGAATTGGACCATCTTCAAAGGAGTCTGGATTTGATACTTCATTTATTTCCTGGGTTTAACGGGGTATAATCAGTTTCAACAGATTATTTCTTCCTTGCTCAGCTATGCCTTAATAGACAAAAGGTAGCAGGGTTTTTTTGATAGTTTGAAGCTAACCTACGTTCAATGCTTTGGGGAAAATTATAGCATTTTCCTTCATCATAGATTGATTCAGCATATTCTAGCTGAGTCACAGGCATACTTATTAGAACAGAATAAGAGAGCTGGAAGGGACCTTGGAGGTCTTCTAGAATCTAGTATCTAGTTCAACCCACTGCTCAAGCAGGAGATCATATACCATTTCAGACAAATGGTTGTGCAATCTTTTCTTAAAAACCTCCAGTGATGGAGCAGTGATGAAACAAGATACTAAAAGAATGTCACATGAGATGCATGACCTGTAGTATCTATGAAATACATGTTCTTATTGGAGTTGGCATGGAAAAGCTATTTAAGGCACAAAGGCTCTCCTGACCTTAATGGAGTAATCTAGCTAGCCTACAACCACATAGCATATTGTTTAAATATAATTCATAGTATATTCTGGAATTTTGTCAGGTGTACTATTCTATCATCAGCATAAATGTGTTAGTATTGAACTGGCTTCTGATATTTTTGAACATCCTCTGAGTTTATGTGACAGGATTTTTTTAGAGTCTACCACCATTAGAGCAGGAGCCAGAGATCATTTCTCTAATCATCCATTCTGCAACGAACTGTAAATGACATAAATTGTTTATGTAAACCAACAGTCATCTGTTGAAACTCAAGATCTTATGGAACCTCCCTCAATCAACAAGGCAATGTTAGGCGATAAATGACCATTTAATAATATATGTTAAAAAAACAAAACTAACAGCAAAAAATAATAACAATATCAACTGTAACAGCCCATGGTGTTGAAAACCACAACCAGAATGCAGACCATCAATCAAACTCAAATGACACTGGCCCCAGAGCCTCCAGAAGGAGGCAGGTCTTTGAAGGTTTTTTAAAGGCTAGAAGGGTCAAAAGGACAGGATAGTGATAAGCAAATACTATTGGAGAGAGGTAGTCCTATAAATGTCAATAGCCTTGAAGGGCTTTATAGATGGCAGTTACCACCTTATGTGATCGACTATAGTAATGAAGCAGATTCCCTGGAAGGAGAGAGAACATTCCAAGGAGGGGACAAGACAAGAGACAGCACAGTCCAGAGCTGGATTATGGGAAGATTTAGTATAACCGCTCCCTAAAATCTCCCAGGGTATATTCATTAGGTTAGGGTGGTATAGGTTTAGTCTGGCAAGATTCTGTCTATATGGCAAAAGAAAATAAAGGATCCTATTTTGACTGGATTGTGTTATATTGTTCTTCGACTAGGCCTGACACCTTGGATTGCACCCAAAACCAACTGGTAACTAGGGCATATGATGAAAGGCAGATGCCACACAAATGAGCTGTGCCCATAACTATTCTTGTTACTGCATTCTGGACCATCTGGAGCTACCAAATGTTTTTCAAGGACAGCCCAACGTTGAGCTCATTGTGAAGTAATACAGCTGAAAGGTGATTAAGGCATGAATGACTGTGGATCTGAGGATTTGGCTTAATTGATTTAAAAGAATTTTTCATGAAAAACTTCCTTATATGACAGGTTGTACTGTACTATACTGCTTGCTTTGGACTTGGCACAAATCATGCCACATCCAGGCATGAAAATCTTAATATTCTTCCTTTTTATTTTGCTATTACTGGGCTGAAGGAGCCAGACTTCGATAGAGTGTTCAAGAACTCCCATGTAGAAAGATTGAAGTGTTTCAGGAACTTCAACCTAACTAGTAGCCCGTCATGCTTACTTTTTATTGAGAAATCCAGACACAGTGCTACCTGTGAGATTTCAAATAACTACCCATCTAACTTCAAAACTCTTGAGCCTATATCATGGTATTGTGACAAATAGTGAATGCCGCCTAAAATGCCAATTTTTGGGGGGAGCTATCAATAAGATGTATTTGTTGCAGTTCTTAATAGAGATCGTGAATCATATAAGATAAGCCTCAATTTAAAACTATTTATTTATTGATAGTTCAAAGTTAGGGTTAGGGTTATCTTCCCAAGAAAACTGCAAGGGCTCTTGGTGATACTACCCTCCTCCCAAATTCCCCTATGTGAACTCAAAACACTGAGTTTAATGAAAAGATGCCTATCCTAGCTTCAGCTCTTAAAAGGACTCAGCTTGTGTGTTTCCTCCCCCCCACACACACACATTTACTCCTGTTGTTTCTGCTGTTGAAAGACTATTTATTTCATTTTACTTTGTCTGATAAAACATTTGATAAAGGAAATGCTCTTTTGGCCTTGTAATACTTCTGAATAATAACTTCTCTCTATATATATATTATCAAGTTCCAGGGCACATGATGGAACTGCATGAGAGCTGGGCCTGCTATATTTCCTTTCTTCTCAACCGGTGTGGTTTCTGCCAGACATTGTTGATTGGGGCTCCTTTCCTGCTCCTGGTGCCAATCCTATAGTATATAGTTTCTTAGAATTAAGAAACTTAGAACTGTTTAGGATTTCTTGCTGGATAGTGTTAAATTCGGTTTTACAGAACACTATACAACCCCACCCCGTGCAAGCTGCTAATACCTTTTAGTTTATCAGAAAGGTTTGAAGTTATTGTACCACTTTTGATGCCTTGAATATTTCATAGGAAGCTGAGCCATAATTACCAACTAGCAACAATAGGTAAGAATTTACATACAGTGGTTTAAAAAAATCCATAGTTTTGTACACCACCCTGCCTGTTGGAGTTGGGTTGCTGTAACAAATTCGAATAAATAATAGGAAACAACTCTAGGGCATTTAGTGCAAGCACAAACGTGTCTCTCTCTCTCTCTCCCCCCCCCATATTTTCTTTCTTCAAAATACTACTTTATTTAAAAATAGTATATTACCGCCATCGGTGATTATGACATTTTAAAGAAGCTTTGGAAGCATCTCCGATCTATTTATATTCTAATCTACACGAAACAGGCTCACTTTGTTGCGTGTGAAGACTTTGTGATAATATGACATCTGACTATTTTCCCAACACCTTTCTTTTCTCGTATCCGACGGGGGGGAGGGGGAAAGAAAAAAAAATATCCCGTGATCTTGTGCGTGTGTGTGTGTGTGTAGCAAAGAGAACGAGCTCTTATGTTCTCTTTCGGAAACTGAGATTCCTTCCACACACACACACACACACACACCTCGCCCCTCACTCCCTGCCCCTGCGTTTCCCAGGATTTTAGCGAGCCTCTTTCTCTCCGGAACAGGTCGGGCGGCGCTAGGATCCAGAGGACGAAAGGCCAGGCGGGGCGGCTTTCTTCGAAGACGGGAGGCCTTTCAGCTTCTCCTGATGTCACAAGAGGCGGGGCTCATTTTCTCGCTGATGGGGGCTGCCGCTGCGAGCGCCTTGTTTCCAGTCGCCCAAGGAAGGCGGCGGTAGCGGCAGCGGCAGCGGCGGCGCCGGTGGCTTTGGGAGCCTCGGGCGCGGAAAGGGCGCAGCGCAGCTGTGGCTTCAGCGCCGTCTGGGGCGGGAGCGGCGTCCCGGGCTGGGGCTCCCTCCAGCCATAGGGGGAGATGCGCGATTCTCGGGACGAGGGGCCTTGGCAAGAGCCCAGGTAAGAAGAGGGCGAGCCCCTCCCTCCCCTCCCCTCCCCTGCAGCCCCCTTTCCTCCTCCTCCTCTTTCTGGGGCTTTAAGTTGCCGCCCGTTTGGCCGCCCTTCTGCTTTTGGAAGCCGGGCAGTTTGGCGGAGTTGCTGCGGGAGCGTGGAAGGAAAGGAGAAGTACCGGTAGCGTTTTGTGGCGAGAGCTGCGGTTGGCCGTTCAGAGAGGAGCGGAGAAAAAAAAAAACACTTCGGGGAAAGTGGTGTTTTTCACTTCCCCTCTCTCTCTCTCTCTCTCTCTCTCCGTCTCCCTTGTGTAAGGCAAGGGCTGTATAGATAAAACGGTCTTCTGGCGAGAGGACTCAGCTGGGATTCCCGTCATTTTACTCTCCTACCATCCGGTAGGACCGCGTTTCCCAACCTTAGGAACTTGAAGATGCGTGGACTTCAACTCCCAGAATTCCCCAGCCAGCTATGCTGGCTGGGGAATTCTGGGAGTTGAAGTCCACGCATCTTCAAGTTCCTAAGGTTGGGAAACGCTGCGGTAGGAGATATAGGAATATAGCCAGCCGTACCAACAGGCTGAAAAAATAGCTTTTATCCGTGGGCTGTTAGGCTTTTAAATGGGACATAATCTTATGCAGTGTAGTTGGTTCACATAGTGTGGTGGGATGGAGGGTTTGTTGTCACTGTGTGTTGGGGGGAGAGAGAGCACAGGGGGAGGCTCGGCTAATTTCAATGTACACATGTTGTACTTTGACAATAAAGGTTTATTTATTTATTTAGTTGTTCAGCCGAAGAGGCGGAAAGTCTGAAGGGGAGGAGGGAGTCTTACCTTCTCCCAATTCCTGGGACCTCTCCTCTAGGAGCGGAGAATACAGTCTTTCTTTCTTTCATCTCTTTTGACTCACTGCTTGTCCTGATTTTCCTAGATCAATTTCTTCGTGTTTTTTTTTTGTTTAACTGGACAGGTAATCCTTGACTTGCAACCATTTCTTTTGTGACCATTCAAAGCCACGATGACACTGAACAAAGTGACTCCTGACCATTTTTCACACTTACAACCGGTGCAGCGTCATCTGATCAAAATTCAGATGCTTGGCAACTGGCCTGTATTTGTGACAGTTTGAAGTGTCCTGGGGTGATTCTGCAATCTTCTGAGAAAAAAAAAATGAATGGGGAAGCCAGATTCACTTCACAACTGTGTTACTCACTTAACAACTGTGGTGATTCACTTAACAACTGTGGCAAGAAAGGTTGAAAAATGAGGCAAAACTCGATGTTTCATTTAGCCATGGAAATTTTGGGCTCAATTGTGGTTGTAAGTTGAGGACTAGCTGTTTTAATTTTCCTTGACAAGCAGGTAGTTAATCATTTCCCCTGACAAGAAGTTAGTACGGTATAGTTTGAGATTTACTTAGAAAAATTAAATAAACTTGCAGGGGAGTTGGGGCTGCAGCTCCCAGAATTCCTTGTGATCTGGGCATTCTGGGAGTTCAACTGTAGTATGTGTGGTATGTGTGTGAGAGAGAAGCTGACTTTGTTGATTAAAAGCAATTTTCATTGATGGAAATAACTCTTAAGGAAATGAAAATCAGTGACAATATAATTTGCTAAATAAGAAAGTTATTAAGAATTCAACTAATAAGTGAGTGTATTGAAAGAGATTTTCTCTCTCATGTCCGAGGAGGAATGTTTGTGTATTTTCTGAAAAGGGATAATGTTTTCTCTATAACAATGCTAATTTGAGTAAAAATCTCTTTTGTATTGCTGTTGAACAAATAAGTCAATGGCAGTTTATCAGTCTCTGTAGAATTTCTACTCATGATTATAGGAATTTTCAACCATGGAAAGTATATTTTATTAAAGACTTCGTAAAAGGCAAGCCATGTTCTTTCATGATGGCTGAAAATCCAAAGGAATCTGGTAGCACCTTTCTCAACTAACACATTTAATTAAAAGCTACTAGATTGCTTCTGATTGGTGTCTCATTAAAACATGTGCCTTTAAAATGGACAGTAGTTGTCTTACAAGTATCATCAGTCCTAAAAGTGTTACATGTTTATAGCAATAGCACTTAGACAGCTATTGCTATAAATACAGTGCTTTACAGCCCTCTCTAAGCAGTTTACAGTGTCAGCATATTGCCCCCAACAATCTGGGTCCTCATTTTACCAACTTCAGAAGGATGGAAGGCTGAGTCATCAACCTTAAGCCTGGTGAGATTCAAAATGTAAAATGCTGGCAATCGCCAGTCAGAAGAATTAGCCTGCAATACTGCATTCTAACTACTGCGCCACCATGGCTCTGCCATTAATGCCATTAATTATAAGTGTGCTATCCAACCTGCAGAATTTTTTGTTTATTATATTATAAAAAAAATATGCAGACCTATAAAGGAATTAATTTGAGAAAGCTTTCTATGCTGGAACCAGTAATGCAACAAAGGAACACACTGCACATCATGAGTATTAACTGATAAGCTTTAGTAGGTATATTTTGTTAGAATACTTAGTTTTAGGATTGTTAAGCTTTCCCATTCTTGACAACTCAAATATTTTGTGTGAATGTCAGCATGGTGGAGCAAGCACTAGTTTAGACAAATAGATTGTCTTTTCTTCTAGCTCATTATGATTTGACTAATTATTTTCTAATGATGCGACTGAATATTTCCCTGCAAGATTTGACTTTGTCTCCTCTCGCTTTGTTTTTCTAGTGTTGCTTAAAGAATGGCACATGGCCTATTGGAAGATTAATCAGATATGAATACAAGTCAGTAAATCCTGAGGAAGTAATAAAGGGGCTTCCCTTTTGTAACCAACTGTCCTCATGCTAAGAGACATCATCTTACCCATGATGGAAGCAGATGGCTGGGAATGGCTGGTATCTGCAGTTCAACAGCTGATATCCTGGGGGGCTTCGGCAGCCATGATGTTTGGTGGTGTAGTGCCATACATCCCTCAATACCGAGATATTAAAAGGACACAGAACGCAGAGGGATTTTCAACCTACGTGTGTTTAGTATTATTAATTGCAAATATTTTAAGGATACTATTTTGGTAAGTTCCTTCTTTTTTAAAAACTAAATTTCTCTTTGTACTTCTGGAAGATCTATCGATACCTGAAAAAATGTATGTGTGTGTGTGTGTGTGTGTGTGTGTGTGTGAGAGAGAGAGAGAGAGAGAGAGAGAGAGAGAGAGAGAGAAATTTACTGTGCTGCCACATTCCATGAAACTCCTTTGAAGTATAAGTAATATATCACCTGTATTTGGCCTCACTCTGGGTTCTTTGTCAATATTTCATAAGTATATTCAGAAGGATACTTGGGTGAAACCCAAATGACATTTTTGTGGTTGACCTAAACCTGTGATACCTAATGAAGGTCCTAAATTTGTGATATCTGATATTTTGAAATATACTCTGTATGCCTCTGTATGCTGTATTGGAAAGCTTGTATATTTTTGTCAGCCTGAAGTTGCCAGGATAAAACACATGTAAACTCAAACAAAAGCTCCTTTTAAATTAGCTGTGGAGGCTTTATCAATATTTATCTAGCAAACATAGTATAAGCTTGACGAACAATTAAATGTATTATGAAGAACAAGGTTATGTGGCAATTCGGAACTGAAGGGGAAAAGATCCTTCAAGAGGAGGCAAATGCTAATCGGAAATGTCTGCAACTCCTTAAACCAAAAAGTGTCTTTACAGTACTTGAGATCAGATGGCAGTCTTGTGACTCTTGGGAAATGACAAAGTTGTTTTAAGGGGTTGCAGACAAGTATTAGATATGTATCCCCTTATATTTCAAAGTAGCATTTTATCATTAACTTTGAAGTCTGCCCACCCTTAGCAAAGAAAATTCCTCAAACAAGGATATAAAAAGTAAAAGGTTTCCCTTGTCCAGTCATGTCTGGCTCTAGGGCAGGGGTATTCAAACTCGGCCCTTTTATGACTCATGGACTTCAACTCCCAGAATTCCTCAGCCAGCATGCCTGGCTGAGAAATTCTGGGAGTTGAAGTCCATGAGTCATAAAAGGGCCGAGTTTGAAGACCCATGCTCTAGGGGGAGGGAGTCAGCATTGGTCCACGATGCTTCCATAGTCATGTGGCCAGCATGACTGTATGCCGAGGCACACAGGACTCTGTTACCTTCCTAGTGAAGTGGTATCTATTTATCTACTTGCATTTGCATGGTTTTGAACTGCGAGGTTCGCAGGAGCTGAAAGCTCAACATGTCACGTGGTGCTTGGGTCTCAAACTGCCAACCTTCCAGTTGAAAAGCCAAGCATCTTGTGCCCCACTTATCTGAAATGAAATGATCCGGTATTATTTGAAAACGTTGAAACATCCACTAATCCATTTCTTCAACCTGTAGATTGTTGTGGCTAATTGAGAAAGTTATAAAGCTTTAAAGCAGGAGTGTCAAACTGCTGGCCTGCGGGCTGGATGCATCATAGCAAAACCACGCTCACCCCATTGCCGGCAATGGCAAAAAAGTCGCGATACGTTGCGACACCTCACGTGACGTTGGAAGTTTGACCCCCCCTACTTTAATAGAGCCTTGGTGGAGCAGTGGGCTAATGCCTCCTTAAGTAACACCAGCTGCCTGCAATTAGTGCAGGTTCGCATCCCACCAGGCTCAAGGTTGACTCAGCCTTCCATCCTTCCGAGGTAGGTAAAATGAGGACCCAGATTGTTGGGGGCAATTAAGCTGACTTTGTAATAATGCCGCTTGGGGTATGTGTGTGTGAAAGCCCTAATAAGCAGGCATATACATAGAATGAAGGCTACTGCTAAGCTTGTAAGCCGCCCTGAGTCTTCGGAGAAGGGCGGGATATAAATGGAATAAAAATAAAAATAAATAAATAAATAAATAAATAAATAAATAAATAAATAAATAAAATAAAAAATAAAGCCTAAATGAGTACTGCATAAGCTTTTGTAGATGTCTATGGAGATTCTTTGTCATCCAGGTCATGGTTGTCCCAAAGGTGCTTTTTCAAAAGTCAACTAGACTTCCTTTGTTTTTGTTTGAAGATGTTTTGCTTCTCATCCAAGAAGTTTCTTCAGTTCAGAACGGAAACAAACTGAAAAAGTTCAGTTGCCTTTTGAAAAAGCACCTTTGGGACAACCTTTTGTAGATTATTGTGATCAGCAAAGGTTTATGTAATGTTAGGATGACAGCAATGACTTTCAGTTTTTTGCTGGAGTTGACAAGCATAGATAATCTTTCTGGAAACTGCCTGGTTATTATATGTTATGTATAGGATACATGTTTCAATTATACAGCAGCATTGTAAGATTCTCATGTCTATTCCTATGTGGAAGTGTGAGGCATAAAATAATTAAAATTAAATCTAATTTTAAAATATACATTATATTTTCTGAATACATTTCAGTATAGCTTGTGCTAATTATACATGTAATAGAATGCAGCAAACAGGACCATATTAATGACAACTGCCTAGTTTGTGATAATTCACACTTTTTATGGCAGACCTAATCTATGTGTAAGAATGAAGCAATTATGTCTGTCATATGACATTTGAAATGTTTAAGAGTAGCAACATTGTTCTTCGTATCAAATATTTATCTCTGGGATTTAGTGGGAACTGGTGGATGAATAGCACAGTTATCTGTCAGCCTTTTCTTCAACTTCAGAAGACTTTCATCTTGGTCTTGCTACAAAGCATCTTTCATCGCAATATAACTGATCAGTGTTCATGACTAAACATAAACAAAACCATTAGCCTTATATATTTAGTCTGATCCATGAGTCTTTGTGGGAAGGGCTTTCCTCATATTTTAATTTGGTTACAGATGACCTTTTAGGAGGTATTGCTATAATTTTAAGAATGTAATGCGGAATAAAACTCTTGGAGACAAATAGAAGTATTGGCTTTTCTTGTGATTACATTAAATTGTTTTGTTTATCTATCATCCACCATCAGGGTCTGACCATAAAAAAAGATAGGCTGCTACTTATATTTTTCTTTCTTTGCTGCCTGAAGAAGAATTAGATTTTTATTATTTGCTTTATAGTCGTGTTTGGGGATGTTATCAAAACTGACCTTTATTAAATAATTCTGTGTTTAAAGGAATAATGGATGTACAGTGAATCATTATTGAGCCATGCTAATCATGGCTATCATTGAAATTAGAGAGAAGAATGAAGCATATTGTCCCTTTAGAAGTTGGTGAAGTCTCTTTTGTTCCTGTCAATGTGTCTAGTATACAGAATGATGAGAATAACAGTTGGGTAACATTTGGAGGATCATATGTTCCTTCTGCATTTCCCCCACCTGTTAGATAAATGAGAGTGATTATTATCTTTACTTTTCCTATCGTGTTTTCCTTCACAAACCAGTGTAATAATTATTTCAGAGCCTTCGGAGTCTCAGTTTAAGTCTGTGTCATTAATGCTATTACCATGCTGTAAATAGAATATTATTGAGGCAATGTATGTGCCTTCATTTATTTAAGGGACTAAGTTTCCTGAGTAATATTATTACATTGTTGTAATTATGAAATACAAAAAATCCATAATACCAAAGATCTTCAAAATAGAGTACTTTTCTGCAATTTAAATATATTAGGTCTTTTTTTTCCAATCCAAAAAGTCTAATAGGTAGGGAGATAAATTGTTTATGTGTCTTTCTCTATATCTCTCATCCTTCCCAATTTTTCCTCACAGTAAATCTGTGAAAGTGGTTAGCTTGAAAGATGGTGACTAGCCCAAAATATTAATTCAAAGAGTTTAATCTTGCTTCTTAATCTAGCACTATACATCATTTTTTCCAGGAGTTTATTGGTGAGTGACTAAAATGTTCCATGATTAACTGTGATGACAACCATATTTGCTATTTCTCATCTTAAACTGGCCTAAACTTTGAGTGGAGAATTCATGAGCAACTAAGGAAAACTTGAAAGTGAAGGCAGTAGGCAGGAATTTAGGAAAAATAATGCCTAGGTCTAGGAGGAAAAGACTTAAAATGTTTAAGTAATAAAAATAAGAAATCTGCCTTAATAAATGTAAGACAATAGATGCCTTCCTAAAGCATCTTCTACATCCTTTTATAGGAATATTACAGAGATGGGTGTTAATGAAGTTTGGTCCTAGCTATGTCAGGGGGTTCATACAAGAGAAACAAAATACATGGCTTCCAATCATATATACATACTGCACTTTGGGATGTTATTTGGGGTACAGACTGTATAATTACATAAATATGGGTAGCTCAGGAATATCGCTCTTCACGCAGTTTATGTAATGTTCCTTAGCATAAAAATATGTATTTCATAATTTATATTTTTCAGTCAGACCAAACTGAACAGATAATGTAAGCTTGGACATAACCATCTGTTTTGAAGCCAGAATTTGATGAGAATATTATGGAATATTAGGGCCTCTTTTTGCTGCGGATTATTTTTCTTGGAGAACAAAATGTACTTGAAGTATTCATAACATTAGTTGCTGAACTATTTTATGGAGTCCAGTACCTGAATAGCGGCTGAGTTATATATTCCTTCGGCTAAATCCAAAGGAATTATCAGGTTTCCTCTATTAGTGTTTTGTTTGCAGTGAAATCAGTTGAGTGCTTTCCTACAATTGGAAGGGGTGGGGACAGACTTATTGTTTTCTGGCCAGCGGAAAACACAGCTCCAACCTCCAACCCAGCTCTGGGGAAAAATAATGGCAAAAATAAGGAACAAGGAAGGCAGACTTCAGCAGGCAGAACAGGCTAGTTCCATTACAGCCTACCTAAGTGCCTTTCAGCTTGAGTCTTAGACAAGGGGACCATTGAGCCCAGAAATCCCTCCTTTAAAACTAGGACCAAAATCACAACACAAACAAGGCTGTTATCAGGCTGGCTTTTCAGGTTGATTTATTAGTGACAGGTATTTAAAAAGACTGATTGTTTAAGGGTGTGTTTCTTTTATGCCAGGTAGCTGTAGAACTTTCTTTCTGATAAGTGGGACCAGTGCTGCTTTCTCTCCTCACACCTTCTTAGATTTGATAAATAATTATGGGGGGAAAGGCTGTATTTTTAGAGACTTTTAAAAGATTGACTCAGATACGTTTCCAAGTTGCCTGTTGTGATTCAGGGTCAGCCTGTGGGTTCGGCAGTTGGGTCGGACGACTCAGAGGAGGAGGGGGGTGTTGAAGATCTTGCTGATGATAGCCCTCAGGCAGGCCCCTCCCACTTGGTCGCCATGGAGACCCAGCTGTGTGAGCCTGACAGTGTGGATGAAGATGACCCACAGCTGGCCCTGTTCAAGGACGCCCGACGCAGGAGGCAGTCAAGTAGGAGTAAACAGAGGAAGGCTGTGGGGCTTCTCGGAAGGAGGCAGAGAGAGGCCATGCCCTGAACTCTTTATAAAGGGAATGTGTGGGGGAGGGCCGGTTTGCTGAAAGCAACCGCTCAGATAGTGTTTCAAAGCTCCTGTATCTTGGTCCGTGTCTTGTTTGTTTTTTGTATTCATAAATTTGGCAGACGTACTTCCAGCCTATTGCCGTTTGTAAAGGGGTTGCCTTTTCTGCAGGGCCGGTAGCAGGCTGGTACAGAACACTGCCCTGTTATATAGCAAAGTTCAAGAAAGTGCAAATAATGGTTTGAACTTCCCTTACGTGCTCTCTCTTGGATATCTTTTGCCTCTCTCATACACATAGACGAGACAACTGTAGAAAATTTGATCAAAACAATTTACTGAAGTATTTAGTGGAGATTCTAACATTTATATGAATATAGGCTGTGAGAAAGCTCAGGAAATGAAGAATTGTATTGGTGTTCGTTATTACCGACTCCTTCTGTTGAATATTGCTAATGGGCTGCTTTTGGAGAAAGGATATTTGAGTTTCTCAATTTACTTTGCATGACGGGCAATCCTCGATTGAGCCTAAAATTTCTGTTGCTAAGTGAGACATTTGTTAAGTGAGTTTTGCCCTATTTTAGAACCTTCCTTTCTACACTTGTTAAATGAATCCCTGCAGTTGTTAAATTAGTAACATGATTGTTAAGTGAATCTGGCTTCCCCATTGACTTCGCTTGTCAGAAGGTGGCAGAAGGTAATCACATGACCCTGGCACACTGCAACTGTCATAAATATGAGTCAGTTGCCAAGCATCTGATTTTGTTTGCGGGACCAACGAGATGCTGTAACAGTCATAAACAGTTCATTTAGTGACCGTTTGAAGTTACAACGGCACTGAAAAAAGTGACTTATGACCGTAACTTCGGTCACTAAACAAACTGTTGTAAGTTGAGGACTATCTGTATTATGCTTCTGCTTTCTCTTTTTCCAATCGATGGGCAATATAATTGTGGCTTGTAGTTAAAATAATTTTTATAGGCATGGGAAATATTTAAAAATAGTTAAATAGTAATAATTAACAGTTTGCCCTTGAAACTAGGGACGCGGTGGCTCAGTGGGTTAGCACGCTGAGCTTGTCAATCAGAAGGTTGGCAGTTTGGCGGGTCAAATCCCGAGTGCCGCGTAACAGAGTGAGCACCTGTTACTTGTCCCAGCTTCTGCCAACCTAGCAGTTCGAAAGCACGTAAAAATGCAAGTAGAAAAATAGGGACCACTCCAGTGGGAAGGTAACAGCGTGCCGTTTGCCTTTGGCATCTAGTCATGCCGGCCACATGACCATGGAGACGTCCTCGGACAAGCGCTGGCTCTTCGGCTTTGAAACGGAGATGAGCACCGGCCCCTAGAGCCGGAAACGACTAGCACGCATGTGCGGGGGAACCTTTACCTTTACCTTTTACCTTGAAAGTGGGATATCCTATTTAAAAGATTTAAAGCATACATCTGTTCATATTTATATGTTTAGGATCATAAGCCATAACTATATATATATAAATTAGAGGGTATTAATACTCACAAGCTGCAATAGGTGTAGAAATATGACAATCATAAATCCAGTATGTTGCAGTAAAAACTGGTGTTTGATGACTACTTTTTTAAAACTGTACTTTCAAATATATATAATCAGCAAGAATTGTAACTACTTACAGAGATTTCTGGAAGAACTTGAATACCCAACATTTCCATCTTTATTTCACTTCTATACTGGTCTTCCAGAATACTCTGGGTTTATGATCAGAAATCTGATGGTACATTCTATCGGTATTCAAGTCCAGTTAGTCTCTAAATCTAACTAAATGGACACCAGCAAATTTCTTGGAGTAATTTTTTAACTTGATTCTAAGGAATTGTTGAGTAGACTTCATCTGAAATATATTCTTTGCTTGGCTCGCAATAATATTTGCTAGACCAATGTTATTAAAATTAAGATTATTTGACTTTGGTTCAGTGTGTGGTGTAAACCTTGTTATTGGGGGTTATCTACTAGATCACAGGTGATGTAGCATGATTTGTGATCCCAAAGAGGTGTGTTTTTTGCTTAAATAATGAAAAATGGATTATCTTTGTATTCTTTTATACCCCATGGTCTTCAAAACTCTTTCCTTCCAGCTCTTCTTGCCAGACACACTTGGTCCTTAGTTTTCATAAAACTATTTATTCTTCCCCTTTCTTTTTACCATTCTATCTTCACCCAGAATTCTTTCCTTGATCAGAATTTGACTTTTCAATCTACTGTCATTTTCTTTTTATCAGATACTATGTTTCTTAGCATCCATCTCTTTCTCCCTCAGTGAAATTAGTAGCTTTAATATCAGACTGATTTTTCATCTTTTTAGGAGAAATTACATTGTTGATAAATCCAATTCTTCTTTAAAAAACACTAATTGTCATTCACATATATAGAGAGATATGTGTATATATATACACACACCGACCCACTTCACACACACACACACCCCGCCATACACATAAATCACACAAAAATGATTATGGGTCTGAAGGGAACTGGGTATGTTTAGCCTAATGAAGAGAAGGCTTAGGGAAGTCTTCCAATGATTGAAGGACTGTCACAGGGAAAAGTGGGTCAGTTTACTCTCCATAGCACTTCAGGATAGGAGAGAAAGCAATAGGTGGAAGCTGGTCAGAAAGACATCCATCCTTGGAAAAAGGAGGAATTTCCTGACAGTGAGAATCATTAATCAATGGAATGGTTTGCCTCCCAGACTTATGAATGTACCATTGTTAAAGGTTTTCAAGGAAAAAATGGACAGCCGTTTGTCTGAGATGATATAAAGACTCCTGCCTTGGGCAGGGGTTTGGATTAGAATACCTCCAAGATCTTTTCTGGTCATATAATTCTATGATATAAAACAGGGGTGTCAAACTCAATTTCATTGAGGACCGCATCAGCCCTTGCAGTTGCCCTCAGGGGGCCGGGTGGGTGTGGCCAGGGTGGGTGTGGCCTAGTGGGCGGGCGTGGCTAGAGTGCATATGGCCTCCTGGGTGGGCATGGCCAGCTCTACAAGGGTGCCTGTGGGGGCCTGGGCAGGAGTGGGACAGATCTGAGGGTCTCTAGCAGAAGGAGGGTCTCTGGGCCAGGGCCAAGGCAGTGGGGGCTGTTCCCTCACTGTTTCCAGGATGGCTTCGTGGACCACATGAAACCACTTCGCGGGCCGGATGCGGCCCCCAGGCCTTGTGTTTGACATGTCTGATATAAAATTACAGGAAGTTGGAGTTTAGAGAAGAAAATAGTACAGTAATAGTTTTTTTTATTTATTTATTTTATTTTTATTTTTATTCCATTTATATCCCGCCCTTCTCCGAAGACTCAGGGCGGCTTACAAGCTTAGCAGTAGCCTTCATTCTATGTATATGCCTGCTTATTAGGGCTTTCACACACACATACCCCAAGCGGCATTATTACAAAGTCAGCTTAATTGCCCCCAACAATCTGGGTCCTCATTTTACCTACCTCGGAAGGATGGAAGGCTGAGTCAACCTTGAGCCTGGTGGGATGCGAACCTGCACTAATTGCAGGCAGCTGGTGTTACTTAAGGAGGCATTAGCCCACTGCTCCACCAAGGCTCTTTTAATCAGTTTTTATGTTTTGTTGCAGTAGAAGTGACCTGCATAACTTTTTCTGTGGATTTTGAATTAAATTACTGTGGTACCAAGCCAAATTCTGTGAGAATAATTAATCCTTCTGTATAGGGTCATTCATATACTTATGGCATAGCAGGAGAAACCATTTCATGGCGATGTAAAATATTCTTTTAAAGTTGGTGCTCTGCAGATGTTTTGAACAACAATCCTACTGTCATTTTAGTAATTGCTTAGAGTGCCAAGCACACTTGGAAAGTACTAAGTTGAGAAAGACCAATGTAAGATGGGATGCAAACGATATTTTACGATTTATTTTACAGCACTCAACTTTAGGTTTTCAAGCCTCATCAGGCAAAAATCTTTCTGGAGTAGGTCATGCAATATTCAGAAGATGGAATGTGATTTGTTCTTAATTATTTCTCGGATAGCCGTAATTAGGTGAAAAACATCCTGTGGGTTCTGTTCTTTATAGAACTGGCAAGTCATTTTGATGGTTACATGAGCAAGCAAATATTTTCATTCTTTGGAAATGTATTTTGGTCATTCCCAGAGGAAAAGCTATATTATCCAAACCAGCATCAAATTGTATTATGCATATCCTTGCATCTTCAATGATATAACTGTTTACCTTGTGTTTTTCTTCATTAATAATTTCATACTAATATGTAGTAGTATAATCCTTCTTCCTTTTTTGCAATACTTTATATACTCATTGATTTATAGATTATATTTTGAGTATACTTATACAATTATACTTTATATACTCATTGATTGATAGATTGGACCATTTGTTTGAAACCGTATAGGGTTTCCTGCCTGAGCAGGGGTTTGGACTATGGTAGAAGGCCTCCAAGGTCCCTTCCAACTCTGTTTTCTATTATATTCTATCACCACTGTAAATGAGTCCATACAGTTTGCTGGTGGCCAACCTCTTCTTCTCTTTTGTCTTACCTTTCCCAGCATAAGAGCCTTGTTCAGAGGGCTAAGGCTTTACATAATGTGTCCGAAATATGATAATTTGAGCCTGGTCATTTGCGCCTTGAGTGAGAAAACTGGGTTGATTTGTTTGATGATCCATTTCTATTGGCTGTCCATGGTATTTTCAGGAGTCTTCCAAAACCAAACTTCAAAAGGGTCATCTTTCTATCTTTCTTTCAAGACAAACTTTTACTTCCATAGTTTGACACAAAGAACACTATTAATATATAGTACACAATCTGCTCTTTTAGTCTTCTCTTTCTCCTCTCAGAAAAGAGATCCTCAAGAATGAAAAAGTATTAAAAGTTAATGATACTAATCAATCATAGTTTAGCCCATATAAAAATAGTTTTGAATTCTTTTTGGTGAGAAATATTTCTTGGATCAAATACTTTGGCCACCAGATGAGAAAAGAAGAGCTCATTGGAAAAGTCCTTGATGTTGGGGAAAAATTGAAGGCAAAAGGAGAAGGGGACGGCAGAGGATGAGATGGTTAGATTGTGTCATTGACACAATAAACATGAATTTAGGCAAACTCTGGAAAACACTGAAAGACAGGGTGACCTGGCATGCTATGGTCCATGGAGCTGCAAAGAGTCAGACACAACTTAGTGACTGAGTGAAATTGTTTGTTGTTGTGATAACAAACAATTTTTTGGCTACAGCTATCTTTTATCTGTTGGATTTCACCCTTTGGGGGTAATATATGAGCCTTGGTGGAGCAGTGGGCTAATGCCTCCTTAAGTAACACCAGCTGCCTGCAATTAGTGCAGGTTCGCGTCCCACCAGGCTCAAGGTTGACTCAGCCTTCCATCCTTCTGAGGTAGGTTTATGTTTATGTTTTATGTTTTATTTGATTTCTATACCGCCCTTCTCCCTAGGGACTCAGGGCGGTTCACAGGGCATATATAAATAACGATACAAAAGTTAAAAGGAAATTAAATCAATGCCCAGTTAAAAACAATAATACAATACTAAAAACACCAAATTTAAAACCCATAATCCCCCATCAGGCCAGACCAGCTAATTCAAATAAGTGGGTCTTCAACCCGCGACGGAAGGTTCGGAGGTCTGATGTCATCCGGAGCTCCACCGGCAGTTGGTTCCATAATGCCGGAGCGCCCACAGAGAAGGCCCTCCCCCTGGGGGCCACCAGTCGGCATTTCCTGACCGGAGGCACCCTGAGGAGGCCCTCTCTGTGGGCACGTACTGGGCGGAGGGAAGTTGACGCCGGCAGCAGGTGGTCCCTGAGGTAACCCGGACCCATACCATGTAAGGACTTGAAGATCATAACCAAGACCTTGAACCTCACCCGGAAGACAACTGGTAGCCAATGCAGCTCGCGGAGCAAAGGTGTAACATGGGAGTACCGGGAAACTCCCAAGACAACTCTTGCGGCCGCATTCTGTACCAGTTGGAGCCTCCGAGTGGTCTTCAAGGGAAGCCCCATGTAGAGAGCATTACAGTAGTCAAGGCGAGAGGTCACGAGCGCATGAGTGACCGTACACAAGGCATCCCGGTCCAGATAGGGCCGCAACTGGCGCACCAGGCGAACCTGGGCGAAAGCCCCCCTAGTCACGGCCACTATATGATCTTCCAGGGTAAGCCGTGAATCTAGGAGGACTCCCAAGTTGCGAGCCCTATCCACGGGGGGTAAGAGCTCACCCCCCATAGAAAGAGATGGAACATTTTGAATGTCCCGGGATGCCAGGATGTACAGCCACTCAGTCTTGTCAGGGTTGAGTTGAAGTCTGTTCCTCCCCATCCAGACCCGAACCGCCTCCAGGCAATGGGACATCACAGCGAGGGCATCACTGGGGTGGTTTGGGGTCGAAAAGAAAAGTTGGGTATCATCGGCATATTGATGATACCCAACTCCAAAACCACGAATGATCTCACCCAGCGGTTTCATGTATATTTTGAACAGGAGAGGCGAGAGAACCGACCCCTGAGGAACTCCACAAACGAGAGACCTAGGGGCCGATCTCTGCCCCCCTGCCAACACCGACTGCGAGCGTCCCAGGAGATAGGAGGAGAACCACTGAAGAACTGTGCCTCCCACTCCCAATCCCCTGAGACGCCGCAGCAAGATACCATGGTCGATGGTATCGAAAGCCGCCGAGAGGTCTAATAGGACTAGGACAGAGGAATATCCCCTATCCCGAGCCCTCCAGAGATCATTCACCAGAGCGACCAATGCCGTCTCCGTGCTGTACCTGGGCCTGAAACCCGATTGGTAGGGGTCCAAATAATCCGCTTCATCCAGGACCAGAGGGAGCTGATGCGTCACCACACTCTCGACAGCCTTCGCAAGGAACTGAAGGTTGGAGACTGGACGAAAGTTGTTCAATACAGCTGGGTCCAGGGCAGGCTTCTTGAGGAGAGGTCTCACCACCGCCTCCTTCAAGACGGTGGGGAAATAACCCTCGCTCAAGGAAGCAGATATAACTGCCTGGAGCCAGCCTCGTGTCCTCTCCCTAGCTGCATAAACCAGCCAGGAAGGGCACGGGTCCAACAAACATGTGGAGGAGCTCAGCCTCCCCATAATCCTGTCCACTTCATCAGGGGTCACAGAATCAAACTCTTCCCAGGTAACATTGAGAAGACCGCTCGTGTCCTGATCGCCAGACTCTGCCCAGTTGGAGTCCAAACCGGTCCGAATCCGAGCGATTTTATCTGACAGATGTTGACTAAATTCCTCGGCACGACCCTGCAAGGGATCCTCCCTCACCTCCTGATTAAGAAGTGAGCAAGTCACCCTAAACAGGGCGGCCGGGCGATTATCTGTGGACGCGATGAGGGTGGAGAAGTAGTTACACCTCGCCACCCTCATCGCTGCGAGATAAGACCTAATGTAGGTTCTTAACCGCAACCGGTCGGGTTCGGATCGGCTAGACGTCCAACAGCTCTCTAGGCCCCGTTTCCGACGCTTCATCTCCCGGAGCTCCGTGGAGAACCATGGAGCTCGCTGGGATCTGCGCCGGGTCAGGGGCCGCAAGGGTACAACCCGGTCAAGTGCCTCAGTGGCTGCCCTTTCCCAGGCTTCCACTAAGGCATCCGCCGAGCTGTGAGCAATGGAGGCAGGTGGGGACCCAGATTGTTGGGGGCAATAAGCTGACTTTGTAATAATGCCGCTTGGGGGTGTGTGTGAAAGCCCTAATAAGCAGGCATATACATAGAATGAAGGCTATTGCTAAGCTTGTAAGCCACCCTGAGTCTTCGGAGAAGGGCGGGATATAAATGGAATTAAAATTAAATTAAATTAAATAAGCAGGCATATACATAGAATGAAGGCTATTGCTAAGCACATTGATTTGTGCTTTAAAATTGTAAGCCGCCCTGAGTCTTCGGAGAAGGGCGGGATATAAATGGGATTAAAATAAAAATAAATAAAAATACTTAGCCCAAATATAGAAGTTGGGAAAGCTTTTGACTGTGGGATATTATTGCATAATATCCATCTCTCAAGAACAAAGGGAATTGTCAGGAAGCTCTCACATATGTTGGATAAAGGTGGTTCATATAGTCTGCAGCTGAAAGGAAAGATTCCATTCCATCATGGGCACGTGGAGATTCCCTTAAAACTCAGTCAAGATACCTAATCCCATTGTACTTAGTAAAACGTCTGTAAGCACTCCTGCTGAATTCTCTCCATGTTTCCAATTGACTGATTAATACATATGAAATTACAGATGTCCAAAAGCAAGAGACACCGTGGGGGACAAGGTATGATCTGGTGGCTTCAAACTTTCCTAAAAAGAAGAATAGGCTATATAAATGTTTATACATAAACATAACCCTAAAATCTTGAACCATTGGAACAGCTCCACTGGGGAAGTTAGTTATGCTTTGTTGCTGTTGTGAAACCCAGAAATTTCAGTGAAGGCTTTTGTTAGAATAATAATGAAAAATATCCTGCTCACCGTAGATTCTGATACTAAAGATCTTCTCCTTTCCCCCTTTCTCACCAGTCCAGGAAACAAATCTTTCTGGGTGACACCTTCCTGATAATTTATTTAAAATCCCCCCTTCCCAGTGCTCTCAACCACTCAGCATATTAGAAGAGAACATGTTTCTCTCCTTTTTCTTGCTTTATCTCTCTTTCCCTTTTGTTTTTATCCAGAAGACACCAGCAACTCTCCTTTTGCTTTTTGGTTTTTTTATTCCAAATGTTGGATAGTAGAAACAGCTCAGTGTTGCAAATGCAAGCAAATTCTTTCTCCCTGTTTTGTCCAGAAACCTTGTTTTTCTCTACCTGTTCTCTTTGTTCTATTCTCTATGCCTTTAGGACATTTGCATGTGTGTATGTAAAAATGCTGCATTTGCTAAACTTTCTCTTTTTGCTGTGGCAATAAGCCAGGATGCTAAATTCACTACTTCCTTTCCTGGAACTCACTTTGGCTACCTGAACTGAATGACCCAAAGACAGTTAAGATAATAATAATAATAATAATAATAATAATAATAATAATAATAATAATAATAATAATAATAATAATTAATAATAATAATAATTTTATTTGTATACCGCCCTTCTCCCGAAGGACTCAGGGCGGTGAACAGGGCAATACATGTTAAAAGACAAGAATACAAAAATTAAAAGAGATTAAACAAGATGCCCAAAAACTATAACAATAAGTTAAAATACATAAAAAGCAATAAAACCCAAACCCATCACCTATCAGGCCAGGCCGGCTTGTTCAAACAGGTAGGTCTTTAGATCGCACCGGAACATGGAACTCCAAGCAGAAGAAAAAGCCTTCCAAATGAGATTGAATGTTGCCTTTAAGAATATAAGTCTTTTATGTTTATCAGCAAACTTGCAAGCACAAGTGTTAAACACCAAGTGAGTCTTTTATTGCTTTGTGTGCTATTACCCTCCAGTGTTCTTTAAACAGTATTTCTTAATTATTGATTATAATTTTATTTTTGGATTGTCTGAACACGTGCCTTATTAATTACCTGCAAATTTAAGGCCATTGGAATTGGTGCTGAAGGAAGCCTAGTTGGTTACACTTGCCATACTGCAAATGAATATTATATGGCTAAGTTAAAAATGATAGTATATATGAATATTAAGTATTAATTTAAGGTGTTTGAATGTGTTTTGTGAAGCTGTTACATGTGTATGGTTTTATTAATGATCTGTAAATGCTTAGGAGGAGAATGGATCTCCCTCTAGTGGTTTTATTGGGAAAAACTGATTTTCTGGGCATAGATTTAGGCTCATTGGCAAAAATTTTGTATTTAAAATTAAGAATCTCCAGTACCACTATTTTATAATTTTCTCTCCAATATGTAAAAAAGTTAGTCTTAATTTGATAATTTTGCTCTCCATTATTTGTTATATTTTTCTACAATTATCCAGAACAATTTATTTGGCATCTTATATAACTTTGTTAGAAGATTCTCTAGTTATAGATTTATATGCTGGCTCCTTACCTAGATTTAAGATGGTGACTGGCTCTTGGAAGAATTTGATAATCAGAAAACTAATTTATATCCAATCTGAATTTTGTTTTATGAAAGTGTCTTTTTTGTTCAACCACTTGATGTCTCTTTTTCTTCTTTTAGGTTTGGGAGACATTTTGAGTCACCTTTACTATTGCAAAGCATTATAATGATAGCCACAATGTTATTGATGCTGAAATTGTGCACTGAAGTACGTGTGGCCAATGAGTTGAATATAAAGCGACGTTCCTTTTCAGGTTGGTTGAAATCATTGCGTATTGATTCTGTACGAAATTATTTCTCCTCTCTTTTCTTTGGCTCCATTATGTTTTGGAAAAACTCTGTTTTGATAATCCAACACACAAAGAGCATTCCAATTAAGGAAATGTGATTTATTTTGAAAGCATTTACTTTTATTTGTGTGTGTATGAATATGCTAAATCCTAATCAAAGCAATTCTCAAACGGTGACCCTATTTATTAGAGTAGTGAACTATAGAAGTTCTGCTGTTCTCTTTTGCAAAATTATAGACAAAGATCATTCTTTCCCAAATTGCTATTATATACTCATATGCTTCTTGGTGTCACATTCATTGCTGTAAAGTCATGTGATATCCACTTGAAATATCATTTTGTACTCATTGTTCTGCCCAGAAGCGTAACATTCCATCATTTTATGGATCAGTCCTACCATCTATTATGAATGTGGTGGTGATAACAAACACTGTGACATATAGATGAATTGTGGGACAAGCTAGTCAGCACTCTTATCTCTTAGAGGTTCAAATGGCTTCCATCAAGTTATGTGTGACCTTCAAATACAAAGTGGGAATAGGGTATGACTATCACATGCGTATATATTTCCATTGCAGTACAACAAATATTCTACAGTTTTCTCATACTTCAGCTTTTGTAAATGTTCCTTCTTCATTTTGTGATGATAAGAAAGTTGGTTGATAACAGAAATGAGAGAAAAAGCTGATGTCATGAGCCCATGAAATATGTATATAATTTACAGACCTATGCACGCTTATTTTCCCCTCCTCATCAATTCAGATATGCCAGTGTTTTTCAAGCTTGGAAACCATTAAGATGTGTGGACTTCAACTCCCAGAATTCCCAGGTGGCATCCTGGTTGGGGAATTCTGGAAGTCCAAACGTGTTAAAATTACAATATGGCAATGCAAAGAAGGCAGACTTGCTAGATTTCCTTCCTGTCTGTCCATCCATATGTCCATTCACCCTATTAATTCTCCTAAATCATATATATGGATCTTTGGTTATTCGGGTTTTTCCCCGCGTAGAACTAAAGGTTCTATACACACACACACACACACACACACACACACACACACACACACCAAGTTCCTTCACTCATGCAGCTAATTCTGGGAGGGAATTAATGATTTTCACATTGCCTAATACTGACAGAATGTGTTACATGAAACAAATCTTAATGGGAAAATCTTAAGAGGATCTATAAACTGTCTGTTTTGTGCTGGTTGGAATATTTGTTAAATTGTTGTGAATTATTGAGCCTTTTCATAAACTTTTAATCAGATTTGTTTTAAAATCTAGTCTCCTCTTTGGTTTTCAGTCAATATTGAGCCTTCACTGTTGAATTTTTTTTTCTTGAGTCATCTGCTTTATGACCCAATCTGTAGCTCAAAGTTCTTTAATTTATATATTTCTGGTCTGCATAAGAAGGGTAATTCACTCAAATATATCTTATTATTACCTTAGTAAGCAGCACACATTGGAATGTTTTCTGAAATGTCATTTTCTAATTTTAATGCAAGAAATTTTTTCTCATGTTCTTGTATGATTTAAATACCGAGTTCTATGAATTAATGATCTGGAATATCCAAAAACTTGTTTAATAGTATGCATTGTTGGCTTTTTATTTTGAATTCATGCCTTTTATTTTTATACATGAATTTGTAAATTTGAATGTTTGGTTTAGTGTATATGTAAGAGATACACATATGTGGTGATCAAAGGCAATTTATTTACTCTGTTTCAATATCCATATATCAATTTCCTAGATTTGCAAAATTTAGAGAGAATTGTTTTGAACAGAATTTAATTGTTTTTATCAAGCAATAGATCTTGCTGGCTAGAAAGATAATTGCTGCTTTTGTAGTTTTGTACCACTTTGGATAAGTGAATATAGCTTAAAATTTTATTTGTTATTCATATTGTAATTCAATTATTGGCATTTAAGATAGGCTTGTTGTACATATTTATCTCTTGAATTATTGTAAAGCATCATTTATCGTCTGAGATGAGCTCTTACATGCTGTTTTGATTTATTTAAGCTAAACTTTTGCTTAATTTTTTTTCCACAATCCTCAGTGAAAAAATGTAAAGGGGTGTAAAGTAGATAACTAATATAATTGCTTGATACTGATCTATGCATTCAATATTTGCTTAAGCTATGGTTCTTGTCCTTTATGTTTTCTAAATGATTCTTTTGTTTTTCGAAATTTTGGGGAGCACAGTATGAATGCCTAATATCAGAATCCAGCGAATTAAATTGCTTTTTTTATATAAAAAAGCATTCTAGCATGATGACTGCCATGATGAAGCTACCTTAACTTTAAGCTAATTTAGAGCACTTTCACAGCTTGCTATTATGAGGAGTCAAACTATCTTGTTTTGTCTTTGCTTTCTCTTCAATATTTTAATATAGCTGCAGATAGTAAGGATGAAGAAATCAAAACAGCTCCCAAGAGAATCTTTCTAGGTATGTACTTTAGAAACCCTTGTTGCATGAGGGTGCCATTGAAACACCATCTGTTCTCCACTCTTTTTTTTGTTTTTGCTTGGGATTTAGTTTTTTTTTTACCATTTTAGAAATGAATGCATGCTTATCATTTCTAAGAAGAAACTATCCATGCCGCATCTTTTTAACAACAACATCTTCATTTGGGTTTTATTACTAAGGGAAAAGGCACATTCAATTCTACTCCTTATGTGTTTCCCATATTTTTTTTCTCCTGTTAGTTCCATGACTAGATTTGACATTACAGGATTTATCCTCTTAAATGTACTTTATTCATCGTCTTTCACTCAATAATTTGTGTTTCATTCAACAGTTTGTGACAATTGGATGGGATTTTGTGTGTGTGTGTGTGAACAATATGCAGACACATTTAAAGTATTTGCATGCATGAGTGTGCACGTGTATGTATTATATGAATCAATGCACTGCAAGGTGAAAGTCTCCTTTGAAGGTTATGGGCTAAACTATCACAATGGTGCATTGTGAATTGATGGATAGATATTTTTTGACTTCTCAAAAAATAGGAATAAGAATTGGTTCAAAACCATCCAGCTGGCTTTTGTACTTAAGAAAGGACCAGAGCCCAGGTTTCCCACTCCTGTCAAAGTTTCCATTGGTTTATTTTATTTTTTAAAAAATTCTTTATTTAAATAATGATATGTAATCAGTGCTTTCTCTAAGCTGGAGTGTTGTTTTCCGAACCAGTTGAGCATTATAGAAACTATTGTGTGGAAACTGTGAATAGTAAATTGTAAATAATAATTGTCATCTTGAAATAATCATATTAAAATGCATGTATGGCTGTTTTCAAATATCAGACATACAAGTAGTCCTCAACTTACCGCAGTTCATTTAGTGACTGAAGTTACAACGGCACAGAAAAAAGTTACTTATGACCGCTTTTCACATTGTTAGAGCATCCCCATGATCACGTGATTACAATTCAGTGGCTTGGCAACTGGCTCATATTTATCACGGTTGAAGTGTCCCAGAGTCACGTGATCAGTTTCTGCGATCTTTCTGACAAGCAAAGTCAATGGGGAAGTCAGATTCACTTAACAACCATGCTGCTAACTTAACAACTACCATTCACTTAACAAGTGTAGCAAGAAAGGTAAAAAAAAATGGGGCAAAACTCACTTAACAACTGTCTTGTGTAGCAACAGAAATTTTGAGCTCCATTGTGGTCATAGGTTGAGGACTACCTGTACAGTGGTCTGGTTGCTCAAAGGTATAGTTTCTTGGCTTATAGTTCACTTGTTTGTTGATTACATGTATTGATTATCTCTTAGCTTCTGAGTGCTGATAAAGGTCTGGTCTTCATATGTCAAGTGTGGTATGGCTTAGTGCCACTAAAATTTTCCAGACTATTCATGCCAGAAGAAGCAGTTGATTGCCCTCCATTTTGGGAAGGTTAGGAGGCCATAGCTAGCAGTACTGACTTTCAGGGATAGAGAAATGATGCCATTGGAGATTTGTCCTTACATGGCATTGTGTTGCCATGCAGAAGAAACTGAACACAGAACTCTTCCAAAGGGGTTTTCGGACAATACTTGCTGAATCATTGCCACAGGAAATGACTCCTTGAAATGTAGCTTTTCTGAAAGGGATTTTGGATACCGTATAATATGTGATGCTTTCCAGATGTGCTAGATAGTAACTTCTAATGGTCACATGGATTCAGAGGTTTGGGAGAACTATAGAATATTTGTTTTATATAAAGGGATGCTAAGGCCAGGGCCGAGCTGCAGCCATTCAGAATCGGGCCCCGGAAGTGGTGGGTGAGTGTGCTCGTACGCCTGCACACCTGTATTTGTGAAAGTGGTGCGCATGCACACGAAATCACCTCCTCTCCTCCCCACACTGTTGCTGCCGCCACTGCCACCAGTCCACCAAGCCAGAAAGGTTGGAGACCGCTGGTTTATATACAGGTGAAACTCGAAAAATTAGAATAGCGTGCAAAAGTTCATTTATTTCAGTAATGCAACTTAAAAGGGGAAACTAATATATGAGATAGACTCATTACATGCAAAGCAAGATAGTTCAAGCTGTGATTTGTCATAATTGTGATGATTATGGCTTATAGCTCATGAAAACCCCAAATCCACAATCTCAGTAAATTAGAATATTGTGAAAAGGTGAAATATTCTAGGCTCAAAGTGTCCCACTCTAATCAGCTAATTAAGCCATAATACCTGCAAAGGGTTCCTGAGCCTTTAAATGGTCTCTCAGTCTGGTTCAGTAGGAATCACAATCATGGGGAAGACTGCTGACTTGACAGTTGTGCAGAAAACCATCATTGACACCCTCCATAAGGAGGGAAAGCCTCAAAAGGTAATTGCAAAAGAAGTTGGATGTTCCCAAAGTGCTGTATCAAAGCACATTAATAGAAAGTTATGTGAAAGGGAAAAGTGTGGAAGAAAAAGGTGCACAAGCAGCAGGGATGACTGCAGCCTGGAGAGGATTGTCAGGAAAAGGCCATTCCAAAGTGTTGGGGACTTTCACAAGGAGTGGACTGAGGCTGGAGTCAGTGCATCAAGAGCCACCACACACAGACGGATCCTGGACATGGGCTTCAAATGTCGTATTCCTCTTGTTAAGCTGCTCCTGAACAACAAACAACGTCAGAAGCATCTTAACCTGGGCTAAAGAAAAACAGACCTGGTCTGTTGCTCAGTGGTCCAAAGTCCTCTTTTCTGATGAGAGCAACATTTGCATCTCATTTGGAAACCAAGGACCCAGAGTCTGGAGGAAGAATGGAGAGGCACACACTGCAAGGTGCTTGAAGTCTAGTGTGAAGTTTCCACAGTCTATGTTGATTTGGGGAGCCATGTCATCTGCTGGTTTTGGTCCACTGTGCTTCATTAAGTCCAGGGTCAACGCAGCCGTCTAGCAGGAGATTTTGGAGCACTTCATGCTTCCTTCCGCAGACGAGCTTTATGGGGATGCTGACTTCATTTTCCAGCAGGACTTGGCACCTGCCTACACTGCCAAAAGCACCAAAACCTGGTTCAATTACCGTGGGATTACTGTGCTTGATTGGCCAGCAAACTCGCCTGACCTGAACCCCATGGAGAATCTATGGGGCATTGCCAAGAGAAAGATGAGAGACTGAGACCGAACAATGCAGAAGAGCTGAAGGCCACTATTGAAGCATCCTGGTCTTCCATAACACCTCAGCAGTGCCACAGGCTGATAGCTTCCATGCCACACCGCATTGAGGCAGTAATTGCTGCAAAAGGGGCCCAAACCAAGTACTGAGTACATATGCATGCTTATACTTTTCAGAGGTCCGATATTGTTCTATGTACACTCCTTGTTTTATTGATTGCATGTAATATTCTAATTTTCTGAGATTGTGGGTTTGGGGTTTTCATGAGCTGTACACCATAATCATCACAATTATGACAAATCACGTCTTGAACTATCTTGCTTTGCATGTAATGAGTCTATCTCATATATTAGTTTCCCCTTTTAAGTTGCATTACTGAAATAAATGAACTTTTGCACAATATTCTAATTTTTTGAGTTTCACCTGTAAATTGAAGAGTAAAAATGATAGATAATTTGAAATAGTCACTTGGCGTTAACTTCAGAGCAGAAACTGAACCTCTTCCCTTTCAGCAGTCCAGAAAACTACTTATTATCCTTAATTGTCCCCATCGTCACTACCAAGAAGAGCAGTACAAAGCTTTTATCTAAATGCTTTATTCAGAAATCTAATTTTTATAATACCAGGTAGCAGCTACAATATCCCTTTTTCAAATAGAAACAAAATATTGGTCAGGCTTCTCTATGCAAGAGTAATAGATAAAAATGAATTCCAGTGTAGTTTACTGTTCTCATTAAGCCTTTGGCTTATTTGCAGAGCTAATTAAAAAAACTGATGAATTGTTGGTCTTAATCATTTAATTTCTTTAAGAAAGAATATTCAGTTAAATAAGGTTCAATGTGTTATCTTAAAAGAATCTTTCTCTAAATCAAGAGACAGTGCACAAACTTCTTATTGTAGAGTTGTTAGCACCTGAGTAGGTTGTTCTGTGTTAATGCTATAATGGTTTAGTTGCATTTTTGTTTGATGGCTAAAGATGATTCATCTAATAAAGCTATGTTTGTCTCTCAATTAGCTTTTTAAATGGGTTCTAACTTAAATTTAACCCAGATGCTGACTAGTGTGCTTTGTGATCCTTACTCAGCAGTGCCAGTGGTTGAGATTATAGAATCAAGGTTAAGGAACTGTTAATTTAGGTAGTTGCTCTGTCAAGTCTTTAGCTTTTAAAGCTAATTTCCTTTTTATCTGAATGGAGAACAAGTACTTGTGTGATGTCTCTTGTTTTGTTGTTATCATGCTTTGAAGTTACTATATTTTTATGATTTGGCTAGTTTGATTTTTTTTTCTACTTAGTTTTTCTACTTAGTGTTTAGTATCCTGCTTTATGCTACATGGTGATAATATTGACATATATGACATTTTTTTCCAGTTGTATACACTGTGGGGAATTTCAAATCTGGTAATGTTTATTATTGAAAGATAGACACCTCCTGCTTCAGTTGGGATCTGTACATAATAGAAGTGTATAAAGAGATACTTCACAATATATGGGAGTGCAAACGAGGCTCCTCTCTCATCTCATTGCTAAAACTGCATATTTTGCATGCGTAGTTGATTTGAAATCTGCTTTGGCTGGGTCTGTGTGCACATACAGTATACGCACAGCCAGTTCTTTCTCCTTCATGCAGAAACAGGAGCAGTTTCCAAAGCAGCCTCAGATAGGAGCCACATAAGAAACATGACTGCTTTCATGACTGAAAGAGAAGAGCTTCATTTGTAGTTCTGTACATTTCAAAGCAGGTCTTGAATTAGGGATGTATAAAATGCACAAGCATTTCATACGCAGAACTATTCTGGACGGTCTGTATCTAGACTGAAACTCACAAACTTGTGTTTTGGGGTGGGTTGGGGGAGAAAGGGAAGAGGCAAGGACATTAACATGGCTGAGTGGAGATAAGGAAAAAAATGCTGGGACGTTAGGCGGCAGATGGCTGGTGTTATGTGTGTGGGTTTTAAGAGTTACATTAAGCCGCAGCATAGCCGATACCACCAGGTGGCGCTGTACTGAAACTGCTGTGGCCGGTTAGCTTTCAGCGGGAAACTAAGGTTTGAACTGATTGGCTGAGAGCGTACCTGGCCAGGTATATAAAGGTACAGGTAGCCCTATTTCCCCCAGTACAGTTTTCACCCACAATAAAGAGTTGCTTGCTGTACTACTCGGTCTGATGTCCTTCCTGCATTCCTGAACCCACAACACAACAGCTGGTTCACTATGCTGCACTTGAACGCAAGACATTGGTACTGTGGCTAAAGAAGAGCTAAAAGGGAGAAAGGGAAAAGGAGAAAATCAGCAGATGAGGGGTAGCCACGAAGAGGAGAGAGGGATGAGATGTACTGACTGTGTCATCTTTGCCTGAAGATTTTGGCTGAAGCAGAATAAACAAAATATGTCAGAGTACTCTTCTGCTGAAATGCAGCCCAGCTGGAACATTTTGGGGAAAATTCCAAAATACAATTTTGGGGGGGAGGGGGAGTGAGGTTGAAAGAAAATACATATTCTCTTTTCATACCTAACCTTAAATATAAATGATAAACTTTCTCATTGATTGATTTCTGTTTTCAAAGCTGACTGATATAGTTCGCCATTTTGGCTACTGCCAACCTGGCACAATATTTTTGACCATAAGGATTTGTTATGTGGTAATATTAACATTTATTATTATAGCGTTGATGGTATATTTATTTTTTTCTAATAATAATTAAGAAATTCTTTTTAGGAAATTATTTTTCTAATATTTCCTGCAGTAGGATTATCACTGCATATTCATCTGGGGAGAAAATTACTGTTGCTGTTATCAGTTCAGGTCAGATACATAGACGCTAAATTGAAATGGTAAAGACGGTCTTTTTTTAAAAACAACTTGCTATTTGGGGGCGTGGGGGGGAAGCCATTCTTATTTAAAACCAGCCAGGTGGTTTCTTCTAGCTTTTCCTGTATTTGAAATTTCACTGCCCCACACTTCCTATAACAATGTCCTTTCATTCTTCCTTCCCATCTGTTGAAATTACCAGCCAGTTTCCAATTATGAATGTTAATCTAATTATCATTTTGCATAGATTAATATGAGTATGCCTACCTAAAGGAAATCTTATTTAAAAATGCAAGATTAAATATAAATATCTTAATTGGTTGGTATGTGAATATTTCAGTACTGTTGCCCTATTTTGCAGGGTCCTACTTCCACTAATGATAGAATCTAGTCTGTCTCTGTAACTATTGCATTTTCCATTCCTTATTGTTCTGAAGGAAACCAGTTTAAGCAGTATGAGTCAGAATTGTGATTTTTCTAACAGAGCTCTAATAAGTTGAGCTAGGACTCTTTCAATTATAGGATAAAATTTTTGTCTTTGGTATCCAACGCTGTGATTTTGCTCAGCATGCAGTTCTTTGAGGTTTCATTCTAGCTTTTAATTTTATGAAGCTTGCATCTTGAAAGTGGAAAAAGAAAGAGATGATTTAAAAAGGGAGTGGAATGAAAACATATTCTGTTTTAGTGTCCCCCAAAGTAGAACTACATCTCCCCAGGCCACCAATGGAATTGTTTATTGATTATTCAGACTGGAAGTGTTACTCTTAGAGTGCACTATGATTGGGTACCCTGCCTTAACATTGTTCTTTATCGTATTTTTTTTTTCTCTTGAAACTTCAGCTGTGTAAGTAAAATGTGATATTGGACCAATGATAATATTCAGCAAGGATTATCTTTGCCCATTTAAAGTAAAGAGGACGAAACATTGTATATTTATATTAGTCTTGAAATTAATAGTGATAAAGTAAGGGGTCACAGGTACAAGCGTTATCACAGTTTTATTAGTTGTGGTAAGGTCATGGCCATTGGCTATAGAAGGGAAGTTCACATATGAAGCCCCTAATTAATTTTCCCTCTGAGTTGATGTTGTCTACATGACCAACCTAAGAATTTAGATAAGTACAAAAAGGTCCAGAAACATTTCTCTAGGTTAAGAAATAGAAGTGAAAAAGAACAGATCTGATTATGTGTTCATGACCCAAAATACTTGCGGCAGGTTTGTGTTTTTGTCTCAAAACAAGCTGTCTATGAAGCAAGTGCAGGCTTGTGCTGGAAAGTGAAATTGTGCAAAACCATGCTTCAAATTATAAGGCAGGATGAAGATGTATTAGATTTAAATAAAAGAAACAGAACAACAGGAACTAAAAGAAAACATAATGATCCATAGGAATAAGAATCAAACAAAGCCGCAAGCCCAACAAACAAAAGTGGGAGAAACACGAGGCATTTACAGAAGATAATCTACAGTGTTGGAATTCAGTAATAAGCTGCCGGGAAGGGCCTCAAATTTCTGAGTTTGCAAGGAAGAAACAAAAGACTGGGCTACACAGAAGATGAGAGGTTGGACAGCTGAATAGCAGCACAATGCAATTGCTATCTAAAAAAAGGCAAAGAAGGTGACGTCTTACTATGAGGAACAAATACCGTATTTTCCGGCGTATAAGACGACTGGGCGTATACTCGCCGTATAAGACTACCCCTCTTCCAACGCACACCAAATAAAAATTAAAAAACATCAGATTTGATTTTAATATGGTAATTTTAATTCAAATGCTTATGACATGCAGGTACTTAGTAGGAAAACTGTCACTTATAAACATAAGGCTGTTTGTCATCAAACATGTAAACATAAAACAGTGCAAGTGGATTAAACTTTAATAATAATAATAATAATAATAATAATAATAATAATAATAAGTTTGAAGGGACCTTGGAGGTCATCTAGTCCAACCCCCTGCTAAGGCAGGAAACCCTATACCATTTCAGACAAATGGCTGTCCAGTCTCCAGTGTTGGAGCATTCACCACTTCTGGAGGCAGGTTGTTCCACTGGTTAATTGTTCTAACTGTCAGGAAGTTTCTCCTTAGTTCTAGGTTGCTTCTCTCCTTGACTAGTTTCCATCCATTGCTTCTTGTCCTGCTTTCAGGTGCTTTGGAGAATAGCTTGGCTCCCTCTTCTTTGTGGCAGCCCCTGAGATATTGGATCACTGCTATTGTGTCACCCCTCACCCTTCTCTTCATTAAACTACACGTACCCAATTCCAGAAACCCTTTTCCTATTTTCCTAATTCACTTTTTCACTTTTCCTAATTCACTCTAAAGCTTTCCCTGCGCAGAGCCTTAAGTAACCCCAGCTGCCTGCAATTAGTGAAGGTTCTCATCCCACCAGGCTCAAGGTTGAGTCAGCCTTCCATCATTCCGAGGTAGGTAAAATGAGGACTCAGATTGTTGGGAGCAATAAGCTGACTTTGTAATAATGCTGCTTGGGGGGGGTGTGAAAGCTCTAATAGGCAGGCATATACATAGAATGAAGGCTATTGCTAAGCACATTGATTTGTGCTTTAAATTGTAAGCCGCCCTGAGTCTTCGGAGAAGGGTGGGATATAAATGGGATTTTAAAAAAAGACCAAATGGGAGATCCGCTCCAGGTTTTCCAGCCAGCCCGCCCAGTTCCTGAGTCAAATGTGTCCTTAGAGCTAAGCTGCTGTTCTGGCTATGCATTCCCCACCTGCCTTTCAAGTTGCTCTTGCATTCCCCACCTGCCTACAGCTGCTCTTCAACTTTAGAAGAAAAGACGCCCAGACCCCAGCCTGTAAAAAATCACAGACTGCAGCTTCTACTCCAATTGCTCCCGCTTTCCCTGCGCAGACTAAATGGAAGATCCGCTCCAGGTTTTCCAGCCAGCCCTGTCCCTAAAGTTTCAGCACCCGGCTTTTGAGAAGATTTTCATGGGTTAAAAAGTAGTCTTATACACCGGAATCTACAGTATGTGCAGCCTGGATTCACTGGCTTGTGAAGTACAGTTGGGAGCAGAGCCAAGAATGAGAGAAAGTTGCTATGACTCATGAAGCCAATTGACATATATCCAGTGGTGGGATTCAAATATGTGAACAACCGGTTCTCTGTGTGGATGCTGCTTCCAGAAGTTCCATTCTAGGCCTGGGCAACAAAAAATTAGCTACTGGTTCTGCCGAAGTGATGCGAACTGGCTGAATCCCACCACTGCATATATCTCTTCCTGTTCTTTTACATCAGGAGAAGTGACAACTATCAAGATCAGTTATAACCACATCTTGGACTTGTGAAGATCTGTGAAGAAAACTGGAATATTTGGGAGCTTGGTAGGTATTTTCATACATTCTTCAATTAATGAAAGGTGATGGAGAGGGAAAGAAGAATTTTGAAAATGATTTGTTAGAGTAGTGTTCCCCAAACGTGGCAACTTTTAAAATGTGTAGACTTCAATTTCCAGAATTCTGAGAGTTGAAGTCCACAGATTTTAAAGTCACCAAATTTTGAAAAACACTGTGTTAGAGCAGACATGTCAAACACAAGGCCCGGGGGCCGGATCCAGCCCGCGAAGTGGTTTCATGTGGCCCGTGAAGCCATCCTGGAAACAGTGAGGGAATGGCCCCCTCTGCCTTGGCCCTGTCCCAGAGACCCTCCTTCTGTCAGAGACCCTCAGATCTGTCCCACTCCTGCCCTTGATGCGAACAATGTAGAGCTGGCCATGCCCACCCAGTAGGCCATATGCACTCTAGCCATGCCCATCCAGTAGGCCACGCCCACCCTGGCCATACCCACCTGGCCCCCTGAGGGCAACTGCAATGCTGATGCGGCTCTCAGTGAAATTGAGTTTGACACCCCTATGTTAGAGCAATGGTTCCTTAGAAGAGATTGGGTCTCTGCTGTGCTTGGCCAAATCATGTGAAACTTGGTCAGAAGGAATTTACATTGAATTTTGGGATTGGGGAAGGAAATCTATAAACAATAATTTATGTACTATGGAGTGAATGGAAATAAGTATACGAGAACTTATTAAATGGTTCAGTGAAAAATTGGGGAAAAAGCATTAATTCATAAAGTTCACTGCCTTAATTATCTACATACTCACGTTTGGATTATAGAAATTAAATGGAATGAGCTTGGATTTTTATTATAGGGCAATAAATAATTTAAAGGTGTAGCTGAGACCTGGTAGGATGACAAATGTTCTAAATACATTACAGGACTTGCTCAAGAAGAAATAACAATAGCAAATGAGAAAGAATTGCGCTGCATGTTAAAAACACTGGCATTTGTCCAAAAATCCATGGAAATGGATTTGATGGCAGTACTGAGAGCATCATAGTTAAAATATACAAATAGCACGGTTGTTACTGGTAGTATCCATTTCCAACTCTCCAGGCAAGAAAAGTTGGACTGTTTCCAAAAGCAAAAGAAGCCTGAAGAAATAATAATGGTGAATTTAGTTAGCCTCATCATCTGCTAGGTATATCTGCCAAGCATGGTCCTTCTAAGAAATTCCTGACCTATGTTGTTGAGAACTTTCTCCTCCAACCAGTGTAGGAAGACAGAAGGGGATGAACTCTATCCGAGACTTATTCCTAACAAAGCGGTTTGTTTAATAAAGAGGAAGTAGTGGGAATGTTTGAGAAATAACCATGTAATGCTGTAACTTCTACAGTCTTTCATCATTGGTTATGTAAGCTGGGTCTGATATCAATACTAAATGTTTGCAGGGCACCAGGTTGCCTAACACTGCTGGATTTCCTTAGCCACTAGATCAGTGGTGGGATTCAGCTGGTTCACACCACTTTGGCAGAACCGGTGGCTAATTTTTTGTTGCCCAGGCCCAGAATGGACTTACGGAAGCGGCATCCACACAGAGAACCGGTTGTTCACATATTTGAATCCCACCACTGCACTAGATACCATAAGTATATGGGTAGATCCAGGGGTGTAATTGTAGATACAAATATGCATGGATTATGCTAGATGTCAATGATAAAAGATTCATACTTTTGGAAATGGACAATTTAGATAAAAAGTTAGTCTGGACAAAAGAGCTTTTATGCCAAGATGAAGACTTTTGAGTACTGTTATCTGAAAATGCTACCAAAGCTGCAATTGCTATATTTGAACACTTGAGGGTGCCACTAGATTTTCAAAATATTAACATCAGGCTGTTCCAATTAGATAGGAAAATGTGTACAGTATTCTCAAGTCTTAAGGGAAAGTATGAAGGTGCAGCAAAAGTACTAAGAAGCATATTCTGACATCTGAGATGTGATTGAATCATTGTCCAGCAAACATTTAGACAATCATGTTAAATATACTTTACAAGCAGCCAGGGGAATGAGAAGAGAAACTGCATCCCACCAGGCTCAAGGTTGACTCAGCCTTCCATCCTTCCGAGGTAGGTAAAATGAGGACCCAGATTGTTGGGGGCAATTAAGCTGACTTTGTAATAATGCCGCTTGGGGTGTGTGTGAAAGCCCTAATAAGCAGGCATATACATAGAATGAAGGCTATTGCTAAGCTTGTAAGCCGCCCTGAGTCTTCGGAGAAGGGCGGGATATAAATGGAATTAAAAATTTAAAAAATTTTTTTTCTGTATTTGGAACTTTTGAAAGAAAAAGATATTCATTATATACTGAAAATAATGTTTGAAGTGCCTCTGGATATTGGAATTATTTTAAAATCATAATTTGACAACAGCGTCAAACAAAAATCTGAAGCTTGTGTGAATAATTTATATTTCTTACAGTGCCTCTAACCCTGCATTGAACTCAGAGTCATTCATGGAAAACGACGTGCAGATTTTGTGTTTTCCATCAGTGAGAGAGAGAGAGAGAGAGAGAGAGAGAGAGAGAGAGAGAGAGACTGACTACAACCCAGGGTTTGCTTTGAAGTGTGCTGTAGACTCAGAAAAAACAAGGCACCCTGAGAGGAAGTGTTATAATTTCACTCGGCTTGCCTTCTGTTAAATGTGCTAATGATCTATTAATGGTAAAGCCAAATTGGCACTAGATAAGGGTCAATGGAATTCACGGGGGGGGGGGGGGGGAGGGCACTGGAGTTAGGTTTCTTGTGGGAATGTAATGACTTCAAACTGATGATGTGCTTGACCCTGCCCTCGGGCTCCGCCTGATCATCTCTTACCCATTGATTTCAAATAAATACAGTGTATAGTGGGGAGAAGAGTCTTTTATTTGTTTTTCTTCTACCTGACTTCCTTCAAAGATGATAAGACTGCATCTTCCCAAACCTTCAGTCAACGTCCATGGTGCCTAGAAATTCTAGATCCTGCAGTTTCAAGGAAACCAGGTTGGAAAGGGTTTGGTGTAAAATGTCTGCCTTTGCACGGATCGTAGATGTTCCCATTACTCTACCATTCTGGGACAAAATATGACTTGGTTTTCTAATTTGATTTAAGAACCCTGTAGAGAGCTTAAACTTTTTTAAATGGGAAAAACTCTTCAAAGAACAAACATTTGTAATACAGGTATATTGCGTGATATGATAAACAAAAGTAGGTGGCTTTGACTATAAATATCCATCCATTCATTAAAGGAAAGCCCTCAGGGTTCAGAGATCTTTGCGAAAAAGTTAGCTGGAAGTAGCTTTGGTGAGAAAGGCAGAATAAATCTCTGCTTGATTTTCTTTGAACTTCCCTTTCCCCCAGAGCAGGAATGTTATACAATTTATTTAGAGTATGCAACTTTATACAATTTGGTGCCATCCAGATATTTTGCACAGATGCCCCGTAATTCCTAACTAATATGACACATAGCCATGAGGACATTATCATCCTGACTAAGCTTTAATTATTATGTATACTTATAGTGGTTAAGGGACGCGGTGGCTCAGTGGGTTAGGACGCTGAGCTTGTCGATCAGAAGGTCAGCAGTTTGGCGGGTCGAATCCCGAGTGCTGCGTAGCAGAGTGAGCACCTGTTACTCGTCCCAGCTTCTGCCAACCTAGCAGTTCGAAAGCACGTAAAAATGCAAGTAGAAAAATAGGGACCACTACGGTGGGAAGGTAACAGCATTCCATGCGCCTTTGGTGTCCAGTCATACCGGCCACATGACCACAGAGATGTCCTCGGACAAGCGCTGGCTCTTCGGCTTTGAAACGGAGATGAGCACCGGCCCCTAGAGTCGGAAACGACTAGCACGCATGTGCGGGGGAACCTTTACCTTTACCTTTATAGTGGTTGTGGATGGAGAGCTACATAAATGATTTAGTAGTGTGGTTTTTATACTCGGGTTCTCTCTCTGATTAGCAGCTGAAGTTTTGTAGGAAGAACCCTCTTTTTGGAAAGGCAATGTTCTTTTTTAGCTGGGAATCCTGGAATGTTACAATCTGCTGTTGTCAGCTACTGGACTGGGTTGGGATAAGAGGGCTTCCTGTTGCAAGAGCTGATCCACACACAGCATATCCAATCCAGGGGGAAATGCAGCCAGATGCATACAATGAAATAAAGGTTTCTTGATGGATGGGTAGGGACCTAAAGTTTCTATAAGCCAGCAATGTATTTTCCTGCATTTGGCTCCTCTCTAGGATCTATTTTACTTTAATATTCAGCGGTATTTAAGAGGTGCCCCCAACATTTGCCTGATTGGTATAAATTTAATAAATAAGAATTTTTTATCTGTTTTTGCCATTGCTTTATGTGGGACTTGGACAAGAGTCAGGCTTAATCAAGTGGAATTGCTGCTTCTTATCTGGTTCAGCACAATTAGGTCATAACTGACCAGAAAACAAACAGCACTCTCTTAGGAAATGTAGCATTCATTTAGCATCATGCAAGTAGATTTTTGCTTGCCTGATGGGATTTCTCTTTCCTGCCTTGCATCCCCAGACCTGTCCTAAAGGATCAATCTCCCAACCTTCCAGAGCAGATTTCGGACACAAATAGAGCAGGTGAAAATTATTAGACATATTATTTATGCCTCTGGCTATCGTCCAAGCATTACCCCTGGTACTTAGTATGAAAAGAATGTTAAATAATTCAAAACTCAAATTCATAGGGAGAGATCTGGATGGCAGCAATTTATTAAACTCCTAAACAATGTAATTCAGGGGTCCCAAAGCCCTGGGCCGTGGGCCAGTACCAGTTCGTGGCCTGTTAGGAACCAGGCCACACAACTGAAGATGAGCGGCAGGTGAGCGAAATTGTGCATGCATGGGTCCAAATTGTATGCTCCTTTTCTCCTCTCCAGTCCATGGAAAAATTGTCTTCCACAAAACCTATCCCTAGTGCCAAACAGGTTGGGAACCTCTGATTAAAAAATACATATATGCAAAATTAGCTACGTAATGTTGTATATTGGTAAATATGTGTGAAAGGTGCTGAAATAGATCTTACTATTAGTTTAAGGTACCACTATAGATATAATCTAAGGGTCAAAATAGGAATGGCGTCTAAACATTTATTTTGTTTTGTTTTTTTAAATTTTCCGTGACTGGCCCAAAGTCACCCAACTGGTTTTTAGTCTTAAGGAAGGCCTAGAACCAATACAGGTAATCTTGACTTGCAACCACAGTTGAGCCCAACATTTCTGTTAATAAGGAAGGCAGTTCTTAAGTGAGTTGTGCCTCATTTTATAATCTTTTTGCCACAGTTGTTAAATGAATCGCTGCATTTGTTAAGTCAGTCATGCGGTCATTAAGCAAATCTGGCTTCCGCCATTGATTTTTCTTGTAAGAAGCCTGATGGGAAGGCTACAAATGGTGATCACATGATCCCGGAACAGTGCAACCATTACAGATACATGCCGGTTGCCAAGCACCTGAATTTTGGTCATGTGATTCTTGGAATGCTGCAACGGTTGTGTCAAAAACAAATCACACGCAGTGCTGGGATTCAGCCAGTTTGCACCACTTCAGCAGAACCGGTGGTTAATTTTTTGTTGCTCAGGCCCAGAATGGACTTCCGGAAGCGGCATCCACACAGAGAACTGGTTGTTCACATATTTGAATCCCACCACTGACGATATGTCACTGTTTTCAGTGCTGTTGTAACTTTGAGCAGTCACTGCACAAATGGTTTACAAGTGAAGGTCCTAGGCCATCACCGTTACACCAAACTACCTCACCAGCTGTGAAAATGGGGAAAAAAAATTCATAGAACTTCTGAGTTGTAGAAGTTTTCTATTCATTCATAGACGTTCATAAAAGTTTTTCTTTGATTCCTTCTGTTGCATTATGTTTAGGCATGCATCAGTATTTTTCTATGGTTTGGGCCATATGTTGTCTTCCCAGCAGAGCCATTAAAGCTTTTGCACAAACAATAAGTGAAAAGCCTCAGTGGCTTCTTTTAGCTTCCCCCCCCCCCCCCCCGCTCTTAAGGTATTTGAAATATCCCGTAGAAAAAGCCTGGAAATAAATTGCATAGGATGTAGTTCTCAGCACACTGACTACTATTATTATTATTATAATAGCCACCCACGCCCACAGACTTTGGATGGCTTACAAATGCAAAACAGTAAATACATGCAACCTCACAGGCAGCTTGGACCAAAACAAAACTACAGCATAACAAATGAAGCCAGATATGAGAGGCTAATGCCGAAGAAGGTTTTCAGTTTTGCTTCGCATGGAGTCTTCGAAGAAATTATTTCTTGCATACGATTTGGAAGGTGGTTGCAATTACGTTACTTCATGCAGCGCATGGAACAGAAAGTATTCTTTATTCCAGCATCCAATTCCAGTTTTGTCTGCAAAAAAGAAAGTCACAAAGCTTTCTTCTCCCAGGTTTCTCCTCCCCACCCTTACCCAGAAACAGATGCAGCACAAGAAATTGGTACATAATTCACAAGAAAAGGCAGCCAGGTGTGTGTTTTTTCCTTATTAATTAAAAGGCTTATTCCTCCCCCCCCTCTCTCTCTTTTTAAAAAATGCTGTGTTTGTATTTGCAGCTGTTTTACTTTGCTTCTCAAAATGTTGCGGGGGTGCCCAGAATGCCTTATCTCAACAGACTCTGATGGTATCTGGGTGGTTATTGAATGCAAAAACTGAAACTTGTACTTATAAAAAATAAATAGTAATAGCACTTAGACTTATGTACCACTTCATAGTGCTTTACCGCACACTCTCTAAGCAATTTACAGAGTCAGCATATTGACCCCAACAATCTGGGTCTTCATTTTACCAACCACAGAAGAATGGAAGGCTGAGTCAACCTTGAGCTGGTCAGGACTGAACTCCAGGCAGTGGGCAGAGTTAGCCTGCAATATTATATTCTAACCCAGACATGTCAAACACAAGGCCCGGGGGCCGGATCCGGCCCGCAAAGTGGTTTTATGTGGCCCGCGAAGCCATCCTGGAAACAGTGAGGGAACGGCCCCCACTGCCTTGGCCCTGGCCCAGAGACCCTCCTCCTGCCAGAGACCCTCAGATCTGTCCCACTCCTGCCCGGACCCCCATAGGCACCCTTGATGCGAACGATGTAGAGCTGGCCATGCCCACCCAGTAGGCCAAACGCACTCTAGCCACGCCCACCCAGTAGGCCACGCCCACCCTGGCCATACCCACCCGGCCCCTTGAGGGCAACCGCAATGCTGATGCGGCCCTCAATGAAATTGAGTTTGACACCCCTATCTAACCACTGCACCACCATTGCTCTTAATGTAGTGGTGTTATTCTACCTTGTTACCCACTTCCTCATTGATTTGGGGAGGAGGGGTGGGTGGGCTATGTTTTAAGAATCTTTGTAAATTGGTCATGATTTCAAGCTTAAAAAACAACAACCCCAAAGAGCAGGGCATTTATTCAGGACCTAGGAAGTGACTTTTATCAGTATTCCTACATCTAATATCAGATATATTTTTGTAGCTTTTATGCAGAATACAGTAGTCACTAAAGCTAAGGAATTCCAAGATGTACCTTCCTTTTTTTCTTAGCTCCAAGGACTGCTTCATTGCAGAGAATTTAGACCTGTAGCAATTTGTATTTTCCAAAATAGTAAAAGAGTCCCATGAAATATTTAAGCCCTGATCTATTTAGAAGCAAGAACTCAATGTGCAAATGACTACCGGAAATCATGAAAACCCACAGTAGTGCTTACTTGCACACTTACATGGGTGTGGTTATGTTCAATGACAATATTGTAAAGGTTTCTGTAATATTTTTGTTTGCTTCTGAGCATTAGAATCATTTACTCAGGTTATTGGGTCTTATAAGGTTTAAGAAAATTAGAAACAAAGGTAAGAACTATAACACCATGGTCTATTTTCTAGGAAATTGCAATTGTAGGTGGTTTTTGTGTGTGTGGAAGATAGACATTGTTAATATTTAAAATAAATACATGTCAGAGGAAGAATTGCTGAAGCAGCAGTAGAATGAAGAAAAGTTTATTTTTTCTTCTCATTAAGCTTACTTTTTTACTGTTTTCTATTGTTTGCTATCAAATCAATAAAGCCTATGTGTGCAAAATCTTCTGGATTATTTTTGTTTACTCATTAGAAGTAAATAGTTGCAAATGCATAACTCTAAATTACTTTTAGTGCCCTGTAATTTTTCAGAACTGGTGTATTTGATTTTAAAGAATTTGAATTTGGTTAAACATTTAACATCACATTGGGTGAGGATGTTGCACTTTTGGCATTAGTTTGTGTTGTCAGTGAGGCTTGTTCCCACCTACCACCTTTTAAAATATAATTTTCCTAGATATTTCCTAGCTATTTTTCCATTGGCAATGAGTAAACATGATCCCTAACACTGTCATCGGATTAAAAATTATTTGATGGTATCGACTGTTTTCTTTTTCTTAATTCTCCAGCTTTTATAGAAACAGGACAAGCAGTCCTGCTGTGAAGAGTGCTGAACTTGTTGACATCAATATGCTCGCACAAGGCAGAACATAATTCACAGAATAAGCCACAGGAGTTCAATTTTTTAAATTATCTGATAAAATGGGAAGGATTCTGCATGGAGAGGTCTTTTTTTTCAAGCTAAACTGTGAACATTTATTTTTCTGTTTTCATATCGAACCACACTGTAAGGTTAAGATAATCACCTTTTATCACTTGGGCTAGGGCTGGGAGAACCAGATTTAAATGCACACTCAATCATGAAGTTTTCTGAGATTGGAGCAATAATTATCCTCAAAAGGTTATTATGAGGATTAAATAAAGCTGAGAATTATGTAGGCAAGCTGATGCCTGCAGGTGCCAACTAAACATCATACTCCATTTATCTTCAAGTTTGTAAAATGTTCCTTTGCTTTTTTAAAAGGAAGTCTGGCATCTTATAAAATAGCAGTGTCTTGAAATATCTTTATTTTTAGTTATTATTTTCAGATAACTTCAGAGGCCTATTTTTGGGGGACATCTGTATGAAGCCCAGAGGAATTTGTAGAAATGACAATACTGATTGATTTGGTGTCATCAAGCTCCATGTTTATTTATTTATTTTATTTATTTATTCAATTTATATACCGCCCTTCTCCTGTAGGACTCAGGGCGGTTCACAAGGTTTTTTTAAAAAACAATACAAGAATTACAAAACTTAAAATCAATTAAATAGATTATATAGACCTTGCAATAAACCCCAATTAAAAAACAGTTAAAATCCCAATTAATATGCTCAGACCAGGCCAGAGAGCTCAAAGAGCCAGGTCTTCAGGTCCCGGCGGAATGAACGAAGGTCAGGGGCAGTCCTAAGCTCTACAGGCAGCTGATTGCAAAGGGCAGGCGCACCCACAGAGAAGGCCCTCCCCCTGGGTATTGTCCGCCGGTTGACTCTTGGCAATCATTGCTAGATTTTGTTCAGGATTTTCTGTTCTCCAAGCTGGTCCTTCCGATTTTCCAATGCGGTACCTATCACTGCTGTAATTGAATCCATCCACCTTACGTCTGGTCATCCTCTATTTCAGACATGTCAAACACAAGGCCCGGGGGCCGGATCCGGCCCGCGAAGTGGTTTCATGCGGCCCGCGAAGCCATCCTGGAAATAGTGAGGGAACGGCCCCCACTGCCTTGGCCCTGGCCCAGAGACCCTCCTTCTGCCAGAGACCCTTAGATCTCTCCCACTCCTGCCCGGGTCCCCATAGGCACCCTTGATGCGAACGATGTAGAGCTGGCCACGCCCACCCAGTAGGCCATACGCGCACTAGCCACGCCCATCCAGTAGGCCATACGCACTAGCCACGCCCATCCAGTAGGCCACACCCACCCTGGCCACACGTACCCGGCCCCTTGAGGGCAACCGCAATGCTGATGTGGCCCTCAATGAAATTGAGTTTGACACCCCTGCTCTATTTCTTTCTGCCTTTCCCAGCATTGTAATTTCTTCAGAGAAGTAGTTCTTCGCATGATATGAAAACAATATTAATAGGGCAGAATTCTGCTTTTAGCAGGTTAGTTTGAAAGTTAAAAGTTTCTTTAAAATTAAGTGAAGGGGGCAGGGAATCTCTGAGATGTCATGTTGTGGTTGTGTGGCCATCATGTTTGGGAATATTACACTGCTGTGATATTCCCAAACATGACAGTTAATTTTGAAAATTACAGAAGGAATTGCAGAGGAACATACCGTATAGTGGACTGAGTTGGCACTTTGCTATTTCTGTAGAAAGTATGCATATAAGATGGATTTTGTTTTGTTTTGTAAATTGTTGGAAGATGATTGAAAAAAAATGTTTCCTGCAAATTAAATAAGGCTTAGAAGCAGTGGAGAACATGTCTGTTTACTTCAGCATTAATAGGATAACAAATATCCCAAAATTAGACTTTCAGATTTATATTGTTTTTAATTGAAATATTTTTACGATTGTTTTTAAAGATCGTTGATTTTATTGTTATTTCTAGCCACAGTTTTATTCCTTCATTCCTTTGTTAACAGAAACATGTTCCTCCATGAGGATGAGATATATAAAATTAAAATGCTAATCATGTAAATTTGTCAAAAAAGTTGAATATGTCTTTGCTGTAGTACTGCTACATTTAATTATCTTGTGATCCCTTCTCCAATTTGGTAATGAATTCCCTCCACACACAGGCTTGAACACTGCCATTTGGACAGATAACTAAAGCCTGATAAAATTACCTTTTCTGCTGTAGAAATGGGAACACATACATAATCTTTACTCAACCAATTGATCATTCCATGGGTGTATCTAGCTTAATACTAAATTCTTTTTAAATAAGAGCTGAAAAAGATGAAAACCAGAGCAGCTGCATTAGACTTAGATCATTAGTGACAGTAAATAAATAGTGCAGATTGTTCATGGTTAAGCTCTTAGGTAACTTTATATCTTTTCCTAATCTCTACTTTAAAATCTCATATCAATATTTGATGTAAAAAGCTAATTTATAAAAAGGTTTAAAGTTTTGTTTAATGTAAGATATCATGCAGGGCTTTAGTTTTACGAGGGGGAAATGGTCACTGAAAATTTCTTACCTGACAAAACTATCTAAGTTTACTGTTAGGAAAGATGTCATAATTTCTAACTTAATTTTTTCTTCACATTTCCATTCCTTCAGTTTTCATTTTAAAATGACAGTTACACTTGCTAATTGTAGAACGGTGAGAGAAAATATTTTTTCAGAAAGAAACCACATTTGAACATCTTTCAGATGGATATTACCCATTCCCAACTGAGTGATCCTATGTCTCTTAAAGACAAAAAACGTAACAGAGTCTGTTTTATGGCTTTCAAACAAAAAATAAAGACCCATCTTATTTATATATGAATAATATATTAATTCTGAGCTGTGAAAATTCAAACAGTCCTTAAGAATTTTGTGTGGGGGAGGGGGATAATCTAGAACAGGGATGTCAAACTCGCAACGTCACGTGATGTGTTGCGACATATCATTACTTTGGTTCCATTGCTGGCAATGGGGCAAGTGCGGTTTCAGCATGATACCCCTGATCTAGAAAAAAGATTTCCTGTATCCCAATTTGATGTCCTTGACATTTCTACTAATCTCTTAGCGCTTAAAATCTTCAGTGGGGTAGATGTAACAAAATTTCAGTTTTATCATAGGAGTCCTAATTTAACCCTATCTAGCTTAATTTAATCACATTTTATGGCTTAAATTTAAATGGAAAAGTTAGACCCTGATAAAGTAATTGAATTTTGCTTCCTCGTTGCCATTTAAAAATATCAGAAGAAATAATCCTTATTCCTATCTTGAAATATCAACTTTGTTGTGGTGTGTGTGTGTGTGTGTGTGTGAGAGAGAGAGAGAGAGAGAGAGAGAGAGAGAGACTTCTCATACATTTTAGATAGACAGACAGATTTAATTTCTGCAGTTACCTGAAGAAACTGTTATTCCCAGTTGAATGAACTAGATTACTAAATGGTGAAGTCTGTTCCCTTAATCTGAACTTCATACCATGGAGATAATACATATTTAAATTAAGGTTCCCCTTATTTTCTAAAGGAGTCCTATTTGAATAAGCAAATCCTTTTAATGAAAGGTGTGGTAAATTGAAAAAACGATTCTATAAACTGAAAAACGATTCTATACATATTCATCCTCTTGCCATTTATCTCTGGGCGACTGGATTCATCATCTCTTCCGTCTGAATAAGAAACAAAGAGCAGTGTTAATCATTGATTAAATGTAGTGTTTGGGGGATAGGATTTCAGTGTCTCCTGTTCTCTTTAAAAATATGTAATGCTTGGTCTTCATCTTCATTAGAATAAATTCCTTTTGGGGGAAGCACAAGTACAGGACTATTTTGTGCCAGTTCAATACTGCTCTCATACATTATTGACAGAATTAAGCTGATCCTCCCTCAGATCTATCAGGCTCGGTTTTATCTTGCGAACACACTGGAGTATGGCTTATTGCTCTCAGCTAACAGTTGTGGACCAGTCTATTATGGAGTAAGGCTTTCATTATAGCTGAAATACAATTAATCTCGGCTAGGCAGTGCTTATAGAGAAGGGATAATAAATGATTTCTATTTTTAATGTTCTCAGAGAATTGTTTTATGTCCCAGTTATTTTGGTGGGAGATAGAATTTGCAATAAAGTAAAGCTTTCCTATCTGTATCTGGCAAATAAGTTGGCTCGCCATGGTGAAGAATTTTTTTTTATTACTGCAGCAGAGGCAAGCAAGAGAATGTCAGGATTGCTATTTTAAAAAGTCACACAATTTTGCTGCCTTCTGATAAAGCTGCTTCAGCCTCAGATTCTTTCGTTTTCCCTCTGTTCTGGTTAAGACAAAAGCAGGAAGCAGGGCAGCTTCCTTGACCTTGCCTTTCCCTTTCAACCACTTAACTTCATTTGCAACATCAGAAAACGGTGAATTGTGGTTTACCTTGGGGCTCAAAGAAGTCAGGCTTATCTAGATAGGTTGTCATCATCCCAAATGCCTAAACGTTACTTTGACTGCATAGATACATCCATGTTTTTCCTTGGCCACCATGTGGATTCAATTTATCTTACATTCTCTGTGATTATTTTTTTTAATAAACAAGGCTGGGATTTGCTTGGGGTCTCCCATTCAAATTCCAACCAGGTCCATCTCTATTTAGTTTTCCTAGGAATCGGGAAGGACTGTTAGATGCAGCTACCTGCTTTGATTCCAGGAGATTTAGAAGAAAGAAGTATATCTATCTATCTATCTATCTATCTATCTATCTATCTATCTATCTATCTATCTATCTATCTATCTATCTATCTATCATCTATCTATCATCACAAGGCCCTAGAAAAGCAATGTTTTCAACACATTTTTGCTTTTCCTTTACCTAGAGAATCAACTCTTGTTGCAGTGAATTACCGTATACCAAAACTTCAATGCCTAAGACTTCAATGCTCCCATCATTCTCGACTGATAATTTAATGACTGAAGAAAGTGTGAGGCCTCCCATCACTGGGAGCGAAGATCTCCCATTTAATTGATAGATATTAGGTGGCTTAGTGGGTTAGGACGCTGACTTGTCGATCAGAAGGTGGGCAGTTTGGCGGGTCGAATCCCGAGTGCCACGTAGCAGAGTGAGCGTGTTACTCGTCCCAGCTTCTGCCAACCTAGCAGTTCAAAAGCACGTAAAAATGCAAGTAGAAAAATAGGGACCTCTACGGTGGGAAGGTAACAGCATTCCGTGCGCCTTTAGCATCTAGTCATGCCGGCCACATGACCACGGAGACGTCCTCGGACAAGCACTGGCTCTTCGGCTTTGAAACGGAGATGAGCACCGGCCCCTAGAGTCAGAAACAACTAGCACGCATGTGCGGGGGAACCTTTACCTTTACCTTTTAGTTTGTACAGTGACCCAAGTCCCAGTACCAGAAAAGGGATGAATATTCTCAGGACAGGGTGAATATATTTTTCTTTTTCATCTAGACAAAATAATCAATAGGGAAGATAGTGGGTTCTTAGCTTGAATCAACCCTGAGAATCCTGTGAAAATCTTTTGAAGGAAGTTGTGTGCTTTGATGCACAACTATAGCCATTTAACATGACTTCTGAATCTATTTTCTTGTTGTTTATTGTTCTCTGAATGGATGGCTTTGGATTCTTATAAAACGTGACTTTTGTGAGACAACCATTGTTGGGAGGACAAATGTTGTCTATTTCCCTCCCTCCACAACTTCAGACTTCGCACAAATGATATTCCTGATCATGGTTTATATAATTGCTTGCACTACAATATTTCACAAAGGCAGTTTTCAGTTTGAGTTGCATTAGACATTTATTTTTCCACATCATCTCTTCCCTATTGTTATAACCTTATGATTTATCAGTGATCTGATTGTATAAGTTACCGCCTCAGTTTATTTAATGACGGTTTCCTTAAACTTCCCAAGTAATCCTGTCTTCCTCTCATTTTTGGAAGTGCAAGTGGCATTGAATTGGCAAAGCAGTCCATTTTGATTTTCATTTATTTGTAAACATTGTTTTTCAGATTTTGACTTGAACTCTTTCTGGCACTGGAACAAGTTTGCAGATTATGTGCAGTGCGTTCTGGCTTTCACTGGAGTAACAGGATGCATCACTTACCTTTCCCTTGACTCCAGTATCTTTGTTGAAACCCTGGGTTTCCTTGCTGTTTTCATTGAAGCCATGGTGGGTATCCCGCAGCTCTACCGTAATTATCAGAATAGGTCAACTGAAGGAATGAGGTAAGATTATATGCTTGTACCATAATTTCTGCATTCTTGAAATGTGGTTGTTTTCTTTGCATGTGACAGCCCCAGAATTTCTTCAATTAAAAACAGCAACATAAAAATACCATATATGCTTATAAACCCCTCTGCTGCTAAGCAAACCATCAAATTCGTAGCCTGGATACCCTGAAAATTGTGATCTGCAGATAAGCTGACCCTCAAAATTTTCCTCTTTTTATTTTTTATAACTAAATTAGTCATGGGTCATGCACTTTTTGTGGTATTTTGGTTCAGAATTCAAGGGTCAGTTTAACCCCTGGGTTGGTTCATTTGCAAGTATTTTTGGATACTTTAAAAAAGCATTACTACATACTTGCAGATAAACCCATCCATAGATAAAGCAATTCCAATTTCCAATTGCTATAATTTGGAACCTAAAATCCTTGTCTTATCCACAAGTATATATGGTATGTCCATAATTCTGCCTTAGCTCTAATACTGTGGGAATATTGGCGGTAGAAAATTGTAAAAAGCTCCTTTTGCAAAACAAAAATTGCAAGACTGAAATTGGGAGGCAAGGAAGATTCAGAAAAATGTAATATTAGAACTGTGTGTGTGTGTGTGTGTGTGTGTGTGTGTATGTGTGTGTGTGTCTATGTGTGTGTGTGTCATAATTATATGTAGCATATACAACCTTGAAAAAAATTCCCAAACTAGGAAATATATTGTCTTGTTTGTTCTACAAACTTGAATGTAATGATGCAACACAATCTCCTGAGCTTTCCCCTCCCCCCCTTCATTTTAAAATAAGCACTGTTTAATTATTGGCTTATACTCTAGGCTGGGAAATCCATATATAGACTGATTGGCACATTATAAAAATTATGACTTTGCGCTGAACGTTTTGAAAAGCCACTTCAGATTTCATGTGAATGCACTAATTCTCTGTTGTTCATTTAATTATGCCAAGTAGTTTCAGAGAGGGCTATATTTATCCAAGTTCCAAAGCACCCCTGAATAACGTTCAAAGTATAGGTAGCCTTAATATGCTAACAAATATTATCATTAGTTTGGTTGAATACATTTTACCCTTGTTGTTGTTTGGTCGCTAAGTCGTACCATGACCCCATGGACCATAGCAGTCCAGGTTCTCCTCTACCCTTTTATGCCCTAGATCACGGGTCGGCAACCCGCGGCTCCGGAGCCGCATGCGGCTCTTTGAGCCGTCTCATGCGGCTCCCAGTCGCCAGGTGCGCGCGCACCTCTCTGAACGGGTGGAGGTGCGCGCGCAGCTCTCCAAAACTTCAAGGCGGCGCTCTGCCCAGAGAAGCGGGAACTGCCCAGAGAAGCCACGATTTCCCCTCCAGAGGAAGAAGGCGCCAGATGCGGTTGGCCCCGTGGGGAAGGGGGAGCGGCGGCGGGGGCGACAGAAAAGCCGCAGAAATGGCAGGAGAGATGCTGACTGGCGGCGGCCTCGGAGGAGGCAGAGGGGGGGAGGGAGGGAAGGGTGACCGGGGGAGGGGGGTAAGCCAGAAGGAAAAGGGAAACTCATCCCGCAGAGCGGTTGCAAAAAGAGGGAGGAGATAAGCCAGCCCGGTACCTGGATCCGCTTCCTGTGTCCCCTCCGCTCTGCCATGATGTGCCCGTTTGGTCTCCTGGTGACGTGGGGCTAAGCCGGAAAAGGGGGATGGGGAGACCGAGGGAGGGAGGGAGGGAGGGAGGAAGGAAGAGAGAGAGAGAGACGGAGCCAGCACCAGCCAGCCAGCGGGCTCGCGAGGGGCGGCAACCACGCGGGGCGGTAACGCGCGCGAGCCCTTGGGGAGGCAGGGCGGGAGCGCAGTCCGGCCGCCGGGCTTCCTTTCCCACTTGTCCGCATCGCTCCAAGGAACTGCATTGTTTGGGGATGGCGACGCTGGTCGTTTGCTGCGGGGCTCCCGCTTGGAAGGGAAGGGAAGATTTGTGAGGGGAAGATGTTGATGACAAGCTTACATTTCCTTTAAAATGCTGTTTCCCGAGGCGCTCGGCTAAGGAGGAACTTTTTTTGTGAGCGTGGCTGGGACGGAGGACTTGTCCTGCACGTCCACAGGCAATGAGGGCAAAACCCCTTGCGACCTGGTTGTGAGAAATGGGGAAAATGAACACACACACACACACACACACATATACACACTCGGCCTCCCCGTCGCCTGGATTCTCACTTCCCCTTCAGGCGTGCTCTGAGACTCAGGCGTGCGGCGCTTTTCGTTTGCGGAGCCGGGGGAAAAAAGTTGCCTTTCCACAAAGTGCCGCGACTCCCTTGAAGTGACTCGTAGCGGGCCCCGTTTTCCCCCCCCCTCCGTGCAACTTCTGGCTATCCCCCATTTGCCAGGTCTGCAACTAGAGGCGAGTGCCTCGCCTTCAGCCGAAGGGCAAAAGCCCGATCTCGTCCCTCTCCCCGTTCCCTCAGAGCGCTGCTTGATGGGCTCTCCGCGTGGGTTGAATGGTTGTCTCTGTCCGTTCCCACCCCCCGCCCAACCCCGCCATCGATTCTGTAAGTACCGCACACGACACACACACCCCGGGGCAACTGAAGAAAATAGGATGATGAAGGACTGCAAACTAACACGTTACACGTCTCCATCGATTAACCATTATTTCCCTGAATGACAAGCAAGCCGGTGGTCAAGTAAGTGAGGGTGACGATTTATTTACACGTGAGACAGGGAGAGACGATTTCTTTATTCCGCCAGCGAGCTCAGCGCCTGGCAAGCTTCGGCGAGTCAAGAGCGTGGCTCTGGGAAGCGCACTGGCCTTTTCTGCCTGGGTTTTATGAGGGACGAAGTGAGTTGGGCTGGAAAGCTGCAAAACGACCACGCTTCTCCGTTCCGCCTGGCCCTGGGAGGATAAGGACAAATTAGCAGCAGCGCCCGTTAGCAGCAGCGCCAGGAGCGTCCGCCGGGGCAAACGAGGGGAAGGGCGGCTCCCCCAGCCTCGCAGATCCTTGGGAGCGGCAAGGATCAGGTTTCTGCTCGGAGGGAGGGGGAGCGCAGCTCGCACGGTCCGGCTTCGTCCTCTGGCCTGGCCCAAACGCCGCCTCTCTCACCCCCTGCGCCGGGTCCAGGGGCCAGGCTGGGCACGCGAGGCATTGTTCCCCTCTCGCAGGGCAGCCGCGGAGCAGACAAAGAAGGGAGGGACGTGCTCCCTCCTTCTGCCCACTCCGGAAAAGCGGGCGGAGGGCGGGCTTGCTGGCCGGGCTTCCTTGGGATGCTGGCGCCTGAACAAAGGGCAGGAGCCGCCCAAGGTGGGCTGCAGCAACTCGCTTCTCTGCCCCCCCTCCAGGCAAGCGGGGCTTCGTCCCCTGCCTCTCCGGACCTGCCCGCGGCGCTCCGACCCTCCCACTTTTAAAAGCCGCTGTTCTTAGGAGAAAAGCCCCCGTCGCCCCCTCCCCCCTGCGCGCGCCGGCCTGGCCCCGTTTGATGAACGCGGCAGGTCTCCGGACGGGACGGCGCGCACCTCTACAAAGGGGAGACCCGTCGCCACGCAGGTGCCTCCCATTTTGCGCATGCGCAAAATGCTTTTTGCGCATGCGCGTGAGTGGATGCACGCATGTGCACTTTTTGAGGCTCCCACTTTTTTGTTTGTGCAACGGAACCGGTTCTGAGTGGCTCCTTTACTTTTTTCGGTTGCCGACCCCTGCCCTAGATTTAGCATATGCAGATAGTCATTGACTTATGCCCGTAATGGAGCTTGCCTTTAATGAATTCACCATAGCTAGTGATCTGTCTTTTCACAGAGATACTTCTGCTCTTGGTGTCATAAAATGCTGGTAAATTAGATTTGATTTGATTAAATTTATATGCCGCCCTTCTCCCTGAGGGCTCAGGGCGGCTCACAACAATAAAAATTAAAAAACATAGAGTAAAAATTTTTTTAAAAGAATTAAACAATAAATGCAAAATTACGAGACAATTTAATCCGGTAAAAAGCCTAATTAAAAACCGTAGTCAGTCCAGGCCCGCTTGTTGGAACAACCAGGTCTTCAAGTCACGGCGGAAGGACCGAAGGTCAAGGGCCGTCCGCGGCTCCGGGGGCAGTTCATTCCAGAAAATTCCGTTTTCAAAGTCAAGTTGCAATTTAGTACAATCTCCTACTTGAATGCATGTCCTGCTTCTTGTGGCCATTGCCCTTGATATGCTGGCTATGCATTGCTTTCTTACAACTGGTAGCTTCTAAAAAAGCCAACTTGACCTATGTCTCTATTTCAACTTTCTGAGGTGGGTTTTTTTTTTTTGTTTTTTGAGGCTGTAACGTGTGTTACCCGTGTATGCACAGAAGTGCTGTATAATTGTCTGCTGCGAACAGAACTGTATTCACTTCTAAGAAGAATTTCATTGAAAGTGCTCCCTTTTTTTGCAGGGTCTCATTTGGAACCGGGTTTTTTTTGGGGGGGGCATTTCGATTTTTTCCAATCGGAGAAAAACTTTTGAAGTGTTGCTCTGGGGCTCAGCTCTCTTTCCTCCCTCGTGGATGGATGCCTGAGGCATTCTATGAATTTGGCAGAGCTCTTAGCTCTGAGTGAGCTGCACAATTTCTTTCTGAACACTTGTTTTTAATCTACTTAGCAACTGGGAGCAGTAAAGTCTTTTGCTGTCAACCCTCAGTCTTCACTGTGTTGATGCCAGACCTGCTTGCCCTCTGCAATCCTATCTTAATTACAGTATGCCTTTCATGAATTCCGGTTCTTTGTTACCTTATGCTTTCTCTTTCTTAATGATATATTGGGAACTGAATTAATGCAATTTTTTTCTCCAGATCTGCTGTTATTTAAAAGAAAGATAGGGTTCTGCCTGTCCTAGCTTGTTTTTTTAAAAAAATAGCAACGCAATAAAAGGTAAAGGTAAAGGTTCCCCCGCACATGTGTGCTAGTTGTTTCCGACTCTAGGGGCCGGTGCTCATCTCCGTTTCAAAGCCGAAGAGCCAGCGCTTGTCTGAGGACGTCTCCGTGGTCATGTGGCCGGCATAACTAGATGCCAAAGGTGCACGGAACACTGTTTACCTTCCCACCGAAGTGGTCCCTATTTTTCTACTTGCATTTTTTACGTGCTTTCGAACTGCTAGGTTGGCAGAAGCTGGGACAAGTAACAGGCGCTCACTCTGTTATGCGGCACTCGGGATTTGACCCACCAAACTGCCAACCTTCTGATCGACAATAAAGTAGGGTTCATTTAATCCTGGTGGTATCTGTTTCCTGACTTGGCTACCTTAAAGGGTTGACTTCTGTGGACTACAACCGTTCTTGTTACTTTCATCAGTTCAGGACAACACCGCAAAGTATGTTGACGAGTTAGACCAGGGGTGTCAAACAACATCACATGACGTGTTATTGTGACTTTTTTTCCATTGTTGGCAATGGGGTGGGCGCAGTTTCGCCATGATGCATGCAGCCTGCGGGCCAGCAGTTTGACACCCCTGTTGGGACTTTCTCTCCACCTCACCTACCTTACAGGATTATCCTGTTAATAGCATTCTAAAAGAGTTTAGAAAAGAATATTCCCGAATGCTAGGAATTTGATAAAAGGATAACAGGGATTTTTTTTTGGAAAAAAAATACAATTAGTGATTGACTATAGCAACAATTTAAACCATAAGAGCTTGGAATTTTGCTGAGAATTTTCCACCATATGTTAATTCCCTTATTCACAGCTGCCAAAGAATATATGACGCTTACGATAGGAGCATACATTTGTGATATGTGTTACAAACAGTAATGGCATGGCCGTTGTTTTCTATGGTATAAATCAAAGAAGCTAGGTAGGTCAACTCAAATATAACATCTTTAAAATAATTCATACTTTTTTTTCTGAAGATATGTTAAGCAAAACAGGTTTTGCTATATACTGATAATGAACTGTGGCCATTCAACTCTTTGGCTACCAAATGCTCAATGTCTCAAAATGACACATTAGCAACATCATAGAAATAATTACTTAAGTTCTTTCTGGTGAAGATTCTAGTATGTCAGCCATCATTTCTTACTATAAAAGAACATTTAATTTAAATGAGAGTTAAATTCTGAATTAATGAGGTCTATAGCATCTGATTTGTAGAATCTGGAAATAAGTATGTCATTTCAGACTTCTTTGATGTTAACATTAGAGCTGTTCAACCCTTTGGATTCAAAGGCGAAAAGTTTCTTTGGACTACCTTGGGGGGAACACAGTAAATAAACATTGTACTCTTGTCCAGGATTGTGTAGCTGCTGTAGTTCTCATATTGTGACAGTCAGCATTCAAACTCCATTTCTGGCAAGGCTGAATGTCTCCTCTAACTTTACTTCCCCTTTCCTGCGTTTTCTGTAACCAATATATGCTCATCAGCTTCCACAATTTTGACTATGTGCTTTGAACCAGCGTTTTGCCTTTTCTGCCATCAACCTTTTCATCACCTTCATGCTTATTCGGTAAATCCCATGCTTTCAATATTGGCCTCGGTCATCTAAGGTAAAGGTTCCCCTGCACATGCGTGCTAGTCGTTTCCAACTCTAGGGGCCGGTGCTCATCTCCGTTTCATAGCCGAAGAGCCAGCGCTTGTCTGAGGACGTCTCCGTGGTCATGTGGCCGGCATGACTAGACGCCAAAGGCGCATGGAGCGCTGTTACCTTCCCACCGTAGTGGTCCCTATTTTTCTACTTTGCATTTTTACGTGCTTTCGAACTGCTAGGTTGGCAGAAGCTGGGACGAGTAACACGCTCACTCTGTTATGCGGCACTTGGGATTCAACCCGCCAAATTGCCGACCATCTGATCGACAAGTTCAGCATCCTAACCCACTGAGCCACCACGTCCCTTTCTCTGTCATCTACCTGTCCTTATTTTATAGCCTCTCTACAGCTCCCTTGACTACCAACTTGACCTGAATGGCTTTGGTCAGTATGGCTGCAACTATTTCTTTCTTCTGACTTTTTAATTAGGGTAACACCAGGTTGCCTCAAATGAGAACCTGGTGAGCCAAATCATTGTCAGCCCAGGAGCATTTGGAAAGCATTTGGAATAAGAGTTCTTTTTTTGAGCATTAAAATGCAGCACCTCAAGCAATTATTTGTTGAGGCTATGGATAATTGGCTGTCGGTGTGGAATCCGGCAAATTTCTCTATAAAAGCAATTCTGATACGGGATTTGATTCAGCGAATAAATGTAGGCATACAGAATAAACTTTATCCTTGCAAGGTGAGACAGTGTGTTAAAACTTCACATACTGCCAGTAAACTGATTTACTTTTTTAAATATTTAAAAATAATGCTTGCACAAGCACAGAAGGAAAATTAGCAGTTTATAATGAGCCTCTGATTTAGACACTACTTAAGGTGAGCCTTTATTTTTCATATCATTGGGGTTGTTTTGCGTACAGATACTTTTTCTGCTGCTTAGTAAATACTGTTCAAATACTCTTAAAGATGTGTGTAGTTTATATTAGTAGATTCTTCAACATGAAAACCCACATGTAATAAAAAATAACAGCTGAACTATATAATTTGCAGAGTACAATGGTTAATGCAAGATGAAGGATTTTTTAACCACTTCAGCCATGTCACTTAAAAGAACTGGAAAAGTGTGCAAACCCCTCTCCCTGTAAAGATTATGCTGATGCTGTTGAATGGACTTCAACTGTTCAACAGATGCCATACAGAAGCAGATGAGTCATGTGTAAGAAAGATTTTGGTAATAGGAAAGTTTGGTAGGAAGAAAAATTCAGTTTTGAAGCTTACTTCCTCCCTCCCTCCCTCCCTGCCTCTTTGGAGATCCTTTCTGCCTTCATAAAAGCACCCTTAAAAAATATTTTCTTTGTTGACCATTGGTGAAAGTGAACAAATGGCTTGCACTTCCACCAAAGAAGGTACTCCTTACACTTTATCATTATATTGGTAACCATTACATGGGATTTAGTATTACAGAGAACTCAGTGGAAGCAGTTTGTTGTCAATGGCCAATAGAAAATTGGGAAAGAACTACATTTATTGGGTTTCAGATGCCATATGTGTAATATGCCAAGTTAGGCTAGTTAAATTAAGGAAGGATATTACTGTATTTTAAAATACCTGATTCAGATTATTGCAAGTAGTTAAGTTACACTTGGAGGTTATGGGATCCCAGAAGGGACCTTAGAGATAAATTGAACCCTTTGCTCAATGCAGGAAACTGGAATGGAATAGAATAGAATAAGAGTTGGAAGGGATCTTGTAAGTCATCTAATCCAACCCCCCACCCAAGCAGGAGACCCTACACTATTTCTGACAGATGTCAGTCCAGTCTCCTCTTGAAAGCTTCCAGTGATGAAGCTCCTACAGTTCCTGAAGGCAAGCTGTTCCATTGGTTGATTGTTCTCATTGTCAGAAAATTTCTCATTCCTAGGTTGAATCTCTTCTTGATCAGTTCCCATCCATTATTCCTTGTCTGGCCTTCAGGTGCTTTGGAAAATAGATTGACTCTCTCCTCTCTGTGAGACCACCTCAAATATTGGAACACTGCTATCATATCTCCCCTGGTCCTTCTCTTCATTAGACCAGCCATGCCCAGTTCCTGTAACCGTTCTTCATATGTTTTAGCCTCCAGTCTCCTAATCATCTTTGTTGTTCTCTGCACTTTTTCTAGAGTCTCAACATCTTTTTTATAGTGTGGTGACCAAAACTGGTCGCAGTATTCTAGGTGTGGTCTTACTAAGGCTTTATAAAATGGTTTTAGTACCTCACATGATCTTGATTGAATCTCTCTGTTAATGCAGTTTAGGATTGCATTGGCTTTTTTGGCTGCCGCCATACACTGTTGGCTCATATTTAATTGATTGTCCACTAAGACTCCAAGATCCCTCTCACAGTTACTGCTGTTAAACCTGGTTTCACACAATCTATATGTATACTTTTGGTTTTTCTTGCCTAAGTGTAAGACTTTACTTTTTTCTACATTGAATTTCATTTTGTTAGATAGTACCCAGTGTTCAAGTCTGTCAAGATCCATCTGGATCTTGATCCTATCATCTAGGGTGTTGGTTATTCCTGCCAGCTTATATCATCTGCAAATTTGATGAGTTCCCCTTCTATTCTCTCATCTAAGTCATTAATGAAGATATAGAAGAGTACTGGGCCTAACAGAGAGCCTTGTGGTACCCCACTGCTTACTTCTCTCCATGTGGATATAGTACCATTGAGGACTACTCATTGAGTATGGTTTGTCAGCCAGTTATAAATCCACCTGGTGGTGATGCTGTCTATCCCACATTTTTCTAGTTTACCAACCAGTAGGTTGTGGTCTACTTTGTCAAATGCCTTGCTGAAGTCTAAGTATACTATGTCCATGGTATTTTGCTGGTCTACTAATTTAGTCACTACTATTATACCAGTTATGATAGATGACATCTTGGCTCCATACAAACATCCTTGGAGGAAGGAGAGTCCACCCGCTCCTGAGACAGGCTGTTTATTCATTCATATCCCTCTTACCAGTATGAATTTTCCAATTCATACTGTCCAATTTCCATGCCGTAAAACTTCTTCTATCTCCTGCAAAAAAAAAACTGTAAACAATTTTTTAAAATATACCTTTATATATTTAAATATAATTCTTAAGATTGGATGTATGTATGTTGTGTACTTTTGTTATATATTTATGAGAGATAGTTTGAAAGACAGATTCTGAACAACTGCTGTGGATTAATATTTAATCTAATATTTGATTGCTTAGACTGGTCTTAGAATCATTAAAGTAAATAACAGTATGAACCACTGACATGATGTCCCAGTTAAAATAAATGAAGAACTTAATATGCTGCATTTTCTCGAGGGATTTGCAACACAACAGTATTAAATTAATCTTTGTTGATAATTATGAGTATTGGTTTGGTCTTCCATTTCCTAAAATGGTTCCCCAGATAAGACTAATCTCTAATTAAATGGTAGATTATTGCCCCTTTGGCATTCTAAATTGTCTCTGAATTTGGAAATATGCAACTCATGGATTTTTCCTAACGTGCAGCATGGCCTCAAATTAAGTGTACAGTGTTTGATTTCCACCTCGTCGTGGGCCTAATTCAAAAGTGCCATTGCTTTTGCATTCTGTGAAGATTTAACTGTTTGAACTAATACTTCTGCGCTGAGTAATGAATAGCTTGCAATATTGTCATGGTAGCAGCGCCTTAAGAAAAACAGCATTTCTGTCTTTATAACCTCTTGTCCATATGGAGATGGAAATCTGCCTATCTATAGCTTCCGTTTCTGATAGCGGACTCAAAGGAGCGTTGAGTGCATTGTCTGAGAGACAAATAACACAACTGAGGGTCAGAATTCTTGTTGCCGCCTTTATGATCCTTGAAACAAGATTTCTCCTGGGGAGCCCCTAGCCTAGCATATGAGTTTCATCCTACGTGAAGAGCTGCTAATTTTATGAATGCTTCAAAAACCTGAAAAGGAAAGACCGGCCGCCCATTGTTAAATCTGATTTAAGTATTTAACTGCTGTCTCAGATGTCTGTGGGACTCTTGGTAGCTTTCAGTTACACGAATCTGTCCTTAATTTTATTAAAAACTAAGTCTACCAGCCCTGAGCACATTCCAAGATGATGCTGTATTTGCTTTGTGGATGTGACCCAGGATCATCTTTCTCTATGGTACGTTGCTAAAGAGTCGGGCATTATATCTCTGCCCCTGTCCCAAAGTTAGCTGAAACAAACTTCTTGTATTAGGTCATCCTTTTACTTGGGGATACAGTTTCTGCTTCATACCATAGTTCCCAAAATAACATTTGGAGCTCTTCTTTCTTTCCCAGTCCCAGTTAACTGATTTTTCTGATAGATAGGACTGGACATCTTGCTCGTTCTTGAGATTATCAGTGTGGCTGAAAACGCCAGACGGATTGCTGCAAAGTGACATAAGAAATTCCTATTCTGAGGGGTTGCGCATCGGCATGCCGGAATGAGCTTTGAATTTAGAACTCCTAAGCGTTGCCCTGGGATCCCAGGGTTGGCCTCCAAAGATTGGCCTCTGCTCATTCAGGAATTCCATTTTTTTCAGGTGCAAACTGGACAGACTCAGATTTTAAAAGAATAAAAGATCTTTTTTTTAAAAAAAATTACAGGTAATTCTCAATTTACAACCACAGTGGAGCCCAAAATTTCTTTTGCTAAGTAAGACATTTCTTAGGAGATTTTTTTTTGCCCCATATTATGACCTTTCTTGCCACAGTTGTTCAGTGAATCACTGCATTTGTTAAGCTAGTGACACAATTGTTAAATGAATCTGGCTTCTCCCATTGACTTTGCTTGTAAGAAGGTCGCAGAAGGGGATCACATGACTCCTGGACATTGCAACCGTAGTAAATATGAGCCAGTTGCCAACCGTCTGAATTTTGATCACGTAACCATGGTGATGCTGCAGCGGCCGTAAGTCTGAAAAATGGTGATTGTTAAGGAATTTGTTGTGCAGAGGTCTCCTTGTGCTACCAAAGAGTTGCACAGACAAGGAATGGTACTGAGAGCAGCAAGAATCACACACAGGAATACACTGAGTTATAAAAACAAAAAGTAGTTTACTTTTGAGGTGGTGTAAGAACAAAAATGCACAGTCAAAAAATAAACAGTCCAGGTCATAAACAATAGCAACAGTCCAAACAGTAATCCAAAACTACAAAGTCTTCTTACCGATCCAGAGGTCAATACACAGTTTAGGTTACAACAGTAGTAAACCAACAGCAGAGCAAAAACAGTAACAGTAGAGAGCAGTGAATTCAGAGAGAGAGAGAAGCTACGTTCCTAGCTTCCTCTTATGGCCATGAGAACACTTACACACCCACTGGCCAATTAACAACTTAAAGACATAGCATTATGGTTAATATATTTTCAACCCAACATTGTAGGCTAGCACCATATGCCTAACAGTGATAAGTCCCTTTTTTCAGTGCCGTTGTAACTTTGAATGGTCATTAAAAGAACTGTTGTAAATTGAGGAGTACCTGTACTCTATTCATAAAACTTCTATTTAGAAATTTGGAAATGGGTTGCATCAATACCTTCCTGAATTTTTGGTTGCATTTAAATTCTCATTAGGTTCTTTAATTTCATGCATTTTCCCTCCTGGCCTTAATTTTAGAGCAGATTCAAACCTGCTCATTATGATCATTTAAACTGTCACGTATGGCAAAGACATTACTGAATAAAGTCATATAAAAATAGTCCTGTGCATAGCTGATTTAATTTCATAATAAAACAGGTTCAATTTAATGTCAGTTAAATTCATTTTAGTGAAAAAAAATTATTTAATGTTAAACTGTTTAAACCACGATTTACATATTGGGCAAGGAAATTCTATTCTTGTTTGTTGTGTGAGATTATCTGGATGCATGTTCTTTAGCTCTCAGCTTCTTGTAAAGTTATTAGGAGAATACAACAATTCATTGTTGAGGATTTGAAGTAGTGCATCTTTCACTGGAGCAGTATGATTGGAAAGGTGCAACAAATTACTTTGGCCACAGAAATTGACACAGCAAAGAACTTAGTTGAATTCCATATGAAAGGTAAGAACAAGTCACAGATGTTCCATTTTCATGGCAGTGCCACAGAGTTTGGCCATTGATTTCTTTTGAGATGTTTTCTGACTCCGCAGTCTAATCTGAAGCTATGATATTTTGTGGTCGTTTCCTGTTCTAAGACTATACTCTGCTTAGGTTTCAGTCCCACAAAGTTGACCAAGTGCTGCCACCTGATTAGGCAGTGAATTTACATTGTTCACTGATTGCATTAGTAAGACTTTTCCTAATTGTAGGGAATATTTGTAGCTCGGATTGTAGATTTAGGTAGAGATTTGTCCTCTGAGTTTGCTAGTTAGCTCCCAGACATTTTATTACCGGACTAGATAACATCTTCAGTGGGGGGTTTTTGGGTGAAGTGTCTTGTTTGTTAATGTACTTTTCCTAATATTTCTTAACTATACAGTGTTGAATATTGAAACTGATCTTGGTGATTTCTGAGTTGATCTCAGAATAAGCAGCTAATAATTGGTTGGGGGTATCTATCCATCCATCCATGCATCATCTATTAATCATCTGTCCATCCATCCATCCAATCTATCTATTTGCTCTGTAGACTAGAAGAAGCAAAGTCTTGAAGCAAGGCAGTGGCTAACCACACTAGCATTTTCCCCAAGAGAACAACATGGGTAAGCTAGCGTATCACTACAAGTTGACCTTGACTTGTGGAAAACTTTGTTATTTCTGCTTAACATTTCACATATATTTGTGTGTATGTGCGTAATACAAATTCTGCCAAGATTTTGTTTCTGTCATTGGTTATTTTTTTATATTCTATATCTTTATTTGGCTTTTTGCTCTGCAAAAATAGGTAGAATAAATCACCAGTATATATCTATATTTTCTGAACAGGGGACCTTTTGCTCTGACATGAGTTACTATGGGTATCTTATTATAGTCAGCATTTGGAAGAATGGGTGCCCATATTGTAATTGGTTCCTGTTTCAACAACAGATAAAGATTGACTGATTAGAAAGTATTGAAAATATTCCTAAGGAAATGAGCAACTGGTGGTACTGGTTTCATTCTTTATTAATGTCTATGGTCCACATGTCCTTGCCCATCTTTCTTTTGAAGGATACTTTTGTTTTTTCTTGGGCTTCGGCAAAATTAAAAATAAACGTTATCCCTGCATGATGTTCAGGACAACTGAATTAGACTTGGGAATAGTGATTAAAGTTTGAATATTTCTTTTGAAACCCACATTAAGAACTTTGGCTCTAGCAGATCCAGCTATTTCTTCATTGCTAAGTTCAAGCTTGGCTATCAGAATTGGCCAGCACTCCAAATATTCCATTATCATATTCCACTGGAGAACTTGTGGAGAGAATAAAGTGGTTATTACAAAAATACTTGGCAAAGCTGGTACGTTAGCCTTTATTTCTGGAGCACAAAATCTTTTGCTAAGAGGGACACTAAATGAACGTTTCAACTGTTTGCCCCCAGCTTGGGGACTTCTTCACTTTATTTTCAATTTCTTCTCAGATGCCATAATTTACAGCATTGTTTGTGAACAAGCGGCACATGAGGCATTTGAAATTCTTTCAACTGTTCTAGAGATTCCACTTCTAATATTTAGTAGCGTATGCATTTCCTTGACATATCACTTTTTTTAGGGAGGGAAATGTTCTTTTGTCGATACACAAACCCATTCTGGATATTGCTGTACCCTTCAACTCTTAGGATATAAATTTTCCTATCTAGTTTTTTTTTTTCATTATTTGGTTTCTCTGTATACTTCATCAGTTGTTCCCCTGCAATGTCTGCTGTTCCTGTTATCCTGTATTCCAGCTGAAGTGACAGACATGTGGATTTAGTGTGCATTCTCATTTATACCAAGAGGAGAGTTGCATGAATCAATGGTCTCCAGCCTTTCTGGCTTTGCGAACTGCTGGGTGGGGAAGAGGGGATGATAGTTCCAGGCCAGTGGCGAGCGAGTACACAAGCAGCTCCATTTGCACAAGCAGCAGGTACGCACGCCTGCCGCTTGCATAAACAGAGCTGTGCACTCATGCTTGCCGGCCCGCTCCGCACGCAAGCGGCCACTTCCATGGCCCGGTAGTGGGCCACAGCCAGGGGGTTGGGGATCCCTGGCATAAATAACCTGAGTTTTGTTGGTTTTTTTTTAACAGTTTCTGCTTGCTGTAATTATTGATTTATGTTAGAAAGTTGTTATCTATCTCTATTTCTGTACGATGCAGTTTCTTTTTTTTCCTGCTTGGCGAGGTAGAAGTATCTAACTGATCATGACTAAACTAGAAAAACTAAACTGGGTTGAATCACAGTTTTTGTAGAAGATGGAAGCCACAAGGAAATGCCAGGCCTGTGTATTTGGGCTGGAAAGTTGGAAAAATTCCCAGCAACAGGCAGGGGCAAAACACTTTGGTTAGTTGCATATAACCACACCTGCAATCCATCTTGATTCCAGATGATGAAATATTTATTCATCTGAAAATCCACCCTCCTTTGAAACATGCTTTTATTGCTACATTTGCTTTTTCATCATACAGATTGATGGACTAATTCTTTGACAAGGTTTGTCTAAAAATATGACCCTCAAAACCTGGTTATGTTATTAGACCTGGGGGTCCCAGGGAACCAGAGAGATGCTTAGATGGCTTCATTGCCGAGCTGTTTTTTTATAATATTAACTTTTCAAAATGATCTTTATTTTTAATATTTATTAATATTTATATGTGGTTTTTATCTGTTTGCTGTGTGCTTCCCAATTGCCTGTGGTGAGATAGACAACTATATAAATTTGATAGATAGATAGATAGATAGATAGATAGATAGATAGATAGATAGATAGATAGATGGATGGATGGCTCTTGGTTCTGTTTGCTACAGAAATAATTTTTCATTGCCCTGAAATGTGTTCTCTGAAGGACATCCATTCTATTCAGCAGGGCTCCCAATTGCACAGACCTAGAAATGAAGCCTACGTTGGGAAAATTAGGGCAGATATATGAAATGTGAAAGCTGCATTATTAAATAATCAGAATTACATTTAAAAACTCACCAGTGCTATTTGGAGCAAGGTTTTTTGACTGCAGTGTTTACACTGTGAGAATTATGTCTGTAGCAGGGGCTTTACTCTCTGCTGCATAAATTGTGTGGATTGAACGTACAACTGATTTTGAATGTGGCAGAGTAAGATAAGTAGATAGACAAATAGGTGCTTGTGCCAACCCAGCTTCCTGGTGAAATTGTTCAGTGTACCCAGAATTCAGAGGAACAGTTTTCTGATATGGCTCAACACATAGTGCAGAGATCTCATGTTTCCCACCCACCCACCCCAATATTGCAAGGAATGGAGGAGTTCTGCTTCCTAATTCTCTCTTTGCACACAGAGACTAGAGTTGAGATGCAATGGCCCCAAATTAAGTCTGGTTTCCCAGAATCTCTGTCCCAGTGTTTCACTATCAATGTCGCTCAGGTTGCTAAATTGGGAGGGGGGGCATCAAATCTGTCCCCCTGACATTTGGTGGGATTTCTATTGTCTAAATCACACTTAATTTCTCCAAGGAAGGAGATTTCACCTCACTGTGAGGCAGCTTATTACTGGTAAATAAATGAGGTATATTAAATGCTTTTCTCCAATTATGTAATTATTAGATCTGCAGCCTTCAATGAGAATGTAAAGTTTCCCCTTCAGTTAGATCAGGGGTCCCCAATCCACAGGCTGCAGACCGGCATTGGTCCAGAGCCCGTCAGGAACTGGGCCATGCAAGTGAGCGAAGCCCCACCTGCACATGCATAGGATCCAGACAGCATGCAAAACCACGCCCCATCCCCAGTCCACAGAAAAACTGCCCTCCACAGAACTGGTCCCTGGTTCCCAAAAGGTTGGGAGTTGCTGAGTTAGATTGATTACACAACTCTGTTCTGAATATTTTAAAATGTTATGCATAGTCCTTAGGTTGCAGTGGTAATTGGGACTGGTATTGCCATCCCTAAGCAATGCAGTCATAAAACCTATGTCACATGACAGCATGGCTGTCAAGATTCAGACTGATGAACCCAACCAAATAAACATCTTTGAGACATTCCAATCTCTTAATGTAAAACTTTATTGAGTGCATTAGTTCAGCACAGTGAAAGCAAAACCATCTCTGGCCAGACCCCACCCCAAACTCTATAGTAAAAGCATAGAATTCTTCCTCCTCCCTCTTGGTCAGGTCACATTGCCTAATCAAGCAAGAAAATATTGTTATGGAAAAGCATCTTTAAGTCTACCCAGATGCTTGGTAGAATGTCCTTGAATCTCATGGTCTAGCCCGGGGGTAGGCAACCTCGGCTCTTTTATGACTCATGGACTTCAACTCCCAGAATTCCTGAGCCAGCTAGGAATTCTGGGAGTTGAAGTCCATGAGTCATAAAAGAGCCGAGGTTGCCTATCCCTGGTCTAGCCTCTTAATCTTGTCAGCTCACATTCCAATCCCTTCCCTCCCCTCAGGTTCGTTGGCAAGTTGAGAAGCAATAATTTTCACACCAGGAAAACTCTGCTTTGAAATTTTACAGTGGCTTAGCAATGATAAATCCAAGCAGTCTGGTTGCTGTTGTAACCCCAGCATGTTGTTAAGCGGCAAGCAGAAGGAGTCCTTGGTAAAGAGTTTAGGGGTCATGTGAGAGAACCTGGGAGGGCCAGTGTAGGCCCTGCATGAATTGGGGGAGAACAAAGGAGGCAAGAAAAGGCCCCGTGTGCTGGAAGGCCAGGGGGGCAGCATGACAAGATGCACGTGCAGGAAAGCCAGGTGTGGATGTGGCGTGGTAGGGCATGTGCTCAGGAAGGCCAGGGTGGACTTACCAAGGTCATCTTCCCTCCTGGCTTCCCCAGGACTTTGCTTGTGGGGAGCCAGCAGAGAAGGTTGCACTGGTGATCAAATGACCATGGGACGTTGCAACTCTCTTGCGAGTCAGTTTCCAAGTGCCTAATCATGACCACATTCCTGCGAGGATGCCGTGACAGCCAGAACTTCAAGGGTCAGTTTTAAGTCCCACTCGTTTAGTGCAGTTGCCACTTCAAAAGATTGTTAAACGAGTGGATGGTAAGCCAGGATTGTCTGTATTTTTTCCAGGAGAAAGAAATTGACAGTATCATCTCCAGTTTTCCGTGTTTTGGATGCAACTGTACCAATACTGCCCTCTCGTTTTCCTTTTCTGAAATTTTACTGTAGTTTAGGTAGTGGAGTTATTGACCTACTTTTAGAGCACATGTTTGAAATAATCTAACATCCTGCAAAATTTAATTCTGTGGTCAACAAGGCTGATAGTGCCTTGCCAGAAAACAGGTGTTTCTGTGATTTGATTATGTTCTTATTAAACTGCACCACAGAAACACACCTTTTTAAAAACAACAACAACAACGTGTGAATAGGCGTAGGCCTTTGGGGGTCTAGTCTCTGCCTTGTGTGTTTCTCCATTTCTCAGAAAGAACCCCAAGGAAACGGCAAGAAATAACTAAGCAAAAAGTCGAGGAATTAACAACAAAAATCCTGGCATAAGCAGCTTCAGACCATAGACTGATGAGTCTAATAATGGAGAAATTTCTGCTGGGAATCTTATAACGGACTAAAATGCTCAGGAGGGAGACTAATAAAAGAATACTTTCCACAGTTAGATATTACCCAGGCTGTTTTAATGGCCCACTTGAGGGAGAAAGAGATTGTGTGTGAGAGAGGAGATAATGATGGAAGAATCATGTATGTTTTGAAATGGTCAATTTCACAGTTTATATTATAAAAGTCAGTTACCATTATCCTAACCTTAGAAATCTGAATTAGAAGTTTATTTTTGCTTAACGCTGCACATTCCTAGATATTGTTTTTTAAGTTTACCATGGAAATGTGTTCTGAATTTGTCATGAAGTTTACAGAATGGGCTATGTGTGTAGTGCAGTGGGTAATCTTTTCTGAAACAGACAAGAGTTTGTAGTTCTGTTATACGATTAAAAATAAAACCTTTTCTGCAAGTTGATGGATCAGAGGTCTAACTAGGTATCTTTCACATGTGTTAGGCCTCTTCTTGGCTAGAAGAGGACTAAGAAATAAAATCTGAAGGGAATGGGGCTGGCCAAGGGTGATGGGGAGCATATTCATCTTCTACCTTAAGCTGTTTCTCATGAAAAACTATATAGAGCCAACCCAAATGGCACTATTGTGCTGTAGTTTATTGTGCTACACCAATATTTTTTAAACTTTTTTTCCTCACAGGACCCCTTCCTACTTTTAAAAATTATGGAGGATCCCAAAAGAGTTTTTGTTTGCATGGGTTTCATTTATCAATATTTACTGCACTAAAAATTAAAATTGATGTGTTCCCTCCCACTATTGCTTCTCACAATTGTTTGATGGGGTTTAATACTGTGTTATTTTTCAGCGTAGGGTGGCAAATAATTTTGATCTTTGTGGAGTCCTGAGAGACATTCATTCATTCATTCATTCATTCATTCATTCATTCATTCATTCATTCATTCATTTCCTGTCTATATTATTTTTACAAATAACCCAAGTTGGCTAACACATCCAACACAACTTCCTCTTCCTATTATCCCTACAACGGCAATCCTGTGAGGTGGGATGGGCTGAGAGAGAGTGACTGGCCCAAAATCACCCCATTTTGCTTTGCCCCATGGAGCCTCAGGCTACATTTTACTATAGTAAACTAAATTAATTAGTAATCTGCTCTGTAAGTGTTAATTATTGCCAGAACAGGTTGACTTAATCATGGATTTTCAGCCTTGCGCTGAAGTTGGATGCACAAACTTTTTGCAATTGCCAGGACCTGAAAATCTGGAGAAACATTCAGAGCAGAGTCCCTGACTACAAACCATATATTTTTTTTAGTACAAAATACAGATAGTCCTTGACTTACGACTGTAATGGACCCTGCCTGTGCTGGACCAGTATATATTCAGCTGCTCCATTTTATATCTAGTTTAGGAATTAAGTACTGTGTTAGTGTATTCAGCATTTACAGGGTTAATACAGCACCCTTAGTAGCATTGTATGTAAGAACATGTAGCATTTACAGGGTTAAACCTTATTTCCTCAAGAGTTGCCTTATGGGAATTGTAGTCTAATTGTTTAGTGAATGCCATGCTTACCTAGTTAAGTGGGTGGAGCTTAAAGTTTTATGGCAGGACGTCCAGGCTTTGTCTTTGTTCACGAAAGCAAGCAAGGATGCTTCTTCACATGGGGTAAATTTACCTTTAATCTTTTACATTGTCCGAATGGAAAAATGTGCCATGGTTAGATGAACTTAACAGCAAACGTAAGTCTGCCTAGGATTCCTGACCAATAAAAGTCTGTTTAAAACCATTCTGCAGAGTTTATGCTACCTGGATCATTAATTATAAAGCATTTTAATTCGTGTTCCATGATACTGCCCATTATGGTCACAAGTTATAATGGTTGCAAAACAGGTCATGTGACCAACCTGATTTTACAAACTTTTTTGTAGCAGTCATAAAGCGAATGCTGCAGTTGTTAGATGAACGGCGTAGTCATTATGCAAATCCATTGTTCACTATGGTGCAATTTTGCCATAAATTGGAAGTGAGGTACCAGTTTTTGGCAAAACTTGTGTAAAACACGCTCAAGTGAACATGGGACGCTGCAGATCACCATAAATGTGGTGTTGTTGCTGAGTGCTCAAAGTATGATCATGTGACTGCTGGGGAGGGGTGAATGTCAGAGCTTCAGATTCAAGTCATTTTTCCCCTTCTCTGGGTCTGTCATAACCGACTGATCGTAAGTCAAGGACTATCTGTAATATTCTTTCCTGTTATGCATGTAATTACTGCTGTTAAATCCTTTGTTGCAAATGCAGTGGTCTGCATTGCATAAATGGATTGTTCTTGTTTGCCTTCCGTGTTGAAACTTTTAAATGCTACGCTATAAGGCACTTATATTAGAGGGGCATGTTTGACATTGGATATCATGGCAGTGAGTTACATCACACGGAAATGCTATTTTTGTTGCTTAAGCCTCTGGCAATAGCATTTCTTCCAACCCAGCCACTGCTGCTTTTGTTTTCTCTGGCATATGTATTGTTGCAATATTGAATGCTTCTCTTGTTATTTAACCAGCCATATTGCAGTACATTTCCGTATTTTATAGATTGGATTCCCAACTAATACGGATTTGTTTTTCTGATCACCTTGGAGCTGGCAGCATTTCCTAATTGGCACCCCTGGTTTTTGATGACACTCTGTTCCCCCCCCCCCCGGGCCATTTAGATGATGGTTCTTAGAAGATTTGCAGAAAATGTGCTCGTAATAGAAACATTAGCTATAATGGGAAGCTGTGATTGGGGTATATTAGGGCTTGCGTTCTTTAAAACGATATAGAAAAACTGCTTTTGAACTTGCCAAGTTCCTATTCGCTGAAGAAAGCTGTCGTTTCTGTTTGTTCAAGCCGGCCTAGCCTGATGGGGATTGGTGGGGTTTTTTTTAATTTTGTGCTTTAATCTTAACTTGGTGTTTTAGAATTTTATTCCAACTGTTTTAATATGGGCAATTATTTAATCTTGTTTTAACGTTTGTATTTAGTATTTTATTCTGCCCTGTGAACCGCCCTGAGTCCTCAGGGAGAAGGGCGGTATATAAATATTATTAAATTAAATTAAATTAAATTAAAGTTTTCTGGCCTCTGTACAAGCCTGAAAAAAGTGGATCTGCTTTCACATTAATGGATTATTGACTCCTTAAAACAGCAACAATGAAAAATGACGGGGTGATTAAAGTCAGCCCTTCTTTCAAACCATCTTCAGAATGTGCATTAGTACATACGATACAGGTAGTCCTCGACTTACAACAGTTCTTTTAGTGACCATTCACCAATGAAAAAGTGACTTATGACCGTTTTCCAACATCCCCATGATCATGTGATCAAAATTCAGATGCTTGGCAGCTGGTTCATACTTATGACGGTTGCAGTGTCCCAAGACCATGTGATCCCCTTTTGCAACCTTCTGACAAGCAGAGCCAATGGGGAAGCCAGATTCACTTAACACCTAACAGCTAATCTTACTAACTGATCAACTGCAGTGATTCGCTTAACAACTGAGGCAAGAAAGGTCATAAAACGGGGGCAAAAATTCACTTAACAACAGAAATTTTGGGCTCAACTGTGAGGACTACCTGTACAGGTTATACTGCTATGAAAATATAGTCCTGAGGGTTCATACAATTTTTGCGTACTTTACTTAGGTTTTTGTTTTAACAGGGCTGTTAGAAACTTCAGTTTGTCTCTCTGTGGGGCAGGGTCAAAAAGTCGAGATGGTAGCTGCAAGCATAACAAACAAAACCTTTCCTCTTTGTGATGTGCGATACAGTGCCCGTGAAAAAAGGGCAGTGCTTTGATTACGGTCCCAGCTGCCATATTGACTTTTTTGACACTATGACCCCTGATACAGATCCCGCCCGTGGTTTGTGAATCATTTTTGCATTTGTCCTCAATGTTGTGCACCCATTATTTTTGCTTTTACGCTTTGGAATTTTATGGCCACTGAATGGTAGCGTTGCATACATGTAGAATGTAGCCTTTATTTTTTTTATCTTTCCCTTCACTATTTATATACTCTCGACATTCATGAATGATTAATCAAATTCACTTGGTAGCTTTTTGGACATAATTCTGTTTCAGGTTGGTCCGTGAATTTCCTTGCTACATTAGCGTCATGTCTTTTGTGTGTGTGTGGGGGAAAAAAGGTGACATGAACTTGGTTAGCCCAACTCTTCTTAGCATATTTCTAATCCCTCAAAACACTTTCGGATTCCCTCCCAGAATTGCAACCCTGGTACATATCTCCTTTTTTTTAATTACTGGAGAGGAAGATTGTTCTGTGGAGCAGCTGTTCGAAATTGGGAAAATAACCTTTGTGTAATAAAACTCCTATCTGTCCATGCACTTGGCTTTCTTTCTTGCTTCCAGGCAGATTGTGTGTTGCTTCTAGCTTCCTGCAAGTTGGGGCTTTATGGTCTGTTTTTTCCTCTTCTGTCCCTCAGAAGTGAGAGCCCCAGCAGCTGTTCAGCCTTTGCAGAAAAGACACATATTCCTCCCCCCCCCCCCCCCCCGTTCTTTCTGATTCCAGAAGGCTAGCATAATCTCCTTGATTTCCTTCCTTTTCCTTATGCAAAAGGTCCATTATTTTCCAGCAGGAGGGGATGGGAGGATGTGCAGCGAAGAGGTAACAATATCTTTTTTTTATTGAAAAGTTTTAAAATACATTTTTTTAAAAACATAAACTCACTCCCTCCCCCTCCCCCCACTTTCCCTCCCTCCCTCTCCCCCCCCTGACTTCCCAGAGCTGAATACAGGGTATAAACTTTAACCAACTTAAGCTAAAATATGCTAACCAACTAAAAAAGACACTTTAAATTCTATCACACTTTTAACTCCTCTTAGTTAAATAATAATAACTAATTAATAATACATCATATAATACTAATACTTATTCATATACTAAATGAAACTTTCTAGTCCCATATTTATAGGTAACAATATCTTAAAATGGGAGCGTACACGAAGTAGAAATTTTCATGTCATGGATTGTACCCATAGTCAGAACAACTCCATCATATTGTGGAACTACAGCTACAGATTTAAAGCATTTGCTTAAGAATTTATGCTTTTGGGACATTGGTCCTAAGCCTTTGTGCCTAAATATGGAATATGGAAAACATATCTATTTTTTTAAAATAAAACACTTAATGGCTATAAGAAAGAAAGAGAACTGTTAGCAATTTGCTTTGTTTATTTAGAAGGGTTGTCATTAACCAGAAACAACCTCCTTTCAAGGTTTGTAACTCCTTGGTGTGAAAGTGTAGGATTCGACCCATAGGAAATGGTACCCAAACTGTGCACTAAATTATTTAGTTTTGTGTTTCTTTAAAGGAAAAGAGAGGCTACAGTTCATTAACAGTTATCTTTAATCCTGCTGTTACCTTCCTGGTGTTTATGGATGTATAAAAGCTTGATTAGTATCTGTAGTGTTCATTGTTGCAGCTTCACATATACTGAGTGCTGGAGAAAATTCTAGGCAAATACAACAACAATTTTTCTTTAGGCAGAAATCAAATAAGATCTCCTGTCAAAATGGCTGCCTTGGCTCCCAGCCATGCAAAAGACATTCTAAAATTTCAACCATTTCTTTCTTTGGGAAATTTGGGAAATTCATGAACATAGACAGTCATCTTGAAATTTATTGCTTCCAGGATAATGGATCTCTTCATGGGACCTTAAAGTTGTCATTTTTGTGTACCATGGTTCCCATGAAGATACTTTCTATTTTTTTTTGTGATGTCCATTTGCAAAGCTAAGTTTGACACCATCCATTTACAACATTGTATCTTTGTGAAGCTGTGTTTCTGTCAATCTTTTGACCTGTGAAAATATTACTGATGCTAAAGTGTCACTCACTGATCAAGAAAGTTTGGGAACCTCTGACGCGAACTGATGATATAGTTAGACAGAAACTTTCTTCTGAAAATTTCAATACTTCTCTAGATTATTGGGTATAGTTTGCTCAGATAGGCAGACTGATCCTTGGAATATTTATTTCCAATCCACATGAATTACCAGGAGAACCAAATGAAGTAAACTAACCAAAGAGAGAAGCAACCTAGAACTAAGGAGAAACTTCCTGACTGTTAGAACAATTAATCAGTGGAACAACCTGCCTCCAGAAGTGGTGAATGCTCCAACACTGGAAGTTTTTAAGAGGAGATTGAACAGCCAGATAGTAGACTGAATTGTGATGAGGTTATTTGAATTCAAGTCTCATTGAAATCAAGTTGCATTGCAAAAGAACTTATTTATTTAGGGGAAATGTATGTTTAATTAATTTAGCCTGCTCTAAAATATATTTTGTATAATTACTTGAGTTTTTGGACATTTTCCTTAAGGAGGTAGCTTCTTAGTAAGTAGTAAATAGCTTGTCTCTGTAGAATATAGCTTTTTAATTTTAGTCATCAGATTTTGATAATTCACAGATACAATACATATTTTTGCTACCTTACAAGTTTCAGTAAGTCCTAACTACATCACATGATGAAGCTTATTCTTAGAATAATACTATACTAAGATTGTGCATCTCTCTTTCATCAACTTTTGAAGACATTTTGGGTTCTTAACACAAAGTTTATCATCTCTAACCTGCATTTCTGCCTCCCTTTCTTATTACAGTGGATGGATAAGAGCTGGGCCATTTCTGAATTCAGTCATATTTATTTTTGCACATCATAAATTGTAAATAAGATCTGAAGTGCTCACATTTTCAGTTATATTTTGTACACAATGCACAATGCATTTTTAAGTTGTTCTAACAGCTCTGAAGCTTTTACTGGGCATTCCTTATAATTTCCATTTAAAAGATTATGCATTTATAATGTGCTAAGACAGTGTCACTTAAAAGCTGGCAATGTCTTTGAGTTGCTATATATAATGCATTAATGAAAATATTTAGTGTTTAAATGATAAAAGCTACTTAAGATTGCTTTCATTTTAGTATTATAAGAAAAAAGTATTGTGCTTTAAACTAGAAAACAGTGGCTTAAAAATAATGTTATATATTATTTCTTTTTTAGTAGAGTTAATTCTATGACTTGGGATATTTGCTTTATTTCTTTGTGCCCACAAAATTTGATTACCTGGCAGCATAGGACAGACTTTGTATCCAGGTGATTGCCATATGCAACATCCTTGATTAACTGCTGCCCATTAAATCAAGACACCTCTAATTAACTTAATTTTCCATTTGTGGAAGGTGTGTCTAGCTTTGAAATCACAGAAAATGTTCAAAAGGGTCTTGCATGGAACAGTGAGGTTCAGATGGTCCACATCCTGACCAAAGTGTTCATTTTAGGTGTGAACCCAGAACAAGCATGTTGGATCTTGGCATAGATGTTGTATGGTGGAAGACATCAGATTAATGGCAAGGTCATTGGCGGTGGCATCTAAGCAAAGATACCAGAGAAGGAAAGTTTTTTTGGTTATGCCACCTTTGAATTCAAGTGGGGTAGCTAAGGATAGGGAAGATTTGCTGCCCAAACCATACAAAAGCAGAGAGTAGAGAGGAGCAAGGTGCCCAAAGCTTGCTTTGTTCATCCTGCGGGATCCACCTGAAACATCTCTAAGCTGAAACATCAATCAAGATATTCCCTGTTTCATTTCAAGATGCTCCATGATTCATCCAAAATGGTTCAGTTGATTTCCTAAACACAATGCATTGGTTTCATACTCAAAACAAACATACTTCTTTTTAAAATATAGTTTAATATCCTGGTTTATTTGGAAGCTGGAACCCCTATATCTTGGTTCATATAAAATGAGGAACACTGGTAAATTGTGTTCCTCAGTTTTATATCCTGACCAATTGTCATGACTAATTAAAACTTGGTTAAAAAAGTAGAGCGAGGGGATTTTATTTATGGACAAAAAAAGGGTTGTCCAGAGCTCACTTTTTAAGACAAGATATTATAGTTTGAAATAGGTCATCTCCTTTTTAGCCTTCAGCAATTTGTTGTTTCTCAGACTCTTTTTACCCATTTATAAAATATAAAATACTGCATGACTTAAGGAACACTTGTGAGCATGACTGTAGCCAGCAGCACTGCACATTTTAAGCTGGATCAAAGTTAAATACATCTATTTATGTGGGTATCTTTAAAAAAATCTAAGAGATGTGTCTGAATTATGTGTACGTGTAAATTAATCTCGCCTTGAAAGACACGTTTGGCTATGTGTCATATGAAGTTGTATGGCCTGATCTGGATGAACTTAATAGGTTTGTGAGTTATTACTTTGCAGACTAAAGATATACCCTGTTTGTTAGCATCATTGCAATGCCATTTGATCAAACCTTTACCATTCTTTATATCTGAGCACTGATGACAGTGATTTGTAGTTTGTTTGATTTCTCTTATTGGTCTTGATAGCTTCTTGGATAAACATTGTAATGTTTTCATTCTTCATGAAAAGGACATATTTGTTTTGCCATTAGCAGAATGTCAGGGAATACTTTTATTACTGTTTTTTTCCTCTATTTTTGATTTGTTTTTCTCTCTCTCTTAAGCGTAAAGATGGTGCTAATGTGGACCAGTGGCGACACCTTCAAGACGGTGTATTTCCTCCTGAATCAAGCTCCATTCCAGTTCTCGGTGTGTGGACTTCTCCAGGTTTTTGTAGACATGGCCATCCTTTTGCAGGTTTACTTCTTCAGCTGTTACCCACAGAAACCTGTTCCTCATTCATCACATCCAGCCAGTACGAAGGCACTTTAAAGCACAGGACGGAAGCAATTATTCTTGGGAGATGTAGAAGAGGCTGGGAGCCAGCCTTAGCTTCAACTCTGCTTGTACCTACTATGTTTCTGAGGAACTAGAAATAGAAGTTGCATAGCTACATGGACACTTCTTTTGGAATTTCCCCCCTCTTCTTACCATTGGTTTGCATATCTGTTGAAATTGGTTTTTCTTCTTTGAGGCTACAGTGAAGGGTTTTCTTTTATTTTCTTCTGTTCTACTCAGTTCTCTAAATATCTGTGCACAGACAAATGGGTGTATCACAAGGGCTGGTTGTTAATGTTCTCAATGCTATTTTTTCAGAGGTCAGTCATAAAAGTTGGGAGTATTTTGTCCGAAGCATTTACCTATTTATATGCACATGGGCTATGTATTTGGAATATGTTACATTCCTTAGATGAATGTGCAGAACCTGTTTTTGTTTTTTTTAATGTGGTAGGCCACACTTGGTAAGATTGCAAGAGTTGATACTAGGAAGAAATGGTTCAGTGAATAATGTCAAGAAATAGATTTTGTGCAACTGTGTTAAATATATATGTGCACACTGCTGGGCCAGTGTGATGTATAAATACATCAAAGTGATTCGTGATTTTGATACAAATGCTACTACAGCCAAACAGAACAGACTGATGCATAGTAACTCTTCAGACAGCTCAGAAGGATGAGTAATTTTGACACCTTGGAGAAATTACTAACAGAATCCATAAAGGATTTATAGTTAAAGAGGAGAAGCTTGAAAGAGAGTCTGTGTTTAGTTTAGGCATTATTTGCAGTCTGTTTCTGTATTTTTGTTTGGTGGAAAAGCCAAATCTTGTCTTCGCAGTGCGAGCACAATGACATTCTTAAAGTTATACTCTTAAGTTGCACAGATCAACTACAGTAGTATTGCTTTTTAAGCTAAAGACATTATCTGAGTAATCTCTCTGTGACAGAGTTGGTCTACTAGACTAGGGTAGAGAAGAGAGGGCAATACTTTAGTGCTGGATAATAGGGCAAACTTTTTTTTTAACAAAGATGTTTGTGTGTGATATTTTTCTAAATATTTAATGCCAAATGTCATTTTAAGTTTGGGAAGAAGTGGGGCTACTGAAAATGAGGGGAAGTATGGTAGTAATTCTGAGTCCATTAAAGTTTTGAAAGTTGCTTATTTTAGCAATGCCGTCGCCAGTAACTGAAAAGGGAGAATGAAAAAGCACTTAGGGAGGCATATTTGTAAGAGCAGAGAAACTGAAGAATCTATAAAATGAGTTCACCAGACTTATGTAAGTCTATTCTGGGATTTGATTGGGCTGCAAGAAAAGCATTGCTTGTATTGTTTTAAAAGTTCCTTGACTAACTTGTCAAGGCAAATTTGCTTCCATTGCTATGGGACATATATGCATTCAACAGTGGTTCAGGAGCCACTGTCTTCTCGTAGCCTTAAAAAAATTGTATGTGCTTTTGTTTTTAGATATAGCCTATATCAGGGGTCCTCAGACTTGACCACTTTGACTTGTGGACTTCAACTCCCAGAATTCCCCAGCCAGGCATGCTGACTGGGGAATTCTGGGAATTGGTCCACAAGTCTTAAAGTGGCCAAGTTTGAGGACCCCTGGCCTACATGGAGGGATTTTTTTATTAAACGCTGATTCAATTGTTACATTGATTCCCCTCAACTATCCAGAAAAAGACAGTGAAGTCTGATCAAAAATCTTCAGCTAGATCTCCTCCTTGCCTCATCCAGTCCTCTCTCTCCCAAATCTGGGGTGACCTGAAGATATCAAAATTCTATCTTTGCAAGAGTGGGAATCTATCAGAAGCTTTGCTTTAATCTCTTCCACTTTCACATGTGATCTGGCTATGTGTCCTCTCCTATATTTTGGGTCTGAGGGACAAGCTTTTCACTAGGGCAATTCTGAATGCCCAGGAACTCGATCCCTCCCTTAAAGAGCAAAAACTTAAGATAAGGCAAGTCAAGGATGAGGCAATATGTTAGTTGGCTATCGCTTTAATGGAGTTCTCTCTGCCTGGCTGGCAAATAAAGAAAACCTCAGGAAAGCCGCTTTAATGAGAGCTTGGTGTGAAATGTAGTTGGCTAGACTTGTGCTGTTGTTTGGCTTCGTTGCTTATTCCTTGGTGCCTGAAGTGACCTTACCAAGCTGATTTTTTGTAGCATGGCTGAATGTGAATGTTGCATTGCTCTCTTTTCCACAAATGTTCTAACTGTGTTAGAACAGGGTGGCAGTCGTTTTTTAAATTATGCATTTTCATCCTAGTTTTTCCTGGTGTGCTGCTGTAGCGAGGATTGTATTTCTACTCATACAACAGAATTTATTAAACTTGCAATGCTAGGTTTTATTTTTGTATGGGGTAATATTCTTTGCTTTCCCAGTGTCTTTTGAAAAGAGATACGGGATTAAACTATTATGTTAGTTTAGCCTGAATATATACAAATACCTCTTTTTTAAAAAACAAGTGTTATTGAAGGTAAGATTAATAATAGTATTCCACACACACTTCTACTTTTCTTTTTTCAGATGAGTTACTGTCCACATATTTTTGCTGTCATTATTAAAATATAGGCTCAGAACATCACAGAACTACAAGTAAACCTGAGACCTTTATGCACATGTGCAGTATTTAACTGTTTGGGTCACTCCTGAACTCCAGATAGCCACGTATTTAAGAAAAGGGCCATTTTAACACGACCCAATACGGTTTTAGGATCAACATCAATTGATTTCCAGGGGATCGTAACTACCCATCACATAGAAGAGAGCCAATTGCTGCGTTTTTCCCATGAAATTTCTGTTGCCATGGCTTGAACATTTAAACCAGGGTTGCACAACCTTGGCAACTTTAAGACTTGTGGACTTCAACTCACAGAATTCCTCTGCCAGCATGAATAATGGGAGTTAAGTTTAAATGGGAGTTAAAGTTGCCAAGGTTGGACATTCCTGATTTAAACCAAGAGTGGCCAATCTTTAATTAGACAATGGTAAAGCTCACTCTCCTGATCAACTAGAGGAGTGTAGCATGCCTTCTAGCAATGCGGGAGAATCCATTTTCTCTTAGCTTTTTTTGGGGGGTGGGGGGAGGATGGATGACCCGTTTTCCTGAAAACTGGCTATTTTGCCATCAGATATGAAAAGTTCTCAAGATGCTAAGAGGCCACATTTCACCATAGGACACAGGTTGTCCATCACTCACTTAAGCCTTCTCTTAGTCACAGGTAAACTCTTCATCAAGCAGCAGCTCTGATACATCTGTAAGAGTATCCAAAGAGCACCTCTGTAATTAGGTAACTATTTCCTAAAAAAAAAATCTGTAAAGAACTTTTGTATATTTTAGCTAGCTACATGTTGAATGTATGGAAAAAATCCAATTGCACTCCTTAATGACCAGTTTGATTTTTTTTAAAGAATAAAGTTATACACAAGTTCATTATTTGTTTTTCTTTTCAAATGTAACAGAAGAAATATTGCTGTATGTGGGTTCAATTAGCCTGGCTTCCTTCTCCAAAGTATACTGAACTTGAGAAAGAAAACATTTAATTTGTATATACATACAGGAGAACTGAGTTGATTTTCTGATGTTGAAATAAGGCTGCTGTTTATTGTGTTCAGGACTGATTGTGCACCAGTGCAAAAGGAATTCAGTAACATACTCATTTCCAGCACAACTCATTTATACTCAAAGGCCAGTCTTCTAAAATTGATGGCTTTAATAATGTAATACTTTGAAATAATGCATTTTGATAACAAAGATGGTTTATTTCTCCAAGATACCAATGATCTAATGAGATGTTAATATATGCACTTATTATACACAATTCACACAGAACCAGACCTCTGGATAACAACTTTCTGAACAGATCTTTGACCTATTCCAATAGACCTCCTCTTCTGATCCACTGGTTACAACAAAACATTGCTATTTTATACATTTTGGCATGTAAAGTTAAAACATTTCATATACTTTTTTGCCCAGAATACAATATAAAGTACTTATGATTGGCTGAACTCAATGAATCCTGCATGGTGAATTTTGTTAGGACTGTAGGATAGAAACAACTATTTCAAATTCCAATAAAAAATTGCAGGAGGAGTTTTATTTATTCATCTAGTCTTTCTGTCACAGTTCCGACAGATCAAACTCTTTAAAAGAAGTTCGAGGCATTGTTTACCTTAAAGAATCTTTTATTTGAGGAACAAAGCATCGGCACTACATAGTTAAAGCCAAAAACTGAATTCCTCCCCTCCCCCCCCACATAGCAGCAAAGCACAATTCCCTCCTCCAATTAACAGTCATAAATCACATTCCCCAATTAGCTTGAAGCTCGGGTTTTCTCCCCAGCTCTCCAGCCTGCCAAATCTTTTATCAGCTCTGGGCAGAATAGCCTTGATTCCTACTGCTGAGTTATTGTTTTTATGACTAACTGGACTCTCATCCATATCCCCCCTCCCAGCATCATCTAACTCTAAAAGCGAAAGAGAAAAGATGGCTACATTTCCATCTGTTGTCAAAGCAAGAACATCCGATGTTAGCAGCGTTGACACTTTTCTTTGCAGCACCAGAATCTCGTCACAAGCCTTAGAATGTGGTATTTGAATCACATCTACAATCCTATATATATATAGGATTGTATATTGGATTGTATATATATATATATATATATATGATGGTGTGATAATCTGAAGGTTCCAGTTACTCCCTACTAAAGCACGCTGCCCTATCCTTGCTGCCCTTATTTTTGTCAAATTGTGCTGCAGGTAGTCCTCAACTTACAACAGTTCATTCAGTGACAAGTTACAACAGCACTGAAAGAAGTGACTTATGACCGTTTTTCACACTGACGACCATTGCAGCATCTCCATGGCCACGTGATCAAAATTCAGACTCTTGGCAATTGACTCATATTTATGACGGTTGCAGTGTCCTGTGGTCATGTGATCCCCTTTTGCAACCTAACAAGCAAAGTCAATAGGGAAGCCAGATTCGCTTAACAACTGGGCTACTAATTTAACACCTGTAGTGATTCACTTAACAACTGTGGCCAGAAAGGTCGTACAATGGGGCAAAACACACTTAACAAATGTTTCACAACATAAATTCTGGATTCAATTGTGGTCGTAAGTCAAGGACTACATGTATTCTTTTGTTTTTGGACATAAAAATAGAAGAAATGATATTGTTTCCATCTAGAACAGGGGTCCCCAACCTTGGCCACTTTATGACTTGTGGACTTCAACTTCCAGAATTCCTCAGCCAGCATGGAAGCTGAAGTCCACAAGTCATAAAGTGGCCATGGTTGGGGACCTCTGATCTAGAAGACTGGATACTATAGAAAAAGGTGCTTCTGTCAGTTGCGCTAAGATTTCTTTTGGCAGAGCACGCCACATATTCCAGCAGCAGCTGTGCTCCTAGTTAGTATAATACAAAAATTTAAAGAGTCCTTGGGCAAATGGCTGACAACTGTTGCTCCAATTCATACCCCCAAACAACATTAGGCACTACGCATCAGGACTCTGCCAGTTCAGAACCGGTGTTGTAATTGCATGGTGAGCTCAGACGCTAAGCCATCTTATTTCCAACTAAATGGTGTAACCCAAAACTGCAAAACAAAAAGAAAATGGACTCTGCTTCTCCATTGGATGTACCTCTTGTCCCTGTGTCGCTCTGAGTTCCTGATTGTCCACCATTTTAGCAGCAACTTTAAGGGCAATGCTATTCTAACTAGCTGGGATGAAAGTGAGAAGTTCTCTTTCCCCTTTCCCTTCTATTATGCAGCAAAGAACAAGTTGCTTAGTTTCTGTTGGTCCTATGAGGAAGAAATGGCACAAATTGCCCTTACAATGAGTCCCACTTCCTGTAGCTTAAAAATTACATGTTGCCTCCTTTCACTGGTGTTACATACAGTGAAGCATCTCTAATGCTGGATTGCACTGCCCCAAACAGACCCTGTGCACAATCTGGGGTCTTCCAGGACTCACAACTCCTGCTCTAGGAGCAGATGGCACACATCACTAGGAAGGTCTTTGTATATTGTGGTCCAGTTAAGACCATTCTTGGATCAAGGGGCTTGCACGCAGTCATTCATGCCTTAAATCATATCCCAGTTGGACTATGCCAATGTATTCTACATCAGGCTGTCCAGAAACCTTAGCTGGTGGAAAATACAGCAGTCTGGGCAGTTACGTATGTTCCTGCTAGTACTCATGTTACTCCTCTGCTGCGCATGTTGTGTTGGTTTACCAGTTTGTTTCTGGATCCAGTCCAAGGTGCTGGTATTGACCTACATGACATGGGGCCGGGATACTCGAGGGATTGTCTCTTCCTGAGTTCTAATAGACATATTGTAGATTCCATCATCTAGGGAGCCCTAGGCCAAGGGTAGGCAACCTCGGCTCTTTTATGACTCATGGACTTCAACTCCCAGAATTCCTGAGTCAGCTGACTCAGGAATTCTGGGAGTTATTTTATTTATTTATTTATTTATTTGATTTTTATACCGCCCTTCTCCAGAAGGAGTCAGGGCGGTGTACAGGGCAATAAATATCAAAAATACAAGATACAAAAGTTAAAAAAAACATTAAATAATTGTGCCCGATGCAATAAATTAGTTAAGATCAATGTTAAAACCCCAAACCCATCAGACCAGGCCGGCTTGTTCAAATAAATAAGTTTTTAGATCACGTCGGAAGGAGCGAAGGTCGGGAGCCATCCGGAGCTCAACCGGTAAGCGGTTCCAAAGGTCTGGCGTGCCCACAGAGAACGCCCTCCCCCTGGGGGTCACCAGTCGACATTCTCTGACCGGTGGCACCCTGAGGAGGCCCTCTCTGTGGGAGTGCACTGGACGGAGGGAAGGTGACGCCGGCAGCAAGTGCTCCCGTAGGTAATCCGGACCCATGCCATGTAGTCCATGAGTCATAAAAGAGCTGAGGTTGCCTACCCCTGCCCTAGGCAATGAGCTTTTCTGCTGGGGCACTTGGATTACGGAATCTTCTCCTCCCAGAGATGTCAATGTCATCATTCTTGAGCTGCTGCAGGTCCCTGAAGATCTGGTTGTGCCAGCAGGCCTCAAAACTCCAGGGGAGGGGCAAACTTGTGAAATGGCTCCATTATTAACATCTCATTGTTATTTTTCTTCTTTAGTTCTGTTGTTATAACATTTAGTGTTTTTGTAATGATTGCTTATAATGGTTTTAGGTCATGATTGTTTTATATAATTTTATTGAATTATTTTATACCATCCAGAGTCACTTTCTGTGAGATGGGCGGCCATATTAATTTGATACAATGAATTTGATTGCAAGAAGTACAGAGCATGATGCTACCTTTACAGTTTTTAATGAGGCTTTAATACAAGAGGATCAGATAGCTTTAATGCATTGGGTGGGGGGAATGATAGCCAAATGCACATTGGAGGAGTGTTAGCTATGTATGTAACTTCCTTTTCGTTTGGAATGGATGTTTTTGCTCCAGGACAAATAGTAGTTTAAGCGGAGCATTGATTGGCACTGAAGGGAAAGCATTCCTTCTCAAAATCCTGAAATCAACAAGAACAAAGATGGTTACTCTGGTCCATTTCACATTACTTATAGAGGGCTGAAATGGTTTGTAGAAGTGCCTATTATTTGCTAAACTAGCTAGAAGAGAGATTAGTTCCAAACTAATCACAATATTTTAGTAGACTTCAGGAAAATGGAACAAGTTATACTATTAATTTGTCACACTTCCAAAGTAGGAATCGGACTTTCTACTATAGTTTGAGCTTAGTTTCTCCTATCTTTCCTGGGTTTTTCTGACTCCAGCATAAGTCCAGAAACACTCTTCTATGTGAAAAATTGTGAGTGATGTACAGCTCTATATATTAAGTGAACGTGAAATGCACATGGAAAACAAATAGTCTGCGTGTGATAGAAATGGCTTCCATAGGTTAAAAAAAAAACTAGTTTTAGATTATGTGCCACAAGGTAATTTTATTTTCCTTTCTTATTTTCAAAATAAACTGGAACAAATGAGAATCAGGAAATAGAAATTAAGGAGCTTTTTTTTACAATGTTCCTTGCTAACAGATGACATTTTAATATAGCTCAGCCATACAAAACAAGACTGCATAAACTCCCAGCGTCATCACAATCTTGCGAACCAAGAATCAATACAAATGAAAGAGTAAGTGGACTTCAGCCTTACTACTAGTACCTCCAGCACTAAGACCCTCTATTTTCAAAAGCAGTAAGGCTTTTAATTTTTGCTTAGTTCTGGGACTTGGAATTCACCACAATTACTAATTACTGTAAAAGCTCCCTGCCTTCCGGTAGGAAAATATACTTCAAACATACTGCTCATTGTGACCCTTGTGTGGTTGTTTTCGACATTTTTAACTATGAGGAAAAGATTTTCAGGGTCAAAATCCATCCAAACCAAAAGCTTTTATCTCACATTTTGTAAATCCCAAATGCCCCATGGAACAAAACTTTTGTTGCAAACAGAAGAAATTAAGAAGTGCAAATATGTTGTGCTTCCTCCTTTCTTGTGCATCTTCGCAACGGCCAGGGCTAACATTAACTGGATGTTCTGGGGTTTGTCCTATATTCAACTCTAGGTCAATACAATGCCTTTTCTGCAGGGCCGGTAGCAGGCTGGTACAGAACAACTTCATGATGTACACCGAAACCTGAATCCACTAGAGATACAGCTAGGGAGAAACTATTGCTGGTCAATCTGTCAGCTTCTCTAGCTCTATAGCAAATGAATGGAACAAGAACTACCTGAATTTGGATACTTTTAATAATGCATTAGCTGTGTTATTTCTTCCCACATACACACAACAGAAACAAGTTTGAAAATTGCCTTTGAAAGCGCAATTGGCAGCATCGTTAGTGCTGGAGAGTCTCTGAAATTCTAAAGGATGTTACATTAAAGCCAACCGATCCTCAGCACTATGATCATGGGTAAGCCGTTGCTCAAAAGACAAGTCTTTCTGGCTGTAAAAAGAGATCTAAGCAGTTTCTTTACTTTAAGATAGGGGTCTCCAGACTTGGCAACTTTTAAGATTTGTGCACTTCAACTTCCATGCTGGCTGGGGAATTCTGGGAGTTGAAGTCCACAAGTCTTAAAAGTTGCCAAGTTTGGAGACTCCTGCTTTAAGACATAAAATGAGGACCCAGATTGTTGGGGGCAATTAAGCTGACTTTGTAATAATGCCGCTTGGGGTGTGTGTGAAAGCCCTAATAAGCAGGCATATACATCGAATGAAGGCTACTGCTAAGCTTGTAAGCCGCCCTGAGTCTTCGGAGAAGGGCGGGATATAAACGGAATTAAAATAAATAAATAAAATACCCCTCCATCCATTTTTCTCCTTCTGTTCTCCAAGATTCCAATTTCCTTCGCGTCAGCAATTCTTAGTCCCTTGTTCCATTTCAGCAGGAATTGCTGCTCCGGTATTGCCCGGCGAAGAGGACTCTTCTTCCTGAGAGCTGCTGTCTTGTGAGAAGTGGTTGCTTTCTTCCAGTTCGTGAAACTGCCTATTGGCAGCACGCTGCTGTTCTTCCTTAAGCTCGATGTACGAGCGCGAGAAGGTGTGGAAAATGGAAGTGACAGGAAAAGCCATCAGCAGGATGCCACTCAAGATACTGCTTAGGGCCACAACCTGCCCTGGAATGCTGCGAGGCACCATGTCACCATAGCCGACGGTTGTCATGGATATCACAGCCCACCAATAACTGCTAGGAACGCTGGTGAATTCGTGCTTGGCGCCCATTTCGCTTTCCGCCAAGAAGACGAGGGGCGAAAAGAGTGCCATAGCAACGCAAAGGAAGAGGAGCAGCAGTCCAAATTCCCGGGTGCAGCGGCGCACGGTGAGTCCTAGTGTCTGCAGCCCCAGGGAGTGCCTTGCCAGGCGCATGACATAGAGGATGCGAAGGGCTCGCAGAGTCCGCAGCACCAGCCCCACTCTCTCCAGGTACTTGTTTCCAACTCCCCCTCCCCCAGGCTTGTCGCTGCTTTTGGGAGAAGCCATATCTACAATCAAAGAGATGTAGAAAGGCAAGATGGCCAAAATGTCTATAATGTTGAGCGGCGTCTTCAGAAAGGCACACTTGCTCTCCGCCTGGATGGAGCGCAAGAGGAACTCGAAAGAAAACCAAGCCACACAGACCGTTTCCAGCACAAAGATGTCACGGCACTTTTGGGAACATTCCCCCTGCAAGGAAGGCAGAAAATTAAGAGTTATTTAACAAGCCAGCCACAAATCTTTAGTTTAAGATGTCAAAAATGCTCTTGTGTTGTGTGCTTCTGTGTTCCTGTAAGTAATCTGTTACAGTTTAAAGCTGCAATATAAAGCTAAATTAAATGCATTTCTATGCATTGGCATCTTTGAGCTCAACAGATTTATTATGGGATGGACCTACCCAGACAGTAGCCTCCTTATCACATGAACTGTTCAAATTATTCATTTTCCTAATGAATTTGTAACATTTTTAGTAAATTTCTCTAAAAATAATGATCAGACTGACTTTATTTTTATCAATACCTAAATCCTTTAGATCAGTTTTTAAACCTGGCAATTTTAAGATATGTGAACTTCAACTCCCTCCAACTAGCATGAATAATGGGTTTAAAACCAACCTCCCCCCCCCCCCCCCCGGACCAAATCCCAAATTCACACCAAATCTGGGGCTTGATTCTGGCAAAAAAAAAAAAGAGTAGTAGTTACTTTACATTAAACAATTCTATTGGAAAAGCTTCTAAAAAAGCTTATTCTACAAAACATTTCCCCCCTAAATTAAAAATAACTGCCACTAAAAAAATCCAATAGGTAAGAGACCTGTTTGAATATTATTCCTTCCTGGAAAATGAACAAAGTTGTTGCTTAAAGGCTGCAAATAAACTCACCAACCCGACACTTAAGCAACAATGAATAATCATTTTTTTTTGGGCTGTTTCCTCTCCAATTTCAAATATAGCTGCAGTTCACCCTTACCTTTTCGTTATGTGTGAATGTGAATCACCCCCAGAGAGAAAACAGAACAAACCAAGGCTATTGGAACAAACATGAAATATTTTTTTCCTTACAAATTCAATGTGCTTGATGAGGGGAGCGCAGGGTTTAAAGGTGGAACAAGGTTTGTCTTCCACAGTTTTCTCATTTCCATTTCTATCCTTGCTTTTGAAAAAAAAACAAACGCCACAAATTGTACCACTGAAAACCAATCTTTTTCCTGCTGAATTTTGACAATGTGATTTCTGGGTACAGGGGAATAGGCAACATATGGGTAGCAAATGTGTTTTTTTCTAAAAGGCAACTGGACTTTTTTTGGTTCCCCTCCCCCCTTTGAAAAATTTTTGTTTCTCATCCAAGACATTTTTCTTCAGTTCAGAACTGAATTTTGGGAGAAGCACCTTTGGGGACAATCGTGACCTGGATAAGGTCTCCAAACTTGGTAACTTTTAAGACTTGTAGACTTCAAACCCCAGAATTACCCAGGATGAATTCTGAGAGTTGAAGTCCACAAGTCTTAAAAGTTGCCAAGTTTGGAGACCCTGGACCTACATGATTGAGAAACTCCACAGACATATGGGTAGCGGAACTTATACTACTGAACAGAATTATACAGTTGCTTTTCCAGCAACCCACCTTCCTTTTCTCTGAAGATAAAAGAGTGCTGACTTGCTGAATTCCTAAAATCTGCCACCATTTACGGGGAAAAAAATTAGACATTTCCTACAAGTCTGCTCAAGGGACTACTGCAGGGGTAGGCAACGTTGGCTCTTTTATGACTCGTGGACTTCAACTCCCAGAATTCCTGAGCCAGCATGGCTGGCTCAGGAATTCTGGGAGTTGAAGTCCACGAGTCATAAAAGAGCCAACGTTGCCTACCCCTGGACTACTGAATGGTTGTGATGGTATACGGGAAGGACCTTGGGGGACAGGAGGAAAAGCCACAACTTATACTATGGACTGATAAAATTTCAGACCTAATGAGAAGGGAGGGCAAAATTGTATCAGAAGGGACTCTCTGTAGTTTTGGAGAGGGTAAAAGTGAAGGAGAGGAGGGTGTTTTTCAGACTTGCAAGATTCTGTTAATGCAACTTCACAGTAGAAACAGTAATTGCAGACATCCTTCTTGTCTGGAACATCTCGAAGGTCTAACAGTGATTTAGACCACTCTTTACATTGAAGAGGAGAGAAGGAACCTGAAATGTGTTAATGAAAAGGAAAGGAGGCAGATATGACATTTCTAAATTACTGTTCTCTCAACTGGTGTAATTTGCTGGAAGAGATTTGCAAGGACAAGGCTGTTCTGCAGTCAAGGTTCTGCAGGATTCTAGGCTCCCTCATGATTCTGGTTAAAAAAAACAACCTAAAACCAGACCTAGAGCTGAGGTAATTTTGCCCAATTAGACAATAAAAAAGGTAGGAAAACAATCACTAGCTTCCATCGATAGAAGCCAGCAGCAGTTAGGCATAGTGTTACTTTGGATGACAATTTTCCAGTCTCACTTTCAAACCTAGCAGTAGGTTTTCCCTGTCCAAAAACATTTTTAAGTTTTTATCTGGGAAAGTAACAGTGGTCAGTTCAATTCAGGTCACTAATCAACAAAAAAACCAACAGTCAGAATGTTATCTACTTAGTAGATAACCATGCCTATCTTATATGGGGAAAAATGAAACCGCGTTTCCATTCCAGTATATTAAGATCATACTGGAATATTGTTAGAGTTGTTGCGGAAAGGAATCATTTAAAATGATTTAAATAATTTGCAAAGATAATTTGCCAGAGAACTAAGTGGCTCATTCATGCATATTATAAAATAGGCTGATCATAAAGGACTAGTTCTAGCTGTGGAATGAACCTTTTACACAAAGAAGCTTCAAGTAGAAAATTGTAACATGGGAAAAGAACATGTAATTCAGGGAGAAAACACACAGCTGACATATCTTTTTAAAATTCACGTACATTCAATTTCTTTCAGAAGGAGAACTAAGAATTATTTCCACATTTCGTTGTGCAAATGTTTTATAATTTTATAGCTGGCACAACTAGATTTTGGATTGGAATAAAGATCCATTTAGCCTCACATTCGATTTTCAAATATGATCAGCTATATATAAGCAATAAGCTTCCTTCACTTCTTCCCTTTCACATTTAGGTCTTACAAGTTATAGCCACCAATGGACCCATTTTTCATAAATCGCTTCAGCCCTTTCAAATGATAAAACAAAACATCAACTGTGTGGCGAATAATTATGATTCCAGTGGTAGTGAATTACATTAATTATACATTGTGCAAGGTACTTTATCTTCAGCCAGTGCATTTTATTGCTTGCTCTAAGTCCTAACACTTCAGGAAAGGATTAAAATATCCAATGCCATACAGAATTGTATGATTTCTATAGTACAATCTCTTCCTAGCCATCATTCTTCTCTCACATAAACACTTTTATTCTGGAACTAAAAACCAATAACTAACTAAATTATCAAAATATAATAAACAGGGAATCCTGGGAGTTAGACCCAGAGTAAGAAATCCAAAATCTCTTACCAGGATTTACAGTACATTATTGTATTGTCTTCCTGAAGCAAATCTGAATTTCTTTTTGGGGGGGGAGGGCATCTTAATGAAACAACAGGCAAAAGAGTGAAAAATTTTCTTTTTCCTCTTTTGGCTTGCTGCTTCTGCAAAGGTTTTGGTACAAACATGCTCTAGCAACATCTTTTTTCCTACCATGTCTCCATGCAGTTGTGTTCACAGTATACCAAGCCACGAATGAAACAAGTTATAGTTTCTTTAGCTGCATGAGTATTATTACTGAATATCAACAATTAAAGGAACCAACACTAAAGTAGGATGCTATAGATTAGAACTTGCTAAGATAGCAAAAAAGGTACTGGAAAAAATATTCAGATATTGCAATGTGTCTATACCTACGAAGATCAGATTCATGCAGGGAATGACACTTTAAGGAAGTGAAAGTTGGGCTCTGAAGAAGCAGGAGTCTGTTGATGCTTTTGAACTTTGATGTTGGAGAAAACTCATGCAGATGCTTTGGACAGCTAGTGGTGATTGTTGTTTTTTTTTAAAGAAACTTTATTCAGTCTGGGTTATGACAGAATAGAGTGTAAGAAATGGTGTAGGAAGAAACTTAAAACAAACCATGTAGGCTTCCTCCATTCCTGCTACATCACTGTGACTCAAGCACTTTAGAAGCAGATTATCTAGACCAGTTCCAAGGCATGACACCTGGCACAGGAGAATAATTCCTGCACACATCATCCTGAGTCTGGATTGTGCTTGATGTGAGGCTGTTCGTTCTGTTCCAGCCTACGACCAGCCCTGTTTGAATGTCAGGGACAACCCCTTTTCATAATCAACAGGCTGGAAAAAACCCAACCAAACTTATTTACAAAGAGTTCAAACAAAAGTTAAATGAAAAATTCAAACAAGACTTAAACCCAAAAGGTTAAACAAGAGTTAAACAAGAATAACAGACCAGGACTCTAGCAGAAGATCTTCAAACGGTTGCCTTCAGCAACCAGCACCTCGTCCCAAGGCGTGGCTTCTCATTGCCTTCTCCCGAGTTGCCTCATTGCCTTCCTCTGTTCTTCTCTGCTAGATTGCCTCCTGCTCCTAGCGTCCCTGAACAGAGCCAGCTGTGTATCGTCTTCTTCCAATCCCTCATGCTCACACAACTGAGTCTGAGGAGGAACAAGATGGGAGGGGCCAGGCTGAGAGTTCTGCAGTGCATCAGAACCTTCCTCTGACACCAAAGGCTCACCAAACCCCTCCTCCTCCTCTTCAGAATCATCCGACTCAGCTGCCGGAACCACAGGCTGACGCTAAATCACAATACTATTCTTGAATAGTGGTGGTGAATAGGTGGTGAATGCTCCAACACTGGAGGTTTTTAAGAAGAGACTGGACAGCCATTTGCCTGAAATGGTATAGGGTTTCCTGCCTGAGCAGGGGGTTGGACTAGATGACCTCCAAGGTCCCTTCCAACTTTATATTATTATTATTATTATTATTATTATTATTATTATTATTATTATTATTATTATTATTACCACTCAACAGATTTAATTAGTTCACAATGTAATTGCCTGCTCATTGGTTGGCAGTTGCTGTTATTAATATATCAATATTGCCTGCACTGGCTTCCAATTAGCTTCTGAGTGCAATTTAGGATGCTGGTGATTACCTCTAAAGTTGAAAATAGCTTCGTATTGAAATACCATCAGTACTCTCTTCAATCAGAGTCAATCTCACCAACTCATTTATCTTGAGAGAAACTGTTGGTAGGCTTCCAATTCCGCAAGATGTACTTTGGAAGCTTATAGGTACTGCTTTTCTATGGCAGTGCCCATGCTTTGAATAGCCCATGTTTTAACAGAGGTGTCCTGCTAGTTTTGCTCTTCCAGGAACAATTCAAAATAGAATTTCCTTGGATGACTGATGATGATGGTAATAATAATGATGATGATGATGATGAATGTCATCTAGTGGATGAATTGGGGATCCAGGTTAGAAGATTACATTATCTTTTGTCCCTCACCCACTTCACAGTCAAAAATTAGAAATCACTACACAGATAACTAAGTAACAGTTCTTTAGCCAGGTAACCAACCTGAACACAGAGCACAAGCCTATCTGGTCTCTTCCTGGGATTCCCTCCTTTTGCCGCCTCTACATGAACTCCAGGTTGTCTGTGCATCTGTTCCCCCAACTGACTTAAGATGTATTTACTCAAGAAAGTAGTTATGCTGCTATTACTTGTGGGAAAATACTTCCCCCTTTCCCTAGAAACTGAATAGCACAAAACATGATAAGGCTTCTATAAAAATGGCTCCAGAGTCTCCCTTTTAAAAGGGGATGATGTCCAACAGCTGGCTTTGGAATGTGTGATCGTAGAACACATACAAACTCACTAGTAGTATTCAGTAATACTGAAAAAGAAGGACTACGAGTGACAGAATAGCAGTGTTCCAATATCTTAAGGGGCTATCAGAAAGAAGAGGGGAATCAACTTATTCTCCAAAGCACCTGAAGGCAGAACAAGAAGCAAAGGATGGAAACTAATCAAGGAGAGAAGCAACCTAGAACTAAGGAGAAATTTCCTGACAGTTTCAACAATTAATCAGTGGAAGGAGTTTCTTCCAGAAGTTGTAGGTGCTCCAACACTGGAGATTTTTAAGAAGAGATTGGACAACCATTTGTCTGAAATGGTATAGGGTTCACTGCCAGGGCAAGGGGTTGGGCTAGAAGACCTCCAAGGTCCCTTCCAACTCTGTTGTTGTTGTTGATGATATTATTATTCAATTGTAGTATTCAATAACAAGGACTGTAATACTTGTAACATAACAAGTAGAGTAGAGTAGAGTAGAATCAAACTTTTATTTTTCAAACATACAATTAAGAGGGAAATAAGGGATGTGAGCCGAGTTCTTGTTTCCTACATTTATCTGCATTTAACAACTATTCAACAGCAAGCAAACATGCAAAAACATAGAGCAAGGGTGTCAAGCTGCCGGCCCACGGACCAGTTGCATCATGAGGAGGCTGCACCCACTCCAGCTCTGGCAATGCAAGAAAAATCGCGATATGTCACGATACATCATGTGACGTGGCGGGTTTGACACCTGTGACATAGACGAATGAAGACTAGTAACACACAGCTGAGCAAAATAGTACTGCAAAGAAATAAAACATCTCTGATTCTTCTGCCTATATTTTCTCTGGCAGATTTATCCCACTGGTTCCAGTTCTTCCAGGGTTTTTGGGCAGAAGGCCTGAGTCACAAGGCCAGCCAAGACATCTGCTCTTGTTATTCTGAGGATTGCAGCCAGAAAGGCAACTTCTAACTTTATGTCTGGAACAGGCCAGTGGTTTTCTAAAACTAAGTGGGATCTAGAGTCGCTAGCTAGCCAGTACCATATATTCCTTGTTGACAAATGCTAAAGTATCACACCCTGGCAATGCCATGATTTTAAAATCAATTTTATATACCATTCTTAAGATACTATAATCCAGGGGTGTCAAACTGCCGGCCTGCGGGCCGGATGCATCATCTGGAATGCGTGCCCACCCTATTGGCGGCAATGGCAAAACCGTCCCGGTACGTTCCACGAAGTCACGTGACGTGAGTTTGACATGTCTGCTATAATCTATTCTTCAACTTCAATTTTTTCCCCTGTTACATCTACTGACAGATGCATTTCTAAAGAAATTCTGATGTGGGATTCCATATTACAGTGAACATGCAAAGAATATACAAGGGCAATTCGGAGATAAACCTCTGTTTGGTTATCAGTGACAAGACACTCGCAGATACAGAACTTTTATTATACACATTAGAAAACTACAACATTACATTACTTTTCTACATAATTGCCATTTAAATTAAGGTACTTATCATAACATCTTACAAAGTTTGAAATTCCTTAATAGTAGTTGCTCGGCGCCAAATCTGGGCTATAGGGGGGTGATCAAAAACATCCCAACGGAAGTGCTTCAAAAGTTCTTGGGTGTGTCTAGCGGTATGTGGGCGAGCATTATCGTGAACCAGCCAGAAGTGGTGCCATAGAAAATCCCGCCAAATGTTAAGATGCCAAAGGAGTACTGCTAGTGAACTTCATGGAGCGTGGTTTGACCATCAATTCAGAAGTCTACTGTGAAACGTTACAAAAACTCAGACAAACCATCCATAACAAGCATCGGGGCATGCTGACCTCCGGTGTGTTGTTGGTTCACAATAATGCCCGCACACTGCTAGACGCGCCAAAGAACTTTTGAAGCAGTTCCGTTGGGATGTTTTTGATCACCTCCCCAAGCCCAGATTTGGCCCCAAGTGACTACTACTAAGGAATTTCAAATCTTGTAAGACATTGTGACAGTTGCTTCAATCTGAAGGCCGATTATATCAAAAAGTAATGTAATGTAATGTTGTAGTTTTCAAATGTGTATATAAAAGTTCTGTTTCTGCAAGTGTCTGTCATTGACCAAACGGAGGATTATTTCCGAATTGCCCTCATAACTGAGCCAATACAATAAAGCGAAAAATAGCTTGTGATGATATGGCCATATTATTAAATGCATGGTGAGCAGCCAACATTTTTGTTTTGAGCGGCTAAAGGACAAATGTAAATAAACTGAAGAAAGAATGTATTAATGTGAGGGAAAACCTATTATTATTATAAATTTAAAAACCCAGTTCAAAAATGTACTCTTGTGAACTACTTCTGCATGGTCTTCTATAGCCATAGTATTCATAATCACATCCATAGATTGTAATCTCCTTTCTTAGTATGATAAAGTGTCCAGAACATTTTATGCTACTCATTTGCTAACCCAGGACTTTGGGTTTGTTCTGCTGAAGCAGGAGGAATGGTGGAGGGGGGCGGGGGTCCTTATGGATGTCTGGTCATGTTTCCTGCCACTGAACAAGGAGTTTGACATTTCTCTTGGATACAGTCTGTTTCAAATGAGTCATCCGGCTCATGAAAAACCTCTCCAAGAAACTAACTAAGTAGCAACCAATCATTTTGATTGAAAATATGCAATTAAACCTAGTGTTTGGCTTTGGACTATATCTCTGTGCCAAGACATTTCCCTCCCTATACCCGCTGTTTTAGTCCAAGTTCGACATTTAAAAGACACACATTCGTAACAGCTTTCTCAAAAATCCTTAGGAAATAGCCACCCGCCTAAAACATTAGGTAAATATCTGTTTGAATTGCTTTAGTTTACATTTGTTCTGTATTCCTGAGGTCTCTAAGAGCTTTCTTGCATGATTTGGCACAAAGTTTATTACTTTGAGTGTGTGTGACCTTACAGTTCAAGATTAAGTCACATCTAAAAGCACTCCTTTTCTCTTCACTTGTATATTGAAGAGCAATGCTTGAATCTTTAGGACAATTATTTTACACATGCTCCTAAAATAATACATGGGATATTTAACATAAGAGATCAAATAATTCTAAAAGCAACGTCTCTCCCTCCCACCCATACCTAGTTTAATAAATGAAGGCAAATTTCCAGTCTCAGATGGTTATCTAGCATCATTCTCATGGACTGTCGGAAGTGCATATATTTATAAAATACCAACGAACAAATAATACTCTAAAATAGATTCAAAATAGGCAGTTGGCATTTTAGAAAGTAAAAATGCTCAAACTAGTGCTTTTACCTTTTCTTGTTATGTTTTAAATTCATGCATCTTCTTTTTGGTCCTACTGTCAGATGCAGGAAATCGGGAGCCAGGGTTAAGTTGAAATGAGTACAAGTTTATTTCACGTTACCTCTAAATAAGAATCTGAACTGCCGATAGATAACAGTGTGGAATTCAAGGAGGAAGATCTCTTGTGGACATGAAGGGATCCAAACTGATGACGCCCTTGACCCCTCCCATGGGCTCAGACTGGTCATCTCCTACACCTCTCCACCAATCAAATTTCTCCTAGCTGTAATCTCCTCTCCTCCAGCAAGGAAGTGAATCTCCAAGAAGAATAAAAAAGTTAAAGAAAAACTAAGAGGTTGCCCATAGATAATTCTTTACTTGCTCCTTCTGAAGGAACAAGCCTAGAAGAACATATATATATCCTGCTCAAAAAAATAAATATGTATGTATGTATGCAAAATAGCAAAAATATATTTACACATTATCATTCAAGGATGAGAGGAACTAACACGTTTAGCAAAGTAGGTTTGATAATGGGAGAAAAAGAATCTCTGCCCTTTGCTTTCAATCTTAAAATGTGCCGTCTCATCCAATTTCTTGTTTTTTAGTGTCATCACTGGATAAAGTTGATTATGATGAAAATAGAACAACTCTCTACAATTTGATGGGGCAAGCCAACTTTCTAAATGTTTTTTTTATCAAATTACTAGATGCAACTACAAGCTTAAACTGTTCCAGACTGTACCAATATAGTAGTCAGTCTAGCAGCAAATATTTGAAAATGTAATACTCTGAGGATTAGTTTGCTTGTGATGGAAGGTGTTAAAATATAACCATCTGAGAAATGCAAACTATGTTAATTCATTGTTCGTAATCACAAGAAGTCACTCCAGTAGCATATTTAGCACTAGGAAATGAGGTACTGTACATCACTTGTGAAATTAAGTCATGCATGTTAATACTATGGGAGGCCATTTTGGTGAATGAATGGAAGAACTGGGGAAAAAGTAGAGTAAATCAAGACCAGACTGAAAAGCCGAAAGCAGATGAAAACAATGGGCACAAATGAAAAAGTAGCGAGTTGCAATACCAGCAATCTAAGCCAACAAATACAAAAAATGGAAAAATATGGATCAGTTTAGTACAAGCAAAGGAATCCAATCAGAGAGAAAAAGAACTGCATGATCTCCTTAGTAGAGACTAATGAATTGATAAACTATTATAAGATTAATGGGGGAGTATAAAGAAAGAACTGTCTCAGAATATTGTGAGACAAGTCGGCAGTAAAACATGACAAAGTGGCTAATAACAATAAATTAGTCTAGACAGTCTGAACAATCAGTAAGGACAGAAAGTGACCTTGTCCAAAAGAGGGAACAGCAAACTTCTTTCCAAGCACGAAATCATACAAAAGTGGCAAATAAACAATAAACATTTGGTAATTGATTGATAACAAAAGTCTACCTAAAACCAAATAAACAACAGCAGAACTTCCCAGCTCCCTTTTCTTTAAAAGCACAATTTAATGCAAAGATAAAGTTAATTAAAACAAACAAAAACAAAATTGTCATAATATTTCAAGAACTACAAATTTGACAAGTTTTCAAGGCTGTTAACTTGTTATTTTGGCAATTCTGAGTGAGGATGCCAAAGTTATATAACAGGAAAATTTAAAACATTTCAAATGTTTTAAGAATGATTTTTTTAGTTTTCTTTCCTACACTTAGGCAGGCTCTCTGCATAAACCAGACATGTCAAACACAAGGCCCGGGGGCCAGATCCGGCCCGCCAAGTGGTTTCATGTGGCCCGCAAAGTCATCCTGGAAACAGTGAGGGAACGGCCCTCCCTGCCTTGGCCCTGGCCCAGAGACCCTCCTTCCACCAGAGACCCTCAGATCTGTCCCACTCCTGCCCAGGCCCCCATAGGCACCCTTGATGCGAACACTGTAGAGCTAGCCACGCCCACCCAGTAGGCCATACGCACTCTAGCTGCGCCCAACCAGTAGGCCACACCCACCCAGGCCATGCCCACCCGGCCCCCTGATGCGGATGCGGCCCTCAATGAAATTGAGTTTGACACCCCTGGCATAAACCATTAACTATATTTAATTGAATATGCACTTTGTAAAATAGTGTTTGGAAGAGTCCAAAAAGCTAGCTGTAATTATTATAATAATCTAGCAGGTGATTACAGGCTGCTTGCAAGCATTCTAATGCTTCTTTTTATTTGACACCTAGTATCATCTTAATATTGGATTGCTCCCACTGATCTCCAAAGCCAAAATAGATTTGCTCCTCTTTCATAGTTACGCTAGACTAGAAATAGACACTACAATTCAAGGCTCTTTATGACGTTTTGCTTTACTTTTCCATTGGCATATTAATAAGTGTCCTATCATTTTCTTTGTTGAATTTTAACTATCTCCACCATTTGGTTGCTACCACTAATTATATTAATGTGTTATTTTAGGGAGATTGCGTTTTGACAATGGCTTATTATCAGCCAAGTAAGACTAACAGTTTTATCTTGCAACTATATTTTTGTAGTTTTCTTGACAGCACTGGCTGTCGAAAAATTATTATACCACATTCTCTGATGCTTTGATTATAAGTGCATTTCTTCTTAGCTATCCTCAAGCCATATTTTGGACTGAAAACATAATTCCTGTGCTCTGTTTTAAAGATATTGGCTTGTTTATTTTACATTTAATCCTATTTCCACCATCTGACACACTACAAAAATAAAAAAGCAAACTAATCGTTGCAAGAAGCAGAAGGAAAAAGACATCATAGATGCATCAAAATCTTCTCCTACACAACCTGCATTAAATGGAATTTAACTTATTCAGGACATGCCCATGCTATAAAACTCTTGTTGGAATAGGAAGAGAAATTTAATATCACATTTTGCTGTTCTGAACTGAAGAGAATACCAATGAAAAATAATAAGAAAGCCTATAGAGTTGAGCAAGAAGCTAAGTCTGCCAAGTAGCAGGAAAATATTTTGTTAACCATCAGGCGCAGGTTATGTAATTTAACCGCTCTGACAAAACTTTCTCCCCAACTTTCTTCAAACTGATCAAGATGGTGGTGTCGAGTTACCACTCTTCAGCCTTGCCCACAACAAATGGATCATCCTCAGGTAATTCCTTTTTGTCTAAATTACCTAAGAATAAAGTGTTTCTTGAGGGTGGAATTTCGTTCTCCAAGCTTGTGGGTTGGTTTCCAAACGTTTCGTTACCAGGCTAGGTAACATCTTCAGTGGAATTTCACTGAAGATGTTTCCTAGCCTGGTAATGAAATGTTCGGAAACCAACCCTGAAGCTCGAGAACAAATCTCCATGTTGGGCTATAGATATCCGCCACTATTACAAAGTGTTTCTTGTATACAGCAAAGGTGCAATGGAATACAGGTAGTCCTGGATTTTTTTGTGAAATTCAGGAAGGCCTTTTAGCTCACAGAGGCAGCCTTTCCAGGAAAGCTTTATTGTATGAACTAATTGAATGTCTTTGGATCCAGGTCTCTGAAATTAACATTAATTTTTTCACTTACTTTTTCTACATTTTGACCAAAAAACATTTTGTGATCAAACCTATGAGTTTAATCAAAGCTCTATCTATCCATCCATCCATTATTTATCATTATGCCACAACAGTAAGCATTAAAACACTTCTATGGATGTAGAATCAGCAAACTCTTACAAAGACCTTAGCCACTGATTTATGAGTTTATATTAAAAAAATATAATTTATAAACGTGCAATGTTTTTACAAAGATCTGCTCCACTAGACTACTTGAGTTAAGCAAGTGCTCTTAAAGTTATTCATTACTTTGGCATGTTTGAAGAAAACATATTTAATTAGTATTTTTCACTAAATTTTGGCTCTGTGCCACATCCTGCTGGAACACATTTTTCCTTCGTGGAACAGTTGTCATCTTTCTTGGAGCAGACTCTGGCTGTCCGATAAAGAACTATATTCAAATTACAGACATCTTTCTCTATTGTGGCCTAGTTGGAAAACTGGTAACTATGGGTAGTCCTCAACTTACAACAGTTCATTTAGTAACCATTCAGTTACAACAGCACTGAAAAAACTGACTTATGGCTGTTTTTCACACTTATGACCACTACAGCATCCACAAGGTAATGTGATTTACAAATGGATGCTTGACAACTGATTCATCTTTATGACGGTTAACAACCAGTTAACAACTCAACTAAGTTAACAACAGTAGTTATTCACTTAGCGACTATGGCAAAAAAAGTCATAAAATGGAGTAAAACTTAACAAATTTCTCACTTAGCAACATAAATTTTGGGCTCAACTGTGCTTGAAAGTCAAGGATTATGTGTATTCTATGGTTTTGTATTTTTATTTATCTATCTAGAAACAAAAATACACTGTTAAATATTTTACAGTTTTAAAGGTAAATTTTCAGTGTAATAAATCTTTGACTTCCAGTTATCAAGAATGGGTGAATTTGGGGTGTTACGAACTATAAACAATATATGGTAATATAATATAAACAGTCTGAAATAAATACTATATGCCCTTGAAAAAAACTATTCAAGATAGAGGTATACATTTAAGTCTCAAGAATTTCCACAGGAAACTTGCACTTACAATATCCTCAACTAGTGAGATACTTGGATCTTAAAAACATTTTTGAAAAGACCCTAATGTTGCAGCATAACTAATAAGAATGAATTCTTCATTATGCATAGCATTATAATATGTAAAATATTTAAAAGAGTTTAAAGTAAGAATTTTGTAAAAATACTGAAGCCTCTTACAGAATTTGGTGAGGTTTACTAGTATTTTAATGTTGATTTTGCTCTTTCCATTTAGGTCCTCAAAACCCTTTATTGTACCCCTAGCTTTGTCATCAATGACAACACTAGTATTCCTTGAGCTCAAGCAAAAGGCATGATATAAATTTAATAATTAAATGACCACTAATTTTCATAAAAACCAGACAAAAAGAAAACAAAATGAAAAATGATGACAAGGTTTTCTACCCAAAGGAGAAATTTGTATGGAACTATAAAGCAAAGTTGCAGATTTCTGTTTACATATATACTATGAGCTTCAAAACGTGTTCAGAGACAAGAACGCCACATTCTTGATAATAAAAAGGATTATGGCACGCTAATTACTATTTTAAGGGACACGGTGGCTCAGTGGGTTAGGACGCTGAGCTTGTCGATCAGAAGGTCGGCAGTTTGGCGGGTCGAATCCCGAGTGCCGCGTAGCAGAGTGAGCGCCTGTTACTCATCCCAGCTTCTGCCAACCTAGCAGTTCAAAAGCACGTAAAAATGCAAGTAGAAAAATAGGGACCACTACGGTGGGAAGGTAACAGCATTCCGTGCGCCTTTGGTGTCTAGTCATGCCGGCCACATGACCATTACTATTTTATGCTGATCAGGGGAAACTCTAGACAGTCAAAATCAATCTTGCTCAGTTTCCAACTCTATTAGATTTTCACAAATACTTTCTTTGAATTTGCTGTGGTTTGGGGCCCTCATCATCCCAGATCATTTATCTCCCTTCACAGCAGAGGGGAACTGTAACTTCTACTGTAACTTCTTCTTTCAGAAAGAAAATCCAGCCTTGATTCAGCTAAAGTTTCTGATATGAGAAGACAAGAAGAATCGGGAGAATATCCAAAATGTAGTTATTGAGATATCTGTCCTAACTAATTGAGAAAGTTAATATATAATACAATATTAACTTAAAAGCAAAAAAGCAATTATAACTACGCTAATCTCAGTCTGAACATCTGCACATACAGAGACAAGCCAAAAAGCAAGTATTACAGAGAAGCCTCTGGAAATGTTTACAATTGTGCAAACATTATTTTTATAGCGTACACTTACCCGTTCTTCTTCTTCTCTGAGATCTGGCATGGTGCTAATGCAGAGGGTAACTGCAGTGATGACAACAAAAGAAACCGATATACAAGCAAAGATTTTTCCTGGGATCCCTGAATGAGGATTTTCCACCATGTCCCTGAGCTTTCTCATGCACAAATGCAAACGGCCGCTGTCGTTGAAGGCACATTGGGGTGCTTCGTTAGTTTCTACTTCGTCTTCAAATAAGGCAGCCTCTGCCATCTCTTCTTCCTTCTGTCGTATTCGTCTTCTACAGCACCATTCCAGATGTTCTTCTTCTATCCCCCAGTAAACCAGTTCATCTTGGAAAGAGAGCGCGCACATTTCCCTGAGGAGCCTTAGCTTCCCAGCGGTCAAAAAAGTCATGATGGTCCTGAAGGCACAAGGATTGCGGTCAAAAAAGAATTCATTGCAGTTGACATCATAATCATCACATATATCCATTATTTCTTCATGGTTGTTGCATGATTTTAACTTTCCAAGCCTGGTCAAGGGACAATTCTCTAATGTGGTCCATGGAATTTTGTATTTTATGCCACCTACATTGATTATCACATTCCTGGTTTGGTCCTCCCTACAGGCAAAGCAATACAAGTCTTCCCCAGGACTGAGAAGTTTTGCTTTTTTGTAGAAGACGCCTTTCTTTGTCTGCACATCACAAAGTGTCTCCAAGTTGTTATAAGAGTATGCAGTAAATTCGGGGTCTGCATTCCCAGGCAGCAATGCCATTTCCTGATACATTTGTTACATTCATGAAGGGGCCAGAGCAGTTGAAGAAATGAGAGTATTAACTAGTGAGGATAGAAAAGGTGAACATATTAGTGTCAGAAATTGCATTTTTAATAAAGGCAAAACAAACCCCTTCTGACGTTCTGAACTACATAGTGTTTTTCTCAAGAAACCTTGCTGGTTTTCCTCAATATTCCTACAGTGTACAGAAAACAACTAGGAAAACAGTTTTCACATTTCAGAGTCCAACAAATATAATATAATATATGCAAACATGTATCTTTACCTGTAAATCTTCAATAAATCTCAACATGAGAATTTTCAACATATGTCACACAAGTTAAACAGGAAAAGCAACTTTAAAAGGAGGGGCAGTTCAAGATGTGGAGAGCTGTTAATTTCCCCCAATAACTTTTGCTTTGACTGCTTGCATTATGCCCTACAGCAGGGGTCCCCAACCCCTGGTCTGTGGACTGGTACTGGGCCGCAGCATGCCAGCAACTGGTCTGCACAAACAAGCAAAACCCCATCCGTGGGATGCAGGCAGCATACAAAACCTGCCCCCTCCAGTCTGCGGAAAAACCTCTCTCCACGTAACCGTCCCTGGTGCCCAAAAGGTTGGGGACCTCTGCCCTACAGCTCTCTACATAGACAACTTAAGGAAGAAGGGAATTGGATGGATCATGTGTTAACACACTGGTGGACCTTAATTCCCACATATTTTCTACATTAAAATCCCTATAAATATCTTCTGGACATTTCATTCTTTAACTGCCATGAAGGAAAAAAAAAACACCTTGCAACTTTTCAGGAGAAACAGATTTTTCACAGGTAGCTTACCTGTCTTTGTCTTTTATTGGAAATTACCAAATAACTTATTCCTCATCAAAATGGAATAAACATTCACTAAGTCTTGGCAGATAGAATGTAGAATTTTATTTCTGAAGTTTTATCACATTTTTAAGGATTCCTTTATTAAGAGGAAACTATCTGACCATGACTTCCAATCCTGCCTTAGGCACAAAGGCAGCTGTGTATCAGTGGGCTGGTCACTTTCTCTCAGCCCCTAGGAACCAGGAAATGGCAAATCACTTCTAAAAAACATTGCCAAGAAAGTTGTATTGACTTATCCAGGCAGTTTCCAAAAAAATGGGCATGACTGAATAGAAGAAAAGGTCTTATTAGGACAAAATAGGAAAGTATTGTTTTTTGTTATAGCCTTTTAACCTATTTAATTTTCAATAGTAATTATCTTTAGAATCATACAATACTAATTCCTTGAACACATCATGATAAATTGGTAGTACTGAGTAGGATTTTTAAAGCTAAATTTTAAAAAATTCAAGCCAAACTACTAATAGCATGGACGATATTCATATCAATATATCCTGTGGTATAATCAGCTCATTGATTAAATTTCAGTCACAGATATTCTGAGTATAATATTGGTCCAGTTTTTATTGTACTTCACTAGGATATGGCTGGATTATACTATTGCAAAATATATAAAAATATTCTGCAAATTTATTTGCTAATGGCATTATTTTCAGCAAAAGATAAGAAAGTTTCATTCTCATGAATTCAGTACCTCTGAAAATCAGTTTCTCATGAAAAGTTGTAAGATTTTTTTCTTTTATGGAAGAAGTTAAAGATAAAAATTATTTGTATATTTTTATTCTTATTATTGTCTTTAGCATATTCTAAGCAAAATAAGAATCTGAGTCTGATACTGGGATTTACATTTGTTATCATAATATTCTTATATAACTTTATGCACTTTGTTCTTTAAGGTCCTAGAATTAAAATGTACAAATAAGAAAATCCATGCAAAGAAGTACTAATATTCTAATGCAGCTAATAATGTTGGCATTAATGTGAGATAATTTTACAAAGAAATATTAACCTTCTATAATGTTTGTAGAATGTATATTAAACTGTGTTTTTAATTATTTATCAGAAAAAAATGAATGTAATCAAAATACAGTATCAAGGTGCGCATATTCGAATTATCAAAGATAGCATGGTTTCTTATTATGGCAATATTTGGCTAGGCTAATGAACTCTTCTTGATACCTTGCCAAGCTTCCTCTTCCACCTCATTTCATATTACTGTATTTTAATATTTCTTTTAGAAAAATGAATGAGAATCTGGCAAATTGGGAAGCAAAAGATCAGCCACTATCATTGTCTTTATTTACAGTAATGTCTCTAGATCCTATATAAATCCTATGGGATGTAAAAAATATTTCAACATTTCTACAGGGTTCACTATACATAAAATGTAATGCCTCCTTGTTTCAAATAAAATCATAGAGGTTAAAAAAGGATAGTTTAAAATAATATTTACCTCCATCATCAATATAACTGCAATAAAAACATATCGATTAACTAGATAAAATATTCAGAGCTAGATATATGAGCATCATTTTCATCCCATTACTTTGCAGTATTCTTTAAATTTAGTTTAGTTTTTAAAATTAAAAGGCCAGGAGATTCTTTTTCCAGTTCAGCATAAGTAGAACAAAAGTTGAAAACTTTAAAAAAATATTTCTGATGAAAAACGAAGATACCACTCTACCAAATTCCTTTTTTAGTGAACATACATTTTTCTATTCTCTGCTTATATTGTGGTGATGCTAAGGTTCACTTCTCTATGTAAATATCATATCAATTTAATGACTTCAGCTATTAGACTGCCAAACAACGGTAATTGCTATTTTAACCACAAAGATATATAGATGAACATATAAAATGTTGAGGGTTTTGATAGAGAAGAAGATTGAGGGAAGGGAGATGTTCCAATGGACACTGGTGTATTTTTCTTATATTGTGATAGCCAAATCTGTTCCAAGTTTCCAAATTACAAAATCCATGTCATGTGCCTCTCAGTAGTGATATATAATATAGAGCTTTATTAAGCACTAGCTTCAGTCATGCCTAGCTACTATTCCTGGACAGGAATATGCTGTGTTACTTCATCCAACAGGCATGAGAAGAATGGCCACATGCAAGGCAAATGATGTCAACTGTGTCATCATTCAAATGATACAACCAAACATATTTCTATCTGATATCAGAAAGATGCCATTCAGATTTACATGTTATTATTTTGATAGCAGTGTAATTTGTTGCACCACTGCTGAAAGCTCTATTGCTATTAGCAACCTGATGTTGCTACCTTAGGAATTCCCCTTCCGTTATTTTACCTCATGAACAGAAAGATACCCCGGCCTTCAAAGCACTTAAAATCAGGGGACCCAATTGAGGCTCCAGGCTACCTATGTAAGCTCACAGTGTCCATACAACCAAATTGTAATTTTGACAGAAAGAGAAAATAACCAAATACATGGAAATCATCATATTACTAGTACTGGGCTGATTTCATATTTTAATTTTAGCTTTGTCTTGACTCTAATTGTTTTTCCTGGGCATTTTTAGTATTTGGAGTTTTCTTTCTTGTTTTATAGTTGAGTTGGACAGGTTAACCTCTAAGGCATATTTATTTATTTATTTATTTTATTACATTTATATACCGCCCTTTCCCGAAGGACTCAGGGCGGTTTACAGGGTGATTAAAAAACCAAGATACAAAAGTTAAAAACAAATTTAAAAAAAATTATATTTGTCCCTGCATAAATAAAAACCCCGTTAAAATAAGATTAATCCTCAGCCTGGGCCAGAGAGCTCGAAGAGCCAGGTCTTCAGGCCCTGGCGGAATGAACGGAGGTCGGGGGCAGTCCTCAGCTCCACTGGCAGCTGGTTCCAAAGGGCAGGCGCCCCCCCCCACTGAGAAGGCCCTATCCCTGGGTGTTACCCACCGGCAATCTCTTACAGGTGGCACCCTGAGAAGACCCTCCCTGTGGGAGCGCACTGGACGAAGGGAACTTGATGCCGGCAGCAGGTGTTCCCTCAGATATCCCGGACCCAAGCCATTTAGGGCTTTATAGGTCATCACCAGCACCTTGAATCTCAGGATTGTACAGGATTATACTGTTTTCAAACTATAATATATTTAATATGGCAAAGTTGTTTTAGAACTGCAGCACTGAAAGAAGCACATTCTAGTCTTTAACATCAACTACAGGCTGAATGATTATGAGGTTTCCTATGCATGCTAGATTTTGTTTATCATAACAATCTACTTATTTTGATCAAAAGGTTGGTTATCAAATCTTTAAATAAATACAGTATTTAAAAATATTTTTCAAAATTGAGTGAGGCTTTAGCCTTCAGAAAAATCCAAAAAGGTGTGTTGTGGACCACATTTAAAAAAGCTTGGAAGAATATAGATTACTTCTATCTAAGGAGCTCCTAATATTCATATATCATTCACATGATAAATGTGATAAATTAACAACCTGTAAAGAAGAGTATAATAAACCCATGCAAGGAAAACAAGAATTGATCTCATATAAGAGAAGTTGGAAGTCTAAGTTAAAGATAGAAACTAGTTTACAAATAGCAAAAACCGAACTACATTAAAATATTCATGGTTTGGATTTTGGCAGAGAAGACTTAGCAAAATGGAAAATTTACTCAAAGAGCATTTTGGTTTTAGATTAGTGTTTTTCAAGCTGGAAATTTTAGGATATATAAACTTCAAGCTGGCTGGGGAATTGTGGGAGTCCACACATCTTGCGCCTGTTACTTGTCCCAGCTTCTGCCAACCTAGCAGTTCGAAAGCACGTAAAAATGCAAGTAGAAAAATAGGGACCACTACGGTGGGAAGGTAACAGCGTTCCGTGCGCCTTTGGCGTCTAGTCATGCCGGCCACATGACCACGGAAACGTCCTCAGACAAGCGCTAGCTCTTCGGCTTTGAAACGGAGATGAGCACCGGCCCCTAGAGTCGGAAACGACTAGCACGCACATGCGGGGGAACCTTTACCTTTACACATCTTAAAAGTTGCCAAATTTGAAAAACATTAATCTGAATCAAGATGCACTATTGGAAATTCAATAAATGTATTGACTAAAAACACAGACAGCACAATTTTTAAGGAAAAAAATGCAGTTTTAAAACAAAGGAGCATAATACTTATTTAAAATTTGGAGACACAATACATGAAGTTTTATTAGATGTTCCACAGAGTATATTAAGAAAAAGAAGAGATTTGAGATTTCTGACAACTATTTCTCAAGGAAAGGGGACAAAAAAGATCAGATTAGGATAGACTACTCAGTTTTATTTGTGGACCTTTATGGATAACAGTAAAGTCTTTAAATATTCAACAGAGAATGACAATTGAATGTCTCAGTCATGAATAGTTACATAATAAATAAATAAATAAATAAATAAATAAATAAATAAATACATACATACATACATACATACATACAAATAATACGCAGAATAGATTGATCAAAAACTGGACTAATCTACTTTCACTACATGTAGCAGTTAGTAGGGAGTCTTCACTCGGCTCTTGGAATATCTTGTAAGCTAATTAGTTCTTTTTAGCAGTGAACCTCTTACTAATCAGTCCTTCCAACAATCTTTCTCTAGTCCTTCACCTTTCATCTAATCTCATCCAACATTTCTACTCCTAAATCATTACTTTTCCAACCCTAGACTTACTTCCTGTCATTATAACCCCTCTTTTTTATTATTTATTTATTTATTAATTTAATTTATATACCGCCCTTCTCTCAAGAGACTCAGGGCGGTTAACAGGGCAATACATAAAAATCAGATACAAAAATTAAAATTATTAAAACATGATTAAACAATGCCCATAATAATACAAATTTAAAATTGAAGTCATGATAAAAATCCCACCCCATCCCATCAGGCCAGGCCCGCTTCTTTAAAGAGATGGGTTTTAAGGTCGCGCCGGAAGGAGCGGAGATCGGGCGCCATCCGGAGTTCTACCGGAAGATGGTTCCATAAATCCGGTGCACCCACAGAGAACGCTCTCCCCCTGGGGGTCACCAGTCGGCATTCTTTGACCGGTGGCACCCTGAGGAGGCCCTCTCTGTGGGAGCGTACTGGGCGGAGGGAAGTTGACGCCGGCTGCAGGTGCTCCCCAAGGTATTCTGGACCCATGCCATGGAGGGCTTTGTAGGTCATTACCAACACCTTGAACCTCACCCGGAAGACAACTGGCAACCAATGCAGCTCGCGGAGCAAAGGTGTGACACGGGAGTATCGGGAAACCCCCGATACAACTCTCGCGGCTGCATTCTGTACCAGTTGGAGCCTCCGAGTGGTCTTCAAGGGTAGCCCCATGTAGACAGCGTTGCAGTAATCAAGACGAGAGGTCACGAGCGTATGAGTGACCATGCACAAGGCATCCCGGTCTAGATAGGGCCGCAACTGGCGCACCAGGCGAACCTGGGCGAACGCCCCCCTAGTTACAGCTACAATATGGTCTTCTAAGGAGAGCTGTGAATCTAGGAGGACTCCCAAGTTGCGAGCCCTATCTACAGGAGGTAATGACTCACCCCCCATAATGAGGGGTGGGATATCCTGAATATCCCGAGATGCCGGTACGCACAGCCACTCCGTCTTGTCAGGGTTGAGACGAAGCCTGTTCCTCCCCATCCAGACCCGGACCGCCTCCAGGCACCGGGACATCACGTCGAGGGCATCACTGGGGTGGTTTGGGGTCGAAATGAAAAGTTGGGTATCATCAGCATACTGATGATACCCAACTCCAAAACCACGAATGATCTCACCCAGCGGTTTCATGTAGATGTTGAACAGAAGGGGCGAGAGGACAGACCCCTGAGGGACTCCACAAGCGAGAGGCCTCGCGGTCTACCTCTGCCCCCCTGCCAACACCGACTGCGAGCGTCCCAGGAGATAGGAGGAGAACCACTGAAGAACCGTGCCTCCCACTCCCAATCCCCTGAGACGCCGCAGATTACCATCCAGCAACCATCTAACTTACTTCTCTTCTCTAACTTTCCCAAGCTTTCCATTTCTTCACACACATAGAAGAGGCACTGTATGTCACCTTGAAAAAAACAACACAGGAGTGAGAAGATATTGTGTGTGTGTGTGTGTGTGTGTGTGTGTGTGTAGCCATTAGGCCTAACTATCCAAAATAAGAAAAAATTGCTTGTAGCAACATAAGTTGAAGAAAATGTTTCATTTGCCTAATTATGAGAATGTTAATGTAAGCCTATTAACAAATTAGCAATCTAAGCCAATGTTTCTGCATGGTCACTTGCTAAATTGGTGCTCGGAAAAGCCCTAGAGATAAGATCAATTTGGAGGGAGATTGCAAAATTAGGAAAAAAATGTAAAATAATATTAAGTGGTCCATAATTTGAATTGCTAATTTAGCTTGCCCATACTAAAGTTCAGCATGCTATGTCTTAATTACATTTGAACCCTTTCCAAAAAGCATGGTTCAACAGCAATAGAATAATTGCCGGATTTGGAATCCCAACTTAGTTCTTAGTTTCTACAAGAAGCCATGATCTTAATCTTGTCAATAGGCAAAAGATTATAAAATACCCTTCAGGTATCCATTTCTGGGCAAGTGCAAAAAAGTTCATCATTCTAACATCCACCTCAAATGTTACTTACTGGCATATTATATTGTAGTCTCTGGGATCCCTGAAATGGGAATCAACTGATGCGCTTGGAAGGAAATATTTGATTGAAGAAATAACCAGGAGTGAAAAACAAAATGATTTTGCAGAATGCATGGATAATTTGCATTTATTATTAATGGTCCATGTGCTGCATTGGGTAAGCATTCCTGTTTGAAAATGTAATTTAATGCAAATTACCTGCCTCCTACTATGAAGTGTCATCATATATATAAAACTTAGAAAAAATATATATCCAAGGATGGCAACGGAGTTGTTGGGAGTTTTTTAAAGTCCAAAAATATGGAGAATTGACTGACATATTTTGTTTCTAAGCAACGCACAAGCTACTATAATTCAGATACAACAAATATTGTTCTTCTAGACATATTAAAGTCACTATGTTTCAGTTTTAAACACCACATACACATTTTACACTTGCCAGGATTTTATTTTCCTCATCCCGTCAAAGGGTGCTATGTTTTCGAATCCTATTACAATGGGAAAATAATCTGAAGTTTTGATTCTTTCAAATAGCAAAAAAAATCAAACATGCATTTTCCTTTGAACAGATTTCTATGAACGATATCTCATACCTGTATCATATTCAAAAATAGAGATAGTTTTAGAATCATTTATCCACAGCTTCTATCCACAGCTTCTATCCATTTGGCATGTCTCAAACTGTTCCCAAAGCCTCATCTGTTCTTCAGACAATGAATTTTCCTCTTATGCATATGTCTGTTAAGTGTGTATATCTCTCCAATCTGGACTAATAGCCGGTTCCTGAACCAGATAACTCAAAATAAATATGTCTAATGCCTGGCAAACTTAATTAGCCATATTTAAAGTGTGTCCAGTTGACTCTATCAGAATATTCATTCACACGAACCTGAAAATAAATTACACATGCAGGATCAGCAAATGACATGGAGACTGGGAGAGGATAAAAAGCAGATAGGGGAATTGAGTTCATGAAAAGATAAACAATTTTATTCCAGAAAAATTGTCACAATGAATTCCATGGAGCTTATTTCTGCACAGATTTGTACATGACTCCAATGAAAATCAACACAAATTCCGCACCAAAAATTTGCATAGCACTACAGTGATGAATGATATATTTCAAACAAAAAAAAAGTATATAGTCATATCACGGAAGTAATTTATCATTAGCACTAGGCCTATTTCCAGGATTTTTAGCTTTTTAAACTCTAAGCAACCTGTTCTGTTTTGTATTTTTGACAAAAC